>NC_036450.1:4651198-5251198 GCF_002775205.1 Xiphophorus maculatus
GACCGCTTGATTTCTTTGGACCTGAAACATAAAGTGCTGTGAAAAGTATTTGCTCCTTTACATATTTCTTCTGTTTTGCCTTTTTGTCCACCTGAAATGTTTCAGATCATCAAACTGATTTTAATATTTGATGAAGAAAAACTGATTAAATTCAATAAACAGTTTTCAAATGATGATTTTATTCATTAAAGGAAAAAAGCTGAAAACCAACAAACACAAAACCAAGAAAAAACACAAAGCTGGAAAAACAAGACAAGAATAGAAATAATTAAACAAAGTTTAAATTACTGTCAATGGCAAGAATACAAAGTTTAAACTGAAAAAAGTTTAGATAGAAAAACAAACATATAAAACTTTCACTCTGTTCTACATAAATCATCATCAAAATCAAAGCAGCAAAATATTTCCTGTATATTTTTATAAAACTTCTTCAAGGATTTCCAGCTAAGTTTGTAGAAAAACTCACAAAAAACATCATAAACCTTATTTTATTTGTTTAGCAAATATTTTAAAGAGAGAAAAACACTTTTATCTCCTCACTAAATTATTGCAAACTAGAAATCCCTCTAAATTACCTACAATTGTTTTTAATATTCATCCTAAATAAATCATTTTCTATTAGTTTATAGTTTGTTTCTTTCATTTCTAACAATGTTTCTTTACACCATGAAAGGAGTTTATTATAGACTTTGTAAATAATCAATGTTGTTCTGATCTCTACTAAATCATAACATTTTAAAGTATGCACTTTCATTTTTTATTTTCTTGTTACTAAATATTACAAATGTTTCCATAATTTAGTGTTAATCTATTTTTGTCTCATCATTAATATTTGTAATTCTCCTTCCATTAAACTGTTGCTGCTCCAAACTGACCAGATCAAAATAATGTATCAGCAAATAAAGTAAATGTTAACAAATTAGATTCATTGCATAAATCATTTATGTAAAGTAAGAAAAGTTTAGGACCCAGTTCTGACCCTTGTGGTTTTCCACAGGTAACTTCTAGTAAATCAGAATTCATATTATTTGTACATTTTGATGTCTTGAGTAACTTTTACCCAGGAATGTGAAAAGCCTCATGATTCAGAAATAAGAAAGAGAATAATTATATAAAAATATATATTGGAGACAGTTTCATAACTTAATATTCAGAAGTTTGCTTCCATCTCCTCTGGTTTTGTCAGAATCTCCTTCAGTCTAATTTGGGTCAAATGTTCTGGTTTCCTTCCACAAGGTTCTCATGATAATTGCTGGAGTTCTGGTCCATTCCTTCTTACAGAACCGGTGACGGTCTTTACAAAATATTAACTTTTTATGACCAAATTGGTAATAAAATGACGACCATCAGAAGGCCTGTTCTTCAGGTCAGAGAAGCAGAATATTTTCCTCTCTTCTTCCTCCAACATGGTGCAGACATGGCACATTAAACTGAGCCATGTCTGCTGTTGGCAACAGCAGCTAAAAAAGATTTGCAGAGAGGCAGAGGAAGCTGCCATCAGCTGCTGCACTTCTACTATCAGTCCACTAGATGGAGACATGGAGCAACATTTACATTCACTGATTCAACCTGAACAACAGGAAGTATTTTAGTTCACAATCATTAAACTCTACAAGTGGAGAAGATTAACTGTTTAATAATCTGACTGAATCAAACACATTTTAACAATATTTGTTTTATTTTGAAACGAAGCAGCAAGAAACTGTTGGGTTTGACGTTACTGGTTGAGATTGGAGTTTGATTTATGGAAATAAAGGAACATTATCTGTTCATCATGTTTCTTTTCTTCCACTTCCTCAATAATTGAATAATCCTGTAGATTAGCTTCCCAACAGCAGGGAGAAAAACTTTGAGCTGAATTTAGAAGTGAACATTTTCTCCAATCATCAGAGAACAGAAAGAAGTCGGAAAGTTTCTGTAGATAAACTTCAAGTAGAAAACAAAGCAAATTTACAGTTTGTTCAAACTGTCCAAAGAGTTGAAGAAAAACATCTGAACAACAGACTGAAACCCAACAGAACCGCAGGAGAACCAGACTAATGCCACACCTGTACAGAGACACAACAGAACTGGACTTTTATCCGACCTGAACAACATGAGTTCAAAGTCAAGGTGTTATAAATGTTGCATAAGTGATTATATGACAGCTCACCTGCTTTGTAGTTTCTTCTTTCAGAGCAGCAGAACCAGGAAGTAGAAGGTCTGCAGTGAAATCAGAGGCAGGTTGATAAATCTTCATGAGACAGGAGAGAAGTTCTGATGAAAATGTTTCATGATGGAGTCATGAGGAGAAATGAGCCCAGAGAAAAGAACAGCTGGTTGCTTCCTGCTGCTGTAACTGGTCAGAATATAATTACAAGCAGAAAATAATCAGAAACATTAAACTAAACTATAATTCTTAACATCACCACAGTACTGCAGCTAAAACCACACATTGTTCTAATGCAGATTATTCCTAAAGCTCCTATATAATCATTGATCATTATGTTAGTGTGGTGAGCAGAGTGAGGACAGTCTCTGTTTAAAACCAGGATCAGCTGAGGAGGTTCTGCTGATCCAGGTTGAAACCCTGATTTCATTTCAATCATCAACCTGAATTTAAAGTCAGAGTCAGATCAAGCAGCAGAGAGGTGGCAGCTTGTTCCAGACTCATTATTTACACATGCAGCTGTTTTCCAGCTGTTCTCCACAGCTGGAGGGAGGGGGGATGTTTGGGAGGAGAGAACCTGAACATTCAACCTCCAGGTTTCACAGCTGGATTCTGACCTCAGCAGCTGGAACAATGACACAGATGAAACCAGTGACTCCTGAAAAATGGGATGTTTGGATCTGAGCAGGTCTGCAGATTCCACTGACTGGGATTTATTCAGAAAATGTCTCAGAGCTGAGAAGAGCTGAGCTTCTTTAGACTGAATGCTGGGAAATCTGCCCTCCTCCCATTCAGTGATGTTCAGGTTCTGAACTTTAAAAGTGATCCAACATTAATTGGAAACATTTTGAAATTTGGCCAAATATCTTGTATCCACATTTGTAAAGACTGTAATTTTTAGACTAAAAATATGTAGAAAATTATATTTTCATGTCCAATTTTATTGGCTACGACAGAGTATCAAGGCCACACTAAGGAATAAAATATAAAGATAAAAATACAAAATAATTGTACCTGCCATTATGTGTGACATAATATTGGCAAGTCCAATTAAAATAAGAGATAATAAGAGATAAAATAAGCATTCTGAGACAACCTGCCTGAAAACCAAACCTAGATATGAGAAGAAAGTCGACATGGAGCAGGAACCAAATCAGCTCATCAAAATGAGCCACTATCTAAAGTGCAGTGAACCAGCAGGTGGAGGATTTAATGGACAGACCCATGATCCATTATGAAGATGGACGGAACCACAACTGGTGAAATCCAGGATGGAGAAAAGTTCCAAGTTTTCCAGCAGTTTTTTTAAAGAGCTCTAGTCAGTTGTACAGTGAATGGAAACACATGAAATGGTGGAACTTGGCTCTCAAAAGTCAGGAATTGCTGCCTTACGAAAACTAAAGCAAGAACTGAATAAATTTCAGTGGCTGCAGGCAGAAGATCGACGCCTCCTGGAGGAGAAGATTGGAGCTTCGGGTGTAAAGGTGAGCAGCATGATAGTAATCAGTGACAGAAAAGCAAATCCACCTGGAAGCCTCAGAATAACTGAAGTCACATTAAGAAAGACTTTAAAATATGGAACCAGACTGGAGAAACAGAACAGACAGACAAGCTTTCTGTCACCAGTCTCAGTAACCAGATGGAGTCAGGAATAAAGAAGAGATATTCTGAGGATGAAATCATTGAAGCCGTCATCAAAGCCGTCAGCACCAACCTTCATCTCAGAGATCTGCTGGAAGTGAAGTCTGACCTCACACTCCCTGCTCTACAATTATATTAAAATACAAAGTTAACTCATCATCTGACCTGCTGCACAGGATCATGAACATCCCAAGACAGTCTGACAATTATTTTCCCTCTCTGTGCCAAAACAAGCTCATCAGTCTCATTGGAAGAAGATGTGTTGTCCAGAACCATCTTGATAATGTAGCAGAGCTTCATGGAGAAACATACAGAAAATCAGTCAGACATTCTTAGTGTCGATTGAAACAGCTAAGTCCATGCTCATGATCTTGAATACACACAAAGACAAAATGTTGGAACAGTTCGAACGGGTAAGAAGATTTTCCTGCCTCTTCACATAAACACCACCTTATTCTGGATTGTCCTGCTGTTGCAATCAGAGGCCAAGAAGAAGCTTCAAGTTCTTCTCCTGTTCAGCTCTACGTTCCTGTCAGAGACTTCAGCTCCTCATGAGGAGAACAACTAAAGCCTGGAACAGACTGAACCTAACATCCTGACATCTCATCCCTGAACAAAGCTTTGCAGCATCAAGGTGACTCTTAGCGCCATATATGGACAGATTTCCTCTAAAGGGGGCGGAGCCTGGATTGGAGGAACCAGCAGCAGCTTCCAGGAACAAACCTTGGGAACCTCTGGAGGAGAACATGGAGATGAGATTCCTGCTTTAATCAGTGGATTCATTGATAGAAAACATGACGACTGAAATATCTGAGAGCTGCAGCTCCATTTTCTACAGATCTGCTGGAACATCAGATAGAAATGAAGAATTTCATCATTTCACATCAAATCTGTTCATCTTCCACAGAAACAACTGAATTATTGACCTGAACTGGTTCTAAAGGTCTGGATGGTAAAAACATCCATTGTTTTTATGTCTCATTAGTTTCCAGAAAGAGTTGAAATGTTTCAGAAGCTTTTATCCAGCAGCTCAGTAAAGATCTCTCCTCTTTCCAACCTGATTTAGTCCATGAAGCAGAACATCTCTGCTGCTGCAGCAACAGGAGGAAACTTCTCCAGCTCTCAACTTCTACACTCTGACTGCTTGGAAACAGATCAGGGAGGAACAGCCTTTTCTCCAGGCTGCCTCCTCCTGACTCTAGCGCCGCCTACTGGCTGTTCACCAGACATGACAGCTGAGGAGAAAAGAAGAAACAAGGAAATAAATGTAAAAACAGCAACC
This sequence comes from Xiphophorus maculatus, assembly GCF_002775205.1. NCBI lineage: Eukaryota > Metazoa > Chordata > Actinopteri > Cyprinodontiformes > Poeciliidae > Xiphophorus > Xiphophorus maculatus. The sequence continues at coordinate 4,656,271 of NC_036450.1, forward strand.
GGTTCATCCAGTCTGAATGTCGAAGTTATGACACAGAGACATTTTGTTCCAGTCTGTGGGGGAATTTTTCAGCCATAATTTTCAGTTTGAAAGCAGGAAGTCAGGTCTTTCCTCTGAAAACTTTTAATCTTTGCACTCAAAACTTCTGCTCTCTATCAAATATTCATTGTTCTTCCTCAAACCTTTTTTCTTACGCTCAAAACTTTTCTCTCCTTGGATCAAATCTCTCCTTGTAAAACTCTCTTCCTGCCTGCGAATCATTTTCTGCTCAAGTTTGGAACAGAATATTTGCAATGGGTTTAGATTTCAGAGGTTAGTTAAACTTTAAAGAGTCACAGTATTCTATCAAAAGAATGGATGTTGATTTTTATCAGCTTTATGGGTTTTCTAACATCTGTCTATCTAGATTGTTCCTATATTGTTAGAATAGACAGACATCTCTCTGTCTAGACAGATACAGAACCACACAGACACCCACTAGAAGGAAACAATGAGTTTCCTTCTAACCATCTATAACATTTATATAATCCAAGTCTTATAAAACCCAATATAACACTTGGATTCTATTGGCTGAGAGGTTGCTAGGCGACGGTACTTTTCTGTGTGGATTCAGCAGCAGTAGTGTGGTGATATTAAGGACTACAGTTGAGTTTGTTCCTTTGTTTCATTTTTCAGATTATTTCCTGTTAGTTTGTAGTTTTAATAGATTCTTGTTTTTTACTTTTGTTTTGATATGTTTTATGTCATAATTGCAATAAACTTTAAACTTTTTGTTATTTAGTGTCAAAGGGATAAAAATAGTTAAAGATTTCCATCTGACCAGCAGCTCCTTGAAGCTGATGACCTTTGACCTGCTGTGGAAGCAGAAAGGATGGACTTAGTTTTTCTCTCAATGCTTCAGCACTTTGGTTCTGATTCATTTCAATAAATTATGATTCAATATAATGTTTACTGCTGTTGCATTGAGCTCATTTCAAGAGCTGCTGAGGAACAGATGATCTTTTATTCACATCCTGATGATTGAAATCTTAGAACTGGTTCTGATTCTGATCTATTTTTACCATCACTGACATGTTTGGATCATTTAAAAAAGCTGCTTCTGGGTTTAATAATCAGACATCATGCAGGTTATACTTTCTCCCACCAGGGAAGATAAATTTCCCTCCATTGAAGAGTCCAGTTGGTTCCAAATTAAAACAGGTTCTGGTTCCATTAGAGCTGAACAGAACCTGGATCAGCAAAATAAAAGGAGCAAAGTCTTTGTGTTCAAACTGGGAGTTCTGAGAAGAATTCATGTCTTCAGAAGTCAGCAGGTAAACATTCCTCTGAGTCCCAGTCAGTCCCAGTTAAACCAGTTTGGGTTCATTTCTCCTCATAAAACTTTCAGTTTAAATTGACCTGTTCAGTTGTGGTACCAGTCTGGTTCGACTGCAGTTCTGTTGGGTCTCCATTTGTTGTTCAGATGTTCTTCTTCAGCTGTTTGGATCATTTGAACAAACTGTAAGTTTCTTTGTTTTCTACTTGAACTTTGTCTTCAGGATCTTTCCTGTTAGTTTCTTATTTTTCTTTCTGATGTTTGGAGAACAAAAATCTACTGACTAGAACTCAAAGTTTCATCTCTGCTGTTTATAATAATCCCTTAATAATCTAAGGGATTATTAGATTACTGATAAACTGGAGTCCAGCAGCTCTTGATGAAGAGCTGATGTTCTTCTCTGAACAAACTGCTTTATGTTTTAATTTCCTGGAGTCAAATTCTGGTTTTCACCATTAAAGTTAAACACAACAGTTTCAAAGTAAAACATTATTCTTAAAATTTGTTTAATTCAGTCAGATTATTAAATAGTTAATATTTGATAGAGCTGGTAGTTCAATAAATGTGAACTAAAATACTTCCTGTTGTTCAGGTTGAATCAGTGAATGTAAATGTTGCTCCATGTCTCCATCTAGTGGACTGATAGTAGAAGTGCAGCAGCTGATGGCAGCTTCCTCTGCCTCTCTGCTGTCTGACTGCATTCACCTGACACTGATATGAAGCAGAGAAGAAGAGCCAATCAGAGGAGGAGCAGCTGATCTTTTTCCAGCTCTAATGATGTAAAGGATGATCAGAGTTGATGTGCAGATGAATGATGTGTGTTTCCTCTGCAGGTGAAGGTAGAAAGTGTGTGTGAGCTGATGTGAATTCAGCAGCATGGATCAGTGTGAGGACAGAGAGGAGGGAGTCCCTCCCTCTAAAACCACTCAGTGTGGGGAAGATGAGAGCCAGAGCAAAGGTCAGAGGTGAGGTCACCATCTCTAACTGTCCACAGCCCTTTTCACACAGCGTTCACTATATCAGGCCAGAACAGACGTGGTGATGAAGCTGCTGCTGCTCCTCTTTGCTGATTAAGTTTTAATCATCATGTTTCTGTCAGGATCCATCAGAGACTCAAACCAGAACCAGAACCAGAACCCAGCTGTGTGTCCTTTAAGAGCGACATGTCAATGCTTGATCCTATTAACTTTAAATCTCCTGGATCTCCACCATCAGAGAGGTGAGCTGTTTCTAACTGCTGTAACTGTTCTGTTTATATCTGTTATTATTAATATTAATTATTATTAATTTAACACACAAACACAAAAGGCAGAAGTGAGTTTAATTTCTAGATTGATATTTGGATTGTTCTCTAAATCTAAATGTAATTTATTTTCCAGACAGAGTAATGCTGAAAGAAAAAGGCTTTTATGAATTAATTTTATGATTAAAGTTTCATCTCTGTGGTTCAAACATCATCCAGCATAGTGGATTATTAACCATTTCCACAGTTAAGCTAAATAAATATCTCATGTGGATATCTTTCAGAACCAGATGGTCTCTAATGGACCATCTGGTTCTGATTGAAGCTCCATCAGATCCTCCTTGGATGGTCAGAGTGGAAATGATTCCTGGTTCTTCTCCATGTCAGAGCTCAACACTAAGATCACCAAACTTCTCAGTCATTTCAAACCAACATGTTTGTCTCAGAAACAGATATTTCTGCTCTTTAAACAAGGCTGGACGTTATTCAGGAGGATCAATGATCAGAATCATGTCATTTACTATTTTACCTGTTAAATTATAATCATATTAACATAGGCTATTCAGCCACATGGTTTAGTTATTATTCACCTAGTTAAACCGTGAATCCAGATCTCATCACACATAACGCAGATAAACTTCTAACTTTTTCTCCGCAGTGATAAAAATCACTGACTGTGGCCTCAATAACTTACAATAAATTAAATCAAACGACTTCACTGAAAATACCAGCAGTTCAGCTGCTGGGATCTGAACATGCAGCCTCACAAATTCCTCCTGGTTGCATCTGCAGAGAAATCTGCGCAAGTTCATCAGTCATTTGGATCTGTCTGCAGGGTGCCGCCAGGAATCTTGGGCCCCATGACAAAAAATTAAATTGGGCCCCATGCAGCTGCTGTTAAAATGTTTTGAGTCTATTTGACCCATAAAAAGCATCACAATTTTAAAGGCTTTAAAAGCCTTTTATATATATATATATATATATATATATATATATATATATATATATATATATATATATATATATATATATATATATATATATATATATATATATATATATATATATATATATATATATATATATAAAAATTCCCTTCTCACCCACCGCGGGTGGTTCTTATCCTCTGAGCTCGGGTCCTCTACCAGAGGCCTGGGAGCTTGAGGGTTCTGCGCAGTATCTTGGCTGTGCCAAGGACTGCACATTTCTGGACTGAGATGTCTGATGTTGTTCCTGGGATCTGTTGTAGCCATTGGTCCAGTTTGGGGGTGACTGCCCCGAGGGCCCCGATGACCACAGGCACCACTGTGGTCTTCACCTTCCAGGCCCTCTCCAGTTCCTCCCTGAGGCCCTGGTATTTCTCTAGTTTCTCGTGCTCCTTTTTCCTGATGTTGCAGTCGCTTGGTATTGCTACATCTACCACAACGGCTTTCCTCTGTTGTTTATCCACTACGACAATGTCTGGTTGGTTCGCCATTACCATTTTGTCTGTCTGGATCTGAAAGTCCCACAGGATCTTAGCTCTGGCGTTCTCCGCCACCTTTGGGGGTGTTTCCCACTTTGATCTCGGGGTTTCCAGTCCATATTCTGCACAGATGTTTCTGTACACTATGCCTGCAACTTGGTTATGTCGTTCCATGTACGCTTTCCCTGCCAGTATCTTGCACCCTGCTGTTATGTGCTCGACTGTCTCAGGGGCCTCCTTGCACAACCTACACCTTGGGTCTTGTCTGGTGTGGTAGATCTGGGCCTCTATTGCTCTGGCGTTTAGGGCCTGTTCCTGGGCGGCCAGGATGAGGGGCTCTGTGCTGTCCTTGAGTCCAGCTTTTTTGAGCCATTGGTAGGATTTACTGATATCAGCCACTTGGGTTATTTGCTGGTGGTACATCCCATGTAGGGGCTTGTCCTCCCATGATGGTATCTCTGGCACCTCAACCTCCGTTCCCTGTTGTCTGAGATATTCACTGAGCACATTGTCTGTTGAGGCTTTGTCCCTGATGTATTTATGGATCTTAGTTGTTTCGTCCTGGATTGTGGTTCTCACACTCATTAGTCCTCTGCCTCCTTCCTTGCGGCTCGTGTACAGTCTCAGGGTGCTGGATTTGGGATGGAACCCTCCATGCATTGTTAGTAGTTTTCTAGTCTTAATATCAGTGGCTTTTATCTCCTTCTTTGGCCAGCTAATTATTCCAGCAGGGTATCTGATTACTGGCAGGGCATAGCTGTTTATCGCACGGATTTTGTTCTTGCCATTGAGCTGGCTTCTCAGGACTTGCCTTATTCGTTGGAAGTATTAAGCTGTGGCTCCTTTCCTTGTGACCTCATCGAGGTTGCCATTTGCTTGTGGTATACCTAGGTACTTGTAACTGTCCTCTATGTCTGCTATTGTTCCTTTTGGGAGTGAGACCCCTTCTGTGCGGATGACCTTCCCCCTCTTTGTGATCAGCCGACCACACTTCTTTAGTCCGAATGACATCCCAATGTCCGTGCTGTAGATCCTGGTGGTGTGGATCAGTGAGTCAATGTCTCGCTCACTCTTGGCATACAGCTTGATGTCATCCATGTAGAGAAGGTGGCTGATGTTGGCCCCATTTTTGAGTCGGTATCCGTAGCCAGTCTTGTTGATAATTTGGCTGAGGGGGTTCAGGCCTATGCAGAACAGTAGCGGGGACAGAGCATCTCCTTGGTATATGCCACATTTGATGGACACTTGTGCAAGTGGTTTGCAGTTGGCTTCAAGGGTGGTTTTCCACAGCTTCATCGAGTTTGCAATGAAGGCTCTCAGAGTCCTGTTGATGTTATACATCTCTAAGCATTCAATGATCCAAGTATGCGGCATTGAGTCATAGGCTTTCTTGTAATCAATCCAAGCCATGCACAGGTTGGTGTGTCGGGTTTTGCAGTCTCGGGCAACTGTGCGGTCTACCAGGAGTTGGTGTTTGGCTCCTCTGCTATTTACACCAATACCTTTCTGTGCCGTGCTCATGTGTTTATCCATGTGTTTGCTTATCTTGGCCGCTATGATGCCTGACATGAGCTTCCATGTTGTGGAGAGGCAGGTTATTGGTCGGTAGTTGGGTGGGACTGGACCCTTTGATGGATCCTTCTGGATTAGGATTGTCTGCCCTTCAGTTAACCATATATATATATATATATATATATATGGTCAGAGCTCAACACTCTATATATATATATATATATATATATATATATATATACTTTGTATTGCCTGGTTGCTGAAAATATGCAATATATAATTTATAAGCTCCACTGAGGGGGGCCCCTTGGGCCACTAAGCAGCTGCTTAGTTTGCTTATGCCTTGGGCCAGCCCTGACTGTAGGCAAGTATTGAGCAAACATACAGATTCATCCCATAGATTAGACTGAAAAGTTCCTTTGTTAGTAATTCCATCACCAGGTGACATTATAAGTTTAATACCTGCTAAGAGGTTATTTTCCAAAGGTATTACTAATCTGACAAGCCACATCAGGAAGTGATAGGTATTTTGTTTACCTAAATAAAAAGGAAGAACCACAGACAACGCTTATGAGTTTTCAGCCAAGCTTCTGCAGAAGAAGACACAGAAAGCTGTTTCTTCAAGCAGCTCACCATGTGTTCTGAAACTCTGCAGTAGAGCTTGACTTTTATTAACACAAAACAAAAGCAAAGGGACTGGTGATGATTAGATTAGGAGCCAACAGGAACTAACACAAACAAACACAGTTTTACGACTAAGGAAACTCCCAGAAGACCATCTTCAAAGAACATGTTTTAAGGTCAGCTATGTCTCACACACTTTAACAAATTCCTTCTCTCTTGGGTGTTAATACTAAACCTTTAAATGAAAAGCAAACTGGTAACTACTTATGTAAGAATGATAACAACACATAATTATTCCAACAGGAAGTGTGTCCTAATTTTTTGAATAAGACTGTATGGCATTCACATGTAAGTTCTGGCTTTATTCTTGGCACAAAAAAGGAAAAGATCTTCTAGTAACTGTAGGTACATTAGCGCCACTCACTTCACCTCGTTCCCACCAACTTGCATACAGTTACACCCTTGTGGGCGTGTGTGTGTGTGTGTGCGTGTGTGTGTGTGTGTGTATGGGTGTATGTATAGGCCTGTTACAACAACAAACTTTGCTGAGCAATTAATTGACATAATGAGGCAAGCACATCCTGCCAAAAATAAATTATTATTATTACCTCATTACTTTATTTTCGAAATAACACTTAACACTGGAACTGGTAAACAAAATGAACAAAACAACCAAAAATAACATGGACTCTCAGTCTGCGTTAACAAAAAATGCTCTTGAATAAAAATTCAACACAACATAAAACCAAAGTGGGAGTAAAAACTACATTCAACCAAAATAGTACAGATTACTTAGTCTGAATACTGTATTGCCCTTCGATAATTATTAGATTTAGAGTAGATGGACATATCTGACTACCTGATGCAGTAGTTCACTCCTCCCTTACACTAAGGAAATGAGGAAGGGAGGAGTCAGTGGAGAGCACCGGAGTTGAGCCTTTTTTCATCCAGTCATCAGTAGAAAGAGAAAAATGCAGGAAGAAATGATAAAGGCAAAAAATCTAAATGCGGTCGATAATTTTAATTTATCATACGAGTAATTGATTTGTTGTTTATTGCAACAGGGCTATGTATGTATGCATGTGTATGTGTGTGTGTGTATATGACAACAGTTAAAGAAATCAGCAACACTTTATTTGACGGGTTGTGAATAAGACCGTCATAAACATGACATAACATCTGTCATGAACATGAGTAAGTCTTCATGAATATTTATGACTGTTGTCATAAAGTGTAATTCGGTAAATCATGACACTTTTAATACAAAGTTTTAATCATGCATCATGTTTAACAGATATGATCAGGTTGCATTGGGCCTCCTTGATTAGTTGCCATCACTAAACACTTTCCTCTTCTTGAGGCGAAATAATTAGTCTGGACTGTGCGATCCTTCTCATTCATAGTGATTTAATCTTATTTTACATGGAACCAGTTGGACATTCTTTCTTTGTTCCTAACTTGTTCGGTCGTCTTATCTGAAAGTCTTCCTCAGTTCTACTGATGAAGAGTTTCAGTTATTCTCAGCTGTAGTTTGAACAATCACACGTACTTAACCAGTGACTTGGGGTTGTTTTATTACATGAGTTTAAAGGTGCAGCATTTTCTTCTAAAATATATAATTGGATTCAAAACATCTAATTTGAGCTTCAGACAACATTGCAGAACTGAACAAACTAATGACAACAAGTTTAGAAACTCTCTGGTCTGAATGCTTCACTTTTTGTTGCATACTTAGTGATTAATCAGTGTGGTTTTTGCAGATTGTTTTATTTGATGAAAACTGTTAACAAACAAGAGCGAAAGTGACCACCTCCGCTGACCAGCCATTACTGCGCTAAATTGCCATTGGCTCGCTGAGTCAGAAATGCTCACCATGCTCTATGTGCCAACTAGTGGCAAACTGCTGTAACTCCAGTTTAATGCATCTCAGTTCAAGTAGGAGAAGTGCATCTTAAGAGTATAGTCTACAGTCTATAAAGAAAGTAAGAAAAGGGGAGGGGGTGTAATTATTTCTAATGTCCATTTTGTCACATACATCTACACAGTGCACAATTACTAAACAAGTTTTCGTTTTGACCATATCATTTTTATGCACATTATTCAACTCCTAGCAGTAAACAAGGAATGTTTATTGAATATCAGCTAATGTGTATTTGTTTAATGAGGAAAGGTGGGGCCTAAGGACACCCTATATCAGTGTTTCTCAATTCTGGTCCTAAGGCCCCCCTGCCTTGCATTTTTGGCCGTTTTCCCTTCAGCCACACACCTGGATTGAATCTGTGGGTGAATAACAGCCTTCTGTGGTATTTGATGGCTACAGAAGAAGGAATACAATCATCTGAATCAGCTGTTCTGAAATAGAGCTGATTATACTGACACATGTAGAACAGGGGGGCCTGAGGACTGGAATTGAGAAGCACTGCCCTATATCAAGGTGTCCATTATTGTTAGAAAGCTTCTTTTTCTCAAGCAAAATAGGCCAAAAAATAGATTTATGTTACTCTGAAAAGTCAAAAATTGCAAAAAGTCTTTCAGACGGATGCAACAGTCTTGAAATTGCTCAGATATTGGGGCATTTTCACAGAATCATCAAATGTTTTGCTGTAAATAGTAAACATGGTTGCAAGAACCATGTTGAGAAAGAAAGATGTAAATTAGCTGCAATTTGTTTTTAGAAGAATCAGACATGACGCTACCATGTCACGCTACCATATAATAGCACCTTCCAGTGCTATTATATTCCAGAACTCTAACCTTGAGTGCCCAGAAGTACAAGATGTTCAGAACAAAGAGACATAGCCAAGGTATAGAAGGCTGAAACCCGACCACTACTGAACAAGACACATACGTTGGAACATCAGGACGGGCCACAACATATCTGAAGGCAGATTTTTCAAAGGTTTTATGAACTGATGATATGAGAGTGACTTGATGGCCCAGATAGATGGATGGGCCTGTAGCTGGATCAGTAATGGTCACAGAGCTCCACCTCGCATCAGACACCAGCAAGGTGCAGGTGGGTTACTAGTATGGGCTGGTATTATTAAACATGAGCTAGTTGGACAATTTTGGTCTGAAGATGGACTCAAAGTCAACTCCCAAACCTACTGCCAGATTTTAGAAGACAGTTTCTTCAAGCAGTGGTGCAGGAACAAGTTTGCATCTTTCAAGAAGACGATGATTTTTATGCAGGACAATGCTCCATTGCATGCATCAAAGTACTCCACTATGTGTCAAGCCAGGAATCAGGAGAGAATGGAAATCCCTTGTTTTCCAGAGGAAATGAAGAATTGCAGTGAATGATGGTGAAAAAGTAGAATTGTGCTCTGTTGACTGTGGTAGAAATTAAAAACAATAATAAGACCTTTTAGACAGATCCAAGAAAAGACTAATGTGTTTAGGTTTTCAGTAGTTGGGAAAGCTTTTGGGATTGTTCAATAAAGTTTGGGAAAAATTCCCAACGTCTTGGAAAAAGGCAGAGACCCTTCATGTTGGAAAACCAGGGAAATATCCATCCGACCAATCAGATTCCAGATCCACAGCTCTGACGTCACATTTAGGATAAATAATGGAATCGTAATAAGAGAAAGAAAAACATTTTATTGATAAAGTAGAGGGATGATATCAGCCCATCAGATGGTTTAGAAGAGGGAGAGGAAGCATCATGGGACTGCAGAGGTCCTTCACCTGATCCTGGTTGTTGGGACAAGAACTTTGTTACTGAACTTAAGGACATTTTTCATGTTTCTGTACGTAAGTAGATTTAATGGTGGGAACTTTTACTCCACTACATTTTACAGTATCTGTACTTTCTACTTCACTACATTTCTATAAAGCGTTGCGTTACAAGTTACATCCAAGTCGCTTTGCGCTTTTTGATTTGTTGGTTAGTTTGAAAGTAATCAATGATTCTGGTGCCGCCTTTGCCTCCCTGATATCATGAACTGCTAGCTTTCAAAAATTCACCATCAAATCTGAGAAACATATCGAGGAAAGTTAAGCTGCTAAACGCTGTCTGAGTTTTGGGTGTTAAATTGATTTAGGTTAGAGAAGTTTTATGTAATCTTACCAGCTTCTAGTTTAAATCGACTGCAATAAATAAAACAATTAAATAGTTGTAAGCAGCTGAACTGGCAGTAACATTGATTACTGCGGTCGGGGCGCATGGAGCGCAGCGTCTCCTGCCATGAATGTCCCAGTAACGTTAAACTCCTCCACATCCTGGTTACTGAATTAATGTGAATAATCTCCATCTCATATTTACATTTACAGTCATATTTCATTGTAAATGTGTGCTGGATTTAGGATGCTGCTTCTTCTTCTTGGTCTCATTGTAAATGTGTGCAGCAGCGCCACCTGGTGGTGTTGGTTGGTAGAGGAAGTGCTGAAAGGTTGGAGGTGTTTGTCAGAGGTGTGTGATGATGGAAGCCTCTCACTGGTTTGTGAGTCTGAGCTCAGAGATCAAATCTTTGATTCTTGTTGAACTCTTTGTTGAATGTGATGCAGCTTCTCCTTTTTAATGTTTGTATTTCTGGATATTACAGTGAGGCCACAGCAGGTTTTCAGCAGCAGGGCTGTTTAGTGTTTCATTCCTTCATCTGTGTGTGGGAGTGTGGATGGAACAGGTATCCAGGTGTTGTGTCAGAGTTTAGATTGATTGTATTTTAATGCTGATTATTAAATCAGGTTGAGCTTCCAGAAATGTTTCCTTAGTTTCCTGATGTCCTTTTAGGCTTCAGTGAGTTTCTTCAGGTTGTTACTGAGGGATTTCCTTTCTCCTCTCTGTTGGAGCTTTTCCTGTGTTTGGAGAAATGAGTTGTGCTGCAGCAGCACCAACTGTCCTTCCTACATCCACTGCAGTTTGCAATCCAAATGTTGGACTGTTCCTGTCTCAGTGGAGGACAATGTGTGTCTGAGAGACATGTAATGTCCATGTTTGCTGCTGAAAGAGACTGATGGTCTGACCCCCCTCCTCCTTTCAGGGTGGAGCCTGCTGGAGTCCCATTCTTGACACCAGGTCTGAGGAAGTGTAAGTGTGTTTTTCATCTGATTCATGACAACAAAGCAGCTCACATTCAACCATCTTCAAACTGTCACATCACTCATTCAGGAGTCATCATCAAAGTGTCAATAAATGATCAATAACTGCAGCTGGATTGTGTTTGTTCTCTCCATCAGATTCCTGTCAACTCACCATCGACACAAACACAGTGAGCAGAAAACTCAAACTGTCTGAAGACAACAGGAAGGTTACATTTGTGAAGGAGCTTCAGTCATATCCTGATCATCCAGACAGATTTGATTATTGGCCTCAGCTGCTGTGTAGAACTGGTCTGACTGGTCGCTGTTACTGGGAGGTTGAGTGGAGAGGAAAAGTTTATATATCAGTGAGTTACAGAAGAGTCAGTAGGAAAGGAGACAGTAGAGACTGTTTGTTTGGAGGGAATTATCATTCCTGGAATCTGAGCTGCTCTGATCTTGTTGGTTACTCTGTCTGGCACAATAAAAAAGAAACTTGTCTCTCCTCCTCCTCTGTCTCTAACAGAGTAGCAGTGTATGTGGACTGTCCTGCTGGCATTCTGTCCTTCTACAGAGTTTCCTCTGACTCACTGATCCTCCTCCACACCTTCAACACCACATTCACTGAACCTCTGATTCCTGGATTTTGGTTCTGGTCTTATGGTTCCTCAGTGTTTCTGTGCTGAGTTGAGTCTAAAGAGTCTAAAGATTTTCCTCCTGTCAGAGAAACTCTCTCACTGTTGAACAGATAGTTCAGTCTCTACAATCTATTTCTTGGTGAAACAATTCTGATTGAGTCCTTGGAAACTTTTTCTTCTTCCAGTCCTTTAAATATGGAAGCTGGAATTATTCCAGGATTATTCCAGGATTCTCATGTTTTTCTGTCTGTTTCCAGTCAAAGCTTCACACTGAATATCAAGATGTTGTTTCTCTTATTTTTTCCTTTCATTCATCAGATTTCATTGAAATGTTGATCAGTTTTTCTCAATCACTGATCATTTTCTGTTTCTATCGGCTCCTATTTTTCTCAACATGTCAGATTTGAATATTAAATCTTCCTTTTGTAAATTTGCTGCAGTTTTTCTTCGTGTTTTAAATAAAAACATTTTTCTTCTGCATTTGGTTCATTTGCTGCTCATTCTGTTCTTTTCCTGTTCAAATTTAAATATTTGCATTAAAAATATTTTTTCATCAACTCTGCCTTTCAGAAAGTCCTGATTTAAAGTAAAACATCCCCATCTCATGAAGGTCAGAGGTCAATGCTTTGAAGCCTAAAGTGGGAAAATCTTCATATTTTCTGTTTCATTCAGAACTTCTACCTGAAACTCAGAACCTGCAGAACATTTTTCTCTTTGGAGGAAAAATCCCAGGAACTGGAAGATCAGAGCAGAATGAAAACTGGAGATCAGTGTTGGACAGAAAAGGTCTGATCGCTGCATCTCTGCTATATTTTGCATTTAAACCTGATAACGAAAAGTAAACTTGTTTCTAGTGAATAAATCAACAGGGATATGACCCGCCACAGCGCCAACGTGGGCCACACCTGATTCAACCCAAACTGGAAAATAAAGAATTTAACTGGAAAAGCAAAACCCAGTAAAATCAGCAGCTGGTTGTGATTAAAATGCAGTTTGTTGCAGAGGTTCAAACTTCCTGATGGTGACCTCTCCTCCGTCCCTCACCTTGTCTGGCCGGTTTTAATCCTCACTGCAGTGTTAGACTGGAGCTCATCTCTCAGATTAACCAGATTAACACTGAGCTGCAACAGGAACCAAACGTCTCTCCTCCAACTTATTTCACTGATTAATAACAAGGTTGGATAAAAACATTGAGCTGAGCTTCTCATTCCTTAAAGAGTCATGAAGAAAGACTCACCCTGGAACTGCAGAAAAGAAGTTAGAAAGTTTAAAAATAGATGGAAAAAACTTTGTAAATATATTCTAACAAGTGATTTAATTATCTGTTTATTATATCTTTTAATGTATAAAACAGTGTAAAAAAGGTGTAAATGGTTAAAAATCTTCAGAATGAGCCAATTTTTAAACTGATTAATCATCACAATAATTCTTTGTTGGACCATCGCTACGCGGTACTGAGGAGGAAACTTTCAAAAAGGTTTTAATGTAACTTTCTCTATGTCCTAACATGAGAAAATCTGAGAGAACAAATGGAGTTCCTCTGCCTCCTCCCTGTGTTCTGCTGAATTACTCTACTGGGTCAGAAACAAGCCATCAGAACCAGAACAATTAGCCATGAGCCTGCAAGTATTGGACATGTTTTTGTCTAAATGAGGTGATTTTATGGCTCCATATTTAGCCAGATCACATAGTAGCATTTCTACCTGATGCCAAACATTAACTATTCGCAGCACTTTAACCTTTTTGGAAGAGGTGGACGCAATCTTAATAAACATGGGATAAAGCTACTCACTGCAAATCTTTTTCATTTTATCAACAAGGACAGCAATTTGAACATCGCTTCAGAAGAACAGGCTCAAAGATGTCTGGCTAGGATGGAAGCCTCCGCTTATCAGGATCAACAAGTTCCAAAACAAGCTGATACAACATCGACTGGAGACGGAGCGACTAGTTCCCTTCCTCCTTCTTCCCTCCCTCTCTGCTCACCCACTCATTCACAGGATTCACAAGATACACATGAAGAAATGTCTTCTGGACCGGAGTTTCTTAAATTTACAGATGGAATGAATCAACAGGTTTTACTTGGGACATCTCTCCTTAGCGCTCACGTAGCAGACCTCACTTCATTTAAGCCACCTGACTCTAACGTCCCAGAGGATCCATCACTCTGTGTTTCTGAGGTCTGAGGCCGGGATCCAGACTTTATCTTTATACCCGTCTTACTCCAGAATGTGTCTGGCCCCCCGGCACTGCAGAACAGGACATTACCTGTCTGGATCACTACAAGAAAATTTTCAAAAAATAGAAACATAAAATGCAGCTGTTTTAATTCAAACCTCAGACTGAAGATTTCTTGGCCTCCAAGTCACTTAAACTAGCTCTTTTAAATACAAGATCTCTCTGTGCTAAAGCTCTATTAATTAATGATTTCATCACTGAGCATAATATCAATGTTATGTTTCTGACAGAAACATGGTTGAATGACAATAATGAACCGATCGTACTAATTGAATCTGCGCCTCCTAACTACAATTTCTTCAGTGAGAATGGAAAACATAAAAAAGGAGGAGGCGTGGCTTCAATATTTAAGAATACCATAAATTGTAGTAAAATCTCTTTGGGTCACTTCACCTCTTTTGAGTATCTTGGAATTGAGGTTAAAGGCCACAAATGAACTTTGACAGTAACTCTATACAAAACTCCAACTTTTGTGAAAAATTTCTTTTCTGACTTGAATGAGTTTCTATCTCTTAAATGTATTTATTATGATTGTTTAATAATTGTCGGTGATTTCAACATTCATGTTGACAACCCCCAAGACAGAGGGGCAAAAAAGCTTGCTAATATTTTAGAGACTTTTGGTCTAACACAACATGTCAAACAAGCAACACACACTCAAGGACAAACACTGGACCTGGTTATCAGTAAGGGTGTGAATATTTCCAATGTCTCTGTAACTGATGTCGCCTGTCGGATCACTTCCTGTTATCTTTGAAAGTTCTTTATCTTTTAACCCACTTGGACAAACAGCAACCATCACAAAACGTTCTCTCACTGACAACACAGCAGAAACTTTTAATCAAATCTACTCTTCTTCCTCACCCTTAAGCTGTAATGACGTAGATAAGTTGGTAAATGATTTTCAGTCTAAAGTCTCAGATATTATTGATTCCATTGCCCCAATTAAAATGAAGGTTGTGTCTGGCAGGAAGAAATCTCCATGGAGAAATACACAAACAGTTAGATCTGCAAGACAACTCTGCCGTAGGGCAGAACGAAAATGGCGTAAAACTCAACTCCACGTTCATTGTGACATCTATAAAGAAAGACTACGTAACTATCATTTAACACTAAAACATGCCAGAGAGCCTTTCTTTGCAGATGTCATAAACAAAAACATTAACAATGCTCGAGCTTTATTTGCAACAGTTGACCGAATCACAAACCCTCCTGTGACGTTACCGCCTGAATTCCAATGTATTGCCGCATGCAACCAGTTTTCCAGCTTCTTTTCAGAGAAAATAAAAAAAATCAGAGGATTAATCTTTACATCCACTATACAGTCAGTACCAATGCTGTGCCCAAACAAAACAAATACAAGAAAAATGACCCAATTTCAACTACTTAATTATAAAACACTACAGGAAATTATAAGTCAACTAAGCTCCAGTTCCTGCTGTCTGGATGTTTTACCCACACATTTCTTTAAGAAAGTCCTGCCTGTTATTGCTGCTGATCTGATCCAGATAGTAAACTCATCGCTCTCGTCAGGCGTTTCCCCCCAGGTTTTGAAAACAGCAGTAATCAAACCACTTATAAAAAGAACAATCTGGACAAATCACTAATGCAGAATTACCGGCCGACCTTTGACCTCCCATTCATCAGCAAAGTTATTGAAAAAGCTGTGTGTAAACAATTAAATAGCTTCCTAACTATAACCAACCTCTTTGACTCCTTCCAGTCTGGTTTTCGTGCTCACCACAGCACAGAGACCGCCCTCATAAAAGTGTTCAATGACATCCATATAAATACGGACTGTGGCAGAACCACAGTGCTGGTTCTGTTGGACCTCAGTGCAGCTTTTGACACTGTTGACCATGACATATTACTGAATCGACTGGAGAGTTGGGTCGGACTCTCCGGTCCAGTGCTTAACTGGTTTGAATCCTACAATCCTATAACAGCTCAGGTTATAACAGGAAATAATATTAGCTACCATAACTATGCAGATGACACACAGCTCTACATTACGATGTCACCAGGTGACCTTTGACCCCATCCAATCACTGAACAGATGCTTAGAGCAGATAAATGTGTGGATGTGCCAAAACTTTCTCCAGCTGAACAGAAACAAAACTGAAGTTATTATTTTTGGACCTAAAGAGGAACGATCTAGAGTTATAGATCTAGAATCAATGCACAGCTTCAGTTATTACAACTAAAAACCAGCGATCAGGCCCGAAACCTGGGAGTAGTGATGGACTCTGACCTGAACCTCCAGAGCCACATAAAGACAGTCACAAAGTCGGCCTTCTATCACCTGAAGAACATTTCCAGGATTAAAGGACTAATGTCTCAGCCAGATCTAGAGAAACTCATCCATGCGTTCATCTTCAGTCGTATTGATTATTGCAACAGCGTCCTCACAGGTCTGTCCAACAAATCAATCAAACAGCTGCAGCTGATCCAGAATGCTGCTGCTCGCGTTCTCACTAAAACCAGGAAGATAGAGCACAAAACACCAGTTTTAAAGTCCCTCCACTGGCTCCCTGTAGCTCAAAGAATAGACTTTAAAATACTGTTGTTAGTTTATAAATCACTGAACGGCTTAGCACCACAATACATTAAAGATCTGCTGTTATTGTATCAACCTTCCAGACCTCTCAGGTCTTCTGGTTCTGGTCTGCTCTGCATCCCCAGAACCAGAACCAAACGAGGAGAAGCAGCTTTCAGCATCTATGCACCACAAATTTGGAACAAACTTCCAGAAAACTGTAAAACAGCTGAAACACTGACTTCTTTTAAATCTCAACTAAAAACCCACCTGTTTAGGATTGAATTTGAAATGTAACTAATTACAAATTTATTGATGGAACTTGACTTAATGATTGATTCTATATTGCATCGTGATTCTGTGTTTGTAATGATGTAAAGCACTTTGAAATGTCTTGCTGCTGAAATGTGCTATACAAATATAATTTGATTGATTGATTGATTGATTGATTGATTGATTGATTGATTGATTGATTGATTGATTGATTGATTGATTGATTGATTAACAGCCAATCCATGTGATCGGTATCTGTGATCGGCAGTAATCGGACCTCATGGTGATCAGAACCGGCAGGAAAAACCCTGATGGGAGCGTCTCTACCCAGGAGTAATATGATGGTTTAGAAGTTCATTGAAATCTTTTCCGTTTTGAAAGAAGCTCACATTTGGGGAACTTGTGAATGATTACATTATTTATCATACTTGGTTCTGCTTAAAATAATTCAATTCAACTGAATTATTCTATTGTCATTATTGTTCTTACATTTGGGAGATTGAACATTTCTGTTTTTATTAAGTTTTTAAAATAAAACTTTAAAAAGTTCAGAAAATAAAATCAATCTACTGAACTTTCTGATTTTATGAGGATCTGTTTGAAATGTTTGTTACAAAGTTGATTACTGCATTAATTTTGATGTGAATTTAATTGGTGTGTTTAATTTGTGTTTTTTGTAATGTACTGTTACTGGATGTAATACTATTTTTATTTTTTAAAGGATTTTGACCCGTTTAGTGGCCGACATTTATTCTATAAATCATTTGGTGACCAATTAAAAAGTAAATGTATTGAACTAAAAATGGAATATCTAATTTCTGGAGCAGAAATATTAATCACTAATACAGTTTCCTCAAGTGACTAGAGTTTATTTATTTTAACACAGTTTGATGAAATGGTGAAGAAAAATATAAGACAATTATAAATGGAACTGGTTCATTTTTGGGGAAAAACTGTCATAATTGTCAGAAAAATACAAAGAAAATTAAAAACTTTGTTTTTAAACACCTTCAGTAAAATTAAACGTATAAGAAAATGTTTAATAAATGATGGAAAATACTTTATTTTAAGATAAATCACGGTCGCACCACATGACATTTTTTAAGACCACAGCCGAATCATATTGATAAAAAACCTCTGAAAACGTCTCATTTTAATTTTTAATTATAATTTCTGTGTGCGCAACATTTCAAATGTTCTAGTAATTGCAATGGATAAACATATTTTTAAATGTTTAATTTCCCCTGATGGAAATCCTGATACGTCAACGACCCTGAAACAGACGTTCCTCCAAAATCTCAGTGATTTCCTTTTCTTTCAGTCTTGCATCCACATCAGCAGAAAGAGGTTTTGAAAGCACTGAAATATCATCAGTAGCAATAATTTCAGCATTTAAAAGCTCAAATCTGACTTCATCTAGTTGAGTATCAAGTCCTTGAATGGGAGGTTTTAGACTCCTGGGTAGTTTGAGCAGTGAATGTAACAAACAGCCATTGATAGAAAAAGCTGCAGTTCCTGTAAATGAAGTCAACATGACAGTTTGATTTGATATGTCAGCCTCCTCTCCATCAGTAGAAGAGGCTACTGATGGATCTGATGATCCAGAGCAATGCTTGCTTCAGAGTCAATACATTTAATCAGGTGGGATTTTCCACTTCCTGCTCCACCGTTGACATAGAAGTAAAATGGATGAGGGTTCAAAGCACAGAAACACTGAATACACCAGTCTCTTACTGCATAGAACACACAGGCCTGGTTCTGGTTCTGGTTCTGGTTCTGATCAATTGTGCGTAACACAGCTGGATCAATTGAAGGCTGTTCCCTGATGACTCTGACTTCTGTTCCAGCATCAGACTGATGACTGTAGTCGGGGGCAATATCCTGTTCTTTGTCCTCATCAGAATATCTCTCAGATTCTCATCACACTGTAATCTTACAGCTTCAGATTCAGGAGCAAGAATCCACCATTCATCAATCACATTGTCTCTGTTTTGTTCTCCTTCTTCCACTGCACTCTGAATCTCCTCACAAAAGTTTCTCATATTTGTCTGTCTGTCTTAATGCTTTTCACAGACTCAATGTCCTCAGAACAAGGAAGTTGTATGCAGCCAGAATAGTAGAAGAACTGATAGGTTTGGGACCATCATAATGTTGAAATAATAATAGTGCTGACTGAATACCAAAATGAATTAGCGGCATTTTAATGCTGGCTGAAAAAAAGAGCCAAACAGGCAAGAAGGTGAAATCAGTGACAAACACAGCAGAGAGATGGATTACGGCACTCTTCCTCTTCCTCCTCCTCCTCCTCCTCGCCCCATCCTCATCCTCCACCACCTCAACTGAGTTCTGATGGGTCGGTTCAGATGGTCTCTGAAGATCAGACACCAGAACAGAGGCGGATCAGAACCAAACCCAGCAGCTCTGCTGAAGCTCAGGAGAACTCTGAGTCCAGATGTGGACGCTGGTCTCCTCCAGAACCTCCTCTGTTCTGCTGTGGAGGAACTGTGTGGCTTCAGTTCTGCAGCAGGACCTTCTCAGCTGCAGCAGAAGAAGAAAGGACTTCCTGTGTTCAGGTTGGATAGAAACCTGGATATTTTTCTAGCTTGTGGCTCTGCTTCCAGCGTAGATGTTCTCCAGGGTTCTGATCTGGATCTAGTGGACTGTAGAGCTCATCAGGTTTCCTCTCATCCACTTTGAGATCTTCAGCCTCCTTTAGATTCAACCTGAAGCTTCTTCAGACGGAGCTGCAGCTAATATTTAGCATGATGTTTATTATTCTAGCCTCAGTGTTCTGTTCTTCATGTGACTCCACTGAATCCAACTCTGATGTCGTCCACTTCAGAAGTGATGAAGATCCATTTTTCTTTCTCTTCCTGCTCATTTCTTTCCAAAGCTCCCATTTTTTCCAGGAGGATCTTCAATGTTCTCCAGCTCTCTTTAGAT
The DNA here is from genome assembly GCF_002775205.1 of Xiphophorus maculatus. NCBI lineage: Eukaryota > Metazoa > Chordata > Actinopteri > Cyprinodontiformes > Poeciliidae > Xiphophorus > Xiphophorus maculatus. The sequence continues at coordinate 4,676,077 of NC_036450.1, forward strand.
GATGAAGGAACTCAGACTGACTCCACCCGGCTGGTGCTCCAGGTGAGCAGAAACAAACAAACCCTAAAGTCGTCCCTGCAGACCAGCTTTAGATTTGGATCAACTGAACATCAAGCTTCAGTAACGTCTCAGTTAAAGTTTGTTTTCCAGATCTGAGGTCAGAAAGTTCTGGTTTCCATCATGTCCCAGTTCTTAGTTCTGCTTTTTTCTGCTTCTTTTTCTAATCCAACCTGTTATTGATTCTGATCTAACGGACACGTCGCGCTTTAAGAAGTAAACCTGGATTAACTGGTGACGCTTTCAGAATCTCAGTTTGAGTGAAGATTTTAACCCGTTTCTGATGTAAAAGTACATGAGAATATTTTTTTCAGCTTTGTCTCTTATGGTTGATGAAAAGAATAAAGATATTTATGATTATGAGAAAAAATATCAACATTAGAGAAGAAATGACACTGCTACATAGATCTGCTGTAGCCATTGTCTTCTGTAAATGAACTAGGAAATAAACTATAACATGTTACAAAAACAGTGTTTAAAAAGATTTCGCTATAGTTTCTGTAGATATCTAATTGAAATATCATCCAATATGAGGGAGAGGTGAAAAACAACAGTCAGTCGAGCTTTTTAAACACTTTATTTTAAATCTCATGGCTCTAAAACATTTATGTCGGCTTTCAGGCATTAATCTTTGCTTTGAGATTTGTTTATGGCATCTTGAGATCTTCCTTTGACGAGTTTCAGCCTCCGATGAAACACACAAATCAGGACAAGTTCTGTGTAATTTACCTGTTTTTTTTTGATTTTGCAGATTAATGTAAAAAAAAAAAATAAGGTAACATACCATGTTAGACCAATAAAAGTTTTTGTAATTAGCTATTCCTGAGATCTTACGGAATCGGATAGTATTTTTGCAAAGATTTGTAGGTTTTTACCTACAAATTAAAAAACTATTTTAAAAAAAATAGTTTTTAAAAACTATTTAAAAAATAGTTCTCTATCGCCGGGCTGCACAATGGCGCAGTAGCACTGTTGTCTTGCAAGAAGGTCCTGGGTTCGATTCCTGGCCCTGTGCATGCGTGGGTTCTCTCCGGCTTCCCCCCACAGTCCAAAAACATGACTGTCAGGTTAATTGGTCTTTCTAAATTCTTCCTAGGTGTGAGTGTGTGTGTCCTGTATGTCTCTGTGTTGCCCTGCGACAGACTGGCGACCTGTCCAGGGTGTACCCTGCCTCTCGCCCGGAACGTAGCTGGAGATAGACACCAACAACCCTCCCGACAAAGGGTGAACAGAAATGGATGGATGGATGGGTTCTCTCTCTATCGCATTGTTAACTTCCTGGTTTGGTAAAGGGGTCCTAAAAAGCCATGCCCACAGAAACATCTGTCTCTCCCAGATGCAGAAACATCTGTCTCTCCCAGATGCAGAAACATCTATCTCTCAAAGATGCCACCACCAGTTAATTTTGCCACCAGTTAATCTATAACACCGGCGTCGGTGAACCAGCTCGAAACGGGAATCAGGGCGGAGAACCAGGAAGTGGGGAATTGGAGCAGAATCTGAACTTGACAGAGCAAAATCGACACAAAAATTACTGATTTTGGGCGACTGGCATAAAACTGGTTTGTGACTGGACTGCTATGGCGTCTGTTAGGTAAATTGTATTATTAGTAATTATCAAATATTTGTTGTATCATGTAGCTTTTGTAGTTACATTTAGATAATGTTTCTGTATGTTGATTTAATTCTGATTCCTTCTTAAATCCTTCCTTGGAAGAGAGAGGTGACAGCTACTCTCAGCAGCTGTTGCCCTGCAGGACTTCCTATGAGAGACGGAAGTGTTAATTGCTCCCAGCAGAGTTTTACAAGCCTGACAATAAACTCTGCTCTGTGCTGCTTTGTGATACAAAGCCGTTGCTTTGAAGCTATGCAACGTGTCTTATTCCACACCGTGCCTGGAGCAAGAAAGATTTAGAGTATAGATAACATGTGTCTAGATAGTGAATGTTATTTAGCGCTGCAACCATATGATGAATGCTTTGACCCCACCCCATAGAGTTGCAGCGCCCCTTGTGGCAGGGTTCCTAAAGAGCAATAAAAAGAGAGGAACAGACAGATGTGTTTCAGAGCGGTTGGAGATTTGTAACTGAAAGCACATCTCTGTCTGCTCTCCTCGCGAGAAACAAAGAATCTAATTCTCTTGTCTTTCCTGTATTTGTTTAATAGGTATTTAGACCTGACAGCGTCTCAGGTTGAGGATGATGGAGATGATGAGATGGATTTAGGTGACTGGACTCCAGTGCGTGGTAGCAGAGGATCGGGAAGAGAGCGAAAAGAGGATAATTTTACAGCGACACAAAGCAGTAAACGGGGTTTTGAAGAAAATAGTTGGGATGAAATTTGTTCTAGGGGCAGAAGGAAAGGAAAAAAGGAAAGGAAAGAAGGACAGAAAGACAAAAACTGATCATCTTACAATGTAACGCTAGAAGCCTTATTGCAAATGGACAGGAGTTTAAAGGATTTGTTAGAGAATTTAAAGAAGGTATAGATATTATATGTATTCAGGAAACTTGGCTTAAATCTTGATTTTGTTTTTAAAGGATATGAAAACATTAGAAGAGACAGAGAGAGAGGATCTGGAGGAGGGTGTATAATATTCATCAAACAGGGAATTCAATTTAGATTATTGGCTAAAGGAAGAGAGTTGGAATATATTGTTATTGAAATTTGGACAGTAAATGGGCAATTTAAAATGATTAATTTCTATAATCCATGTAAAAGACTTTCAATAGATTTAATGGAGGAACTTGGTGTTTATTTAGAGGGTAAAGTTATATGGTGTGGGGACTTTAATGGGCATAGCTCATTATGGAGTCATCATAATGATCACAATGGGGATATTATAGAAGTAATAATGGATGTTAAAAATTGGTATGTCTAAATGATGGAAGTGGAACCAGAATTAATTTTAGAGATAATACAGAGTCAGCAATTGATTTAACATTAGTTTCACATTCTGTAGCAGGTGTTTGTTTATGGAAAGTAATCAATAAAACAACTATAGGAAGTGATCATTATCCTAAAGTGACTGAAATAAAGTTAAATATAGAGAGGTATTGTATAAAAGGGATAAATAAATTGTCTTTTAGGTCTGCAGATTGGGAAACATGTAGGAATAGTAGTGAAATAAAAATGTTAAAAGTGGATATGAATAGTAGTATTGATGATTTAAATTTTTCTATATGTAAAGTTATCTTAGAAGCAGCTAATCAGGCTATAAGGAAGAAAGGGGAGGGAAGGGAAAGAAGGTTGGTGGACGTCAGAATGTACTGAGGTTATCAAGAAACGAAATAAAGCTTTCAAATTGTTAAAAATAAATCACAACTTTCAGAATCTGAATGAATAAAAGAAATTATAAGCAAATTTAAGAAGAATTGTTAAAAATGCAAAAAGAGATTATTGGAGGAGTTTCTGCAATTCAGTAGGGATGGAGACAGATATTTCTAAGATCTGGGCAACAATTAAAAGGATGAATGGGATTAAAAGAGTGAGTGGATATCCAATAATAAATGATGGAGAAATAACAGCAGTTACTGACAGAGAAAAGGCAAAAATGTTGGTAAATACTTTTGTTAAAATTCATAGTTCTGAAAATATTAGTGAAGAAGGAAAAAAGGAAGAGAAAAGACAATTTACAGAACAAGGATTTATTACAGCATATGGGAGAAACAAATGATTCATTGAATATGTTGTTTACAATAACAGAACTGAATAGGGCACTTAAAAAATATAAGTTATCAGCTCCAGGAAAAGATCAAATTTGTTATGTTACGGCTAGTGGGAAGCTGATCTTTAAAAGCAATTTACACTGGGTTAATTAGGTCAGTCTTGGACTATGGATGTATAGTTTATAACTCAGAAGCAGACACAGACCTCCATAAGTTAAATATTATTCAACATCAGGCTTTAAGAATTTGTACTGGTGTTTTTAAAACATCTTCAGCAGCAGCGTTACAGGTTGAAATGGGAGAAATGCCTCTTAAAGTTAGAAGGGATCAATTATCTTTAAACTACTGGATAAATTTACAGGGACAAAGAAATGATCATCCAACATTAGAGGAGCTTAAACCTGGAAGGGAAAAGGAAAAGAAACATTTAAAGAGTTTTGAATGAATAATAAACTCTAAAGTTAATGAAATTCATTTAAATCAGTTAGATATATGTCAGACAGTTCCATCACCTGCAGTACCACCTTGGATACTTCCTGATGCTGAAGTTGAGTTTTCATTATTAGAAAAGAAAAACAAAGATAATCATCACATTAAGAATAAATATATAGTACAAGAATACTTAAATATTATAACTATATACAAATATAGACAGATGCATCAAAAATACAGCTAATAGGGTAGGGATAGCATTTATTGTGCCACAGTTTCAAATAAAGGTAGGGAAAAGGATTATTGATGGAGTATCGGTGTATACAGGAGAAATACTAGCTTTGCTTTTAGCAGTTCAATGGGTGGAAGAGGTCAGACCATTAAAATCTATCATTTGTTCAGATTCTAGTTCTTCATTAGTCAGTTTGCAAAATGATCAGTCAGAAAGTAGACCAGATATATTAATTGAAATACAACAAATGCTTTACAGAATCAACATGATGGGACTAACAGTACATTTTGTATGGGTTCCAGCACATCACAGGATTAAGGGGAATGAAATGGCAGACAGGATGGCTAAGGAGAGTACCAATCAGGTAAGGATAGATATTAATTTTAGTTATAGTATAACAGAAATAAAGGGTATAATTAAACAAAAAGAGAGAGGTGGCAAAAGTTATGGGTAGAAGAAAAGAAAGGAAGACGGTTTTATAAAATCCAAAAGAGAATTGGACAAATGAGAAGAACAGAAAGAAACAGGAGAGAAGTGATAATTATTTCACAACTTAGAATCGGACACACTGGACTAAATAGTGATCAATTTTATGATAGGGAAACATCAGACAGGGAAATGTGACTGTGGGAAAGATGAGACATTGGAACATGTTATTTTGAGTTGTAGGAATTATCTGTCTCAGAGAAACAAGTTAATAAGAAACCTTAGAAATATGAAAATGAAATTTGATATTGTTGATTTACTGCAAAAGTACACGAGAAGCAGAGGATATCAGGCTATATTTGATTTTTTGAAACAGAGTAAGTTGTATAATAGGATATAGTTGTTTTTTTTTTGTCAAGTGGTCCACACTCCTTACCAGTTGGTGGCGGCAATGCTCACCTAACGTTTCTTGCCAACCGCCAATAAATATCAAGAAGAAGAAGAAGAAAAGTGCGACACCTATTGGTGCCGCGTGTTACAATCAGTTACGCAACATCCGTCACATTTACTTTCGGTTTGAATTTACCTGTTCATGTGTGGCTCCAGACCGTTAGTTGGGTCTCAGTCTGTTGTTTAAATTTTCTTCTTTAACTCTTTGGATCGTTTGAACAAACTGTAAGTTTAAATTGTTTATTTCTTGAATTTTTCATCACTTTAACTTTTTCCTGATTGTTTCTAATCTCTGACGTTTGGAGAAAAGTTTCACTTCTGATTTCAGCTGAAACTTTAATATCTCTGCTGTTTGAAGGCTAATCTACAGGATTATTAGATTATTGATGAACTGGAATCAAACAACATGATGAACAGCTGATGTTTCACTGTTTTCTTCTCCGAACTGATTTATGTTTTTATTTCCTGGTACCGAACTCGAGTCTCCACCATTAACGTCAGCAACAGTTTCCTGTTGCTTCCTTTCAGAATAAAATATTATTAAAATGGGTTTGATTCAGTCAGATGATTAAATAGTTCATCTTTAATAGAGCGAATAATCCACTTGTAGAAATTAATAATTGTGAACTATAAGACTTGTTCAGGTTGAATCAGTGAATGTAAATGTTGCTCCATGTCTCCATCTAGTGGACTGATAGTAGAAGTGCAGCAGCTGATGGCAGCTTCCTCTGCCTCTCTGCTGTCTGACTGCATTCACCTGACACTGATATGAAGCAGAGAAGAAGAGCCAATCAGAGGAGGAGCAGCTGATCTTTTTCCAGCTCTAATGATGTAAAGGATGATCAGAGTTGATGTGCAGATGAATGATGTGTGTTTCCTCTGCAGGTGAAGGTAGAAAGTGTGTGTGAGCTGATGTGAATTCAGCAGCATGGATCAGTGTGAGGACACAGAGGAGGGAGTTCCTCCCTCTAAAACCACTCTGTGTGGGGAAGATGAGAGCCAGAGCAAAGGTCAGAGGTGAGGTCACCATCTCTAACTGTCCACAGCCCTTTTCACACAGCGTTCACTATATCAGGCCAGAACAGACGTGGTGATGAAGCTGCTGCTGCTCCTCTTTGCTGATTAAGTTTTAATCATCATGTTTCTGTCAGGATCCATCAGAGACTCGAACCAGAACCAGAACCCAGCTGTGTGTCCTTTAAGAGTGACAGGTCAAAGGATGATATGATTGACTTTAAATCTCCTGGATCTCCACCATCAGAGAGGTGAGCTGTTTCTAACTGCTGTAACTGTTCAGTTTATATCTGTTATTATGACCATCCAATATTAATTTAACACACAAACACAAAAGGCAGAAGTGAGTTTAATTTCTAGATTGATATTTGGATTGTTCTCTAAATCTAAATTTAATTTATTTTCCAGACAGAGTAATGCTGAAAGAAAAAGGCTTTTATGAATTAATTTTGTGATTAAAGTTTCATCTCTGTGGTTCAAACATCATCCAACATAGTGGATTATTAACCATTTCCACAGTTAAGATAAATAAATATCTCATGTGGATATCTTTCAGAACCAGATGGTCTCTAACATACATAAGCTATTGGGTCATTCTCTGAATTTGGTGCATTTTGTGTCTCACAGGTTTATCTCAAATATTTTATTCATTTATTTATTTGAGTTTATTTGATAGGGACAGACACACATCGACATAAACAAACTGAACAAAACAGCAGTCCCATGTTTGCGTCATAGCGCTATAGCAACAGCTAATTCACAGCACTTGTCCCTAGATGGGCTTTTAAAAAGTACCTCTAAAGTTAAAATGATGATCATTTAAAATAGCACAGCTTGATGTTGACGACATCTACAAACAAACAGAGAAACATGAAACATCAAAAATGGGTACAGTTCTGTTTTTGACATAACCAGAGTTTAGTTTGTTTCTTGAACGTACTAAAACTGGTTACAGACTTTAAATCAACAGGAAGTGAGTTCCAAACTGCAGATCCTCTCATGGACAGAGCACTTTGAGCAAACGTGGTTCTTCGAAAGGGAACCTTACAGTTTCCATCTGAAGCTGCTCTAGTAGATCTGCTGTTGCCCTGCAGTCTCTGTATGTAATTACTTAATGGTGTAGGTGCATATCCATTTAAACACTTAAAAATCAATTTTAAAAGATCATAATTTATAAAATCAGGAAAGTCCAAAATGCCGAATTTAGCCAAAATGTGACAATGATGGAATCTGATTGGCTTTTGATATAAAACCTTCAAAGCCCGATTATAGAGACTTAAGATAAGATTAGATAAGATAAATCTTTATTGTCATTGTCATAAGGACAACGAAATTCAAAGGTGCCATCAGTCGGTGCACATGCCCAAAAACAAAAAATAACTGTCTCACAATTCACACACAACGCAAGACTCAACAAACAACTGGCAAAAAAATAAATAAGAACAGAAACATTCTCACATACATCATTTATGATGATTAATGGTTGTTTTTGATTGCATTTAGTTTTGTTATTGCTATTGGGTAGAAACTGTCTCTGAGATGGTTGGTTCTTGTTCTGGTTGCTCTTTATCTTCTGCCTGAAGGCAGCAGTGTGAACAGAGAATGTCCGGGGTGAGAAGTGTCCTTTGTGATGTGTTGGCTTTTCTTAGACAGCGGTCGCTGTGCAGGTCCTCCAGTGAGGGGAGAGGGCAGCCAATGATTTGAGTACAGTTTGAGTCTGAGACCAGACAGCAGCTCCATAGGAAAACTGTGAGGATCGTTGAGTTAAGAAAACATCTCTGCACAGTGAAATGTTAAACAATTTCTAATAATTTTAAAACAGTTTATATTTGATCTAACAGTTTTGCTGATTTTGTCAACATGGCTCCTAAAATTTAACTGAGCATCCAGAATTATCCCTAAATATTTTTCTTGTGATTCTTGCTCAATAGGGTCCCCATTGATCTGAATATTCAAGGACTGTAATGATGTTTTCTTGATTGAAATGCAAATACATTTTGTTTTCTTTGTATTGAGAGTTAAGCAAGAATCATTCAGCCATAATGATAATCTCTGCAGGCTGTTGTGAAGTTTTTCACTGATTACAATACTGTTCTTGTCTGATGTATAAACAATAGTGTCATCAGCAAACATTTGCAAGTTAACTTCAGGACAAATATCAGGAAGACTGTTAACATACAGACTAAAAAGGACTGGACCTAAGATAGTTCCTTGTGGAATCCCTGTTACTATTTTACAGAAGACAGATTTACTATTATTGATGACAACACACTGTTCACGATATTTCAAATATGATTGAAACCAAGACAATGATCGTTCTGAGAAATTAAATGATGAAAGCCTTGAGATCAGTAAGTTGTGGTTCACCGTATCAAAAGCTTCTTCAAGTCCAGGAAAACTGCACCAGTGATTTGTCGCCTATCAAGTGATAGTTTAACATTTTCAAGCAGCAGATTTATAGCAGTCTCTGTAGGATGATTACGTCTGAAGCCAAACTGAAGAGGATGCAGAAGATTGTTACTTTCTAAATACAATAGTAGTTGTTCTAGAATAATTTTCTCCAGCACTTTTGACATGACCAGAACAAAACTTATTGGCCTGTAGTTACTGATTTCATGGGGACTTCCTGATTTAAAAATCGGTTTCACCAAAGCTTTTTTCCATGCATCGGGAAATTGCCCTGTTCTGATGGCAATATTAATTATGTGAGTTAAAGGTTCTACTAAAATATTGCAGTATTTCTTTTAAAAACATAGCATCTAAATTATACATATCATTTGCGTAAGAATTGCTTAAGCTATTGATAGCTTTTTGAACATCAGAGTAATGAATTTCCTTTATCTCAAACAAATCAAAACACTTTTTGGTTGGTTTTGTACCATGTACATCCATTGGAGCTGGTAGGAACTTTGATGCCAAGTCTTTAACTGATGAGAGGAAAAAATCATTAAATATTGTTGCTAGCTGAGCAGGATCAGTTAGGATTTTTTCTGCTACCTTCATATTTGTAATCAGTGCGTACATTGGGGCTCAGTAAACTGTTTAACTGTTTCAGATCGTCTTACCATTCCCTCCTGCTCCTGACAAAACGTTTATGTAATATTTAGCTTTAGATTTGTACATTTCTTTAACTACTCTGTTCCTCAAACTTTTAAAAACAGCCAATCAGTGGTCCTTTTGAATTTAAAAAACAATTTTAGGGCATAGTGTCTCTTTTTCATTAACTGCCGGATGTCATCCGATACCCAAGGTAGCTGTATTTTTCTTCATCCCTTCATTTGAGTTTTTAAAAACTTATTCATAGTATCACAAACATTGAGAATATATGTATTACAGCAATCATTTACCTGATGCTGGTTTAGGACGTCATCCCAATTAACCCTTGCTAATTCGGCCTCAAATTTGGGTCCATTCTTTCTTGGAATTTGTATTAAAATCTGTTTCTGTGTATTATAATGACTGACAAAACGATTTTGAGGTAATTTTCTTCCAATGAGAGTGATATTGTGGTCGGATAAGCCGCACACTAAGTTATAGGTTTTTATGATTCGACCAGGTTTGTTTGAAAAGGTTAAATCTATTAAGGTTTGACTGTTTTTGGTGATACGAGAGGGACCATTGATTAACTGATGAAAATCTAATTTTGCTGTCAGTTCTCTATATTTTCATATAATGCAACCCACATTTTTTGACAAAAATCAAGTATTGGAAATATCCATGTGTCTTGGTAATATAACGTACAAATATATTTTAAAATTATGTTTTGAAAGATTTGATGGGTTGTTGAAGCGTAGAGGTCAGCCAAATGAGCATGTCCCCACTGACCAATGTTAATTTTTCACTGAATATAAAACAAATTAAACTAACCAGTAACTGCAACTTATTTGTACCATTTTAAACACTTTAGGTATACTTTAATCTAAATAAAAAAATATGAGAAAAATATATGAATTACTTATAAAATATCACTTTTTAATCATGTCCCTCCAGTTTTGTTTAACCCTGTAACAGCAGACCAATCCCTCCTTTTTATAAATAATGGTTCAGTCCAATTTCCTCAGCACCCTGGAAGTGACATCACTCAAGTTTCTTCCTGCTCACACTGTAAAGAGATTTAAGTGTTAATATAGATTCTTACCGATATTTGATTATTTTTTATCCAAACATCGTCATTGTCAAGCTCAACCTTTCAACACCTTTAGGCATGTAAATGATAATTATTGTTGTCTGGGAAAAAGTAAAGAATGGTCTTTGAAACATATTAATTCTTGTTTTCATCATATCATATGTTGCTCCATAACCCAGCTAATGTGGACTTATGGCAACTTTTAGTAAAAATCTTCAACCCCGTTACAGTCTGGTCAACTGTTACAATGGGTTCAACCGTTACTTGATACATTGTTATGATTTTTTATAATAACAGCAAATATTAGACTAATATTTGTTGGACTGTTTGCAAAGTTTAAAGAATGATTCAAAAACATAAAAAAAACCTGATTTAATGTTAATTTTAAAGTATATTTTTCTGATTTATGAAAAGAGCTTTTACATCAAGTTGCCATATTTTACTTATCAGTCTAATTATTATAATTCAGAATCAAATAATATATACATACAATTAGTTATTTTAATCAAACGACACAGGAATGAAATTGTCCTGTTATGGGGTTGAATTTAAAGTAACCTAAGTAACAAAGAAATTCTTAATACTGTTTGGGATTTCATGAATAAGGTGGAGAGACATATTTTCCTGGAGGTTTAAAGAGTCCTTCAATAGATGCAGTGATCAAAAACACAATTTATTGTGGTATATTTTTAAATAATCTGAGACGCCAAAATGTACCGAATTCAGAGAATCACCCAATTACTGCTGATGAATAACAGGGACAAAAATGACCCATAATGAACTCACTTTTCAATCAAGACACAGAAACTATCATGTTGACATGACCTTTGACCCACAAACATTTAACTGCATTTTCTTCTGTTTAGCATCAGCTTAATTTTTCCAAATGAAACAGACTCATTTATTTAATCATATTAATATTAACACAGGAACACAAAGGCAGAAGTAAATTTCTGATAGGTTTTTTCTCGACCTACATAAAAGAGAACCACAAACAACGTTTATTAGTTTTCAACCAAGCTTTTGCAAAAGGGGGAAGACACAGAAAACTGCTTCTTCAAGACGCTCATCGTGCGTTCCCACAATCTGCTGCAGCGCTTAGACTTAGACTGACTTTATTGTCATCTTGCATGCACAGGGTGTATACAGAATGAAATTTCGTTGCATACGGCTCAGGACAATGTTTTGAGGTTCCAATGTTATGAGGTTACTCCAGAATAAAATAAAATACAGTATAAAATATGGATATAAATATGAATATAAAATATGAAGTGCAGGACTGACAGTAAAATGGAAGTTACTTAGCTATGTATATGTGCAAGGTATGAAGTGGAGAACAGTTTTTGAGTGCAGTCCAGTTAAGAGTTCAGCAGTCTGATGGCAAGTGGGAAAAAGCTGTTTCGGAACCTGGTGGTCCTGCACCGGACGCTGCGGAACCTCTTTCCAGAGGGCAGCAGGGAGAACAGTCCATGGTGGGGGTGTGAGGGGTCACTGATGATGTTTTGGCCTCGGGACACGCAGCGCTGGGATGAAATGTCCTGAATGGAGGGAAGGGGGCCCCGATGATCCTCTCCGCTGTCCGCACCACTCTCCTCACATTCTTCCAGTCGGAGGCGCTGCAGCCTCCACACCACACAGAGAGGCAGCTGGTCAGAATGCTCTCTATGGTGCTTCTGTAGAACGTCTTGAGGATGGGCGGGGGCAGGTGTGCTCTTCTCATCCTCCGCAGGAAATACAAGCGTTTCTGTGCCCTCTTGACCAGAGACGTGGTGTTCACAGTCCAGGTGAGGTCATTTGTGATGTGCACCCCCAGGAATTTGGGGGTGACCACCTCCACAGCCGAGCTGTTGATGAGCAGTGGAGCGTGGCTGGGCCGGTTCTTCCTGAAGTCGACGATCATCTCCTTCGTCTTGTCAACGTTCAGGATCAGGCTGTTGTCTCTGCACCAGTCCACCAGCTGCTCCACCTCCTCTCTGTAGTCCAGGTCGTTGTCGTCTCTGATGAGGCCCACCACCGTTGTGTCGTCCGCGAACTTCACGATGTGATTGGTGGCGAACCTGGGGACGCAGTCGTGTGTCATCAGAGTGAACAGCAGAGGGCTCAGGGAAGGCGTGAATGGGATGTGGGAGAGTGATCTTAACAGAAAAGGGCTATTCTGATAACAATGATGGAGGAACACAGAAACTACATTCTACACACAGGCAGTTTCACAAGTAAGGAGTATTTCAGTAGAAAGGGAAACAGCTGCAGAAAACATGTTCAAGGTTAAGGGAAAAATCAAGTTTTGTCTTTCACACAGTTTAACAAATTCCTCCTCTCTGGGGTGAGAACACTAAACCTTTAAATGAAAAACAATTTAGTAAAACTACTAATGTAAGAGTGATAACAAAACATTATTGTACCAATTTCATTTCTAGGTTTATATTTTGATTAGTCTCTAAGTCTGATTAAACACAGATTAATGCTGAAAGAAAAAGAGGATCCCACATGGACACACACCCACATATCTCAAACCTCCTCCATGTCCACATCACCTCAGATCTAGTCATCAGGACCTGATGGATGTCCCACACTGTCCTGAAGACCTGTGTGGACAGAGCCTTCACTTCCACTGTCCCCAAGCTCTGGGAAACTGTCTCCACCAGCATCAGATCTAATGACAGTTTGGACAGTTTGAAGTCCAAGTTCAGCATCAACCTTTTAAAATGTCTTCTAGGTGATTTTGGTGTTACTGCTCTTCATCCTTGTAGTTCATCTTCCTCTTTTTAACTTCACTCCATTTTGTTCATATGATGCTCTGTTTTTCTGCTTCAAGTACATTTAATGTGAAACTCTTGACTTTCTCTGTGAATATTGCTGGATGAATATTTCCTGACTTCCTAATTGTTCCTGGTTCCTCCACAGAGTGGACCAGCAGAGCTCAGAGGTTCCCAGTGGTCTGTCTGCCCAGCAGCATCAAACACAACTGGACTCAATATTTATGGTCTGTACATGAACAACAACTTTTCCAAACGTTCTGTTCACAGTCATCTCCATGCTGCACTTTGTAGACCAGAGGAGTGTCAGTCTGTCAAACATCCATCTGGTGTTTGGCTCCATGATTTCAGTCTGATGTTTCCTTCATCTATTATTCTATTCCAGACGTTGGAGGACAATATTGTCACTTTTCTGAAGAACGAGCTGAAGAAGATCCATAAGATTCTGAGTCCAGATGACCCAGAATGCTCAAAGAGTCAGAGAGATGATGATGAGGTGTTGGAAGGTGAGGATGAAGAGCAGAGGAGGAGCAGCAGAGAGGCAGTGATGAAGATCACACTGAACTTCCTGCGGAGGATGAAGCAGGAGGAGCTGGCTGCCCATCTGCAGAGCAGTAAGAGGATTTCTACAAAGATTTAACCTGATGGATAAATCACACATTTACTGAAATTTGAAGAGATGGAATCACATGCAAAACATCTTGAGAATAAAATTTTATTTAGTTCTTGATTTTATTTTTTGTCTTATTTTAGAACGTCTTGCTGCAGTTTGTCAACATCAACTTAAATCTGGTCTGAAGAAGAAGTTCCAGTCTGTGTTTGAGGGGATTGCTAAAGCAGGAAGTCCAACCCTTCTGAACCAGATCTACACAGAGCTCTACATCACAGAGGGAGGGACTGGAGAGGTCAATGATGAACATGAGGTCAGACAGATTGAAACAGCATCCAGGAAACTACACAGATCAGAAACAACAATCAGACAAGAAGACATCTTTAAAGTCCCACCTGGAAGAGATCAACCAATCAGAACAGTGATGACAAAGGGAGTGGCTGGCATTGGGAAAACAGTCTTAACACAGAAGTTCACTCTGGACTGGGCTGAAGACAAAGTCCACCAGAACATCCAGTTTATATTTCCATTTACCTTCAGAGAGCTGAATGTGCTGAAAGAGAAAAAGTTCAGCTTGGTGGAACTTGTTCATCACTTCTTTAGTGAAACCAAAGAAATCTGCAGCTTTGAACACTTCCAGGTTCTGTTCATCTTTGATGGTCTGGATGAGAGTCGACTTCCTCTGGACTTGCACAACAAGGAGATCCTGACTGATGCTACAGAGTCCACCTCAGTGGACGTTCTGCTGACAAACCTCATCAGGGGTAAACTGCTTCCCTCTGCTCTCCTCTGGATAACCACACGACCTGCAGCAGCCAATCAGATCCCTCCTCAGTGTGTTGGCATGGTGACAGAGGTCAGGGGGTTCAATGAACCACAGAAGGAGGAGTACTTCAGGAAGAGATTCAGAGATAAGGAGCAGGCCAGCAGGATCATCTCCCACATAAAGACATCACGAAGCCTCCACATCATGTGCCACATCCCAGTCTTCTGCTGGATCACTGCTACAGTTCTGGAGGATGTGTTGGAGACCAGAGAGGGAGGAGAGCTGCCCAGAACCCTGACTGAGATGTACATCCACTTCCTGGTGGTTCAGACCAAAGTGAAGAAGGTCAAGTATGATGGAGGAGCTGAAACAGATCCACACTGGAGTCCAGAGAGCAGGAAGATGATTGAGTCTCTGGGAAAACTGGCTTTTGATCAGCTGCAGAAAGGAAACCTGATCTTCTATGAATCAGACCTGACAGAGTGTGGCATCAATATCAGAGCAGCCTCAATGTACTCAGGAGTGTTCACACAGATCTTTAAAGAGGAGAGAGGTCTGTACCAGGACAAGGTGTTCTGCTTCGTCCATCTGAGTGTTCAGGAGTTTCTGGCTGCTCTTCATATTCATCTGACCTTTATCAACTCTGGTTCTGACATGATGAAAGAAACACAAAGATCTAAGAAATCTTCATTACTTAATAAATCTGACCTAAACTCTCTCCATCAGAGCGCTGTTGACCAGGCCTTACAGAGTCCAAATGGACACCTGGACTTGTTCCTCCGCTTCCTCCTGGGACTTTCACTGCAGACCAATCAGAGACTCCTACAAGGTCTGCTGACAGAGACAGGAAGTAGCTCACAGACCAATCAGGAAACAGTTCAGTACATCAAGGAGAAGATCAATGAGAATGTGTCTGCAGAGAAAAGCATCAATCTGTTCCACTGTCTGAATGAACTGAATGATCATTTTCTAGTGGAGGAGATCCAACAGTCTCTGAGTTCAGGAAGTCTCTCCACAGATGAACTGTCTCCTGCTCAGTGGTCAGCTCTGATCTTCATCTTACTGTCATCAGGAAAAGATCTGGATGTGTTTGACCTGAAGAAATACTCTGCTTCAGAGGAGGTTCTTCTGAGGCTGCTGCCAGTGGTTAAAGCCTCCAACAAAGTTCTGTAAGGACACAGATTGTTAATGCATTTTTTATAGATAGAAATCTGCTAATTATGAGGTAAATATTCATGTTTCAGTTTATATATTGGTGCATTGTCTCTTCATTGGGGGTGTTGCACAAAAAAGAAACAGACTTCCTTCAGCAGCTGGACATAGTGTTATATATTAAAGCAGCAAAACGTCTCCACTGTTAAAATGGAAATTGGATTAATATAGTTAATTGTGAACATATATAATGCTATTTCCAACCTCCTTGTTACCTGTAGTTCAGTTCTTTGAGGCTGGAGGTCCAACTATAGAATGAACCAGTTCACAACAAATGCAAAGGTTGTGTAAAACAAGATAGTTCCTTCTCTGTCCAATAAGAAGATTGTTGATTTGAAAGAACATAAATTTTGAAGAACTGTTTAATAACAGATTTTTCTCTATGTCTCCTCAGACTGAGTGGCTGTAACCTCTCAGAGAGAAGCTGTGAAGCTCTGTCCTCAGTTCTCAGCTCCCAGTCCTCCAGTCTCAGAGAACTGGACCTGAGTAACAACAACCTGCAGGATTCAGGAGTGAAGCTTCTCTCTGCTGGACTGAAGAGTCCAAACTGCAACCTGGAAACTCTCAGGTAACTCTGGGCACTTGACAAATTGCTGCATCTTAGGTGCAAAAAGAAACATTATTACAGATCCCAGCAGTTGCTTGGCTTTCTTATTTCTTCCACATGTTACACATCCATCCATCCATCCATCCATCCATCCATCATCCATCCACCATCGACCAGTTCAGACCTTGGGTTCTACCTCAATGTTCTCATTTTCTCATCATGTGATGAATTGTGTGTCTGCAGCTTATCAGGCTGTTTGGTCTCAGAGGAAGGCTGTGCTTCTCTGGCCTCAGCTCTGACCTCCAACCCCTCCCATCTGAAAGAGTTGGACCTGAGTTACAATCATCCAGGAGACTCAGGAGTGAAGCTGCTGTCGGCTGGACTGAAGGATCCACACTGGAGACTGGAAGCTCTCAGGTATGGAGGAACCTGCTGCAGGAGCAGAGAAGGTCTGATAGAGGAGGAAGAGGGAGAAATGTCTTTAGTCACTCTTGTGACTAAAGACTGTGTGTGAGTGTGATGGGTTAAATAGTTTAATAGGGACTCTGACTAAATTAATAAAAGAAGTTCAGTTAGATTTCCATGATGATCTACTGATGGCAGAAAGGACTTTAAAACAATATTTGATGGAGCTCCTGACCAATCAGCCCCAAGAAGCAAAGATGAGAAGAAAAGTAACTCCATGTTGGTCAGATGGATGTTTAAAAGTTATGGGAGAGAAAAATAAAGAACTTTAGATTTTAAACAAAACTCACAACTTTCAGGATTTAATAAAATATAAATTACATAAAAAGTGAAGAAAACTATTCATGAGGCAAAGAAAGAAAGTGAGAATTTTAACAGTTTCATCAATTTAGTAGTTTGATCTCCTGTCACTTTGACCGGCGGAGGCTCTGCGTTTCAAGAAGGAAGTGAGGCAACAAATGTCTTTGAGGTGGATTTATTTGGGAGCTCCAAATCTTCATTACACCAGCACCCTTCTTTTTAGTGAAACAAAGAAGCTGACATTTATACCTGAGGCAAGTTCCAACACTTACACCAGGTAAAGGGGTGATCCAAAAAGAAAAGACAAACAAACACTACTTACACAAACCTAACAATAAATGATCCAACAAATATTTACATGCATGCAAATTATTAAAATTAAACTAATCTAAAGTCAATCAAAAGTAAATATAACTAAATATAAATCCTCAGAGTATTCCCCCTCTTAATGGAAGTTGGTATGCTCCAGGAGCATTCGTCTTCCTCTCTGATCCACCTTGCTGAGACACACCCAGAAAGGCAAATACTCAATTAACTCAAATTGAACTAATCTAAATCAAAACGAACTGACATCCCCCCCCCCCACACACACACATTCTCCGAACAGGAAAGATGGCCAGTCTCCCCACCCACAAAGAATGTTCACCAAATGTCACAATATAACTAAACAAAGAACTAATACAAACACATTTGAACTGAAAACAACATAATATCAATAATCAACATGGGATGGAACCCGTGGTCTCCATCACATCTCCACCAGGGGGCGACATCTGGAAAATGATCCAAAGAATGAAAGGAATCAGGAGAGAATGGAAATCCCTTGTTTTCCAGAGGAAATGAAGAATTGCAGTGAATGATGGTGAAAAAGTAGAATTGTGCTATGTGCAGTTTCTCCAGGTAATCACCGCTGGAACGTCTCATTCATGATACCCTCCTCTTCACTCCTCAGCAGGCCACTTCCTACAGTTTCCTGCAGACATGTCTCACAAAACAGAAAGATTCTAACAGTCCTCAAATATAATAGTTAGTATTTATATGGGTTATTATTTTAATTCTATCAAGCTTGAAGCTTCTTCTTGGCCTCTGATTGCAACAGCAGGACAATCCAACATTTTAGTCTGACTTCATCTGGAAATATTTCTTTGACCCTGAATCAGTTTGAAGGCAGGCCAGCTCCTCATCAGAGCTGAGATCTTCTCTGTCCTCAATGCTATAGATGTACAAGTCCAGCAGCTCCTGATCAGTGACATCAGAGCGTGACATCATCAGTAAAATGATGATGTCATTTCCCTCTCAGAGCAGCTTGGAAATCTGAGAGAAAAGATGCAAACAAAGACTCTCTGGACTGTTGGATCTGCTGGTTCTGGTTCCAGATGCTCCTTGGACACTTTCACAAGCCATTACTGCAGCTGCTGGATTCAGGATGCTGCTTCTTCTTCTTGGTCTCATTGTAAATGTGTGCAGCAGCGCCACCTGGTGGTGATGGTTGGTAGAGGAAGTGCTGAAAGGTTGGAGGTGTTTGTCAGAGGTGTGTGATGATGGAAGCCTCTCCCTGGTTTGTGAGTCTGAGCTCGGAGATCAAATCTTTGATTCTTGTTGAACTCTTTGTTGAATGTGATGCAGCTTCTCCTTTTTAATGTTTGTATTTCTGGATATTACAGTGAGGCCACAGCAGGTTTTCAGCAGCAGGGCTGTTTAGTGTTTCATTCCTTCATCTGTGTGTGGGAGTGTGGATGGAACAGGTATCCAGGTGTTGTGTCAGAGTTTAGATTGATTGTATTTTAATGCTGATTATTAAATCAGGTTGAGCTTCCAGAAATGTTTCCTTAGTTTCCTGATGTCCTTTTAGGCTTCAGTGAGTTTCTTCAGGTTGTTACTGAGGGATTTCCTTTCTCCTCTCTGTTGGAGCTTTTCCTGTGTTTGGAGAAATGAGTTGTGCTGCAGCAGCACCAACTGTCCTTCCTACATCCACTGCAGTTTGCAATCCAAATGTTGGACTGTTCCTGTCTCAGTGGAGGACAATGTGTGTCTGAGAGACATGTAATGTCCATGTTTGCTGCTGAAAGCGACTGATGGTCTGACCCCCCTCCTCCTTTCAGGGTGGAGCCTGCTGGAGTCCAATTCTTGACACCAGGTCCATGGAGAATGAGGAAGTGTAAGTGTGTTTTTCATCTGATTCATGACAACAAAGCAGCTCACATTCAACCATCTTCAAACTGTCACATCACTCATTCAGGAGTCATCATCAAAGTGTCAATAAATGATCAATAACTGCAGCTGGATTGTGTTTGTTCTCTCCATCAGATTCCTGTCAACTCACCATCGACACAAACACAGTGAGCAGAGAACTCAAACTGTCTGAAGACAACAGGAAGGTGACATGTGAGGAGCTTCAGTCATATCCTGATCATCCAGACAGATTTGATTACTGGTATCAGCTGCTGTGTAGAACTGGTCTGACTGGTCACTGTTACTGGGAGGTCGAGTGGAGAGGATTGGTTTATATATCAGTGAGTTACAGAAGAATCAGGAGGAAAGGAAACAGTGGAGACTGTTTGTTTGGATGGAATGATCATTCCTGGAGTCTGAGATGCTCTGCTGTTGGTTACTCTGTCTGGCACAATAACAGAGAAACTGGTCTCTCCTCCTCCTCTGTCTCTAACAGAGTAGCAGTGTATGTGGACTGTCCTGCTGGCATTCTGTCCTTCTACAGAGTTTCCTCTGACTCACTGATCCTCCTCCACACCTTCAACACCACATTCACTGAACCTCTGATTCCTGGATTCTGGTCCAGTTCTGGTTCCTCTTCAGTGTTTCTGTGCTGAGTTGAGTCTAAAGAGTCTAAAGTTTTTCCTCCTGTCAGAGAAACTCTCTCACTGTTGAACAGATAGTTCAGTCTCTACAATCTATTTCTTGGTGAAACAATTCTGATTGAGTCCCTGGAAACTTTTTCTTCTTCCAGTCCTTTAAATATGGAAGCTGGGATAATTCCAGGATGATTCCAGGATTATTCCAGGATTATTTCAGGATCCACATGTTTTGCTGTCTGTTTCCAGTCAAAGCTTCACACTGAATATCAAAATGTTGTTTCTCTTATTTTTTCCTTTCATTCATCAGATTTCATTGAAATGTTGATCAGTTTTTCTCAATCACTGATCATTTTCTGTTTCTATCGGCTCCTATTTTTCTCAACATGTCAGATTTGAATATTAAATCTTCCTTTTGTAAATTTGCTGCAGTTTTTCTTCATGTGTTTTAAATAAAAACATTTTTCTTCTGCATTTGGTTCATTTGCTGCTCATTCTGTTCTTTTCCTGTTCAAATTTTATGGCTCCATTTTGCCAGATCACATAGTAGCATTTCTACCTAAAGCCAAACATTAACAGCCAATCCATGTGATCGGTATCTGTGATCGGCAGTGATCGGACCTCATGGTGATCAGAACCGGCAGGAAAAACCCTGATGGGAGCGTCTCTACCCAGGAGTAATATGATGGTTTAGAAGTTCATTGAAATCTTTTCCGTTTTGAAAGAAGCTCACATTTGGGGAACTTGTGAATGATTACATTATTTATCATACTTGGTTCTGCTTAAAATAATTCAATTCAACTGAATTATTCTATTGTCATTATTGTTCTAACATTTGGGAGATTGAACATTTCTGTTTTGATTAAGTTTTTAAAATAAAACTTTAAAAAGTTCAGAAAATAAAATCAATCTACTGAACATTCTGATTTTATGAGGATCTGTTTGAAATGTTTGTTACAAAGTTGATTACTGCATTAATTTTTATGTGAATTAAATTGGTGTGTTTAATTTGTGTTTTTTGTAATGTACTGTTACTGGATGTAATACTATTTTTATTTTTTAAAGGATTTTGACCCGTTTACTGGCCGACATTTATTCTATAAATCATTTGGTGACAATTAAAAAGTAAATGTATTGAACTAAAAATGGAATATTTAATTTCTGGAGCAGAAATATTAATCACTAATACAGTTTCCTCAAGTGACTGGAGTTTATTTATTTTTAACACAGTTTGATGAAATGGTGAAGAAAAATATAAGACAATTATAAATGGAACTGGTTCATTTTTGGGGGAAAACTGTCATAATTGTCAGAAAAATACAAAGAAAATTAAAAACTTTGTTTTTAAAACACCTTCAGTAAAATTAAACTTATAAAAAATGTTTAATAAATCATGGAAAATACTTTATTTTAAGATAAATCACGGTCGCACCACATGACATTTTTAAGGCAAGCCTGGCACGCTGGTACTAACGATGGGAATAAGTATTAAATTTACAAATTTAGACATAAAATTAAGACGGTTTTCCATTAAGGCAGCTTCTTTGGTATAAATGTAAAATATATATATTAGAGAAATATTTTTGTATCAAACACATCCAAAACTTTCTATTAAAATATGTTGAATTTCACTTTAACTGTGACTCACAATAGAATCATACTTTGTTTTTGGTGTAACAGTTTTATATTTAAACATGTGTGTTGCCATTACAGTCTTAATAATATTAAATACGATCATTTCTTTTAATTTTACTCTCTTGTGATATCAAATCGACCAGTGACTTTGAACTTTTTCACATTTTGCATCATTAAAACCACATGTTTGTGTTTGTAACAAGATAAAATCTGATGGTATTTTCATGAAAGATGTGTAAAACATCTGTATTACTGACAGCGCTTTTTGCATCAGTGAATCAGAATGAATCAAACAGACACTGAAGAAATTTGAACAGCTGAAAGAGAATCTAAATATAAAAAAAATAATTCCTTTAAAATTTGACATCCATTAAGTGGTATTTTTTATATTAAATTTTAGTTTCTATTAATTCTGCAAAAAAAGGGAAATGATTAAAATATATGATACTAATTTTAGTTCAAACTTGACATATGATTTAAATAAAAAAAATAGCAAGCAGGCAAGAAAATATACATGTGTAATATGAAAAGACATAAAAATAATTCCTAAACATCTAAATAAAATAAGTAGAAAAACTAAATAAAATAAACATTAAAATAATATTAAATATTTAAATGGAAGTGTTTTTATCACCTTGTAATTATATTTTACATTTGGGTAAAATATAAAAATAAAGTCAGCACAAATAAAACTAAATTGAAACCGAATTTTTTTAGAATAAATAAATAAACAAACAAATAAATAAATAAAAATAGCAGTAGAGGATTGATAACCGTTTCGTGGACAGATTCTTGCGTTACCCTGAAGCTCCGGTAGGTGGCAGCAGTGCTGTGGTGAACGGCGCCGTTTAGGGCCAAAGAAGAAGCAGAAGAAGCAGAAGCAGAAGCTACCATGATAGCAGCTTGTTAGCATCGTTGTGTTCTGCCGGTTTCATCTGTAATTCCATGGAGAAGAAGAGCCGCTCTTAGTTTCTGAGGTAAATTAACTCCATATAACCGTGAATATATTTGAGAATACGCGTGTTTGCGTGTTGTGTTTCTGTTATAAAGTCCTTAATCATGACTGTGGTTAGCATTCTGTAGCATTCGGCTGTTTTTTTCTGAATCCTCGAGCTGTTTGGTGGTTGAAACGTAAATGTGATGCTGTGTCGTAGCTAATTCGAGTTAAACTGTATTATCTGGAACATGATATCTGCTTTGTGGCCGGTAGAAGTGAACTAACGGAGGGAAAAGTTGCTGACTTCATTGGCCTGTGTGGTTAGAAACAGAGAACAGGTTTTATATCTGCTGCTGATGCTTTTCTAACCTGGTGAAACGGGGTATGAACCTCCAGTATGTAACTTTTGTAAAATATATACATGTTTTTTTACATATTTGTTGAAACTTTCGCTATGTCAAGACAGATAATCTGAAAGAAAATCAAGCTTTTCTGCCTTCTTCTAGTGCAAACTAGAAACAACCAATCAGAGCCAAGAGGCGGGTCTTAAGGCTGTGAATCATCCTCTGTGTGACGCTTCTCAAGCTGCAGCTTCTTCCTGATAGAATAGCTTGTCGTGAAAGCTGAAACTAGAATAATTACTAATAATAGCAGATAAATGGTTTTGCTGTAACTATAAGTTGTTTGTTTGCCATTAGCTCATTTAGCAGCAAATTCACATGGTTGATTGACAGCGCTAAGACACCTCGTGGTTCTGATTGGTTGTTTTTGCCAGTGCATTTCTTCAGATGGACATAGTAGCTCAGATTATCTCTCATAACAAACTGTCACAACATATTTTAACAAATATATAAAAAATAAATTAAATTTTTATAAAATTTATGCACTGTCGCTTTAAGGACTCGCTCTCCTTTCCCCTCAGGCTGGGTGAGAAGATGTAGCCAATCAGGTGGGAGATCTCTGCAGCACCAGAAGCCTTCAGTTTCCAGATCTTCATCCTGGAGCTCCTGCCCCTCTGACCCGGAGTTCTCTGTCCGTCCGTCAGCCATGTTGTTTTCTCTGAGGGAGCTGGTCCAGTGGCTGGGCTTCGCTACCTTCGAACTCTTCCTCCACCTGCTGGCGCTGCTGCTCTTCAGCATGCTGGTGGCTCTGCGGGTGGACCTGCTGAGCGACCGGCTCAGCTGGTGGCTGGTGTTCGTGCCGCTGTTCGCCGCCGACGGCCTCAGCACCTACTTCACGGCCATCGTGTCGATCCGGCTGTACCAGGAGAACGAGAAGCGGCTGGCGGTGCTGCGGCTGCTCTGGGTGCTGACGGTGCTGAGCCTGAAGCTGGTCTGCGAGGTTCTGCTGTGCCAGAAGCTGGCCGAGCAGGACCGGGCCCGAGACCTGTGGTTCGGCCTCATCGTGTCGCCGCTCTTCATCCTGTTGCAGCTGCTGATGATCCGGGCCTGCCGGGTCAACTGAGGGCAGAGCGGCGCCGCGAGAGATTAACTGCCGACGGAGGGAAGAAGGAAAGAGAAGGAGGATGTTTCAGAGAAAAACAAAAAATCAGATATTCTGAGATTAATCTGAGTTTGAAAAGTTGAAAATTCCAGAGAAAAGAATTCAAATTCTGAGATTCTCTGAAATTTTCAGAAAAAAAGAACTCTGACATTTCTGAGTTTGAGAAGTTGAAAATTTCCAAGAAAAATTAAATTTCAGAAATTTTATACAATGAATTTGAAAATTTTTGTGAAAAAACTCAGAAATTGAGATTAATCTAGAAAAAATATACAATTTCTGAGTTTGAAAAGTTTAAAAAAATATCAGAAAATCTACAATTCTCAAAAAAATTCCACAAAAAATTTCCAGAAATCTCTGATTTTGTAAAGTAAAAAAATGTAAATAAAAATTTAATAATTCAGATATTCAGGAATTTCAAGAAAAAAACTCAAAAATCTCAGTTTGAAAATTTGAGAAAGAACTCAGAAATTGAGATTAATCTAAAAATTAAGAAAAATAACAAGAAGAAACCCAAAAAAATGAGATTAATCAGATAAATTTTCTACAAAGTGAGTTTATCTCTGAAGTTTCCTGCTCTTTATCTCTTCTTTTTTTTTTTTGCGATGGCTCCACTGCGCCGGCGTAGAGATTTATGGATATAATTGATGTTTTATTTTTTGACATTTTGTGAAGGAGTTCTTCATGTTTGGGGTCAGAGAAGAAGAAAACGATCAATCAGGTTGTTGTTTGTGTTCGAGGACAGATACTCCAACTCAACTCTGTGCAAAAGTCTTGAGTCATTCCTCATTTCTTTACATTTCTCTTCCATGCAGCCAAACATCTGTGTTCAATACACTGATATTAATTTCTTTTATCTGCTTTTATGTCTTATTGAAATGTTAAACCAGCTGATTTTTAAAAATCTGCACATCAGAATGTCACATCCTCAAGAAATAAACAAAAAACTGTCGAAGCTTTAAGCAGAGCACCGACTGTTGAAATCTGATTGATAAAGTTTGCGTTAACATTTTTAAAAACAAAATAGAAATCTAAAATATTAAAAACATAACATACTGCAGCAGAATTAAAATAGAAAATAACTTAGAAATATCACAAATTAGAGCATTTGAACAAAGTTTGGCTCATTTTAAAGTTAAATTTAAAGAAATGTGAACAATTCAAGACTCTTGCACGACACTGTCTCTTTAAATCTGTAAGGAATAAGTAAAGTTAATCAACAGGAACTTTATTTTCTCCACAGGAAGTCGCCGTTCTGCAGCCAACGGTTCATAAATCACCAAACTCTCTGTTTCCTCCACGCTGTGCTCCTCGCCCAGCCCGACGTTTCTCTGTAAATGTTCTGCATGTATTTATGGGATCCTTTAATTTAAAACTTGATGTAAAATTCTGTGTAAAATAATATATATATATATATGTTGAATTTTTAAGGAAAAATCCACGTTTATATTTATGTTCCTCTGGTTTTTGCTGCAGTATACATTGGTTATTTGTATAAAATCTGTAAATAAAACAAACATTTAAAAAGAGAAACAAGTTGATGTGGTGGTGTACAGACAGGAGCTGGCCACAAGGAGGCGCCACTCACCCAAAAACAGCTTTTGATCATGTTTTCAAATTATTTTATTTCTTTTATTCTTTTTAAACTCTATTCTCCACATACTTTTTATTTCACATATTTACTTCTAAAATGAGTGAATTTATCCTGTTAAAACTTGACTAAAATCATTTAATTTTAAAAAACAAAAGTTAAATGTCAGTTTAAAAACAAAAGAAAATAATTTATAATTTTCTTCTACATGTTTTCCTGTTCGAACCACAAACTTTGTGTTTTGTTGTGATTTTCTGCATCAAATCAACAAAAATTAATAAATAATACATCAAAGTTTTTATATGAAACTCAAAAATGCTGCACATTAGTGCCTGATTGTGATATGGAAGGAAGAACAGATACTTTATATATATACTTTGTTAACCGTTTGTCAATAAATCTTGACTAAAAATGTCCAAAAAGACGGCATGCAGTTCTGCTCCTCTAATTTAGAACAAACTTCCAGAAAACTGCAAACCTGCCGAAACCCTGAGCTCCTTTAAATCCTTCGTTTCTGCCTGTATTCCAGCTTTTCTGGCTCAAAGCTTTTGCATAAGTCGATGTTTGAAACAACAGTTCATGTGTGACGCAGTGAAAGTCCCTCTGAATGTTTCCCAGAAATATTTGTGTTTTTGTTTGTTGACTTCCTTGTTTTGGTTTAATGTCCTTGAAGCCGCCATGATTGAGGAAATAACCCGGTTGGGTCCGAATCATTTTTGCGTCGCGCTCTTTGGTCGGACTGCGTTTAATTACGGCTTTGCCATCAATATTTGATGAGCAGCAGTAATCTGCTGTAGCGCCGGGAATGGCCACTTAGTGCTGATTCATGTGCAGCAGACTGAGCAGCTCAGCTGTTCACTGGACTGGATCACACACACACACATACACACACACACACACACACTTCCTAACACCTACAAACATAAATACTACATTAATACATTCATTTGTTCATATTTATTTTTATGTTTCCATCATTTTTCTTCAATGTGTATTAATATTAAGAAATAAAAAACAATATTGCATGTTGTTACCACAAAATATAATTTATGTTTTTATTCATTGAATATATTTATAACTTTTAAAAAAATCAGACCAATCAGTTTGTCTGTAGCAGTTTTAGCCCCGCCCACTGACTTTGATGTTTAAAGAAAAGTGTCAACAGTCATGAAATAATAAAATAAAATAAATGCCCTTTGACATATAATGAATAGATTTAGCAAATTATGCATTTTAGAAGTTAGTTAAATGTTTGTGAGTTTTTCCTTCCACTCAACTTTACCTTAATAAAATGAGTGTTAGTGCTGTCGACTTGTGATTGTGGCCATAATATAGCATTATAGAAATTAAATTTGTGAAATTCATTCATCTTTATGTAGCAATTCTATATTATACACGTCTTTCAATTTTAAGCTTTTTTATTAATACAATTTTTGTCTAGTATAAATATTTGTTATGAAATTATTTTACATGGTTTCTACATAAAATTTATTTTAAAAAATATTAATATTTGTTTACCGTTTGCTCGATAAACGCATTTATTTAAAAGTATATATAGAATTTAATGCCAACCGTTTTGATTGACAGTTCTTCCTTGCGGCGGTAACAATGGAAAGGGGCGTGGTTACAGTCAGGAAGTGGGCGTGTCGTTAACCAATCAGCGTCTGGAGGAGGCGTGGCCTCTTTCAAGGGATGTGAGGAGAAAGGGAGCTGAACAGTGAGCAGGCAGAGAGCGAGAAAAGCGGCGGAGGAAGGGATGTTTGTGTGTCCGCTGGTCGGTGCTGCAGGTACGGTCACAGCCGGATAACAGCCCTCATAGCGCCGCAGCGGACCGCGGCGAGTCCGCCACGGAGTTCCCCCGTTTCCTTCACCACCAAACGCGCACAATGTCCGGCGGGGGAGACATCCACGTCCTCCGCCAAGACGCCGGCCAAGAGAGTCCGAGGATGCCGGCCTGGAAGCGAGAAATCCTGGAGAGACGGAAGGCAAAGGGCGGCGTTTCCGCGGGGAGCCCGGCCCCGGAGACGAGCCCCGGCGGCGCCGCGGGGTCGCATCACATCAACGGGGATGTAACGGGGAATGTGAACGGTAACGGCGGTGGTAGTGCGAGGAGAGACGGGGGGGCGAGCGGCGTGTCCGGGCGGAACTACACCATCACCACGGCCAGCCAACATTTCGCCAACAACAAAGAGCCCCGAGCGGCGGCGGAGAGGACGGCACCGAGGGAGAGCCTGGTGCTCCAGGAGAGTCTGGGTCCGCTGGAGGAGAACCCGTTCATCAAGCTGGAGAAGGAGCGCCGGAAGCGGCAGGACCGGGAGAACGCCGCCCGCCCGGTCCAGCACATCCTGGAGCTGTACGGAAGCGTCCCCGGGATCCGGACCATCCGGGCCGAGAACATCATCATCATAGAGTCGGATCAGGACTACTTCCAGGAGGCCGGAGAGAGTAAAAGCTGGCAGCAGAACGGGGTGGACACCTACAGCTCACTGAACGACCTTCTGGACCGGAGAGGCAGCGCCGTGACGGAGATCAGAGCCAAGGAGGTGGTCATCTACGACACCACGCTAAGCCGGAGTGAGGAGAACCTCAGCACCCTGGGCCGCCCTGACCCCGATGGCCCCAGAGACGCCGGGGAGGGCCAAGGCAGGGTCAGCCGGATCCTCCAGAAGTTCGACTGCAACTATGGGAAGCTTCAGAAGAAGTCGCACAGCACAGAGAACCTTCTAGACCTGGATTGTAGTGCCAGTGCCAGGCCAAGACATTGGGCCAAGCCACAGCCAGATCTGGTGCCAAAGCCCAGGCCAAGTCCGAGTGTCAGCAGCCAGCCAACATCACCCGTCTTCCAGACTCCTTGGACTTCCAAAGCAAAGCCACAGCCGGAGCACCACCCAGGTTCACCCCAGCCTGTGTCGTCCTTCCGACAGAGGTTTGAAGGGGGCGTCGTCCCCAAAGACGAGCCAGACAGAGGGCAAAGCAAGCCCACCAGGGAGCGCGACTGGGAGGCCGCGGAGGTGCCCCCCAAACCCAAGGTGCCATGTTCTCCGGAGACCCGCCGTGCCCGTGCCGAGGCCTCCTCACTGCCCATCTCTTCGAAGGTCTTGCGTGCGACGTCTGAGTTTGAGATCCGTCCTTCCCCGAAGCCGGACATCGACCAGATCCCAGACGGGGACACCCAGGCTCGGGCCCTCGCAAACCTCCGTCTGCAGTCCAAGAACTCCTTCACGGTGGTCCCCAAGCGAAACTTGCAAGCCTCAACTGCGGCCACCAGCCCCGGACCACCAAGTCCGACCAAGTCCTCGCCCTTGCCAGGAGTGCCAACACCCCCCCTCTCCCCAACAAAGAAGAAAGAAGAGAAAGTACAGGAGAAGAAGGAACCGGAAATAACTCCTTCTCCTTCCTCTCCACCGGTCCCGACCTCACCAGTCTCACCAGTCTCTCCAACTCCGAAGCAACCCCCAGTGGACAAACTGCCAGTCACAAACATCGACGACATTGAGGTGGAGCCCCCGCAGCGTGTCCCGGTCCCCAGCCCCATGGTGCAGAGGAAAAAGGGCAACACC
Source organism: Xiphophorus maculatus (assembly GCF_002775205.1). NCBI lineage: Eukaryota > Metazoa > Chordata > Actinopteri > Cyprinodontiformes > Poeciliidae > Xiphophorus > Xiphophorus maculatus. The sequence goes on from NC_036450.1 coordinate 4,705,171, forward strand.
TTCACCGTGGTGCCTAAGAGATCGGCGGACCCCCAGAAGAGCCCACCGGAACCCCAGCAGGAGGCTCCGGCTGAGGCCCCGCCGGGGTCCACGCCCCCGCAGCCCCAGTACGCCCAGCTGGGCAGCCTGCTGAAGAAACGCTACCCTGCTGTGGAGGAGATCCAGGTCATCGGAGGGTACCAGAGCCTGGCCAAGTCCTGCCTGTCCAAGACCGGCTCAGTGGGCAAGAAGGTGAGAGGAACTCTGCTGGTTTTCTGATGTAGGGAAGCAAAATATTACCAAAACAGAAACATCATCAATATTTACATTAGGGCTGTTGCGGATAGAAAAAAGAGGAGTAAACTTCTTCCAATAAGCTCAGAAATGTTTAGATTAATCTCAGAAATTTTTCAGGATGAAACAAAAACAAAAACATAAGAATTTTTGAGTTAAATCAAAACTTTTGGACTTTCATAAATCTTCCAAAAAAATCTAAAATGTTCTGCATTTTGTTTCTTGTAAATTTTTGACTTGTCAGGTGTAACCTTTTAAAAATAAACACATATTATTTTTCTACCCAAAATATTTCAGGACTTTCTGGATAAAGAACCCAACTTTTTTTCTGACTGTTTTGACTTTTTCAAATCAAATAAAGAATTTGGACATTTTTTCTTCAGAATTCAGACTTTTTCTGAAATGTAAAGAATTCTGACTTATATTTTCAGAATTCTGAGAAAAAAGTCCAAACTACAAAGAAAAAAATGAATCCTGACTTTAATCTCACAGATATTAAAGTCAGAATTCCTTTTTTTTCCCTCAGTGGCACTAATGGTCTTCCGTATAGATCAAACCTTGAAGAAAACACAGGAAATCAGTGGATTTTGTAACTTTTTGCAGAATGAAAAAGTATTTCTATTCCCTGAGTCTGGATCTTCCTCTGATCTAAACTAGGATGTGTGACGTCACACAGGAGTGTTGCACCTGTCTGTCCAGCCAAGCTGTACAGTGTGTGTGTGTGTGTGTATTGGCGCGTGTGTGTGGATCTAAATCTCTTGCGTCCAATCTCTGGGTTTGCTGCGGCTCTTTATGTCTAAGTGGATTAGCAGTGTGTGTTTACACAGCCGTTTGGAGCAACTCGCTGTGCTTTTCTACTCTTTTTGTTTGTTTTGTTTGCTTTGTGTGTGTGTGTGTGGCGGGGCGTGTGTGTAGGTGTGTGGGTGTGTGTGTGTGTGTGTGTTACTGTTTCAGGTGGCTCCGTTAACTGACCAATCCCATCTACATTTCCTGCTTCCTAAAGAGCAGTGTGTTTACTCCTGAGGCATTTTTATCTATTTTTTAAATTAAATCATGAATCATATTTAGGTTTTTCTTTAAAAATCACAGCTCTGATTCCTCCCTGCTCCAGGCTAATCGTTTCTGACTCACGTGCTTTTGGGATTAATTAAATATCAGGGAGTGTTGCTAATTAATTTTGCGAGCCGCTGCAGGGCTGATGTCAGGTTGAGGACTGCATGTGAAGCTTTGTTTCCTGTCTGTGCTTCTATTTGACGCTGCGGTTGCACCATAAACCTCGTCCTCTCCCGTGGACACGCAGAATGTTTTCACATTCAAACTGTCAGAAGTTTAAAGTCACATAAATGCTGCTGGACGGAAGCTTCTCCTTTATTTTCCTCCATCCGTTTTCCCTTTAACCTAATCTTCCCTGCTCAAAACCCACAGCATGATGCTGCCACCACCATGTTTCTATAAACCTTTAAACCTTTGAAATTCATTTCAGTTTTTGGTTGGATTAGGTGTTAAAGCTGTTAAAGTCTAAAAGATGTGAATGTCTTCAATTAACAAAACCTTTTTAAAAATATTTTTAGATTTTATTTTTTTAATCAACAGGTACACAAAATATGTAACTAAAAGTATATTGTTTTATATTTAGTATTTATATTTATTTATAAAATTTTTATTCATTTTTAACCAACAGATCAACAAATTATTTTTAGTCAAATTAATTTCATATATTTTCTAGATTATTTTTATTTATTATATTTATTTTTATTAATTTTAAAACTCATCAAGAATAACATTTTAATATGAATTTTATGAAATTCTTTTATTTTTAAGTCAAGACGTGAACATAACTTTATAATATGAAACAAATTTTTTACATAATTTTTATTTGTTATGCTTTTAATTTTTGTTTTTAGTGAACAAACCAAGCAAACTTTTACATTCAATGTTTTTAATATTTTTTAAGTCAACATAACTTTTTTAAATAAAATTTTTAAATATCATTTTTATTTATTATGTGTTTTATACAACAAAACCTTTCTTTTTTAATTTAAATGTCTTTTTATATTAAGTAAATTTTTTAAAATCATTTTATCAACAAAACTTTTAAAAAATAAAAACTATATTGTTAAATATTATTTTTATTTACTGTTTTAATGTATTAGGACGTCAGACAAACAGGTTTTCTTAGCTAAATGTTATTTTTATTTAATATTTTGATGAATGTCTCTGTCCTGGGAATCCATCAGCCTCAGAGTTTCTCTGAGCCTGAGATTCTGTTTCAGTCTCTCACACTTTGACCTTCTGTCTGGTTTCATCGTTGCTGCTGAAGATGCTTCAGAAGCTGTGAAGCAGCAGCAGCAGCATCTTTCTGCTCGTCGTGTTTTTGCTCGTTTCGGAGCAGGCTGGAGGTTTGGGCCCGGCCCGGATCATTTCTGAGGTTTTTCTCTCTCTCTGTGTAAAACCAGAGCGACCGCACCTCAGAGTTCTGGCCCGGTATTCAGGATTTTTTCCCCCCTGAACATATAAAACTTTTTTAAACGAGGAGCTTGGCTTAAACCCCATTCCCATCAGAAACTTGACTCCTCTCCTTCCTCCCAGCCTGATTCCTGGTGTTTCCATTGGACCGTTTGGAGGAAAAGCCTCTGTTGGAGTTGGAGCTTCTGTATGTAGGTCAAGAGCAGCTTCTTGTTCCGCGTCACTCCTCCATTTGCATAAAATCGCTCAGAGTTTTTGGGTTAAACACAGACTGGGATTGACTTCCGCTTAGCAGAGTGCCTGGATTTCCTGCCGGTTTAATGGAAGACGGCAGAGCCTCTTGGAAGTGATAGATGTGGCTGCAGAGAGTCGTGGAGGCGGCAGAGTTTGTTTTTGAAGTTTCTCTTCCCTCTAACTGCTGGTTATAACAGCAGAAGGAAGATGGAACCAGATTTTTGTCACTTTTTCCAGAGTTTTGCTCTGTTGATTCATTTACATTACTGGTTTTGGAGTTATGGCCAATTTGTTTCACTCATCAAGTGTTTTGCAATAAAAAATCTGATAAGTGTGGCATCGATTAATCGATTCATCAGATTTAAAAAATGTGATTCTGCAGATTTTTCATTTAACCATGCAAGTCCTTTTACATTATTTTAGAAATACATTGAAAGGCACAAATAAACAAATAATTACATTCTTTTTTAACCATATATTCTTTTATGAGTCTGTACTTCAGTTAACGATTAATCAATTAATCGAATATAAAAAATGAGACATTCTACAGATTTCTTATTTAACTCTAGAAGTGCATTAAAATATGCAAATAATTAAGGTTTTTGTTTTAAATAAGAACAACATTTTATGTCCCAAAAATGTAAAACTGTATAATTCCTTTAGTGATTTTGAACCGAATGAAGCTAACGCTGTACCACTGTAGGAGTTTTGGCTAAAACATATTTACAGATCAAGGTGTTTTATCTTAAATCCAAAATGTATGCATTTTTAGTGTATCTTTGCTTTAATTACTGCTTTAATATGTTATTTGTATATGGGGGTTTTTTTAGAGGCTGTATGCTTTAGCTAGCGATTAATTGATTACTAAATTAGTTGATGGTTATTTCAATAATCAATTATAATCCTTTTTTGAGTCTATAGTCAGTTAGCAACTAATTTATTCCTGAATTAGTTAACAATTATTAAATAATTGATTAATCCGATTAATCATAATTAATTTGATTAATCATTTCAGCCCTGGTGTTTTTAGTTTTTTGCCCGTTCCTCTTCTTCTCCTTTTTGTTCCAATTCACCTCAACGTGACTCAGGCGTTAAACAAATGCAGCCGCTCTGCTTCACACGGATCCGAAACTCGTCTTCTAACCTCCCACCAAAACTTCCAAACTCTGCGGTTCGTTTACATCATCATTTGGATGCAGACGCTGGGATTAGCGTGTCTGACGAGGCGTCCATGTTTCTGCTGAACCGGCTGGAAAACCAAAGCGTTGTTCTTTCATTTGACTCTCAGCTGCACAGCCTCATAACACAAAAAGCAGCATTTGGATATGTAAACGCTCCGAACAACAGGGCTACATATAAATGTGACTTTGTGGGAAGCTACTTTTACTGCAGATCACTTTGTTCTTTTTTAGTCATGACATTCTGATGGTGCAAAAATACTCAATATAGTCATATTAAACCGAGATTTGGAGGAAATATGTAAATTTGTTTGACATAATGTCATTATTTTTGATAGATAATTATTATTTCTGCAGATACTGTTCATTATTGCGCTGTAATTGTTCTGCAGAACAAAAATTGTCATTTCGCTTCCTTAAAAGAAATTTTTTTTCCTACGAGATCCAATTTTTATCAATTATTAAATTTTGCTCACTTTCTTTTCTGAAATAGAAATAAAAGGAAACGTGTTTTTTATTCCAATCATCTCTTCTGTTACTTATATGATTGGGTGTTAGAGCCAAGAATATAGTCATAATATTGGTAAAAACAAAAAATTTAAATTAAAAAGATGCAATTTTACCAGGAAATCATCTTAAAATGACAAAAACAGTTTGTCATTTTAACAAAAAAGAGAGTTTTTGTCCTTTCTTCAAAACAGATACAGTAGTTTATATGATAGGTTCAAATTCCTGCTACTGATAATAATTTGATGCTGATGTATTAAAAGTAGGTATTTTTAATATTATACCAAGTTCAAAAGATTTTTAACATTCCTAATTTTTTATTTTTCATGCTGATCACATAAAATTACTAATTAATTCTACTAATATTCTGATTTTCTTCTTGTAATTAAAAATAAAATCTTAGCTTGGGTCCACCACAGAGTTGACCTGAATCCAAAGTCCAAATAAATAGAAGCTGTAAAACAAGATGGCGGCTTTGGGTGGGATGACATGACTGAACAATGGGAACCCAATGAGCCCATTGGTGAAGAAAAATCCAGATTTTCCAAAAATTGAATCTTAAAAAAACAATTATTTGATTAATCGATAAACGGTTTTTCTTCTCTCTTGGTTTCTTTGGTCTCAACTCGGCCTTGGATTGTTGACTTCAACACTGTCCAGTTTTTCAAACCTTCTGTAGAGCAAATTGGCTTATTGTTGATTGTTCAACTTGCCAATTGTCTTTTACTACACATTGAAATGGCTTCACAAGTCATTAGTTAACCTCTGGTTGTTTCTCTAGCAGTGGAAAGTTGTGTTGACCAAGTTGTACTGAGTTTCCCAATAATTTATGGCATTAGATGTGAAGTAAGGATTAATTTTGGTGAGCAGAAAGGCCAGTCCACATGTTCTCGGTACAGGAAGGCTGTTTGAGTTGGACTGAAAACTCCAGCCGTCAAGGAGTGACCAACCACCAGACACTTTGGGATCCTTGGAAATGTGGTTTCAGGTTTGCTTTAGTCCAGGGGTGTCAAACTCCAGTCCTCGAGGGCCACTGTCCTGCAACTTTTAGATGAGCCTCTGCTGCACCACACCTGAATAGAATAATTAGGTCATTAAGGCTCTGGAGAACTGATCTACACAAGGAGGAGGTAATTAAGTCATTTCATTCCACTGTTTTGTACCTGTGGCACATCTAAAAACTGCAGGACAGCGGCCCTCGAGGACTGGAGTTTGACACCTGTGCTTTAGTCGAATGTGTTCTCCAGGGAATCGAGGAATCCAGACTTCCCACCACCTCGGCGTGGTTCCAAGAGAACCTTGATGCGGTTTGTTTTTAACCCGTCACTAAAGCACAGCTTTGAGTGTAGATGAGCTTCAGCTGCCACCAAAGCTGGTGTGTTTTTCCTGCATTTTCCTGAATTCTAGATGCTGTTTATGGATTTTTGTTTTGCTTTTCATCCATCTTGAAATTAAAATAATCTAATTCTGGTTCCGCTGGAAATGTCTGACTTTGATTATTCTTGCAGTAGCTAAAACTTCCACACAGACTGTTGTTAGCATGACTTTGCTAATGTGATGTGTTGGGTAAAGATCAGACATTTTGAGTTTCCAGCTTAGGTAATCAACCAATCAGGACTGATCAAAATTAAAACAATTCAAATCAAGTCTCTGCTTCTAGAATTGGTTGAACCTTCCTGTTATCAGCTGAAAGTCTTGCTCTCTCTCATTCAGAGACACTGCACACAGTGCAGTGTCATAGGAAATTGCTTTTTACATTTAAGGTTTTTTTTCCTCCAAACTTGATTTAAAGTAATAGAAATATCTCACTTAGATTCTTCTGCTTATAGCTAAAACTTCCACACAGACTGTTGTTAGCATGACTTTGCTGGTCACTGGTTGATTTTTCTATGCTTCTGAAATTTGCTAATCCTTCCTGTTACCAGCTGAAAGTCTTGATCTCTCTCTGTGGCAGCGCAGTATCATAGAAAATGGCTTTTTACATTTTATTTTCTTTTTTATTTCTTCTGACTTGATTTTAAACAACTCACAAACAATGGAAACATTTCTGATTGTAATTTCTGAAGCTACAACTTCCATGCCACCAAACATTATTAGCATGACTTTGCTAGCATGGTGCGCTCACTGATGGTGAAAAGATCAGACTTTTGAGTTTCCAATTAGCTAGACGTAACTGGTGGTTGAAATTAAAATATTTATATGCTTTTGGAATATGTTGAACCTTCCTGTTATCAGCTGATAAATTGCTCTCTCTCGCTCTCTGGCAGCGCAATGTCATAGAATATGGTTTTTTGCATTTACGTTTTGTTTTGTTTTTTTAACTTGATTTCAAACTTTTTGATTCTTCTCTCTGTAGTTACAACTTCCACACAGAGAGTTGTTGTTAGCACAATTTTGCTAGCATGGTCCGGTCATTGATTGGGAAGTGAAGTGACCGACCACAAGACACTGTGGGATCCTGGGAAATGTGGTTTCAGGGTTGCTGATTAGTTAAATTTGTTCTACAGGGAATTGAGGAATCCACGTCGGCGTGGTTCCAAGAGAACCTTGATGTGATTTGTTTTTAAAACATGGCTTTGAGTGCAGATGTGCAGCTTCAGCTACCACCAAATCTGTAATGTGTTGGTGTAAAACAGGCCAGACTGCATTCGGAACATTCCTCTTCCTGTTTTATCAGTCTGACTTGCATTTTCCTGAATTTTAGATGCAGTTTATGGATTTTTGCTTTTCTCTTCTTCCACCCTGGAGGGTTAAATATACCCCGCATGGTTAAAAGCTCCCTGTAACACAGGAAGGCCAATGAAAGGGCACGCTCCTACATTTACATTGTGCGTCTGGGCTACAGGTGAGAAAGTCCATTGTGTTTAATTATTTACCGCCCGGCAGACATTCCCCATCTCTGCTCTCTCCTCCCTTACGCTTCCTAAAACCTGCCACCGCGCCTCCTTGCCCTCTCAGAGACACAACCGGAGTCGCATAAATGGATTATGACGATGTGTGTCATTATTGATCTGATGGACTGGTATTTAAATCCCTTAGCGATCCCACCTTCCGGTAAAGTTTATTGAGATAACGGATTTATTGGTGTATTTGAGTTATAGTTTAACCTTCTAAGACTGTAAGGTTTCCAGTTTATCAGTTGAGGATCCAACATTATCTGATAAACGGTTGAATTCATGGTGGATTTTTCTCCAAACCATGACGCTTCACAACTGGTGTAAGGTTGTTTATGCCAAATATATTCTCTCTCCTGGTGAGCAAATAATAATATTTTAATAGTTTGGCAGACCGGGGTCGATTGAGACCAAAATTTCAACATTAGTTACATTTTCAGCTGCTGCTGTTCACACTGCACTGAGGAAAACCAACCAAACACTTTGAACAACCAGTTCCCCTCCTCACCTCTGGTGGCGCTGCATCAGGTGCAGCTGAAGGAAACAACAGAAAAACCTCTGAAGAAATGGATTCTTACATTTCTGTTTTTTCATTTTGACTTGATATCAAACAATGGAAACTTTGATTTTTGTCTCAGGAAGCATTGTTGTTGGCGTGGTGCGTTCACGGATTGGTAAAAGATCCGATGTTTGAGATTCCAACTTAAACATCTGAGGAGGAACTTGGAAACTTTGAGATTAAGCTCAGAAATTTTGTAAGTCAAAAAACATGGAAATGAGTGCATAGTCCAAATTTTTAAATTTTTTGACCATTTCTGAGTTTCAAAAGTTAAATTTTCACTTTTAAAACTCAAAAATTCCCAAGTTGTTTTGTGAGATTAAAGATTTTGTTTTCTCAACGTTTTGAGTTCAGACATTTCCGAGTTTTCTGAGATAACGCAGCAATACATAACTTTTATAATATTATCACATATTTGTTGAAACTGTTTCGTTGTGACAGAATGGTATGAGAGAGAATCTGTGATAAATTTACCTCTTCTGCCTTCTCCCAGTGCTCCCAGTGCTCACTAGGAACAACCAATCAGAGCCAGAAGGCGGATGTTAGCTCATCCTCCCCACCGTGGCTACGCTGCATCTAGCATAGCATTTTGTGAATGTTAAGGCTAGTTAGCGTGGCTATTGATGATGGCAGATAAACGGTTTTATTGTAAGTAAGTTGTTTCACTGCTAGTAGCACATTTAGCAGCTAGTACATGAAGTGACTGACAGCGCTAAGACCCTCCTCTTGGCTCTGATTGGTTGCTTTTGGTTGGAGCAGTGACCATATCACTATTGCTATTTCTTCAGATATCAATAGTAGCTCAGGATCCTTTCACAGATTATTTGTCTCACATAATATACTGTCATCATTGTGTGACATTTTCAACACATAAAGAAAAGTTATATGCTGCAGCTTTAATCTCAACATTTCTTGAGTTTTTTTCTAGGAAATGTATTTTTTCTATCTGCCATATTCGCGGTCATAAATGAGCTGTTATATTTACAATAAATGACTCTGACATCTGAGAAGTGCTACTTCTGTTTCTATTTTTTCTCAGACTGCGATGTAGATTTGGCTTCCAAATAAGAGAGACGTGTCGTTCTCTTTAACTATGACACACTCTGTGGCTCACACTGAAACTTGTAAATGTGTGTGTGTGTGTGTGTGTGTGTGTGTGTGTGTGTGTGTGTGTGTGTGTATGAATGCTAGTTTTCCCACACGGCCCTCGGGCTGCAGCCAGCAGAGTCGGTGTGATTAGGATTCAGCCAGTAAAGCCCCACTATCATCGTCATGTTTAATTCAGAGTGTGTGTTTAGGAGTAAGGAGCTGAAGCGGACGCCAGAAGACGGGACGGGTTTCATTTTTTAAAAAGAATCAGAGTGAGACCTCTCCTGTTCTTTTCAACCCATCTACCCCGGATTGTTTCTTTTTTACCTTTAATGTTTTAAAAATAATACAAACTCAGCTGTTTCTCCGCTGCGTGTTTGATGTGGTACGTTTTGTACCTCTGATGCAAATTTCATTCAAATAATCTCCTGGCAGAAGCAGAGTCCACCTGAAACCTCGGGCGCGCGTGTCGCTGTCCGACGCTCCTGGCGTGACGTCAGCAGCACGTCACAGAGCGTGGCTGTCTTCCTCCGGTTTTTGTCTTCTACGGTTCGGGGTCGTTTTGTTTTTCTTCCCCGTTTGCTTCGCATAAACCTCTGCTCGTCTGCTTCATCTCTCTTCTTCTTCTTCCTCGTTTCCCTCCGTCTCATATCCATGGCGCCTGTCGCCATGGCAACGCCAGCAGCGGCCATTCTATCCCGTCATTAGGATTCCAGCATAAGAACGACTCTCTCTTTCTCTCTCTTTCTCTCTCCCTCTCTTTACTAGACGGGTTTTGACGTCAGTGCGGTTGCTGCAGGTTTCTGTGATTTATAATTTTAAAACGAGAAGCTTTTATAATGTTATAGATAATGTTATAGAAGGCTTAGAAATATTATTTATTGCCCCAAAACAAAACGACAGCTAACGGTTGTTTTAGTGATTGAGTATTCTATTGATTAAGATTAATATTAATTTAAAAAATGTATGAAATTTGTCATGTTCTGCACATTTTTTTATTTAACCCCTTAAAATTATAGTATGCAATACAATTATATAAAAAAAAAATCCATCTGTTCATCCATCCATCATCCATCTGTTCATCCATCTATTCATCCATCCATCATCCATCTCTTCATCCATCCATCATCCATCTGTTCATCCATCCATCTGTTTATCCATCCATCCATATTTAATGTCTGCTTTCCGTATTAATATCATATTGTAATAAACACATAGGAAACCTTTGTTATGTTTCTAAATGAATTAAAATGACTGATAAAACTGTAACTTGTTGTATTTCTCTGTGGCTTGTTGATGTTGCAGATAAAACCGTAACCAGTCTGTCTTTAAGCGCTTCCTGATTCCTCTCCAGTGTTTCCCATCAGGACTGACATCCAGTCGGTTTCTCTCCTCAGAATGATTTTCCCACCGTTCATCCTGTCATTCTGACCTTCCTTTTGTCTCCATTGAGGCTTTTCCAGACACACCTAAACCTCCAACTTTTTCAGTCGGCCATTAAACGCACCAACAATGAACGGTGGGTGGTTGTGTGTGTTGGGAGTGGACCGTCCGATGGGTTTGGATCTCCACCCTGCCGGTGTCGCCTTACGCACCTGGTTCACCGGCAGGAACGCTTTCAGAAATCCACCTGCTTTTTTATTCTGGCTCTTATCAGGGATAATCCAACCCTGGAGCCAATCAGATATTCACTCACAGGAGGCTAAAGGCGAACTATTATCTCCGTGACTCACACCGACAGAGTAAACACGCTTTCCAGCAGCGTCCGCCTACGTTGGTTTGACAGAAACAATTCTATCTGAGATTTAAAATCACACGAAGCAGGAACATTTACCCTGAACTGGAATAATGACTCCATTTGTTTGATCCGTTCTTTCACCAGGGTGGAGTCGTTCAGTAACCAGCAGCTTTATAAACAAAATAAACAAAAACTGGGTGTGTGTTTGGAGTTTATGATGGATTTTGAAATGAAGGAAATTTATGAGCTCCAAAAATAAAAAGAAACTCAAGAGATTTTTTTGATTAATTTCAGAAATGAATATTTTTGAGCTCCCAAAGTCGAAAATTTATGAGGAAGAAATTAGAAATTTCCAGATGAATATCAGAAATTTTCTACAAAAAAACCCCAAACATTTTTGAGCTCCAAAATATTGAAACGATTTTCAAGAAAGAAAACCCTGAAATATTTAGGTTGATCTCAGGAAATTTCTTTAAAAATGAAAACAATGAAATATTTATAAAAAAATTGGTAAAAGTTTAGCTCCAAAAATTATAAACCTCAGAAATACCACAAATTTTCTAGAATTTATTTATTTATTTATTACATTTTTAAGATCCAAAGGTAAGAAATTTGCACAAAACAAAAAGCAACTTTATTCTTTAGTTGTAATATTACGACTTTGGAAATGAGACTTTAATCTCATGTTATTAAAATTAATTCACTCTCATTATTACTCTTTGAAATGTATTTAAATGAGGAGAAGTGATCAAAACGGACTTTTATTTGTTCTGTAGTTGCCTGTTGCTGCAGCGCGTTGCCTGTTGCTGCAGCGCGTTGCCTGTTGCTCAGTTGGACGTTGCCGCTGCAGCGTGCAGGTTTGCTTTGAGGCAGTGATGCAGCTGACGCTCTGCAGCCTGATCATCGTGGTCTAATATTATCTGCCTGCTGGAGATTAGCTCTAATCAGGCACCTGCTCAGCCTGGACGGTCTGCTGGTCTGATGGTGGAAACGGATCCAGAGACTCAGTTTAACTCTGAGAAATCTGCAGCTGCAGCGCCTTAAATGCGCCGCGGCGGTTTCACTGTGGCGCAGCTTCAGTGAGGTTGTTAAACTTGAGGCGCAGGCAGAGCTCTGTGCAGGAACCACGCTTCACCAATCGGGGACATGGCATGCTGCTTGGCCTGGAAAGAAATTCCTGGCAGCCGCTCATCAGGACACTGATGGAGACATAATCTCCTCCGCAGCTTTCTGTCCTCTGACTGCGCTTTTTCATTTCAACTGGGGAAAATTAAAGAAAGTTGAAGATTTTTAGATAATGTCGAGTTCCAGTGTGATAAAGATTCCATTAAATGCAAACTCTGATAAAGATGAAAAGATATTTTAAGAAAACTAGAGGTGAACTGATTGCAGTTTCTCCAAAATCCCTGATGCCATTTTCTTTGTCTGACTAGCTGCTAAATATATTCCAGAGGTAGATAGGAGAATTTTTTCAAGTAAATATCGATTAATCTCTTATAATTAAGAAATTCGGAGCCTATTTATTGGTGCAATCGTACAAAAATACATTATCTATGGAAGAAGATTAGTGCCACTAGGGGAAAAAAAGGATTATTTTTCTCGCAGAATTTTTACTATTTTTTGCAGAATTCCAATTTGTTTCTCAAGATTCTGGCTTTAATCTTAGAATTTTGACTTTTTTTTTCACTGAATTTTGAACTTTTTTTTTCAGTATTCAGAATTTTTTTACCACAGAATTTTGACTTTTTTCAGATTTCTGACTATAATCTCAATTTTGTTTTCTTTTTCGCAATATGCTGACTTATTTCCCCCCAAAATTCAGATCCCCACATTTTTTCACGTTAGCGTGTAGTTGTAAATTTATTTTTAAATTTTCACAAAAATTGGCAAAAACATCTGGTTTGAGTGATGCTACCTCCCACCTGCAGGGGGCAGTATTTCTTACATCTACTACAATGCTGCCTCAGTTTTACTTAGCAACAAGTTGTAGTCTGTGATTGATAGCAAAAAGTGACATTTACTGTTAGACATGAGTGCAAATATTGCAAAATTTCTTAATTTTGTTAGAAAAAAAAATCACAAAAACAATCGCAAAATCCTGAAGGGACAGAATAATTTTGGCGTTTCTGCTGCAGAACGTCAGTATCAAAGACTTGTTTTGCAGTTTGTTGTTTGCCATTCTTGCTTTCTTTACCGCTAGCCTCATGTGAAGAGTTTACGTTTAGTGCCACCTACAGGCCTGGAGGAGTAACAGCAGATTTTTGGGGCTGTTCTCTGCATTTCTGTGTGTCAGATTGTTGTTCACTACCAAATCTTTGCAGTAGTTCAGCCTAAAGTTGTGCATTAAAGCTTCACCCTGCAGTGCATTGTGGGTTTTCTGGTAAATATAAAACGAAGGCCGTCCCTGATGCCGCGGCTTCCTGTTTCTGCGCCGTGTGGTGAACCAGAATGACGGCGTTCCTAAATCTGCTGGTGGACCTTCTTTTTCTTCCCCCTCCGCTTCATTCTCCCTCAGGAAAGAGGACAAACCACTCCTGCCTTGGTGGTGGCGGCTTTCAGCATCAAAACAAATATCTGGTCCGGGTCAGCAGCGGACCTCGTAAAGAGTTAAAAATCCCATCTTTGTTTTGGCGCACTGACTTGGATGCAGAGCGAGGGCAGAGCAGCGAGGGCAGACCAAAGGAAAAGTGAAAGACTGTGAAAGAGGAAGCGAGCCCAGCGGCTCAGCCTGATTTATTGATGGGGCCTCGGCTTTGGCAGCCAGAGACGGAGAAACAATGCCGCTCTAGCAGAGAAAGTCTTTGTTTCCTCAAGACTTTTAGCAGCTGAAATGAGTCAATATCCTGGAACCCGACACATTTTGCAAAGTTATTTCAATGGGGATTTTGAGTAATTTGTGACTTTTGTCACTTTGAGCACATAGAATATAAATATTAGTGGATTTTATTGACATTTTAATTGATAGACCAACTCAATGTGGCATGTAAAATGATGGAATATTCTCTAATTGCATGGAAAAAGTCTATAATTATATTGTCACCAGTTGCTAACACACCACACATCATTCTTTGCTCACATCAGTTTCATTGAATGATTAAATATGACGCCACATGGAGCCGTTGGATGTTATTGTTTACATTTTGCTCATGTGCTCAACGCTGGAGGGCAAAAGGACGATTATTTTTTAAAGCTTTTTAAAAATGTTTTAACTGAACCCAGAGGCAATGAATTCCACAGCATATCTACATGTTATGGTTGTCATAGTCAAGCTAGCATAGCTGACCTACTTCCCTCTGCCGCGCAATTTTTTTCTTAATTTAAACTTTTTCCCGACCTTGTTATCTAGTTATCATGGTAGCAGAGCACTGCGTCTCTTTTTCTTTCTTATATCAGGCGTACATTTAAGACTTAGCGCGTTATTTTGACAACTTAACAGCTAAAACCAATGCTAGTCGTAGTCTGTTGGCAGCTTCTTGCCCTCCAGCGGGAGACGGGACGGGATTTTGCATGTGACATCATCCATATATATACTCCAATCAACGATTACCCATTTGGTTAACAATTACTCAGATAATTGCTAACTCTTGTTAACACGTAGCATTATCGCCAGTGTTCACAAGAGTTCAGTTCAGTTCAGCCAGAAAGTCCAGTTTTGTTTTGCACTAGATTTTATTAAGGAGTGTCCTAGGAAATAGGGTTGAGTACAAATGCACGCCACACTTTTCAGATTTTTATTTGATTCCTCTCAGCATTTTTCTTCCACCTTACAATTCCTCCCAGGACGTGAAAAATAACAAAGTTATTAACCATGTTAACCATGATATGTGAAGCTAATTTGAACATTTAGCTCCGTCGGTATCAAATGTAGGTCAGGCTGCAGGTGATGAGGCCTCATCTTCTCCTGAATGACCTTTGCACTGCGGCACGCCTGCACAGGCTTTACGGGATTATAAATATGTGGAGCGGCTCCTCCGATTGGTCAGCGTTCTGACCAGATAATCTTAACACCTGAGCTAATTCCCTTGTGTTTTTAGAACAGGAATCGTAACTGTGGACACCGCAGAGCAAAGGTTCGATCTCCATGGCAACAGCAGAGGAAGAAATAAAAGCATTTTGCGTTTGTGACGCCTACAAGCGGTCAGAACATGTTGAAAGTGGCTTTTTTATAAACTATGAGTGGCTTTTTGAGTCATCTTGAGCTATAACCGCCCGCTAAAGAGGAACTGCGCTCTTCACTGGTTAAAAATGGATCTTGGTGTAATTTTTTTTTAGTTTTTTTTTGTGGTTGTGATGAAGAAGCATAAAAACTTTTAACTCTCACTTAAAAAGACATTCAGCCTCAGACCTGTTTTTGTTTTATAGTCGTTATAAAACGTTTTCTGATTTCCTATCTGCAATTTCCTGGTCGAGCTTTGACCAGACCGTTCTGATTTCAGAGACCCGAGTCAGTGATAGACGGTAAAGACGAGGAAGGAAACAAAATGGCTGCAAACAACTTTATGATAAGATGGATGGATGGATGGATGGATGGATGGATGGATGGATGGATGGATGGATCCATCCATCCAGATGTAAATGTAATTTACATTTTACAGCTAAAAATGTGATTTACATTTTGAGCTTGTAAATTAATAAAAAATAATATTTTCTTTATTCTTGGAGTTTTTTAAAGCAAATTCTCGACTTTGAAACTGAAATTTCTACATTTTCTTTCTGGAAAATTTCTGAGGTGAATCTGAACATTTTGTTTGGCGGAAATGTACAACTTTTTTCCCCCCCAAAGCAGAGCTTGATACTTTGAGTCTTTTCACTTTATGAGTTGACAGGCTGTCACTTCCTTATTACTGCATGTTTACTCAGTGTTTATCATCTGCTGACGCTGCAGAGCCACCGCTCGGTCCACTTCCACTGGCGCTCTCTGCCTCGGTATCCGCAGGTTGGCGTCGCTTCAGCGGCCCAGGTGGCTTCGTTGCGGGAGCTCCGTGTTTTGGCCCGCTAGTCTCCAGACTGGCGCTGTAAGGAGCGTCTGTTTGGCGGCTCTCGGCCGCTGATTCAGGCGAGCCGAGCCGTGTAATCCGGCCTGAACAACGGCTCCACCAGACAGAGATCTCAGTGGGTTAAACACGCCGTCTGTTGTCTCTGGGAAAGTCTTGAGTTGGCCATCCATTTATGAAATGGCGTCGAGGCGCTCAGACGTTTTTAAAGTGATATTAAGGATTTTGTTTAAGACGTTCGCTGCCCTTTTCACCTATTTAAAATCCCAACGAGAAGCGTAAAGGCCAACCAACCGAGTAAAGTTGGTATTGTCTCGGCTGGTTAAGGTCCTGAGATTTTATTTTGGGAATGTTCTTGTTAAGGTAGCTATGGTAACGGAATGCTAGCCCCAAGAAGCTAACCGCGACGGTTAGCAGCGGAACAGGAAAAGGCTAAAAAGCAGCTCAATGTTAACTTAAATTGCTGTTACTGACCTTGCTTTATTGACTGAAGCTAAAATAAAGCTGATTCTTTTAAATTAAATTTTTATTTATTTATTTAAAGTAAGTGGAAAATTACTTAAAAGTACTCAACTTGGGTGTGATTCTCTATTATTCACTCTGGTTCTGAATACTGTACCGCTGGAAGGATTTTTGGTCTTACTTTTTCATACTTTATGACTGTTAGTAAGATGCGTAACCATGGCAACTGTGTTTTTACAACTGGTAGCATCTAGTTAGCATCTCAAAAGTTGGAATAATATTTGAACCACAACTCCAAATCACAGAGGAGTTGAAAAGCGTGCTTCATGGATGTAGAGACCGTATCCCCTACTTCAGAGTCTAACAGTTCGGCCAGACAGAGATTCAAAGAGAAACAACAAAAGCAAAGGAAGTGGATTAGCATCACTATGCTAGCAACTCATGTAGTCATCCAGGATAATTGCTAATGTCTCTGCTGCCTGGTTATTGAGCTATGAAACATTTAACTTCACTTTAGGATAAACAAAGTATTGTTGAATTTAAAAATTGGAATTCATGAGCAGGAAGTGGGCTAAAAAATGGAAGCTAATTTCAGAAGCATAAACCAGCTTGTTGGTGGAAAAAGCAAAAAATTTGCTAATTTAAGACTTTTTGTAGAGTCCCATAATGACCACAACTGGTTTAAAATAAAAGGTGCTATTGATACATACGGGCCATATGTGGGCTAAACTGTTCCACTTCCTGCTCTCGTTCTGCCATGGCAACCAGAAAAAAAAACAATGCAAACATGAAGAGTAGTGGGTTAAACCGGGGCTGCCCAACACCATCCTTAATCTAAATCTGTCCTAATCTGCATCACACGCCAACAATCCAACAATAACATCAACACCTTCGACTCTTTCAGAGTCAAAACGCATAATCTCTCACTGAAAAGTGTTTTTTTTACAGTTTATTTCTTTAAAAATGTGCCGTTTTCCATCTTAATCATCTAACTTGGTTCCCACATCCAGAATTTTATTTGCTTTAAATTTTTTAATTATTGCTTTGACTGTAAATAAGTTAAAGTTAGTAGTTATTGTCGATATGGCTTAATTAAATAGCAGGTTCTTATCTTTCCCATTTTGAAGAGTGGCTGAGAAGAGATGGGCCTCTGTGTCGCATCGTGTTTACACTCAGGGGAACAGCAGGTCATGAATTACTAATAGTTCCTAGACTGTCAGCTTAGAAATATACAAGTAAAGTCATAATGGAATAAATAATAATAAAAACAATAACTATAAAAAATATGGAAGTAAAAATAGACTAAGATAAATGTATAAAGATATAAAAATGGTTCAGTCACATAAAAAGTATGGTAGTAAAAATAAATGCAACAGTAAAAAAATTAAAATATAATAAAAATAAAATTCAAAAAGATGATTCAGTCACAAATAATAAAAATATATTAATAATGATGCAACAGTAATAAAGATAAAATGTAAAAATTAAAGAAAATGCTTTAGTTACATTTGATTTATAGCAGTTGTTGTTGATCTGTTGATCAGCTGTCAGCACTTGACACAGAATATGTTTTACGTTTCGAGGTTTATGACGGATATAAAGAAATAAAGTTTATATTTTCCTGCGTCTCTTCGCAGCTGACGATCTCGTTCAACGAGTCGAGCCTCCAGAGCACCTACGAGTATCCGTCAGAGAGCAGCGTGTGGGACAGCGGCGAGGAGGACGAGGACGACAAGCGGGACGGGACGCCGGCGGACGAGCAGCCCAGCATGGTGGGACGTTTCCACATCCCTCGACCCAGCCTGGTCGGATCGCCGGTCCACTCCGAAAACGGAAACGGTGAGACCCGACGTCAGAGCGAAACCAAACTAACAGAACAATTCAGGCCTAGTCAAAGTCCAGACTTACTTTCTGCAGCTAGATTTGAAAATAGATGCTCACAGACACGTTCTGTCCATTCTGACTGAACAGAAGCTAAAATAGAATAAGCACTCCACACTTTTCAGATTACCAATTGTACGAAAACATAAAAAATCAGGCATCCTCCTCCTTCCACTGGACAATTCAGAATTACTTTGTGTTTGTCTGTCACATACAGTTCCTATAAGATATATTTAAGTCTTTAGTTGCTTAAAAATATTTATTTTCATCAATACTTCTGCAAGTAATCGAATGAAAACAGTGAGACAGTAGTGAGGTGTGCGGTAACAGTGGGATCAGCTCTATACACTTTATTATTTGAAGTGGTGACAGTTAAAATACATTTTTAATAGTTTTATCTCCATGAGGTGGAATTTTTCTCCTATTTACTAATTTTCTTATAAAAAATAAACCTTTTGTTGTTTGGTAAAATGGGAATTTTTCATACAAAGTGTTAAGAATGTGAAATAATATGAACAATTCTGAGCTAAAAACTATCTTAAGTTATATAGAGAGATGTTAGGTAGTATTTTATGTAGAAAAGTTAAAGAAAATATACAGTAAAACCTCTGAAATCAAACCAGATCTGATTTATTGGTGGAACCTCAGAGCCCCCTACTGGAGAAAACCTGTAACTACACTTGGTTTCATTACAAGCGATTTTCTTTACATTATTATGTGCATAAAAGCTCTACAAAAATGTATTTTTCCGAATTTGTTGAATAAATTAAGCAATAATGTGTTTTTCTAATTGTCTTCAGACCTTTCCAGCTACATTCCCAAACACTCTGTGGACTTCAACACCTGGCAGGAAAACAAACAAGAAGACAAAGTTTACCTGGAAGAACCCACTTCGCCGCAGATCACAGAGGAGGTCATGGTGAGAGTGAAAAAACACTTCAACACAAACTTAAAGCTCCATGTTTGGATTTGAGATGTTTTCCAGCCTCACATATTGTTTTTTTTCTTATTAATAATGATGGTGAATAAGTTTAATATATAAACACAATGCAACACAATTTTGAAACTAGATGCTTGTGTAGCATTGATTCTGATGTAGGATTGAACTGATTAATCAAATTAATCTTGATTAACCAATTATTGAAGTAACTGTCCACTAATTTAGTAATTGATTAATCGTTAACTGGAGTATACAGGTTCAAAAAGTCCATTTTTTTAAACAAAACAACATATTGGGAGCAGTGATTAAAGTAAAGCTTTAATAAAATATATATATATTGCATTTATGATGCAAAATATTTGACCCAAGTTATCAAAATAAGAAATAAACGATTAATCGATTAATTTGATTTTTTTTAAATGCTACACATTTTAATTTAACTGCTTAAATATTTGTTATATAATTTTAGAAATACATGAGAATTGAACAATTCAGTTCCATTTTGAAATAAGAAAATAAACATTTTATTTCCTAAAATGCATTCAGGTAGTAAATTTGAATAAAATGTTTACATATTTGTTTGGTTTTGGCTTAATTACTGCTTTAAATATGTTGTTTTTCACCAAATGATCATTTTTGAGTCTCTATACTCCAGTTAACGATTAATCGATTAATAAATTAATAGATAATTATTTAAAGTATCGATTAATCACAGTTAATTTCCTACTCTAAATGAAATTTTGAGCAAATTCTAGTGAGTTCTGACCTAAAGTCTCTGGTTCTCTCCAAGAAACATGAGGAGAAGTTGAGCCCAGCTGTGACCTTTGACCTCATGTAACGGTGTTTAACGTGGTTTTGTGTCCAGCTGACTCCGGCAGACAGCTCCTCCCTGTCCGACTACAGCAGCGAGCCGGCGCTTTACTTCTGATGGCTGCGGCCAGGCGGCAGCATCTCCGGAGAACCCGGCTGCAGCACACAGCGCCCTGACCGTCCTGCTGCTGCAGAGGCTCCTGCTGCAGAGGCTCCTGCTGCAGAGGCTCCTGCTGCAGAGGCTCCCCAAAGCCACAAATGGGAATAAAAAAAGGAATAAACAAAAACAAAGAAGCAGCTGGGCTGTGTTTCCCCTTCTGATGGAGGACAGTTGATCTGTCCGACACTTTCGCTCGTTGGTGACGGAGTTCAGTGTTAGGACTTTCTCTGCTTCTGTACAGATTATAAATAGCAGACAGAAAAACAACAAACATGAAGGTTAAAGGGTGCCACAACTATTTTCTTTTCCAGCTTTTGTACGTGCATGTTTGGTTTCAGCTTCTGTTTTACTGTAAAGCTTCTCTTTGCCTTCATTTAGTTTCAGGTTTTCATGCTGTATTTAAACTTTCTGGATGTTTTTCTGAGGTGCTTAAAAAAAAACTTCCCTCCGTCTTTTGGAAGGAGGTGAAGATGAACAACGGCGTGTTGGGGCCGCTGTAGACAGAAAGAAAAATTTACACCAAAACTCTGAAATTTTCTAGAAAAACCTGGGAATTTCTTAGCTTGAAAAGTTGAAAATTTATAGAAAAAAATAGAAATTTAGATATTTATCTAAGAAATCTTTTGGGGAAAACCCGTGGAAATTTCTGACTATCAAAACGTAGAAATATTGTTGAAAAAAACTGAGAAATTTTGAGTTAATCTCATAAATTTTTATAAAAACTGTTTCTAAAGTTGAAAATCTGCTTGACAAAATTCCTATATTTTGAGATTAATCTCAGAAATTGTCTAGAAAAAAACATTGCAAATTTCTGAGCTTGAAAAGTCACAAATTTGCCAGAATAAACCTGATAAATTTTGGGATAAATTAATAAAATTTTCTAGAAAAAAAACTTTGAATTTTCTGACTTTTGAAAAGTAGAAAATTTGCTAGAAAAAAAAGAGAAATTTTGATTTTAATCTTAAAGATTTACAAACAAACACTTGGAAATTTCTGCGTTTCTAAAGTTGAACATTTGTTAGAAATAACTTCTATATTTTGAGATTAATGTCATAATTTCTTTTGAAAGAAACAGTAGAAATTTCTGAGCTTCAAATGTGAAGAAAAATAATAGAAAAAACTTCTAAATTTTAAAATTAATTTCATAAATTTTCTAGAAGAAAACTTGAACATTTTGAAGCTCAAAAAGTACAAAAATAAATAAATAACTAAATAAATACTTGAAAAAACTTAAAACTGAGTTTCAAAAGTCGAACATTTTCAACTTTTTAAAAAAGAATTTCCTGTTTTTTTCTTGAAAACTTTTGAACTTGATCTAAAATTATCAGAATTTTTTAGTGGAATTAATTTTCTTTCCTTTACATCGGCCCTGATTTGCAGACACCTGTCGATCAGTAGCAGCTTTTATTCCATATCGAATGCTCTGGAAAAAAAGTGACCTTTGCCAATTATAATATTAATAATAATAATAATAATGTTTGTATGTCCAAACGGTCCAAACAAATCATGGCTCTGCAGAATGTGTCTATGTGAACTCTTCTACCTATAAATGTTGCGATTCGACGTTTTTTTCTGTGAGGTTTTCGTTTGCATGTGTGAAGGAAACCAGGAGGAAAAACTTCTTACTTGATTTTTTTAAAAGTCAGACCTCGAATACTTTGACATTCCGGTTGTTTGAAGGATAAATCATAAAAATGAAACGTTAGTGGGAACTAGGCATGGGTTGGTATTTGCTAATTTAAAGCTAAAATGTAGAATATGATCTAATTGTCACATATTGAGTATTACAGCCATGGGCAGATCTAGATGGGGGCCAGCAGGGGCCGTGGCCCCTGTACTGAATAAACAATATATAATCAGTTTCTTATAATGACATAGAAACTGTGACTAATTGATCTTTGGACCAATTTAATTTCTTCCCTCCACAATTTAACAATAAATTAAAAATAAAAATGTTTGAGTTTTACCTTCAGCTGTCGTCTGGATCAAAGTTCTGTTCCCTATGGAGCTACATTGGGGCCATAACATTTGTTTGAAAAAATTTGGAATACATTTTGAAACTAAACAAATGATTTGAAATGGGAAAAAATAAATAATAATTTAGCTGATTATTTTTTTTCGTTTCAAACTTCTGGTCAGGTTTGGCATGTGGGTGGAGCCTCAGATATGGAATCACGACTGGAAAAAATATTCCCAGCTGTTGTATTCTGGAACTTTGGGAAACGAGAGCGTTTTCAGTCTGTGATATTTTTCAAAACTAATCACATAAATATAGAATATATATAATTTTTTTGTTGGGCCAACACACCTGAATGAAATGACTTACTGGTTTAGTCTCTTAGAGAATTTTATGACAAATTTAGGGAATAATTATGCAATTTGGATCACCCACTTTTGAATGATGTACAGAAGATAAGAATCACTGCTTTGTAGTAATTGTGGATCAAACAAAATGAGAGAATGAAAGAAATGGGACTGAGGACGGAGCCCAGAGGAACTCCGCATGTAATGGAGATTTATACCAGAAATCAATGGGAGTTTTTAGTTTCCCATTGATTTCTGGTTGGGGGTTAAAATGTCTTATTTTTAAGTATTTAACCTGCCAATCAAGGAAACGTTTAATAACTTTGATATCCAGCTAATTTATTGATACATTTTTTTTAGTGTCACCAGAATTGAGGCAAGAACTTTTTCTTTCTCTTCTCAGAGTTGAAACATGTATAAGTAGATAAAAAAAACAACTTATGGGCCAAAAATGGAGCTCTGAGGAACCCCACATGTAAAGGGAGAAACGGATCTAAAAATATTGGCAGTTTTTAGTTTGAAAACCAGCTGGAGGTGAAAATGTCTTACTTTTCTTCTTATTTTGTTTCTAACACATTAATTGTTGCATCTTTGTTTTGCACCAACCAGAATCCAGGCAAGAACTTTTTCTCTTGCATCTCATTTTGATATTTAATTAAAAGTAGCTAAAAAACGAATGGGACTGAGAGTAGACCCCTGAGGAACCCCGCACGTAAGACCAAAAATGGTTGAGTTCTTAATTTAAAGTTACTTTAACCAACCAGTGGTTAAAATGTCTGATTTATTTTTTCCTATTGTTTCTGTTAATCCGTAGAAGTATGACTAGCTTAAAAAAACTGATGGGCCAAGAATGGAGCCCTGAGGAATCCCAAAGTCGATAGAAAATTATGTCTTTAATATGGGAAAAAAAGAGAGTTTCTATAATTGATGTTCTGAGCAAGAACAGGCTGATCTAACGAGGCATCAAAACACAGTAAACAGTTCAACTCTTTAAACTTTTTTATTAGCCAGCCCATGCCTAGTGGGAACAAATGGATTGAGAAATCGGCTTTGTTTATGCCTGAATTTTGTTTGTAAGATTTTGTTTTTATACGAGATGATTATGTTTTTCTTGACCTCATTATTGCGCCAACTGATTAAGTGTTGCTGTGCTGGCCTCACACTCGTCCCTCCACCAGTATTCCCGAACTTTTCCTCCACAATCACTGAATATTTTCAGTCCTGGAAGCTGGATTATCGTTTTTTTTTTTTATTCCTGGGGTCTTTGATGCTGAATGTCTTTGCACTGTCATTCTTTTGTTCTTGCGCTGCATTTTGCACCTGATGAGTCATAAAAACAAGCGATGGAGGAAATTCGCAGAGCACCAAGCCGAACCGGAGGGTTGAACCGCTAAACCTGTGAAAACCAAGCGGTACTTTTGTACCGGTAAAAAGCAGAAGGACGCCGTTTTGAAGTGAAACTGTCCAGCCGAACCGGAGGAATGCACTGCCGATTTTTGCCATGCTTGCTTCTGTTTTTAAATGTTTGTCGCAGCCTTGTATTAAAGTCTCATGATTGTCGGCCTCGTCACTGTGACTACACATCCACGGCTCCGCAGCAGGCCCAAATTAGCCCCAAGTTTATTTGTACTGATGGTTGTTTTGGAGTTTTCTGGTTCTGGATGTTTTGTAACCAGATGTTTCTGGTACAGAAAAGCAGCAACCCGCCATGATAGGCAAGGAACACAATGCTTCTTACCCACTAAATATCTGCTTCTGTTTGACCCCAGACAGCGGTGGACACAACTAACCCAAACGTTGCGCTAATCCCAAAGCACTGGTGGTAAACATTGCTTCTGCTGATGCTAAAGCGCTTTATTAACATGGAATTTAGCAGAAGCTAATGCTAAATTGCTACACCAACAAAAGATTCAGCAGAAGCTAGTGCTAAAGTGCTACAACAGCATGTTTAGTAGAAGCCAATATCAAAGCACCACACTAATATAAAATTTAGCAAAAACTTGCACTACACCAAGAAGAAATTAGCGTAAGCTAATGCTAAAGCGCTGTACCAACAAGGAGTTTAGCATATGGTAATGCTAAAGTGCTACAATAACATAATGCTTAATAGAAGCTAGTGCTACAGCACTACACCCACAAAACATTTACCAGAGGCTAATGCTAATGCGCTACACCAACATGTTGTTTAGCAAAAGCTGGAAATCTAAGTCGATATTATGGCGATATCAAACTTTATTCATTTAAAGTTTATAAAACAGCGAGATAAATTAGCGCTTTAGAATTTAAATCAGAGGAAGCTAAGTATGCTAAATGTTTTCAAAGTTAGCTCTGCTACTTGCACATTAGCATTTAGTGTGCCCACCACTGCCAATAAATATCCATTAGCACGTCTCCTTATTGTAATCAGGGTCAGCTGGTCCAAATGGAAATCAGAACCAAAGAAAATATTGGGCCTTTTTATAGCCATTTATCTCAATAAGTCATGAAAATAAAGACAAATAAACTGGAAATCAATGGTTTAGGTTTGTGGGTTTGAAAGGAAAGAAGGAAGGGACAAAAAGCTTTTGCTTGGATGGTTTTAAAGTGATGCAGTTTATTTACAGGGAATTCAATCATTTCCTCAAATTTCTACTTTTGTCCTTCATTTGTTGCCTTATTTAACTTATTTCACTGGACTGAAGATGATCAAATGAAAAATCCTTAAAGATTTTTCAGAATGCCTGCAAAACTTCAGATTAAGACCTTTTGATAATGATTATTAGGAAGCTGATTATGTAGAATAGAAATGTTAAAATTTTAAGTCTTTTCAACTTTAAAACAAATTCAATAGGGTTTATAATTATGAGGTACAAATCTCTGCAGAATGGCTTTATTGATTTAAATTCTAAATAATTCTGAATATTAAGTTACCTTGAAGGTACATTGGTTTATTTAGGGATATTTGAGTAAAAGTAGGGTGAATACAAATGCACACCACACTTTTCAGATATATTTTTCTTCTGTTTCATAATGTACTACTCTATGCAGTTAAACTGAACTTTGAGTAAAAGCGGTGATATTTATGTTTTAAACCTTCAGAAGTCATTTAATTATTAAAATGCACAATTCTAGTAGTTTTAGCATCAAAACTGTGAAATTATTTGGCAAATCACAGTAAATTAATCCTTCTAATCATTTGGGATGATTTAAATTTTTAATAAGATAATTGGTTGTGGTTGATTTTATTTAGAGGCATCGGAGTAAAGTTCGCTGAATGCCAGTGTATTTCAGTGGGAATTTATGTGACAAACCAACACAGATAGTGAGTGTATAGTTGTGAAGTTAAATCTGATAAGTGTGGTGGGCATTTGCAGTAAATCCAACTTACTTTCTTACCTCAAAATGAAATGTTATTTGCACTAAAAGTAAAGCACTAATAATAAACATTAGTTCCACTAATGCTAAAGAACTGAATTCAGCCATGTTGTTACCAAACGTGTGTTAGTTGCACAACATGTTAGGGAAGCTAAGTGTGCTAAAGGTTTTCATGTTGCAAAAACAACATAGGAAAAATTACCTTTGCTACTAGCATATTAGCTTAAGTGTGTCCAGATGTCAGACTTTATTCAACTGAAAGTTTACAACATTAGCACTTCAGGATTCATCCAAATTTATTTCGGAGAAACTAAAAGCGCTAAAGGTTAGCAAAAACACTTAAACCAGAAAACAAAGTTAGCTCTGCTGTTAGCAGATTAGCTCAAGTGTCTCCGGCACTGCAGATGTCAAGCTTTATTCGAGCAAAAGTTTACAAAACGTTCAAGGAAATTAGCGATTTGGAATTCATCTGCATGAATATTAATAAAGGGAAGATAAGATGTTAGCAGAACCCAAAAATTAGCTCAAGTGTGTTCAGGACTGAAATGTCTAATTTTATTCAACTGAAAGTTTACAAAGCAGCACTTTAGTATTTATTTACCTGAATAAATATTAGGAGGAGCTAAGAGCGCTAGAGGTTAGCTTAGAGAAGCTAAACCGAAAATTAGCTTTCCTATTAGCGCCTTAGCGGACGTGTTCTCACTTTTGCTAAAATCCAGGTTGTAAAGGTGTGAAAGTTCAAGGGTCATGATTTTTTGTTTTAATTTAGCTGCTGTGGAGGCGTGGCTCATGTTGATGATCCATCCAGATCTTCCTGCTCTCCGTCTGAAACCAAACGCCTCACTTCCTGGTTCATCCTTTATTCACTTCCTGTCTGTAACTCTCCATTTGCTTACTGTAAGCTGAAAAAACAACAAAAAGATGTTGTACTTGTATAATAAAAGCTGAATAAATAAACAACCTGAACTAAAAGATGTGCTGTGAATGACTGACTGAAGATGTACGACTAAAAGTCAAACATTTATTGCTTTAAAAGGAGAAAAAAACACAAATATATTATTAAAATGAACACAGAAAAGTGGGTTTAAAAGTGCAAAATCAGAGTCCAGCAGAGTACAGAGCGTTTTTCTTGGTGCTAGTTTTTCCACTGCTCTGGGGATTTGTTGAGGTTTCCTGCTTCCTGTTTCAGGACACTCAGTAGAGACTGGGAACTCTCCAGGATCTGTAGAGGAGAAACAACGAAAGCAGGTTAAATAAAAACAGAACATTTCCTCACATCATTTATTCCAATGTTTCTGTTCATTCAAGGGATTTTTGGTAGAAAAATGAAGAAAACTCAATTTATGTTTCTGTTAAAAAAAGGTCGCTGCTAAAGAAGCTGCGCAGAGTTCTATATCCAAGCATGTAAGTGGAAAGTTAAGTGGAAGGAAAACTGTAAGAATTAAAGGGTAATTTTGATTCATAATTGCATTTTCTAATTATTTTGAAAATACATTTTCTGTCTGTTGTAATACCCATTTTGAATCCTACACCATGTGTTTGGGTGTTTAAAAGAAAAATTTAGTGGTAGAAGAAGCGTTAATAGAATATTTATTATAGAGAATTATAATTTAAATTTTACATCTTGTGCAGTCAGCTTCATTATCAAAAAATATTTAAGCATATGAGTAGAAAGAAATCAGATTTATACTTAATTTATGATAGTTTTCTCAATAACTAAGTTCATTTACTGCATATATTCTTAATAAATCTTATATTTACTGTTTTGGCATTTATTTTAAAAGCTTTTTAAGAAAAAAGAACTTCTTTAGACAAAATTCAGCCATCTTTTCTTCCTGGATCATCTAACTTCCCTTTAACGCACCAGGAGCTGAGTGGCATTCATCATCTGTTGCCAGGGCGATAAAACTCAGTGTCTAATCTTAAATATTTATTGTGTTGCTTGTTTTTGCTAGAAGGAGATCATTAACCAGAGCCTCGTGGCTTCCTGGTCTTCCTGATGTTTTCCCAGTCAGACCAGTTCAGGAGTTTCTGTTTTCAGAAATTAGCCAGAGGACAAAGGGAGTTCAGCAATAACAAGTCGGATAAGAATTAATTTAAGGCTTTATAAGGTTGTGGAAACTCTGGTTGAGGTTTTTCTCATAGAAAGTTTTCATAAAAAGAGAAAAAACTTAAAAACTTATTTTCCCCACTGGTATTAGTTTGGTCATGTTTCCATTGCAAATGTACACAAAAGTTTGTAAAAAAAAAAAACAAAACAACAAACACAATTTTGCAATTAAAATAAAAAACCAACAGACATGTAATCAATATCAATAGATAATACATCTGATAAAATATTTAATATTCAATATTTGGAATATTCTATATTAAAGTTGGTGGAATCAACTGACTCACTCACTGTCTGGTTGCCTAGCAACAACCTTCTGGGTAAGAAGTAGTTTCAAGTCCCCACCCGCCCTCCCCAATTGTGGTTGCCTAGCAACGACCTGCTAAGTAACTGACGCAGAAGCAGTTTCAAGTTTCCTCACTGCAACTAAAAACTGCTTAAACAAATGCAACAAAAAAAAAAAACAGCTTGTGGAGGAAACTGGATAAAGCAGCCGGCAGTTTGGTAATATTCCAGATATTTAAAACAAAAAACTAATCAATAATTATCGAAATCAAGTATCGATGCCAACTGACATAAAATTCTTGAATTGTGATATCCGTAGCCCTACACGAATTTGCAGTTTTTGAAACAAAAACTCTCCCGTACTGTTTGTAACAACTACCTGCAATAAGACCCTCAATGATGCTAAGCTAACATGAATACCTTGGCGTCAAGATGCTAAGCTAACATGAATACCTTGGTGTCATAATGCTAAACTAACATAAATACCTTGGCGTCAAGATGCTAAGCTAACATGAATACCTTGGTGTCATAATGCTAAACTAACATGAATACAGTGGCGTCATGATGCTAAGCTAACATGAATACAGTGGCGTCATAATGCTAAACTAACATGAATACCTTGGCATTATATTATTAAGCTAACATGAATACCTTGGTGTCATGATGCTAAGCTAACATGAATACCGTGGCGTCATGATGCTAAGCTAACATGAATACAGTGGCGTCATGATGCTAAGCTAACATGAATACCTTGGCGTATGCAGCCTCCGTCTCTGCGATGGTGCGGTCCAGGTTGGCCCTGGTGGTCAGTCTATGCGCCATGCTCTCGTTGACCCGGCTTAGCTTCTCGGAGAGAACCCGGATGTCGTGCTGGAGTCGCTCCTTCTCGTTTTCCTCCAGCCGGATCTGGCGGTTCAGCTCGTCCCGCTTCGAGCACAGGTCCTCGATACCTGACGAGACAGAAGAGAAGGCCGTTCTTAAAAGAACCGTCGAAAAATGACCTGCTAGGATACTTTGATGAGAGGAGGTGTTTTAAAGGTTTGCTGCTAGCATATTGGTTTAAAACAAAATTATATGAAAATAAGTTGTATTGATACAAGAAAAAAAGGTGTGATAACATGAGAACAAACTCATATTACCAGAATAAAGTCATAAAGCAAGAAAAATAATCATCTCGTAATAATAAGAGAAAAAAATGTTTGACAGTAACTCAAGATAATATCAGAATAAAGTTGTAAAAATACAAGAAAAAAGTTGCAACAATTCCAGAATAAAGTCAAGATAAAACGAGAATAAAGTTGTATGACAAAAGTCAGAATATTTTGAGAAAAAAAGTGATAATAAGGAGAAGTTACAAAACCTTACAGTTGTACGACAGCAACTTGTCACAATACGAGCAAAAAGTTTTAAAATCAAAACAATATAACAAACATTTTTTAATAATAATACTCCATCAGCAATGAGAGCTGATCAAGAAAAAAAATCGGCCGATTCCGATCCAACTGATCGGTGCAACTCTAGGTTGTCGCGAAAGATTGATGGTTTTATCATTACTGCAAATAAAATTTAAACTTCCTTTCACGTTTTTATGACACAGGTTTTGTTCACCACAACCTTTAACATGAAAAAGGAGCTATATTTAAAACTTCAGCCTAAAAATAATCTCAGACGAACCGTCCTCAGACTGCAAGACCTTAAACAGATTATGTGAGGCACGGAGGATTTCATCCTGGCTTTTCTACCTCACAGATGAGGATGGATGTTTCAGAAAAGTGAATAAAAGTTACAGTTAAATTAAATCTACATCAACGTACAGTGCAGAGAGTTAGAAGCTGGTTTTAACTTTATATCCCAACCTGTGAGCGTTAATCAGACTCCACTGTGCTGTTAACAGGTTTACACCCAATTTAAATCTTTGTTTTTACAACTAAAGTCGTTAAAGAGTTATTTTATAAAAGTACGCCCTGTTAAAACTGGTCATTTTGCTGTTACGCGGTTTACGGGGAGCAGATTTTGAACCGAAACAACATGACGACCCGCTTTAAAACCAGAAAACGTCCATTCAGGCGGTTAACGTGTGAAAGCAGCGACTTACATTTCACAAGCTCGTTGTTGTAGGTCTGAAGAGCCGCGGCTTGTTGGGCCATGGTGGCTTTTAGCGAGATTCCCGCCGCTACGTTCAGTTAAACTGATTGTTTTTAACGTTTAACTGCAGCTGACTGCATGTAAAACAGCAAACAGAGGCGGTTTAAACGTGAAAAGTCAACTGAAGCGCTCCTGCATGGCGGGTGATCCTGTACTACTTCTTCTTCTCTGGTAATGGCGGTTAGCAAGGAACGTTCTGGTGCATTAGCGCCACCGTCTGGAATGGAATGTTTAACTTGATATATATATTTACTATTATAAACAAGATTCCTCCTACAATATTCCTAGTTAATAAAATGAGCAGAGGTGAACAGTAACCAAATGTATTTACTTAGTTACATTTACTAGGGTAATTATTTGAAAAATAACTTTTAGGAGTAGTTTTACCCCTCCGTACCGATTACCTTAACTATTATTATTATTATGAGGTGTCGCTGCTCTTGCTTGAGTAAAATTTCTGGATACTACGAGTAACTTCATTGAATGAACGACAATCTTTTCAACACAATCGAATATAATATAGACACACCTACAATTTATGTTAAAGTGAGACCTCTTGTTTATAGACAAGCTATGTTCTTCTATCAGAAGCGTTTGAAAAGTCAAATAAATCATAATAAATACAATAAACACCTGAATATTGTTAACGGATGTATCCCAATATCAACTTTAAATGTTAGTTTCATAGACTTTAGTTTTTTAACAATTTTTATTTGTTCTTAGTTTCAAGTTTTACTGGTTTCCATTGGCTACTAATTCCCATATGGAGAAAGCAAAATAAACTTTTTGATGGCTGTTGCTACTAAGTTTTGACACTTCATTTTAGCATTTGAAATATTAGAATTTGCAGTTTATGTTTTCCTCTGTCTGATGTTGAGAGGCATAGTAGCTAAAAAGTATACTGGAGAAAGAGTAGCACTACTTCAACATATTTTTATTCAAGTAAAAGTAAAACGTAGCCATCAAAGAAGTGACTCAAATTATCAATCATTTAGTATTTAAAAGTTACATAATCGGACAGATCAAAAATATATAAGTGGAAATTTTGGTATTTTAAGGATCAAAATGACAATAATTCAAATAAGTAACAAAAAATAGCAAAATCAGAGAAAAACAAAGTTTCCAAATCAGTTTCTCTCAATAAAAGAACTTATGGAACTTCAACAAAAACTGAAAATGTGTGAATTTTTGGTCAAAACATGTTTGATTTTCATTCAG
The DNA here is from genome assembly GCF_002775205.1 of Xiphophorus maculatus. Classification (NCBI taxonomy): domain Eukaryota; kingdom Metazoa; phylum Chordata; class Actinopteri; order Cyprinodontiformes; family Poeciliidae; genus Xiphophorus; species Xiphophorus maculatus. The sequence continues at coordinate 4,736,772 of NC_036450.1, forward strand.
TGGGTGAAAAAATCCATAAAATTAACTCAAGTAAGAGTAGAAATACTTCACAATGAAATTACTCAAGTAAAAGTAGAAAGTACAGCATAGTAAAAATACTCCATTACTCTAGTAAATGTACCTGAGTACAGGTAACAAGTTACTGTTTATTTCTGACTAATGAAAGACATCATTGCTGTTTGATGTGTCTCATCTAAGGTGTGGTGTCGCTGATTGCGAATCAATAAACGTGACGTCACCGGTGTGGGCGGAGCCAACGTCCAGGCACCATGGCTTCGGTAGAAACCGAGGTGAGTATCAGAGCTCTTTCTACGCTAAACTCGTCCCACTTCGCTGCTCTTTTCCTGCGGCCGTAGGACCGAACTCCCTCCCTACGGCCGGGGACTCGGTCTGTAGGCGAGCAGACGGCCGGTGTCTGGTTGTAGTTTCACCGTGAGCTGCTCGCTGCCAGCTCGCAGTCTTGTGCTTTTGTGCTGGACCCGGAGGACAACTGAATGTGCAGGAAGATGCTGTGCCCCGGAACATGAATGACCACCGCTGGCGTGTTGCTGGGCTAACCAGCGGGGCTTAGTTATACACGTTCCCGGTCCTTGTCACTACCCCTGAAGCTGTGTCCACCTTTAGCCGCTCATAAAAACATACAGATGTTTAGCCGAGCATCACGAGGCGATATAATTCATAGTTTTTAGCTGTTTTTCATTTTTCCCGGCTAACCGGTGGCTAATTACGAGCGCTGGTCAGCTAGCTAGCAGCGATGCTAGCTAGCTGACTGCTTCTCTCTATCAAATATAAAACCAGAGAGAGTTTTTTATTGGAGGCTGTTTGCTTTGGAAAAGGCGACGCAGTCTTAGAAATATTTGTAGCTGCAGCTGGTTTGAGAGTGTTGTCTTTGCTGTGGTTTACAGCATGAAAGCTAACCGACTAATGAATGCAACTGTAGCAAGGCGCCAGCTCTGAAACCGGGTTTATTCTGCACTTTTTCACCTCTTAAACCTGATATTTTGCAGTTTTTCTGCTTGCGATTGCTTGTTTTTATAAGGTGAAAGCGGATTCGATCATTTCCTTGTGCTGCTTTATGGTTTAAAAGAGGGCAATGCTGTTTCTGATTTTCCTTATTTTCATTTAAAGTAAATGATTATGAGGAGAAATAACTAAAGAGACAGCTCCAGATTAAAAACAAACAAACTACAAGAAGCCTTAATGTTCACAGCATCTGTTTTGGGCTTCAGTTTTTGTTTTCTGTTATATTTTATACATATTTAAGAGGTAATGCATGATGTCAGACGGCAGGGGGCGCTCAGACAGCACTCTGGTTTCAGTGTAAAATCCTAATTGTTTTTAAGCTGGACTATTGTCAAAGTAACTGAGTGTTTGGTGTTATGGTATATTTTCATTTCATTATATATATAAAAAAAAGCTAATTATGTTCGTATCAAAGTTTGTGGAATATGTCCAATTAACAATTTTGTAAATCTGCAACTTGCTGATTTATATATAAAATAATTAGTTACCTTTCAGATACATTGAAAATTTAACGGTGTTTATAAAACAATACTTTCTTGAAAACAGCTGAAAGTTGGTCATAAAATACTTAAAAATCCTACAGATTTTGTGGATAGAGGCATTTATAACCAAACTGAAATAATCAATAATCTCATTTCATTTTTCTTTTGCACACTTCAAAATGTAGCCCGATTTTTTCCCTAATTTTCCCAGCCTTCATGTTATCTGCTTGTTTTGCTCTGTTTTGCTTCCTTACAGCCTGAATTAACCAGACATGTCTTGCTAAGATGATTGAGTAGTTAGTTACAGCTTTAGTGCTTCACCTGACTTAACGTTTTCTCACCTGATCTGCTCTGAAAATACACAGAATTGAGACATGGTGTGTTTACTGTTTGGAAATAAGGTCAGATTTTAGATTTCCCAACCAGCCGGTCACCTGTCAGTCCCAGCTGAGATGAAAAAGGAGAAGTTTTGGTCATCTGTGCAGCTCCAGTCGTGTAACGCACATTTTTCTTACTCTCGCTGGTTTCCTGGCTTCAAGATGTTGGAGGAAAGTTTAGTGATAAGATATGCAAAGCAAACCTTATCAGGACTCTGAAGTAGCAGCAATAACAGTTTTTTCTTTTGACTTTTTCACTTGGAGCAAAATTGCCCTTCAAAAAAATTAATCTTCAGAATGGAAATTATCGAGCTTATTATTTTCTAACATGCCACTAATTGATTAATTGCTTATTGCGACAGGGTTATTCAAGGTGCTTTTGTTACTTGGGCCTAAAAGACTATAAAAAATAAATAAGGTCCAATACTGGATCCCAGAGGAACCCCGTATGTCACCTGAAAAAGAGGGAATAAATAGTTCTTTTTGTCACTTTTATCGTTACCGCCTAAAAATAATATTTTTTTAACTCAACGTTGAAACAAAAAGGTTAAAAAGAAAAGGATTTTGAGTTTTTGGAGTGGATTTAAGTTGAAATCTCTGTCGATTGTTGACCTTATTCTATTTTTCTATTTCTTTATACTCTCATGTTCCAATAATGTTCACAATAAACTAAGGAATTAGAAATACTCTTAAAATAACTTTTATTTTATCGCTTTTTTTGTAGGATTTTAGAAAATAGACTGACTGGTTATGTTGCCAGTTGCACCTGAAAGGCAACTATTGGGAAAACCCTCAGTGTTGAACTCCTGGTCTCCATGTCAGCCATTAGAAAAACTCGTGTTGCATTCGGGGCCGGTTGATTCCAACAGGCATTTGGGTTTGGACTTTAGTCCATCTGTCTCTCTGCCTGCAATGTTTAATTTCTGTTTGTCTTCGTTGCAGGTGAGTAAGTAGAGTTTTTATAGTTGTCGGCGAGCGCTGACATGAGCTTTGGTTTATTCATCATTGCAGCTGAATAAGAAACATTAAAACTCTTAATTGCTGACTTTAGGAGTCGCTGTGGATCTGTTTTGTTTTGGTGTTTTTGGCGTTTGATTATCACAGCTTTGCAACTCCATCCTACTGAGAAAGTGGTGGTTCTGCTTTAACGTTCCGTTCTGTTCTTTTTTTCCAATTAAAGATTGAGGAGTACATGTTAGGCCCACTTTAAGAAAAATATTTTGTGGAAGAAACTGTCTGGAATAAGATGTGTGGTTTATAATCTTTTGCAGTCTTGGAACTGTTCTATTGTTGCATATTAAAGTTGCATTTAAAGTTTTAGGTAAAAAAGAACTGTTTTATGTTTGCTTAGTCAGTCATTTTATTAGAATAGCACATTTCAGCAACAAAGTGCTTTACATCATAAAAACATAAACACATCACACAGTAAAAGACTCTGTATTTTGTAAAGTGCCATCTTTAAAATCATCAGTACACATCAGATATGTTGATTAATATTTCATTTATTATGAGTCAAAAGAAACTAAACAGGTGACTATTTAGTCTAGATCAAACTCGAGGCCCGGGGGCCAAATCTGGCCCGCCGTAGCTTTTTATGTGGCCCTCTAGTTTCTAAATTACATGAATAACTCCCTCCAGTGTTTTATAAATCTGCAAAATTCACACAAAATCATCAGATCTCCACCTTTTTTCTGATTTTACTGAATTTTTTTCTCAAAATTTGCCAAACACTTTGAGTTTAAATGACTGCTGCCTCAGCAGTACTTGATGTCAGGTTATAGTCTGTGACCGATACGGCGATTAATAAAAAGTCACATTTAACTTCATACATTTGCGCAAATATTGAAAAGATGTCTTAATATTTCTAAAGTAGCACCACAAAATCTGATTTTTATTGCAAAAAAACACAAACAATCACATAATCCTGGAGGAACGGCCATTTTAACAGTTTAATGGGTTTTATCAGTACATTCTGGCATAACCGCCACTTTAAGAACATTCAGATTTTTGATTTGGCCCAAAATGAAAATGAGTTTGACACCCCTGGTCTAGATTTAAAGGAACTCAGTGTTTCGGCTGTTTTGCAGTTTTCTGGAAGTTTGTTCCAGATTTGTGTTCTGGATCAGGTGCAGCTGGAGGATTGATTTTCTTTTTAAGGCAGACCTGTGAAGACGCTGTTGCACAAATCGATGCGACTGAAGATAAACGCATGGATGAGCTTCTCCACCTAGCTGGGACATTAGTCATTTAATCCTGGAAATGTTCTTCAAGTGACAGAAGGCCCATTTTGTAACCGTCTTTATGTGGCTCTGAATGTTCAGCTGATCTGATCTCTAGTTTGTAGCTGTAATAACTGAATCTGTTCGGTGACTCGTTCCTTTTGTGGTCCAAAGATAATAACTCAAGAGTTTTTATTCTGTTCATTTGGAGAAAGTTATGGCACATCCACACATTGATCTGTTCAGAGACTGGATTGTTTCAGAGTCACTGCTGACATCGTGATGTAGAGCTGTGTATCATCTGCGTAGTTATGGTAGCTATTCTTACTTCCTGTTATAACCTGAGCTAGTGGTAGCATATAGATATTAAATAGGAGGGGTCCAGGGATTGACCCTTGGGCTGCACCGAATGTGACTTCTGTCATTCACCTTACAGGAAGTTTCCACCTGTAAGGTGTTTCTGTCTAAAGGGCTGGGTTTAGTCTGCTGTGCAGAATGTATCACATTTCTAGGTGTAGCAAAGCTTGCAGGTCTAATATTGAGTTTTTATTGTTAGTGTGTGTCACATGTCCTTTACTGTAAAAAAGCTTCCTGCTTCGTTTGTATGAAACCTGTTATGTTACTTTATAAACACTTGATACTTCGTGGCTGGAGGAAGAAACTTTCTGGCAACCATTCAGACGTTCACTAATCTCCTGTTTGTGTCAAAGATACTTGGGCGTTATTTGTAATGGTTTTAAAATTAAAACCTATAAAATTATTGTTAATTAAACTATCTTTGGATTAAATGTTCTTAATCGTGTACAAGTATTACATACCTGTACACTTGCTTACATTTTTCCCTTTCTGCTTTAATTTTGCACATTTTAAACAAATCAATTTACAGAGATGAGGGACCACAACCACCTGCTAACAGCTCAAATTCACAAATAAATGTATACTATTCTTATCATTCAAACACCAAATATACTTTATACACACAGTGGAAACCGTCTCAGCTCTACCACAGCAGCTAACATCCATGGTTTTCCTTGTTGCCATTCTTGGGGGCACAACCAATTCTGGACGGGCTAAAACACCAACCAACAGCATGTCCAGTAGTATTGCTCCTATGTATTTTAGCTTCCCAAGCCGCATTTTCTTTGAAATATTTTAGAAATGGCTAACTGGCTGCTTTACAAGCCAATATGTTATCAATAGAAACTCCTGGAACTTCAAATTAGAGCAGCAAATAAAAGCTGGTTTTGGAGGAACGGCAATGGAAACAATCTTCTCGTCATGTCAGTGCTTCTCTAGACCTAACAGAGTAACCTCTGGGTTTAACCAGAAAGTAGGATATCATCATGCAGTTACATGGTTACTGTTGTTTGGCCCAGTGGTTTGTTTGGGGAAGATGAAGTTGTGCTGTTGTGGCGCCATCTTGCCTGGTTTATGCTCTTCCAACAAGGTTCTTTCTCTGACATCTTCACTCTTGAAGTTAAACTATTTCAAAAGGAAATATTTTGAGAAAGTACAGTCAAAAGACAAATCTGATTACTGCAAATATTTAGTGACTGTTTGGCAAACCTGCAAAGACAATGTTGCAGCAATCAAGTCAACTAAACGTAAATGCATGCATGAAGATCTTCCTTGGACATTAATCCTTTAATCCTAGAAATATTCCTCAGGTGATAGAAGGCCGACTTTGTAACTGTCTTTATGTGTCTCTGAAAGTTCAGGTCAGAGTTCATCACTGCACCCAGATTTCGGACCTGATTACTAGTTTCTAGCTGAAGCTGACTCTTGATCGTTCCTATTTAGGTCCAAGAATAATTACTTTAGTTTTGTTTCTGTTCAGCTGAAGAAGGTTATGGCTCCTCCATGCCTTGTGTGCAGAGAAGACATCAGGGCAGGGCAATAAATCAGTAACAATATATGTTACGGTAGACATGATAAAACATATGTCCAACAGAATGTTCAATAATTTCACTGAATTTCACAGAACCGCACAGCATTCTGGGGGATGTAGGCAGAGGAAAAGTTTTAGCCACTCAACCTCTCATGGCCACCTAATCAATCCTGGCGACATCAACCAACTCACTCACTCTTTGGTTACCTAGCAACAACCTGTTGAGTAACTTGCACAGTAGCAATTTAAGGTTTTGCCACCGTGCCTCATAACTACGTAAAAATAAAACAACAACGCTGTTTAGTGAAAACTGTGGATAAAACAGGAAACATCACCAATTTGCTAGTATTTCAGATATTTAAAACAAAACAAAAAACTCATCCATAATTATCTATTTTGACCGATATGAAATGTTTATGTCGTGATTTGTTTTTCAGCCATATTACCCAGCCCTAGTACACACAACCAGTACCTCTCCTGGTATTTTTTGAGAAAAGTACTTGTTAAACATCAGGGTTTCCCCCAGTGTATTATAAGCCTGGCGGGCCTCCAGTGTTTACTGGAGCCCCCACCAGGCAAAGCATTGCTTATTTATTTAAGTCTTTTTAAAATGTTTGCATCTTTTAAAGTCTTTATAGTTGTTGTTGTTCAGGTATTAATCCTCCAATCTTCCAATAACACATAATTATCAAGTAACATTTTAAAATTTCATGTCAACTTTAAATATTTATTAACTCAAAAACACGACAGGCTGCTGGATGAATGACTGACCAACCACCGGGCGTAGCAAGTTTTCTGGGGGAAATGTTGAACATGATTAAAATATGATTTTTTATTATATATTACAACATTTAATAATTTTACACATATTAATCAGTGGCAAGGAATAGTTTCCATCCATGTTAAAGAATGATTTAAAGAACAGAAAGTTCTGATATCTGCTAATTGAATTTCCCTCTGTGATTGACGGGTTGTTTATTATTTTTATTATTATTATTATTTAGAACTAAGGAAATTCTTGCATGTTTTTCTTGTGCTCACCCAGCAACACGAACCATCATCAGAGTTGGTTTTGCTTCTTTAACTGGGAGACTCGGTGGTTTTAATTCATCCAGACATTTCTGACTGAACCTTATTGAACAACCTCTTTTTCTCTTCTTGCTGTTGCTCTATTTTAAGTGTTTTCAAGCCAGATCAGATTGTAGCTGTTTGGGTTTATAGTGCGTTTGGTCGGCCAAGTCATGCTGCTTCTTTCCTTAAGACAAATTAAAGACAGCAGAGTCCATGTTGCAAACTCCAAACACTCGAGTTGGGCTGAAACGATTCTTAGTGATTTGAGTTCCTCGATTATTAAAATTCCTAGAGGAAAATTTATCTGCCTCAAAGCCTCGTTAAATTATATTTTATCATTTAACCCTCCGTGTTCCGGCCGGGTTATTGCTTGCATGGCGCTGAGGTCTCACTTCCGCCTGAGTTGGTGAAGAAAGCTAAGTGTTAGCAGCATAACGTCCAGTTTTCAAGTTCGGCCTGGGAGGATTTTATTGATTCATGATAATGTCCGGATCTTTGTCGTTTTTAAGCATCCTTAAAATGACTGGCGCGATGCCTGGAGTACGGCAGCTTTTCTCCTCCTGGAGCTGCTGCCTGCCTGGTGGCGTTCAGAGCGAACGGTGGGGACGAGCGCTGAAAGTGTGTTTATACAGGTGAGGCTGATATTAACACTGCAGATTAGATGATTAACCCAAGTATAACTTTACGGACGAACCAGAAAATTAATTTCATATCATCCCGGTCTCAGTGATGTGAGGCGGAGCTCATGGTGGCGGAGCTCATCATGGTGGCGGCACGTAGCTGGTAGATGAGTTTCTGTGTGACGAACGAAGGTGTTAAATCCCGTCGCTAACATGAACACAAAAGCTATAAATGTCTGGGCACGGTGAGAGTTCATCTATTAAACGGACTGAAGATGAATACATAAACCAAAAGCTTTAGTATTGACATTTTTCATAAGTGGATTTGTGATCCTGCCTCTTTGTTATTGAATTGCATATAATTTCAGATTTTTGTATAACTTTTCTTCAGGTTAACTTGGAAAGTGAGCTTTTATTGTTACAGGTTGATTTTCTAAACTACAGAAAAGTTATTGTTAGGGAAGCTCAACTGTGAAAAACTGGATTGATGTTGATATCCGATATTAACTCTGCTGTTATGTTAGATTTATTTATTTATTTTATCTTTTTACTTTATCCGATTACTCGATTAATTGTAAGAATAATCGATTACTAAAACATTAGTTTACAGTAGCCCTATACTCCAGTAAAACTGTTTTTGTTCTTATACAAGCTGATTGAATGGAAAGTGTTTATCTTGAGAAATGACTCAGATATTTTGGGTGTGATGAGTAGATGTGTGTTAAGACTGGGGAAAACAACATCCATCTCCAGTTATTTTGATTGGCTTGGACGTCTAAGCTCTTCCATGGTGACTTGGCTCCAAAGGATATCTTCAGAGGTCAACCAGTGGAGAGAAACGGAGTGGTGTTACAGTTTGAACTGACTGAGCATGCTCAGTGGAGACCCTTTTGAGGAGGAGGAGGAGAACCGACAGAGGGAGCCAACAGGTCACATGACCGGCGAGGTGAATGCACATGCGGGGAAAGAAAGAAAATCGGGAGCAGTCTCTTCAGCAGGTTTTCGCGCTCTCTCTCTGTCCTCCCCACCATTCCTCTTCCTCTCTAACCCCACGCACTCCTCCTCCTCCTCCCCCTCTCCCTTTCTGACGCCTTCTTCTTCTCAGTGGAGGCCATGAGAAGAAAGCAGGTATGATGCTTCCTTGAGACAGAAGAGGAGAGACATGCTGTGCTCTTTCTCGGTTGGCCTTAGGTGCTTTGAGGACATGTAGTCTTGCTTCATTGTTTCTAAAATAAAAACAGTTGGTTTGAGTTCCTCTTCTGTTTTAAGACGATTCTCGAATTGAAAGTCTTAATGTATTGAAGCCATAATTGTTGTTTGGCGGCGGTGTCGAGTTATCCACAAGGCATCAGAGAGTTTACATGTTGGATCCTGTATGTGGACGGATCTCAAAACGAACGTACTCTGATTTACAGCATGTCTTTCCTCAAAGGGAAACAAAATTCAGACTTGACAAAGTTGTTAAAATTTCTCCCAATTTGTGGCTTTTATTGCTTTAATGTTGTTCTTGCATTGGTTCTGTGTCCTGTTTTCGAATCAGAGGCTACAGAGAGCTGGAAAAATATTTTCTGAAAATGAAGATAAAGACAATAAAGAACCAGTGGCGACGTTTCCTCCGTTTCCTTCAGAGTAAACTGTCCTTGAGAAAAGCGTTCATACTTTGTGACGCGTTTTCAGGCCTCTTGGAACAGATCTAAAGATAGGTCACAGGCCTTCACATACCAGACTCACGTTGGAGAGATACTGAATGATTGAAGCTCTGTAAAATTCCCATTTTCTCTACAAAACATGGAACCTGGTTGTTATCAACCTCCAGGCCTTTAATGACTTTAAGCTCCAGCTGCAGCTTTGGTCTAATCTACCATGTTTTCTTGTTAACTGAGGCCTTCAGGACTGCTGATCTCCTCCCTCAGGTTTGGAGATTCCTCAGGTTTCCAGTCCACCAGCTTCCCAACCCCTTCAGTCCTCCATCTAGTGGAAAACCGCTGCAATGGCCGAGCCATGTCAGTAAACAGTCTGGTTGTGAAATGGCGGAGCTCTGCAGACAGCTTTCTCTGCCTCCCTTCCCCCCTCCGTCTCTCTCTGCCTACTGAATCCAACGCCACTTCCACTTTCCACCACTAGGGGGAGGGAAGAGGCCGGGTTTTGTGTTTTCCTTTGAGTAAAAAGAGGAAGCAGCAGTGTTCCTCCGGTCTTGCTGCCCCCAGGTGTTCCTGCGGCAGGTCAAGCTCCACTCAGACTGGACGGTCTTTGGGAAACAGCCTCAGTTTTTGTGCTGCAGCGCAGATGTTGAGCAAAGCTTGTTGCTGATTGACAAGGTGCTGGTCTGCCTTGGGTGTAGGGTCTGTGGTGGTCTGCTCTGACGGTTCCAGTTTGGGTCTGAGTTGTAGAAAAGACTCAGACTGTCTGGTAAAGGAGAGAAAACGTTGACAAGAAACTGTCTGGACTGGTGTGTTTCCAGTTGTTTCTGCCTCCTTCAGGTCGTCTGATTGGGCCGGTGTGAAAGGAAACAGTTTGCTCCTCCGTCGAGAGGAAAATCGAACCGAGTGCCTGCTTTGTGCGTCTCTTCAGTTGTGAGCGCTGCTACCATTCAGATTAAAGACTTTGCTGCCAGCAAGCAGGAAAGCAATAAGTGCATTCATGCCTTAACTTTGTGAAGCTACTGTTCTTGTGTGGCAGCTATTCTTAATCCCATCACATTTGTTTGTCAAACGGTCCCTGAATGTCTCTTCGGAACAGGAGTCAAATCTCCTGAAGATCTGGAAACAACGGCCTCTAAACTGTTTTTTTCTTGAATGTTGCCTCATTGATTGACTGTAAGGAAGTGATTTTTGAGCAGCTGAAGCTGTGAGCATTGAAACAGTTGAAACCAGTTGTTTGCATACAGCGTGTAAAAAGAAGCTGAATCTGTTCCTCTCGTTTCTTACTTTACACCAGCTGGGATAATCAAAAAGCCAAGATGATGATGGTTGATTAGGGAACGTAAGAAAACTCCTCACACACTTTGCATCCTTACCTGAAATAATGAAGAAACCAAAACAAATCAGCAAAACTATCCAGAAACAAATGAACAGCTCCATGAGTCTCGTTCTTTCTTGGGTAAAACTTCAGGATCTGATTTAATTTTTTTATGCACAGCAACAATTTTTGAAGGTTCTTTGAAAGCATATGATTAATTACAACATGACTATAGTTTTACTTCCTCATATCAAAATTATACAAATTAAAATGTGTTTATCCTAGGGCTGCAAGTAACGACTATTTTAGTAATCGATTAATCTATCAATTATTCTGATGATTAATCAGATTTTTTTTATGACATTCTACAGGTGTTTTAACAACATAAGATTGTTTTATACAAAATTAGAAATACATTAAAAGATTCAGATAAAAAATAATTCGATTACCTTTTTAAATAAGAAAAACATTTTACTGCCTAAAATGCAACACTTGAGTATTTCTGTAGTAAATCAGGTGAAGCGAAAACATTTATTATTTACAGACTAGAGTGTTTTTATCTTAAATGAAAAATGTATATATTTTTACTACGTTTTTTGCTCTCAGTTTTTCACCAGATCAAGTTTTTTGACTCTGTTCACTAACGATTAATCAATTACTAAATCAACTGATGATTTACTCTGACTAATCGTTTATTTAAGCCCGGCTTTCTTCTATTTATCAAAACAGTAGAGAAAGTAACACTGAGAATACGTGTTAATGTTAAATAACGGTAACTGCAGTATTAATTTTCTTATGTTGTAAATTTCCCCCTTACTTTAACGTCTTCATCTATTTTTAGACATAATTTTGCTTTTGGTGACCTTAAATTTGCTGACGGTACACCTGGATTTCCCCACTGTGGGACATAAAATCAAATTTCTCCTCTGATATAGTTTATAGAAGGGTGTACCTCTGAGCTGCTATTTTAAATAATTTGTTTTACAACTGCTTATTTTGGTGTGAGCTTCCATTTCTTTGTCAATTTGCTGTTGATAAAATAACATTATACAGCAAATTGGAGATAATTCTATACTAAATAAAGATAATCTGGAGCATTAAAAACATTTTTTGTGTAAACAGCAGGCTGCAGCTAAGAATTATTTTATAAATTGATTATTCTGATGATTAATCGATTAATCGAATGAAGAAATTAGCACATTCTGGAGCATTTTCAATGAAACACTTAACCATTTTTTATGCAATATTAGAAATACATTAAAAGATGCAAATAAACATAATTCATTTCATTGTTTAGATAAGAAAATAAACATCTTATTGCCTAAAATGCATCTATATAACATTCGTTTAATGAATACTTGATCACTTAGAGCAAAGGATGCACCTGCAGCTAAAAATATTTCTCACATCAACATTTACAAAGTTCAGCTCTTTCTGTTAGACTTAAAGTCAATGCAATTCATGGCTGATCAGTGATTAATCTTTTGAATAAACAGATTAAAAATTGGTTACGTTGAGGTTTTATTTGCAGAATTTGACCCAGATGATGAAGCTTAAACTGAAACTTGAGGAGTTCTGGGTGAAATATATTAACAGACAAAGTTTTTTCTCATCTTAAATGCAAAATGTGTTCATCTTTTCTGCAATTTTGGTGAAATTACTGCTGTGAATATGTTGTTCTTTCAGAAAATGGCCTTTATTTTAATCTTTATACTCCAGATAACGATTAATCGATTGCCATAAATTAGTTCACGATTATTTTAATAATTGATTCACCAAGATTAAGATGATTAATCATTCTAACCCTAATCAAATATTTAAAATATTTGATGTGCATCAACGTATTCTGTTAGTTTTCTCTTTTCCTGTCAACAGAAGGAAAAATAAACAAAACTGGAGGAGAAATTGGACTAAATTATACAGGAAAATGATTCTCAGATCCAGATTTACATTGACAGCTTCCCTGCTGTGGCGTCAACCTTCAAAATGAACAAACCAGGCAGGGATGTCTGTAGGAATCCAGAAATACCCAACAGAACCTGTGTGTTAACACATACAGACCAAAACGAAGGCCAGAGTTTCCGGCTGCGCAGGCAGCAAATGTTCGCCTGTTTTTCATTTTCAGTTCCCTGCACAAAAGATGCAGGTTGGCATGAAAGGAGTCGCTGCCTCTTTGTTGCAAAGTCTTCAATCTTTGGCTGCATTTCAGCACAAACATGAGAGGAAAGCAGCTTCAGGTCAGCCTGACCTTTAACAGCAGCCCAGCCAGCGTTAATGACAAGAGTTAGAGCTCTCGTCTATCTGACGGAGGCCGAACAAAGCCGATTCTGAGTCAGACTTTCCCTGACATGGAGGAGCAAATTGTTTCCTTTCAAACCGGCCCAATCAGAGGACTGGTTTGTCAATGTCTGCACATTGACAAACCAGTCCAGACTGTTTCTCGTCAAGGATTTCTCTCCTTTACCTGCAACTCAGACCCAAACTGGAACCGTCAGAGCAGACCACCACAGACCCTACACCCAAGGCAGACCAGGACCTTGTCAATCAGCAACAGGCTTTGCTCAACATCTGCCCTGCAGCACAAAAACTGAGGCTGTTTCCCAAAGACCGTCCAGTCTGAGTGGAGCTTGACCTGCCGCAGGAACACCTGGGAGCAGCAAGACCGGAGGAACACTGCTGCTTCCTCTTTTTACTCAAAGGAAAACACAAAACCCGGCCTCTTCCCTCCCCCTAGTGGTGGAAAGTGGAAGTGGCGTTGGATTCAGTAGGCAGAGAGAGACGGAGGGGGGAAGGGAGGCAGAGAAAGCTGTCTGCAGAGCTCCGCCATTTCACAACCAGACTGTTTACTGACATGGCTCGGCCATTGCAGCGGTTTTCCACTAGATGGAGGACTGAAGGGGTTGGGAAGCTGGTGGATTGGAAACCTGAGGAATCTCCAAACCTGAGGGAGGAGATCAGCAGTCCTGAAGGCCTCAGTTAACAAGAAAACATGGTAGATTAGACCAAAGCTGCAGCTGGAGCTTAAAGTCATTAAAGGCCTGGAGGTTGACAACAACCAGGTTCCATGTTTTGTAGAGAAAATGGGAATATTACAGAGCTTCAATCATTCAGTATCTCTCCAACGTGAGTCTGGTATGTGAAGGCCTGTGACCTATCTTTAGATCTGTTCCAAGGCCTGAAAACGCGTCACAAAGTATGAACGCTTTTCTCAAGGACAGTTTACTCTGAAGGAAACGCCTCAACATTCAGGCACCAACTGGTGATTTGAAACTATTCAGACGTTCACATTGCCCTGATAATGTGTTCATTTCTTTGTGACCTCTCTGTGATGCCACACCAACAAACATTAATGTGTTTTAGAGAAACTATGCAGATCTTTTCCAGACAGATCTTTTTCTTTTTTAGGTCATTGTTGGCATTATTTCTTTTTGGTATAATTCCAGATTGATGGAGATGTTCACATTTCTTCATTCTTTGGTAGAATTACATTTTAAACTCTAAAACTGGCATCAAAATGTCCTTCCACAGGCTTCTCACTGTAGTTTTCTGGAGTTCTGGCCCATTCCTCCCAACAGAACTGGTAGAACTGGGTCAGATTTGTAGGCTAACTTGCCCACACACCTCATCAGCTCTGCCCATAAATCTACTAAGACACAGGTGTCAAACTCCAGTCCTCCAAGGCCTGGAGTTGCCCTGCAACTTTTAGATGTGCCTCTGCTGCAGCACCTGAATATAATAATTAGGTCATTAAGGCTCTGGAGAACTGATCTACACAAGGAGGTAATAAACTATTTCATTCCAGTGTTTTGTACCTGAGACACATCTAAAAATTGCAGGACATCGGCCCTTGAGGACTCTAGTTTGACCCCCCTGTCCTAAGAGGTTTAGATTAGGTCTTTGTGATGGACTCTAAAATATTGACTTTGTTGTTCTTAAGCCACTTTGTAGCTAATCTGGCTGTTTGCTTTGGGTCACCGTCCATCTGGAAGACAACCAAACTTTACCTTCCTGGCTGATGTCTTGAGATGATGCTTCATTATGTTCACTAAATAGTTTTCCTCATGATGCCACTGGTTTTATGAAGCGTAACCCAACATGATACTACCACCTCTGTACCTCATAGCGAGCACAGAAAGATCCGACTTACAGATTTCTGCTTTTCCGTGTAAATGCAAAAACGATTATTACGACGAAACACCTCAGATTCAGTTTTACTGCTCTGGCTGGCATGTCTTTAAAAATGAATGTCTTTGTTGTTAAGTATGTGTGCAAAGTCCATGTCTATACAAGAATTGTTTTATTGTATCAATCATTCAGGTTTATTTGTTCACCACATTTCAGCAACAATACAGTTCAAAGTGTCGTACGTCATAAAAACACAAAAATAAAAAGTCACAGACAACATACAGTCGCCAATACATGGTTCCGACTCTTCCGTTAACTTTGTAACTGACAGCCATCTTGGTAGGCAGTTGCTATGACAATAAACAAGCCACAAGCTTAGCTAGCTCTCACAGCATTCCTTCCGATCTAACTGATAAACAATATCAGTAGATTACAACTGATACTTGATTACAATTTTTGAGTTCTCTACCGACCCCTGTGTACTACTAAGGTAGGTATTTACTGTAGTACTTACTGCCGAACTAGCAAAATTAGCCTAGCTAATGTAGCTTTTATCTGCTAGCTAAGATAGACATGTAGACCTACGTGTTTGTTACTTCATGGACTTATTCAGCCAGTCACCAGAACCTTATTATTCACACAAAGAGGTCGTACGTCCTTTACAAATCCATTGAAACGCTACTTGTATGCGGCCCTGCGGTCAGGCCCTGAAGCTCCAACATGTTGTACACATTCCTCATGTTCATTAGGTAGTTAACTATGTCTTAGTATGAGATCGGCCCCATTTTTCTTCTCCATCTCAAACAGTTCGATCCCGACAGCAGCCATTTTGTTCATGTATTATCTCGCACATTGGTCAAACGTTTCAATGTCTCTTTCACTTATTTTCAACAATTTTATAGTTTTATGGTTGGAGGACAGCAGGAACTGAGCGGCGAACTTCTAAGATGTTCAGACCTGCTAATTGGAAAATCAGAAACAAACATTACATTTTATCAGTATGACATCATCAAAAACCAACAATACAAATCAAATATGTTGGTAAATGTCCATTTTGTATGGAACATTTACCTTTTGTTCTGGGGTTCATTCCCACATTTGGCACCAAAACAGATTCATATCTCCATCAATTTACCAAATAGAAACAGAGTTAGAGCTATTTTGTTTCTATTATGAAACAGAAACAGAATGCACCTGAAAAAGGAGAAGATTTGTCTGGAAAAGGTCTGCATAGTTTCTCTAAAACACATTAATGTTTGTTGGTGTGACATCACAGAGAGGTCACAAAGAAATGAACACATTATCAGAGCAATGTGAACGTCTGAAAAGTTTCAAATCACCAGTTGGTGCCTGAATGTTGAGGCGTTTCCTCCGTTTCCTTCAGAGTAAACTGTCCTTGAGAAAAGCGTTCATACTTTGTGACGCGTTTTCAGGCCTCTTGGAACAGATCTAAAGATAGGTCACAGGCCTTCACATACCAGACTCACGTTGGAGAGATACTGAATGATTGAAGCTCTGTAAAATTCCCATTTTCTCTACAAAACATGGAACCTGGTTGTTGTCAACCTCCAGGCCTTTAATGACTTTAAGCTCCAGCTGCAGCTTTGGTCTAATCTACCATGTTTTCTTGTTAACTGAGGCCTTCAGGACTGCTGATCTCCTCCCTCAGGTTTGGAGATTCCTCAGGTTTCCAATCCACCAGCTTCCCAACCCCTTCAGTCCTCCATCTAGTGGAAAACCGCTGCAATGGCCGAGCCATGTCAGTAAACAGTCTGGTTGTGAAATGGCGGAGCTCTGCAGACAGCTTTCTCTGCCTCCCTTCCCCCCTCTGTCTCTCTCTGCCTACTGAATCCAACGCCACTTCCACTTTCCACCACTAGGGGGAGGGAAGAGGCCGGGTTTTGTGTTTTCCTTTGAGTAAAAAGAGGAAGCAGCAGTGTTCCTCCGGTCTTGCTGCTCCCAGGTGTTCCTGCGGCAGGTCAAGCTCCACTCAGACTGGACGGTCTTTGGGAAACAGCCTCAGTTTTTGTGCTGCAGGGCAGATGTTGAGCAAAGCCTGTTGCTGATTGACAAGGTGCTGGTCTGCCTTGGGTGTAGGGTCTGTGGTGGTCTGCTCTGACGGTTCCAGTTTGGGTCTGAGTTGCAGGTAAAGGAGAGAAATCCTTGACAAGAAACAGTCTGGACTGGTTTGTCAATGTGCAGACATTGACAAACCAGTCCTCTGATTGGGCCGGTTTGAAAGGAAACAATTTGCTCCACCATGTCAGGGAAAGTCTGACTCAGAATCGGCTTTGTTCGGCCTCCGTCAGATAGACGAGAGCTCTGACTCTTGTCATTAACGCTGGCTGGGCTGCTGTTAAAGGTCAGGCTGACCTGAAGCTGCTTTCCTCTCATGTTTGTGCTGAAATGGTTTCACCCAATAATCTCAACGTTCTTTGTTTCTTCCTGAAGTGACAGAGTTTTGGACTTTTAGCAAACGTTGGAGACGATTGATGGATTTGTGAGAAATGCTTTCGAGCTGCTGACAGATCTGGTCTCTCTTTACTCTACACTCCTCATGATGGCGTCACTAAAAAAACTGAAAGAAATTGTATTTTTTTATTGTTTAGGTTCTTAAATGATAGCTGGTATTTTTTCTTGTGCCTCTGGTTTAGTTTATGGGAGAGAATACGAGTAAGTTGGAAAAAATTTACAAAAAATAGAAATGATCTTTTTCGGTGCTAACATTTTGTTTTAGCTTCATATTGTTCAATTAAACTTTAATTAGGAAAGAGAAGAAAATGTAGTTCACAATCTTTTACAATTCTCTGCTCAGTTCATGTTATTTTTAAATATCTGGTATCCTGTATTATTTTTTTGTCTATTTTCCTAAAAAGTGGGAAAGAAAAACATTTTGAAGCAACTTTTCAATACTGAACAGGACCAACGGACCCGACCTCTTTTTCATTAGATTCAGTTGTAGCTCAAATCTCAGTTCCTCCATCCGGAAAACGTCCTGAATGACATTCATCCTTCTCCGAATGATTGCTTTTTTACCGGCAATTATCATTGTATTAAACACAAAATATGAAGCTACCACTGCACTGAACCCCAATAAAAACCTCCTGGTTATTCCTCTGAATATTGACCTCTGACCTCTTCCTGAGTTAAAACATTCGTGTTGTTGTTTCTAGATGAACATGAACTTGTTTTCTTTGCATCTTTTTCCTTATTTTCACAGTTTCTCATTTTCTGCAAATAAATACTACATTTTTGCTTGGAGCAGCTCACAGAATAAAAGAGCAATGTTAATTTTATATAACTATAAAGACTAAAATCAGAGAAACTGATCATTTTAAGTGGTCTCAATCCCCTTTACTCACTTTGGCCATTTGCCCAGGAACATTTTCTCAACGTTTAAATCAAAATTGGCCCCAATAATAATAATCTCCAGCCTTTGTAACTTAGTTCGGCTCAGAAAGATGTGAAAATGACCAGCTTGTTTCGACCCAGTTGACCTCCAGCGTGACCTTTCTGCATTTCTGCCCCTCTGGGTCGGTGTTTTGAAGAAACATGTAACTTTCTTCCCTTCATCAACAGTTATTTAATATTCCTGACCACTCTTCAGTGTGAATTTGATGGTTACCTTGATATATAACATTTCCTCTCCCTCCAGGTTTTGTAGCTTCTTGTACATTTTGGTTATTAATTTGTTAATGGAGGTTGATTGATTTGACTTGTCCTGTCTGGTTCATCTTTCTTTGTTTTTTCTAAGTAGTGTCGGGTTTGTAAAAAACAAAAAAATCTATTTTCAAGACCATATTTCTGTTTAATATCTTGACATCTTTCACAATAAAGATGATTATATTTTAAAGGTGTTGTAGGTCCGTATTTCTTGCTTTTTTTCAAGGTAAATTA
The DNA here is from genome assembly GCF_002775205.1 of Xiphophorus maculatus. Taxonomy (NCBI): domain Eukaryota; kingdom Metazoa; phylum Chordata; class Actinopteri; order Cyprinodontiformes; family Poeciliidae; genus Xiphophorus; species Xiphophorus maculatus. The sequence continues at coordinate 4,755,432 of NC_036450.1, forward strand.
AGTGACTACTAATGGTTGATGGACTTTCTTCTTCTTTGTCTGCAGCCCGCTGGTTTAGCCGTGGAAAACGTTGCACCTCCAAAGAAAGAGGGACTGGATCCACCGAAACATGGAGAGGAGAAGTCAGGTCAGACTCCAGATCAAACCCTGAATGGTTTCGGTTTGGCTCCGATTGGTTTGACGTTATTTTTCTGTTTCCTGCCTCAGACGAGGACAAAGACGTAGCATCAGCAGCGGGACGCGCCTCTCCGGCCGCGGCGGAGGCCATCATGCTTAACGGCGCGGAAAGCGAAGACGGCAGCAGACACGCGGACCTGGCGGTTAGCGGCATCAAGACGGCGGTGAATGAAAACGGCACAGCAGAGACGGAGACGCCGCACGGATCCGTAACTGGAAGCAATGGGTTCATCCTGGCTAAGGAGCAGCAGCAGGACGGCGACGCGGCGCCCGCTTCGGGGGTTTCTTCCCCTCTCAGGACTAACAGGCTGCCTTCGGGCGGCTCGCCGTCAGGGGGGCAGACAGCCAAACCCCTCAACGCCACGGCGGCGGTGGCGGGATGCGCCCAGAGTTCAGGCGCTTTAAGGACCGACCCCGGCACGGGGAATATGTTGGACGCTAAAAACGGCTTTGCTTCAAGTCCCGTCACGATTCCGCCGCCTGTTACTGTTCACAGAGCGAGGAAGACCATGTCGAGACCGGCGGTCAGCCCGGCGCAGAAGGTACGATCACCTCCTTCACCTCTGACGTCTGAACCACAAACGGGCCCAACAAATGATCCTGGACGATAAATCATCCCGGAAATTATCACGATGAATTGTTGTTTTTAGACCATTTTTCAATTATTACAACCGTAATGGCATAATGTGTTAACATTTAAGACTGGAACTGAAAAACATTTTAAAGATCCAGAATAAATAAAGAAAACAACAAATAAAATGAATTATAAAGTTTGTGTAAATAAAAATATCCTTCACAGTTGAGACCAAAACACCAGACTGAAGAGTTTCATCATCCAGAGAAAGATGTTTAATCATGAAAATCAAAATTATTAAACTCCTTTTAATTTATCATTATTAATCGATTTATTGATCATTGCCACACACAAGTTCAACTTCTATCTAACATAAATGTACAAAACAGCTGAAAAGTCTTGAATAATCTTTAGTAGGGATGAACAGATCCACTTTTTTATCAGCCGATAGAGATGAGAAGGAAGGAAGGAAAGGATTAAAAAAGGAAAGGAAGCCACAAGAATTGAAGGAGGGAGGACACATCCATCCATCTTCTTACTTTTTTGGTTGTTGGGATATTTAAGTTTGATCTCAGGGGAAACTTCCTCCTTGAATCTTTGTATTTATGTTTAAAGAAGCAGCAAAAGCACAAAAAAGGAAGCATTTGACCCTGGAACGTAACATTTTGACATAAAGAAGAGTGTAGTGATAAAACCCAAAGCAATCAGCCGTGACTGTAACCCTCACGGCGCCACAGAGCAGCTCCTCACATTTTATTGTTTCTGTCGCCTGCAGCTCATCAACAAGGAGCTGAGACAAGCAAACAGTGTCAAATCGGATTCTCCAGTCGCACCGGATGTGCAGAAGTCGTCTCCGCCGCCGCCGGCTCCTGCGCAGAACCATCTACCTCAGAGTCCACCAGAAACGCCAGCTTCAGCACACACTGCTTCACCAGCAGCTCCCACAGAGCCGGCAGCTCCTGCAGATTCTCCAGCTCCTGCCAAGCTTCGCCTAGGTACGACTCGCCCCAATGAGCCATGTTCAGACTCACAGCTTGCATGCACTGTGATGGTTTCCTCTTCTCTCACCCAGGGCCGTACTCAACGGTGTTTTCATCCCGGAAGAAGAAGAGGAGGATGGGGACGTACAGCTTGGTTCCCAAGAAGAAAACCAAAGTGCTGAAGCAGAGAACCATGCTGGAAATGTTTAAGGAGCTGCAGCAGTCCGCAAAGACCCAACAGGTCCAGATAACATGAACATAGGGCTGAAACGATTAATCGTGATTAATCAGTAACTGAAATAACCGTCTCCCGACCCCACTAGGGAGAAGGGTGTTAAAAAATGGATGGATGAAATAACCGTCAACTAATTCATTAATCGATTAATCGGAGTCTCTAAAAAGGCCCATTGATGATTAAAATAAAACATACTGAGAGCAGTAATTAAGTCAAAACTGTAGCTGAGAACCATTCTGGAAATGTTTAAGGAGCTTTAACAGTCTACAGGTTCTATTGAAGTGATTTCTGCTTGTTAAGATTACATAAAAATGGGGCTGAAATGATTAATTGTGATTAATCGGTAATTGAAATAGTTGTCAACTAATTTATTAACCGATTAATCACAGTAATCAGACTCAAAAAGGCCCATTGGTGACTAAAAAACAGAATCAGAGCAGTAATTAAACTAAACTTTGCAAAAAATATATATTTACATTTTGCATTTAAGATAAAAATACCTGTCTGTAAATATAGTTTTAGCTCCTTCCATTCAGTTTAATCCCCAGTTACACCCATTAAAAATCAGAACTGCTTTTTCCAGAATTTTCCTAATCCTGTAATTCAAACTTCGTCCAGAGAAGACATCAAAGATTTCACATGAGGACTGGAATGGTCAGTTGTATTAATTATTAATCGGTTATTAAAATAATGAACTAATTTAGTAATTGATTAATCGTTAATGGTCTAAAAGGACCAGTTGCTGAAAGAAAAACACAGGGTCAGAGCAGCAGCTAAGCTAAAAATTTACAAAAACTAATACATTATGCATTTAAAATAAAAATAAATCTTTGTCTGTAAATATCCTCTACCCCAAACTCTATAAATAAGTGCCTATTTTAACTTTACCTGGTTCAAAAAATCTCTTATTGAGCACCTTGATGCTAAGTCAAGCAAAAAGAGTTGAGCTCTTCACATTTTGTCATTGGATCTCAGGCAAATAAAATGTTTATTTTCTCATTCAAAAAATAAATTTAATTATTGGTTTATTTGTCTTTTAATGTATTTCCAATATTGCTGTTACATATTCTTTACCAAGTTTTAAACACTGCTGAATAAATCTCCTGGCTTCCAGAAGAGGGAGGCAGCCAACGTGAACGGGGAGAAGGTGGTGAACGCGTCCGAGGAAGACGAGTCGGAGGACATGGAGTCTGAAGAGGAGACGAGAAGGCAGCCTGCAGAGCAAACCCTTCCAGCTGTTCAAGAAACCTCTGAATCTGCTGCTCAGGTGGGAGAGGAACACGTCCATCCAGTTGTAGGTCCAATGGACAATGGTACGGTTAGGGCAGAGCTAATGGCGTCACACAACACTGTCCATTGATTGGTGGACAGGAAAACGTCACTACGTGCATCACGTTTGTCATCGTACGAGTATGAATGAACCAGTTAAAGCCAGGCACATGTAGAAGGTTTGGTCTGCTTTAATTGATAAAGCGGCTCATACAATCGACAATTGTTTGGCTGATGGTACAGAACATTTACTGTGCATCATACAACACAGTCCACTGATTGGGGGACAGAAATACGTCACTAATAGTTGCAACAAGTACAAGACAAACTAGTGCGTCACATTTGTCGTTCCACTTCCATGACACATGAAGAGATTATGAAAAACAGGAAAGAACTGTGAAGTTTCTACAAATGGAGACTAGTGTGGGCAGGGCTGACTTTGGACTTTGTCGTCGCTGCGATAAGTGAGAGTCCAACTGGTGGTGGAAATGCTCTCCTGAATGCGGCTGTGAAGTGTTGCACCGCACCGTACTGATCCGGAGCTACTGCTGTCTCACAACACAATCCATTGGTTGGTAGACAGAAAACCTTCACTGCTTGCATCATGTTTGTTGGCAAACTACTATGGCACCATGTTAGGTGTTTGGGTTTAACCACTCCTGCCTCGTGAGAGTCCCATAGGGAATGCAAACACTCGCCATGACATTCCTGGTCCCCTTCAGTTGTAGATCCATAGGACAATGATACAGTTAGGGTGGAACTACTAGTGTCAGAAAACACAATCCATTTTTTGGGGGATGGAAAAACGTCACTGCTTGCGACAAGTACAAGACGCAAACAGCAGCTTCTCAAGAAACCCCTGAATCTGCTGATCAGGTGGGAGAGGAAGATTTGTCTCTACTTCCGATCAGCCAGTTGGATGAGACAGCTTTCTGCTGTATTTGGGAGTTTGGATGAAGTTTGGATCAGATGTAGTTGAATCTTCAGTTGATGATCAGGAAACATGTTTTACCTTTTCTTGTTGGAGGTGAAGGATGAGCACGAGTCCGAAGACTCCGAAGAAGACGAGGGAGAGGAGGAGGAGGAAGGCACGGAGTCGGATTTGGTAGGGTGTTCCTCTGATTCCTCAGGATAACAGATGATACTCTGTCGGGTTCTGTGTTTCTGGAATGATCTCTTGACCGAGTCCGACCTGCCCGTCTCAGAGCTTCGAGTCCAGCCTGAAGAAGAAACTCAAGAAGAAGTCAAAAGCAGACGGCGCCTGGCTCAGACCGTCCAGGAAGAGGAAACGAAGGATGACAGCCAAAGGTGATCGGTCGACACACACGCCACTCGTTTGTTGAAACTCGGTCGCCGGTTCTGTGTCTTACTGCCGACTGTTTTGCTTAGAACCGGAGACGGATGTTCTGCCCCAGACGTCGGGTCAGGAGTTCACAGAGATCCTCCCGTCCGAGTGCGTCGACCTCAGCAAGTCGTCGCACAGCAGCGGTGAGCTCAGAACCAATCTGGAACCCGCAGGAGTCCGGTTCCAGTCGCTGAATAGAACTAAAGATGCTTCCTTCTTTGTCTCCTTCATTTCCTCATGTGTCCTTCCCTTCCTACCGTCTTTTATGTCCATCCTTCCTTCAACCCTTTTCTTTCATTCTTCATCCCTCCCTTTCTATTTCCTTCTTTTTCCCTTTTATTCTTGTGCACTTCATTTCCTCCTTGCATCCTACCTTCCTTCTTTGTCCTTACATTTTCCGTTTCTTGTCTTTCTTTTGTCCCGTCTGAATTGCCCCTCCTTCGTTCCTCCCTTGTTGTTTTTTATGTACTTTATCCACCATCGTTTCTCCTATTCTTCCTTCTTCTCTTCGTTTGTCGTTTCCTACATACTTTTCTTCTTCATTTGTGTCCTACTTCATCTCCTTCCTTTCATTTTCCCTTCCTTAATTTTCATCCTTCCTTCCTTCTTTCTCTCCTTCCTTTCTTCCTTACTTCATCCTTCTTTCTGTTTTATTTTTCCTTTCATTTGACCTTTTTTCTTTATCTTTTTCCATTTTGTCTTCCTTCCTCCCTTTTTCCCTTCCTATTCATCCTTCTTTTGTTCCTTTTTAGCCTCTTTCCTTTCCTCCTTCCCTTTTTCTCTTTATGTTTCTTCTTTCATTTCTTCTATCATCCTTTCCTTTTTTTCTCCCTTGTAATCCTTCTTTCCCTTTTTAGCCCCCTTCCATTCTTCCTTTTCATCTTTCCTTCCTCTTTAGCCTCCTTCCTCCCTTGTCATCCTCCCTGTCATCCCTCTCTCAGCCAGCAGAGGGCGCACTGTTCCCCATCAGCCACTGATTTAACACACAAACTGACAGAAATGAGAATTAGCCGTTTCTCTGAAGGATTCTGTGTTTTTTGTGCAGGAAGCAGTTATGTGGCAGATGCAGAAGTTGTATGTTTTTTTAATACTTTATGTTCTGATTGTGTCCAGAACCTTCCGGGTCGGCCATCGAGGAGGCGCAGGAGCTGCCGCTCTGCAGCTGCCGCATGGAGACGCCGAAAAGCCGCGAGATTCTGATCCTGGCGGACAGGAAGTGCATGGCGACGGAGAGCGTGGACGGCCAGCTGACGCGCTGCCAGGGCGCCGTCCTGAAGCACGAGATGATGCGTCCGTCCAACTCGGTCCAGCTGCTGGTTCTGTGCGAGGATCACCGCAGCGGCATGGTGAAGCACCAGTGCTGCCCCGGCTGTGGGTTCTTCTGCAGAGCTGTGAGTTCAGGGGAACTGGGAGAGACTGGGAGGACTGGGAGGACTGGGATCATTCATTATTTGTGGGGGTTTTTTGTAGGGGACGTTCATGGAGTGCCAGCCGGACGTCAGCATCTCCCACCGCTTCCACCAGGCGTGCGCCTCGATGCTGAAGGGTCAGAGTTTCTGTCCGCACTGCGGGGAGGAGGCCGCCAAGGCCAAGGAGGTCACCATCGCCAAGGCCGACACCACATCCACCGTTCCTCCGGCGCAGGCCAAGGGCCCGGCGACACCAGGGGCTCCTGAGGGCCGAGCAGACACAACGACCGACAGGTCAGAGTCCAGCTGGAACACCATCCCTCTAGGGGCTAAAGCTAAGCTAACACAGATAAGATGACAGAGATATAAGCTAATGAAGTTAAGCTAACAAAGTTAACTAAGCTAAGCTAATGAAGTTAGGCTTGCTAAGCTAATGAAGTTAAGCTACAGAGGATGAGCTGACAATATGAAGTTAACCAAGCTAAGCTAACCAGGTTTGGCTTGCAAAGCTAAACTAACAGGCCCAAGCTAAAGAAGATGATAAAGTTAAGTTAAATAATCTAACAGTTATACTAGTTATACTACAAAGCTATGTTATTGAAGCTAAGCTAGCAAAGCTATGCTATCACAGTTAAGCCAAAAAGGCTAGGTTAATAAAGCTAAGCTAATAAAGTTAAGCTAAGAAACCTAAGCTAACAGAGCTAAACTAGCAGCTAAGCTAACGATGTTTGGCTTGCGAAGCTAAGCTAATGAAGTTAAGCTAACAAAGGTAAGTTAACGAAGCTAAGATAACAAAACCAAGCTAACAAATCTAACCTATCAAAGATAAGCTAACAAAGTTAATAAAGCTAAGCTAATGAAGCTAAGCTAATCAGTGAGGATTGTTTCCTTCTGCAGCTCTTCCTGTTTGTCTCCTGTGGCTGAAATCAGCGGCCGAGCCGACAGCTCGCTGTCCGCCCATCCCGCTCCGGACCCGGATGACCCAGCCATCCCAGGGTCGTCCCGCCAGCCATCTTTGCAGTCTGGAATCGGAACGATAGCGCCACCTACTCTGCCCTTAGGAACAACTAAAGAAACTCTGGAGAGTGTCCTGGTCGCCCTGGATACGGAGAAGTAAGCCGCTCTTCTTCTATCGACGCCGCAGAGACGCCATGACCTGAGACCCGTTTCTTCTTCTCTTGTCAGACCCAAGAAGCTGCGATTTCACCCCAAGCAGCTGTTCCTGTCGGCCAAACAGGGAGAGCTGAAGAAGGTGGTGCTCATGCTGGGTGGGTGGAGCTTCGCCTCAGCGCTCCGAACGAATCTGGTTTTGTTTTTGTCTGGTTATTTATTATTTACTTATTGATCTCAGAATTGTGATTTTAATTTTAGAATCCTGATTTTAATCTGAGATTTTACTTGTTTCTCAGAATTCTGACTTTGTTCCTTAATTTCTTCCTCAAAATTATATTTTCTAAGAATTCTGATATTAACCTCAGCAATCCAAACTTTTTCTCAGAATTTTCTTTTTTTTCTCAGAATTGTGATTTTAATGGTAGAATCTTAGTTTTAATCTCAGAAATTTGGCTTGTCAGAAGTGTGACTTTTTTTCTGACTTTTTTCCCTCAGAATTCTCATTTTAATTTTAGAATTCTGATTTTAATCTCAGAATTCTACTTTTCTTGAACTTTTTCTCAGAATTTTGATTTTAATTGTAGAATTTTGACATTAAATTAGCGACGTTGTGTTTTTTGTTCTGGGGATTTTTGTTGCTCTGCCTCAGAGATTCTCAATAAATGCAGTAAAGTTTGTGGCTGTGAAAGACGAAATGTGAAAAAAATCTTAGCAGGTTTGACAGAAATTTAAAAAATAATTTTTTTAATAGTTCTTTAGTTTCTTTAAATTTGCGACCTTTCAAGCCTGAATGATTCATGAAAACATAAGGAAAGAAATGCTTTAAAAAGTCAACAGAAATGTCGTTTTATTCAGGATTGTTCTGTGTAGCTCCATGTTCTGTCAGGAATTTGATGTGGCGTGTTGTTGGTTTTTAGTGGACGGTACCGACCCAAACTTCAAGATGGACTCCCAGAACAAACGCACGCCGCTCCACGCCGCCGCTGAGGGAGGCTACGCCGACATCTGCCACATGCTGGTTCAGGTGGGGTAAACTCTCGGCTCTCGGTGGTCGATCCAAACCCCGGTTCTGGTTCTGATTGTGTCCCGGTGCGGCTCGTGTTCAGGCCGGAGCGAACCTGGACATGTGCGACGAAGACCAGCGGACGCCGCTGATGGAGGCGTGTGAGAACAACCACATGGAGGTGGTGCTGTACCTGCTGCGGGCCGGAGCCAGCGCCATGCACAAGGTGCGTCCGCCATCAGAACATCCGGGACTTCAGGGAAACATTTGGGTCTGAACCAGGTTTCTGCTCCTCACAGGATGTTGAAGGGTTCACATGTCTCCACCTAGCGGCCAAGTCTGGTCATTACAGCGTGGTGGAGCACCTTCTGTCCACTGGGCTGGTGGACGTCAACTGTCAGGTGAGAGCAGCTTCAGTCTGCAAACCAGGGGAAGACATTTAAAGAGACAGGTCACTATTAAAGAGACAGGTCACTATTAAAGAGACAGGTCACTATTAAAGAGGCAGGTCACTATTAAAGAGACAGGTCACTATTAAAGAGACAGGTCACTATTAAAGAGACAGGTCACCTATTTAAAGAGACAGGTCACTATTAAAGAGACAGGTCACCTATTTAAAGAGACAAGTCACCTATTGCAAAGGTCTGTCCGTTTATCCATCTGTCTGTCTTTTAATCCTCAATTCATTTGTCCATCCATCCATCCATCCGTTTGTTCTGTCGTTCATCCATTTACTGACTTTTCTAACTATCAATCATCCACCTGTTCATTCATCCATTCACTTATCTATTTTTTTCCTATTTGTCCATCTTTCAGTCGTTTATCTTTTTCTTTCTAGTATTCAGATCGTTTCTTCATCCCTCCATCCGTCCTTCTGTCTTTTCTTCCAGTCTGTCGTTTTTACAGGTTTCCTCTTTTATATCCGCGAAGCTGCAGAAACTCAACCCATAAATCTATACTGATGTTTTTATTTGCTTTAAAAATAATCTGAGAAACAAATAACCTTGAAAACTGGATTCTGGATCAGCAGGAATATTAAAACATGTTTTTGTTCGCAGAATTTTCTAAACTCTTCCATCTCTCCTCCTTCAACTGAGCCGGGTTTTTTTGTTGTTTTGTTCTTCATGCATGAAGGATTCATTGTCTGACTGATGGATAAAGATAAAGAAATAAGATTTTCCTTCCAGAAACAGATCTAATCTGGGGTCATTTCCTGTTTCTGCAGGATGATGGCGGTTGGACAGCCATGATCTGGGCCACCGAGTACAAACATGTGGACCAGGTGAAGCTGCTTCTGTCCAAAGGAGCCGACATCAACATCAGGGATAAGGTCGGTCCGGGCGGGTTTTGGTTTTGCTTTGGGTTTACATGGAAACTAAACAAACATTTTCTTTGCTCTTTTTTTTCCAGGAGAAAAACATCTGCCTTCACTGGGCGGCGTTTTCCGGCAGCGTGGAAATCTCCGAGGTTCTCCTGAACGCCCAGTGTGACCTGCAAGCCGTCAACGTCCACGGAGACTCTCCTCTGCACATCGCCGCGCGGGAAAACCGCCTGGACTGTGTCAAGTAAACAACTCCAGCTCCAAACGGCACAAAATAACGCTGCAAATAACGATTATCCTACTAATCCTACCTACTAGTTATTCTCACGATTAATCGATTAATCGGATTTTAAAAAAGGCACAATATTCTCATTTTTTTCATTTAACCACTTAAGACCTTTTTGTACAATATTAGAAAAGTATTAAAAGATTCAAATAAGTAATAAATATTTTATTTCCTAAAATGCAAGCCTAGGGATTCCTATAGTGAATCTACAACTAATGATTACTAATCGATCAGTTATTCTGACGATTAATCAAATGAAAACTCGGTGCATTCTACAGATTTTTCATTTAATCATTTATTACATAAAAAAATACAAATAATTGAGTTCTTTTTTTTAAATAAGAAAAGAAACATGTTATTGCCTGAAAATCATTCCTTTAGTGAATTTGAGCTGAGTTTGTTTTGGCAAAAACGTTTTTACAAAAAAAGGTTTTTCCTTTTCTTAAATAGAGAATGTACTTGTTTTTGTATATTTTTGGCTTAAATGTTGCTCTGAATGTGTTATTATTTACACCAAATGGTTTTTTTCATCTGTACACTCAAATTAAGATTTAATTGATTACTAAATTAGTTGGCGATTATTTCAATCGATTAATCCGATTAATTGTTTCAACTCTAGTCTGAAATCACCGTTTTCTCTGGACGCAGTTTGAATCACATGATTGTGGAAAGTTTAGGAGAAGCAGTTCTAATGTTTAATAAATCAATGGTGGTGCCTCTTGAGGAGTTTTGACTAAAATATATTTACAGGAGAAGCTGTTCTTATCTTAATTGCAAAATGTATTTATTTTTTGTACAGTTTTGACTGAATTACTGTCCTGAATGTTTTTTTCATTAAACTGTCTTTTTTGAGTCTTTTTATTCCGATTAGTGATTGATTACTTACTAAATTAGTAGACCATTATTTCAATAATTGATTAATCACGATTAATCGCGATTAATCGTTTCAGCCCTGCTGGCAAATAATTTTCCATATTCCACAGGACCTCAACTGCCTCAAACAAAGATAAAATGTGGAGTTCCTTTTAGTTTAAAACCAAAGACAATGATGTTTACTGACAATTAATCCGATTAATCATTTCAAACCTAAGGCAAAAATGCGTGTCTGTAGTTCTAAAAGCTGCTGCAGAGCAGGGCGGTTGTGTGAAACCGGGTTTTGTCTCCTCAGGCTGTTCTTGTCTCGAGGAGCTAATGTGTTTCTGAAGAACCGCGAGGGAGAGACTCCTCCGGACTGCTGCAGCCACAACTCCAAGGCCTGGGGCGCCTTGCATGCACACAAGAGGGAGAGGGACGCCAAAAATGGACGGCTCAGGCAGACCGAAGAGAAACTGCTTCACAGGTTGGGACTTTGATGCAGTTTGCTCAGCGGTAAGATAAAAAATGAGCTTTAAGAGAGAAACATGGTGTGTTTCTGTTGGCAGTGACATATCTTTAGGCCAGGAGCAAGTTTCCATTCCTTGTGTGAACTCTGTGGACAGCGAGCCGATCCCAGACGACTACAAATACATCACAGAAAACTGCGTCACGTCGCCCATGAACATCGACCGGAACATCACACACCTGCAGGTGGGTCTGAGGTCTTCTGGTGTTTTAGAGGAAATAAAGAGTTCAGCAGAGTCACTAACTGATGTTTATGTTTCCTCACAGTACTGTGTTTGTAAAGAAGATTGTTCTACCAGCATTTGCATGTGTGGACAGCTGAGTCTGCGCCGCTGGTACGACAAGGTGAGGACGAGCATGTTCTGGAAAAACTCCAGAACCCTAAAGTGGTTCTCATCGGGGCATCCAGGCTTTTAAATTCTCTGTTTGGACTTTGGCTGCTTGCAGTCTCAGGACTAATTCATCCCAAAGGTGTTCTATCGGACCGGACCAGTAAAGTTCTTCACTCAGCCACAACTTAGGGACTTTGAATCTAAAGTATGTCACTGACAGATGTGGTGTCTTTATCTAAAAAGCACAAGTTGCTTACTTGATAAAGATTAGAGCTAGCCTATTAAATGCTAACGTGCTAATGGACAGCAGAGCACAGAAAGTAGACAATACAGTGGATGGCACGGCTAGGCATGCTAGCTGTTAGCTTTAGCCAATGAGGAGTCTTCCCTATCGAAGGCTAATGCTAACCATGCAATGCTAATACCAAGATATTTGTTCTAATGGGCAGAAGATGCGGTGGCAATCCAGTTCATCATCAGACTCGGCATGCTAACTGTTAGCCTATCCAAGGCTGATGTTGGCTAGTCAATGCTAAAACCAGCCTATCTATGCTAATGGACAGAAGAGGCCACCAGCCTAGGCCTGCTAGTTGTTAACCTATTCAGGGCTAATGCTAGCCTAGCCAATGGTAATAACTTATCTATGCTAATTCCTCCCATTAATGCCCTAAGTAATCTCCAGAAAACTTGACAAACTTCTGATTTAGACCATCTTAACAGACAGAAACAGGCAGAAAAACATTAAATTTGTTGAGTTTTTAAAGTGTTTTTTACAGTGATGTACATTACCGGCTTCATTTCTTCCTCTCCTGTGTCTCTGGGCGAGCAGAGCGGCTGCCTGCTGCCTGAGTTTTGTCGTGAGGAGCCGCCGCTGATCTTTGAGTGCAACCACGCGTGTTCCTGCTGGAGGACCTGCAAGAACCGCGTCGTTCAAAACGGACTCAGGTGACTCCAGAGAGTCTCAGCGTGCTCAGATAAAATCCTCGTAAAGTTGTTTTGACTTTCAGGAAGAGAGAAACTGTTGTGATTTAAATGTTTTTAACTCTTTAGGGTCAGACTCGAGGTTTTCAGAACCGGTAACAAAGGCTGGGGAGTCCGAACCCTGCAGGATATTCCACAGGGGAGCTTCGTTTGCGAGTGAGTTTAACGCAACACAGCAACACAAAAATGTTTAATGTGGTAAAAACTTACAGCTGCAGTGACACAAGCAGGCCACTAGGTGGAGATGACGTTACGTCTCTCTGGCATCAGATCACTTTGTGTGATTTTGTTTCACCTTGACTGAATAATTTACAGAAACTGGGAACACTGGGAGCTTCTTAACTTCTTATAAACACCAGCTTCACTTTTTAGTGATACAACGAACAATCAGTTTAGTAATTGAGCAATTATTCTGACGATTAATCGATTAATCGAGTAAAAGAAGTGGCATATTCTACAGATTTTTCATTTAACCACTTGAGCCCTTTTATGTAATATATAAGAAAATAAACATTTTTGTTGCCTAAAATGCAAAACTTTTGCATTTTGTTTGTAAATCCGGAGCAGGTGAAGCTAAAACGAAACAACTTGACAAATTTTGGCTAAAAAATATTTACAAACAAATGTGTTTTTATCTTAAATGCAAAATCTGTATATTTTCGTTTAACTGTTGCTTTGAAAATGTTTTTTTCCACCAAATTGCCTTTTTTTCGTCATTATACTCCAGGTAGCCATTAATCTATTAGTAAACTATTTGACAATTATTTTAAGAATTGATTAATCGTTTCATCTGTAATTCAAATATATGGATTATGAATGATTTTGTGTTTTTTTATCTTCTGTAGAGAAGATAAAACACAATGAGTTCACATGGTTAATGAACGACCCTGAACTTCTGTAGTTTTTGTTTCCTTCCTTTCTCCATAATAATAATAATAATAATAATAATAATAATAATAGTTCATAATGTTATTTTTCTTTCTTTAACTGCAGAACATTTCTTCCTCTGCCTGATTTCCAACAGGTACGTTGGTGAGATCATCTCTGAAGGTGAAGCAGATACCAGACAAAACGATGCTTACCTGTTCAGCCTGGATGATAAGGTGAATTTCACAATAAAATCTATTTTAAATTCATAATTATTCTCCATTTATCACATTAAATCCAGTTCAGTTACATTAAACCTGAATAAAACCTGAGTGCTTCTAAAAGCCGCTGTGTGTTTATCTCCTTGTTGTGTTTTTTTTTGTCCCAGCCTGAAGATCAGTACTGCATCGACGCCCGTTTCTATGGCAACATCAGCCGCTTCCTGAACCACATGTGTGAGCCCAACCTGTTCGCCTGTCGGGTTTTCACCACACACCAGGACCTCCGGTTCCCGCACATCGCCTTCTTCGCCAGCGAGAACGTGAAGGCCGGGGAGGAGCTCGGGTAAATCTGCTGCCTGTCGGGTCCGAATGACGGAACCAACGGAACCTTTAATCCATAAAACCGTCGGGTTCTGATGCAGAAGCAGCCGAAGATACAAACCAGGATTATTTCTGTTGAAACTGTCAGAAATTTAAAAGTAAAATAAGTAAATTATACAAATAAATAAATACAAAATTTAGGAAAATGAAGAGGTAAAAAATTTATTAATTATTGAAAAATAAATGGATGAATAAATGAAAGACAAAAAAATATCCAGCCATTATTTAAAAATAAAGAAATTTAAAAAAGTTCAGCAATAATAAATTCAAAATAAATCAATTAAATAATTTAAAACAATAAAATAGAAATAAATTTAAAAAGTTGAACAATAATTACTTAAAAATAAATTTTCATTTTTTCCAAATTTGCCACAATTTTGTTTTTCAACATTTTATTTCTGGTTGCAGTTTTTATTTATTTTTTAAATTATCCAAACTATTGGTTAATTTTGAGTTAATTTTTAAGCAATATTAATTAAAAATAAGTTAATTTTGCAGCATTTTATTCTGAAGCTGCAGCATTTTTTCTGCTGCTGTAACATTTTCATTTGCAGCATTTTGTCTGGTGAGATAAATTAAAGCTTGAATCAGTTTTTATAAACCTATTTTTTCTACTCCTTTATTTTCTGCTTGCAGGATTCTTTCTGTAACATTTAGGAGAAATTCAAGCAAATAATAAATCGATTTTAAATTCTCTTGGCATGTATTTATTTTATTTGTTTATTTGTTGCAGCATTTTTTGTTTTGTTTTTTAGCTTCTTCTTTTTTTCACGGTTACATTTGTTTCCATTTTATTTTGGAGTTTGCTTCCTTCCTGTGTTTGCTCTGCCGTCGTCCGCCATCTTGTCGTCCTACTTCCTGCTGCCTGACGGGTCCTGCTCCGTTGCTCCGTTGCTCCGTGGCTCCGTTGCTCCGTTGCTCCGTTGCTCCGTTTCCTTTCTCCTGATCCGTTTTCTTCTTCTGGTGTTCTCCAGGTTTAACTACGGCGACCACTTCTGGGAAGTCAAGGGGAAGCTGTTCAGCTGCGAATGCGGCTCCTCCAAGTGTAAGTACTCGTCTGTCGCCATGGCGACGACGCCCGAGGACCAGCAGCAGCCCAGCGCGCTGCCCGACACCAGCTCTTCCAGCGGCGCCTCCTAGAGGCCGCTCCGGGCGTCTCTGAGCGAATCGTACTGTATCTCCGCCTCCCGCCGTTACCAGGGACCGTTCTTCTACAAACTGAAAAACTTTGAGCTCCAGATGCACAAACCGAACCCTGGACCCGATTCTCGACTTCATCATGTGTCGTGTGGAAACGAAGAGGGACAAAAAAAAAAAAACACTCTGTGTTGCAACAGAACGTTTGCTGGAAGGAAAAACTGTACTTTTGTTTTTTTTTTGTTTTAATAAGCAGAATTATTGTGAATGAGAAATCTGGGAACTCTTTCTGTTTTGTTCTGTTTTTTTTCAGGTGCGACAACCATGAAATATGACGGAGTATTAAGGCCACGAAAAGAAAATAAATAAATGAATAAAATTACAAAAATAAAGTCTTAAAAGAATTAAGTGACAATATTACAAGAATAAAGAAAAAATAATACAAGAGAAGACATAGTTTTATGAGAATAAAGTGGAAATACTTTGACTTTATCTTGTAACACCAAACTTTTATTCTCGTATTATTTTGACTTTTTTTTCATAACTTTATCTTCTTCTTGTAAACCTGCGACTTTATTCTGTAAAATCACGACTTTATTCTTGTAATATTGCAACTTTAGTCTTTAAATGTTATTTTATCGTAAAACTGCGACTTTATTCTTGCAATATTTGCTTTATTCCTGTAATATTACGACATAAATCTCATAAGGTTATGGCTATTCTCATAAAACTACGACTTTACTCTCGTAATATTATGACTGTATTTGTAATTTTATGGTAAAACTGACTCCATTCTCTCAATATTTCGGTTTATTCTGATAAAATTACGCCGTTTTCTTCATTTTCTTCTTGTCGCCTTCGTTCTCCGCCGTATCCAATCATTCCAGCGATTATTGATTCCCGTTTCCTCGTTCTCGTCTCGTCAAAAAGCTGAAAACTCGAAGCTACTCCATGAGGTCAGATTAGTTTTCAAACACGTTTTACTTTTTTTTATTTTTAAACTAATATTTTCTGGAGCGGTTTAGGAATATATTTAGTAATTTTAAAGAAAGAAAGCGCAGAACACAGGAAACTGGTGCTGACATGTTTTTACCTTCGTTCTCATTTTTATGATCCAAGTGAACATAGTTTGTAAAATAAGAGAATGTTTTTACTTTTTTTTATGTTTAATTTTATCCTGTTTTCTAATCATAGTCAGATTTTAATTTCTGGTCATGATTTTCTTTTTTTTTCTTAACAGACGTCTTTTGTGCAAAGTTGAATAAATTGGGAAAATGTCGGATAAATTGCACTTCCATTAACCTGTTACATATTTCTGGACTGTGAACCATCCGTCTGATTGGTTGTATCTTTTTCAATAAATTTATTATCAATGATTGATTGATTGATTGTGGGGATTCTTCACTGCATGGAAACAAAACAACAAAAGTCTCTGTGTTGGTTAAAATGGTCTTTTATTTTGAAGGTTCAGTTTGCAGGAAGTTGAGGTTGATTCCATGCAGCCTGGAAAAGTTTGGAATCGGATTCCAGGATCTTCCAGGTCTTTCGTTCCTTTTTCTCATCCCTCCTTCTCCCTCGATGTAAACATGTTTCCTTCTTCCTTCCTTTCTCATTTCCTTTCTTCCTTTTGCTTTTCTTTGCTCTTTCCATCATCACTTCTTCTCTTCCTTTTTTAATCAGCTACTATCGGTTACTCCCTCTTTTTTTCCTTTCTTCCTTCTTTTCCTTATTTTCTCATCCTTTGTTTTTCTTCCTTATTCTTTTCCTTTTGTCCCTTCTGTTCTTTCTTTCTTCCTTCTTTCCATCATTTTTGCCTCCTTTTCTCATGTCCTTTCTTTCTATCTTCCTTATTTCTTGTCTTTCATTCACTCCTTTCTTCCTTCATTGTTTCTTTCCTTCTTGCTATTCTTCATTCTTTCCTTAATTCCTTCTTCTCTTGTCTCCTTTTCTTCCTGTTTTATTTCTCACTCGTTCCTTCCATCCTTCCTTCTTACTTTTCTTCTTTCTATCTTTTCTTTCTTGTTTCCTTTTTCTTCATTCTCTTGTTTCATTCCTTCCTTTTTTCTTCCTTCTTTCTTTATTTCCATCAATCATTCCTTCCTTTGTTCTTTCATTTTCTAGTTTCTTTTCTACCTTCCTTCATTTTTTCCTTCATTTCTGCATTTTCTTTTCTTTCCTTTTTTTGGCAAACTGTCCTTTTCTCTCCTCCCATGTATGTTTCCTTTCCTTCCTTTTTCCCTCCTTCCTTCCTTCCTTCCTTCCTTCCTTCCTTCCTCGCTCAGCTGATCTGTCACCCAACATCCTGCTGTATCTCTGGAGGAGCTGCAGAGCTTCCAGCTCAGGTGGAAAAATCTGTTGATTATTATGGACTCAAAATATTTACTTTATGGAAAAAACGTTTAAAAAATCAACAAAAATTCTGGTTGCAGAATTTAATTTTTACGTTGATGAAAATGAAAACCTTAGAAAACTACATGGTCATGGTGAAACATGGTGGTGGCAGCATCATGCTGAGGAGAGCAGCTTCACCTTCCTCATACATTGAGAATCAGTGGCAAGAATCTAGTTAACGTACAAGACCAGCTGTTAAAACAGAAAATTAGAAGAAATGATTATTGTCTCCTTTATTGTGGCGCCCTCTCTCTAGTGGCGCCCCAAGAATAGATCAACTTTTCTCTTTTTTTCATCTATTTAAGTTCCAGTTTGATAAAATATCTGTTGTCTGAAACAGCCGAGAGGAGGAAACTGCAGGAAGCGGGAATCCGCGGGGCTTTTCGGGTTTATAAACGGCGCGCTGATTGCTCCCTTCCGGACCGAACCGGCGCCCGAACCAGAGGAAAGTTTCCCTCAGCAGAAAAGATGGCGAGTCCGATAATCAGCGCCCCGACTGGGAGGACAGGAAGCCGGCTTTCCGCATTCCGAGGCGGGGAAAGACTGAAAGTTTCTCCGCTTTTCGTTCAGGATAAAACAGCCGAGGCTCCCCGCTGCGCCGCAGAGATGCGGAGGTCGGTTCCCCACACGTCCAGATGGGCCGAGCGGCGATCCAAGCTGGTTTACGGTACGTCCGCGGCAGATTCCTGCCAAAACTTTAACAAGTCAGAAGGAAATTTTCTTATAAAAGTCCGCCATCTTGTGTTTTTGTTCTTTAAGATTCTTATTTGCGGGAAACTCTTTAAATGTTTCTCCTTATTACAGCAAAAATCAACATTAATCCTTTAAAGTCCTGGAATTTCTGTTTGGTGTTTTCAAGGTTTGGGAAGTTCTTGAAAGTGCTTGATATTCAAACTGCAGGGTTTTGTAATAAAGTCCAATCTAACATCTGATTAAAACTAAATTTGGGAAACATTATTTACAGGTAAAGAGATAAAAAAAAAGATAAACTTTATTTTTCTCACTTTGAAGTTTAATCAAACTAAACTTTTCTCTCAGTTAGAATTACTAAAATTATTTCTATTTGCCCAATTCCACCCAAAGAAAATACCAAAACATTATTTTATTTTATTTTGGAATATTTATTATTCCTAATGACTGATTGTGTTTTTGAAATATAGTTTGTATTTTATACATTAAAGTTGTTGAGATTGGGGGGTTTGAAAGAAAGACGTTTCAAAAGATAACATTTTGTAACAGTTTAGTTTATTTTATGAATAAAGTAATAAACTTTATTAGTAATATTAATAAATGATATCTTACAATAATAAATTGAAACTGTGTTGTTTTTACAGTTGTGTTGTTTTTATGTCCAAAGTTTGGAAACTTACCTTGAAAATCAATTATTGAAATAATTGTTAACTAATTTAGCTATTGATTAATTGTTATACAGACTAAAAAAAGGTAATTTGGTGAAAAAAAACCCATATTCATAACTGTAATTAAGCCAAAACTGTAAAAAATATTAATATTTTGCATTTAAGAAAAGAAAAAATATTGTCTGTAAATGACGTTTTAGACAAAAGTCCTCAAGTCGTCCAGCTTTATCTTTGGGTGGTTAATACAAAATAATCAAATTATTTGTTTAATTTAATCTTTTAATGTATTTATAATATTGCATAAAAACAACTATATGAGATTTTATAGCTTCGTTTATGTGGTTAAATTAAACATTTGTAGAATCTGCGCCATTTTTTATCTGATTAATCATCAGAATAATTGATGTATTAATTCGTTACTAAAATAATTGTTAGTTGCAGCCCTTTCTCACTTTTTGACACTAATGGCTTGCCATAAAAAATGTCTTCTTAAAATGTTAAATTTGACCCCCAGCGGTCCGCGCAGCCACGTTGGGGTCGTGGCGGATGTTGACGCTGGGGGCGGAGTACGAGGACACCTGGGTCCAGTCACCTGACAGGAAAACTCCCAAACGGGTCGCAGAGGACCCGACCCCCACTGAGGACCCAGACACTTCCACTGTGGAGCCTCTGGAGCCGTCATGGAGAGCCGTCCGTGAAGAATCCGTCCATGAATGCGACACAACTTTTACCTGGGATGGAGTGAGCGGCGGGGCAGCAGGTGACGGTGTCCGCTGGGCGGTGTGGAGGCACGACACCCTGAACGACTCCCCGCTCACACAAAGGTGTGGAAATCACGTCCCAAACCTTCAAAATAACATGAACTGGGATTATTAAAGCTTTCCTGACTAACCGGAACATTTAGAGACGGATTAATTGATTATTCTAACAATTATACTAACGATTAATCGACTAATTGATTAATCGGTTGAAAGAATTTGCACATTCTGCAGATTTTTCATCTAACCACTTAACACTTTTTTCATACAATAGTAGCAACAACATTCCTGAACCAGGTGAAGATTAAACAACGTGACTTCAGGAGTTTTGGCTAAAACATATTTACATACAAAGGTGTTTTTTTTATTATCTTAAGTGCAAAATGTTTATATTTTTTGTACAGTGTTGGCTTAATTACTGCTCTGAATATGTTGTTTTTACCCCAAGTGGCCTTTTAGTTATTCTGTATGCTCCAGTTAATGATTAATCTATTATAAAATTAGTTGACGATTATTTCGATTTTCGAAATTATAATCGATTAATCAGTTAAGAAAGACATTCAGTTGGAAATTCTGTCAATTTTTCATTTAAACACTAAAGCCTTTTTATACAACATTAGAAAAACATCAAAGGTGCAAATAAATAAATAATTCAATTCCTTTTTTAAGTAAGAAAATACAAATTTTATTTCCTAAAACACAAAACTTTAACATTCCGTTAGTAAATCTGAAACAGCTGAAGCTAAAGTGATACAACTTGAGGAGTTTTGGCTAAAACATATTTACATACTAATGTGTTTTTATTTTAAACGCAAAATTTATTTATTTTTGCACAGTTTTGACTTATTTGCGCTGAATATTTTTTTCCCTTTTTTTTAATCACTCCAGTTAACGATTAATCGATTACTGAATTAGTTGACTATTATTTCAATCATCAATTAATTTAATGAATTGTTTCAGGCCTACATTGGAAAGTTAATACCTCCATGTTTTTGTCTGTTACAGTTAAAATGTGGAAAAAATTCAGTAAGAAAAAATGTGAAATTCTCTCATCTAAGATTGTTTAAGCAATTTTTTAGTGAAATCAGAAAATTTGCCTTGAAAATTACTCAATTATATAAAATAAAGAGTAATAATTTTCAGATTCACTTAGAAAAATTTACTAATTTGATACATTATTATTATTTGATATTTTGATAATCGATTAATCATGACAAATCCGATTAATCGTTTCAGCCACTAATAAAAACGAGCTTGTCCAAGAGCTTGATGAAGTTTTTGCATTGCAGTACTGCAACCAAACCACCAGATGTCACCCTGGTCATCAGCAGAACCCCTGATATAGATATTTATTAATAGAAAAGTGGTGGAATATATTATTTATCTCCAGCTAAAGAGGAATCACTTCATATTTGCGGTGTTTACTTTGCTTTTTCAGGTTTGTATTGTGAGTTGAACAAATTCATGACGCATCTGCATTGTTGTAATAGGAAAAAAATAAACAATTTTAATTATTTTACCATTAATTAAAGTAAACTCACTTTATATTAAAAGATAAAATCATTGCAATTTATTTTAAACCAAATTTTAAGATTTTTTTTGTTTATTCAAAGCTACTTTGATTGAATTAAAGCAGTGAAGTAGTAATTAAAACTCAAAGCGGGAAGGTTCTGGGTTTGAACCTTTCCGCTCTAAACTGTAGATTTATTAAAAAGGTTTTTGGTTTAAAACTAATGATGGGAGATTTTCTTTGGTTAAACATCAAAATGTTTCCTGGTTATTTTTAATCTATGACGAGATTAAAGTCGAAATGATTCTAGAATAATGTCGAAATAACACGAGAGAATAAAGTTGAAATAATAGGAGAATAAAGTCAGTATTTTATTTTATTGTCTTTATTCTGTCATCCTCTTCATTTTCTGAATTTCTTCCCGTGTTTTTATTCATTTTTACTTCCGTAGTTTAACTCTAATCCTCCATCGCGTTTGTTTTGCTCCAAACTTCATTATGTTTCAGCGTGTGCGCGCTCCCGCCTGGCCACATGCGCGCGTCCTGACGCTCCTCGGAGGAGTCGCTTTTTCATCCAGAGCGAATCAAGCAGGAACCGCCGGACCTCCGCTGCTGCTGCCGCTGTTGCTGCTGCTGCTGGGATTTTTATTCCTCTTTCCGTTTCCTCCTCACCTTTTCCGGGAGCAGGACGGAGTTTCCCGCTTGGCGCCGATGCTGGACGCTTCAACTGGTGTTCCGGAGGCGATGCTGCCTGGATCCTGGGCTGAGGCAGGCTCAGCGGGTTTTCCTCCACAGCCTCAATGAAAGTTGGATTTTTCCCCCCCGCAGGTTTCCCAGAGGATGAGTAAATGGAAAGGATCGGGATCAGGTGGTTCGCAGTGAAGCCGCCCATTTTCCCCGTTTCTGTCTCCGGTTTTTGGATGAAGCGTCTCTCCTTCACTCCCACTGACACCAGCTCGGATTTCCCCTCTTGTGCGTTTCCAGAATGGCTCGCTTCGCAGACGATCTACCCACCCGCTATGGAGGGAGCGCGGGCGGCGGAGGGAGAGGCGCCCCGGGCGCCGGGAGAGGGGGCGCCCGGGGCGGCGGTGGCGGCGGGCAGAGGATGTACAAGCAGTCCATGGCCCAGAGAGCCAGAACCATGGCCATTTACAACCCGAACCCCGTCAAACAGAACTGCCTCACGGTCAACCGCTCCCTGTTCATCTTCCGTGAGGACAACCTCATCAGGAAGTACGCAAAGCGGATAACAGAGTGGCCATATCCTTCAGCGTCCAGCGTGTTTACAGGCTTATTTATGAGTTTTACCAAGGCGGGTTTGGGTCATGGTAGATAGAAAAAAGGAGCAAATAAAACCCTCAGAAATTCTTAGATTCAGCTCAGAAATGTTTAAGGAAAAAACTCAGAGATGTCCGAGTTAGAAAAGTCAAATATTTCTGAGAATTATTTTGTTTGTTTACAAATTCTGAGATTAATTTCAGCAGTTTTCTAGAAAAAGGAGAAATGTCTGAGTTTTAGAAGTCAAATATTTCCAAGAAAACACTCAAAAATGCTGAGATCAATCTCAGCAATTTCTCAGAAAAACACGGAAATTTCTCAGTTTGAAAACTCAAAACATCTGTAAAAAAACAACAAACAACCTTGAAGTTTTCTGGGAAAGTACTCTAAAATTTCTGAGTTTCAATTGTCAAATTTTCTTAGAAAAAAAAGATAAAAACATTCTCAGATTAAGCTCAGCTATAAAAACAAAATCTGACATTTAGAAGTTTGAAAACTACATTTTCTTTTTTAAATAAAAGGAGTTAGAAATTCTGAGATTAATCTCGGAAATTTTGAAGTTTGAAAAGTAAATTCCAAGAAAAAACCCTGAAAGTTAAACATCTCAGAGAAAAACTCAGAAATTCTGAGATTAATCTCAGGATTTTTCTAGAAAAAAAACAAAACAGAAATTTCCACGTTTTTTCTACAAAATCTTTGAGCTTCATCTCAGAATTTCTGAATTCTTCTCAGAAATTTACCCCTCTTTTGTTTTCCCTCTGTATAATGACCCCACTGGGCCACCGTAGTTTGGAGTTTGCGCTCCTGCCTCGTGTTTTTGTTCGCCTCCTGCTGCTGCACCTGTCGCGCTTTATCTCTGTTTAACTGACACAACAACGTTTTTGCCGAGCCGCTGAAAAGACTTCATTGTGTTTCCCTGATAGGTTCCTTTTTCAAAATGTCACCTGGCAGATTTCCTCCACACTAATCAGATATTCCTCCTGATTACGCAGCGTCTATCTGATCCACTCTTATCTGAAGACATGATGGCAAGAAGCTGCATGTCCGTGACTTCAGCACCGCCTTGTTGTTTTAGCTGGAGTCGCTCTCCGTGGTGCTGAACTCGCCCACGCTGCTCTTCAGCACTGTAAAAAATAGTTTTAAAAACACCTCCTCATGTTGCTCTTTCAGATGTAAAATAAAAGATTAAATCAGATTTTTTTAAAAAACCTCAAATAATCTCAGTTTAATAAATGTGCCAGATCAATATATTTCAAGCAATTATTTATTATAATTTTTTACAGTTATGGGGTAAAAAGCTGGAGGTTGAAAGAGCTGCATCAAGGGCAAAAACAAAGTTTAGTGGAAGGAAACACTGGGGATTAATCGAACAGACACTCAACAACACTCTTACAAGGAGGGTAAGCTAGAAAAAGTCGCTGCTTTTAAACCTGGTGATTGAAAGTGGTGCAGTCATGATTTAAAAGAAAAGTGTAGTGGAAGGAAAATCTGGACAGTAATCCAGCTGACAGTGAACAACACCATTAATAAAAAGGGTAATTTGTAAAAAGAGCCACTAGTAACAATCCTACTGCGTGAACAGAAAGCTACACAGTTTCTGTTTGATGTTTAACTTATGCTAGCATAATGCTAACAGCTATTTTGCTACCTTGTTTTGTTTCCAAAGCCGTCTTGTTTACTGTTTTTCATCCATATATGTGACGATGGTGATGCTGATTTGTACTTTGAGATGCCCTGAGTAACCCTTAACCCTCACACTCCGTTTGAATACATGATCCTGGCAACGATTATCGCCAACTGCATCGTCTTGGCACTGGAGCAACATCTACCCGCTAACGACAAGACTCCGATGTCGGAACGCCTGGTGAGTACAATGGAAACCCAAACTCATATTTTCCTGTTATTTGCTGAATCTCTTGCAGTTTTCTAAAAAAAAAAAACCCCAAAAGAATCTTTTAGGTGAGAATTTTAATAGTTAAAACAACCAAACATACTTTAATATTGATGAACACATACAGTAGAAATAGTGTTAGCAAGATTACAGATGCTAACTTTCACCGTCTTCCTTATTTCCAATTTTGAAGACACAGCCAATCAGGGTCAACGAAAATGAAAGCTGCTCCTGGATTGGCTATTTTGCAAACATCACTCTTGCAAACTCTTTCGCTAATAGCCTAATAGCTGAGCTATTTTTTACTTAGCGTTTTGCTAACCTTGAAAAACGGTTAGCTTTCCCTTAATTACTGTTTCCAGATAAATCTAAAGCACTAATTTACTTGGGTGTTTTGTAAACTTTCATCTGAACAAACTTTTATCAACTTTTAAGACTTGTCAAGTAGTTCGCAGTTTATGTTCGTGCTCTTATTTTGAAGTTGATGTAGAAGCGACAGTTCTATTTCCTCTCCTCACGTTTTTCTCTCGTTCCCCCCATAACTTTACTTCAATCAAGAAAAACACAATATTAAAACAAAACGAGGACAGTAGAGAACAAGATATAAACAAAAATACAACATTGAGGTAATAAATATAAACAATGTTGTCGAAATTAAGCTAGTGTTTGAGGGTTTGTAGTCTTTCGGGATTGGAATTGGAGCTAGCGCGCTAGCATTAGCTTCTGGAAAACACAGTTGGTGTGATAGTTAGCTAAGCTAATGTTTATGGTTAGCGCATTACGGTTAGCGCAGCTAAGTTTTTGGCAAGCAGTGATCATTTTGGTGTTTGCTAGTGATTATTGTGTCCAGTAGTGTTTTCATCTCTTATCTTAAACGTCTGTGAAAGTATATGCTAGCTTTAGCGTAGGACCGGAAGCTCCTCTAAAGGTAATCTGAAAGATAAAGGTGAGTTATGTTTGGTTATATTACTTTTATTCAACTTCTACTGTAGATCTGTCACATATTTGCAGATTCAGCTTCTCTTGCTGCTCATCTTAAATGTAAATTTGTTCAGCCTCAGAGCCAAACATCCAGCTGCGCGTCCAACACTTTCCTGCCTCTTGTTATTGAAGATTGTTGCCGCTTCAGGGGGTTGCAAAGCTACACGCTTCACAAAAGTGAGCAACATGTTGCCTGATGTGGCTCAGAGGAGATTACGGCTGCAAAAAGCGGCGTTCAGGAAAAAAAAAAAAAAGTGATTAGCGAGGTTACACAAAGAGGAAAAACAAGTATCCTCTCTTTGCCTCCTCCACCTCGAGGATGTAACATGACAAGATGGCTTTTAATTAGAGCTAGGGATCAGCTATTATAGCTGCAGCTCTGTCAACAGAGCTGCAAGTGGAGGTGGTGAGTGAAACGCTCACTAAGTGGGCTTCAGATTCATCCTGGCCTGCAGGTCCTGGAAGGATTCCTCAGCTGTTTTCAGAGTCCCTTCATTTATCTTTAATAGATGTTTACGCAACTAGTGAGGCTTTTGTTGATGCGGTTTACTTAAGAAAACATGCAGTTTTTACATGTCAAAAATAATACATTTGTTGAATTTTATTAGTCACTACAGATCTGTTTTTGTTTTTATTTAAAACTCTACATTTTGGTGGCGCAATAGTGTACGTAGAAAAAAAGTTAGCAAATTTTCCCCCCAAAATTCAGAATTTCAGAGAGTTTCTACAAAAACACAAGGAAATGTCTGGTCTCCAAGAGTCAAACGTTTTCTTGAAAAAAGTAGGAAATGCTGAGATTAATTTCGGAAATTTTATTGAGAAAACGTGGAGACTTTGGAGCTCCAAAAGTGAAACATTTCCTAGAAAAAAAAAGTCTGAAATTTTTTAATTAATCGCAGAAATCGTGAACGTGACGCTAACTCCCGCCTGTAGGTGGCAGTATGTTTTACTTCAAGTTATAGTCTGGGATCTTTGTGGCGAGTAACAAGAAGTCACATTTACTGTCACACATAAGCATAAATATTGAAAAATGTCTTACAAATATTTCTAAATCACTGATTTTAATTGCAAAATATCAAGATAACAAAACAAAAGACTGGAAGGACGTGATATTATTTCCTTTTAAGAACCACTTATTGAATGCAGAGTTAATTATTAGTATTTTAACAATTTGCTTGTGGGTTTTATCAAAACATTCTGGCAGTACCGGCCCTTTAAGAACATCCACAATCTCAGTTTGGCCCAAAATGAAAATAAATTTGACACTCTGTTGAAGTTTGTGGCTTTAAAGTGACAAAATGTGAAAAGGTTGAAAGAGTCTGAATACATCTGCTTGTCTTAACGCTCCGTTGAACGCTCTCCAACCTTCTCCTCCTCCCCGTTTGCCTCCAGGACGACACGGAGCCGTACTTTATTGGAATATTCTGTTTCGAGGCGGCCATTAAGATCATCGCCCTGGGCTTCGCGTTTCACAAAGGCTCGTACCTCCGCAACGGCTGGAATGTAATGGACTTCGTGGTCGTCCTCACAGGGTGAGTCCGCCTCCCTCCTCCGCCTCTCTGGGTCCGGGCTCGGTACCTTTACAGCGGCTGATTTCAAGCGTGAATGTTGCTCGACAAGTGACCCATTCCTCGATGGTTTCGCAGATTACATCACCATTACGATGGGGAAAAAGTGCAAAGATACGCCGAGTAAACGCAAAAAGCAGTTTTCAAATGATGATTTCATGAATTAAAAGGGAAAACATAAAGTAAGTTAACCAAATGGGGTTTTAGTGGAGGATTTGGCCTTAAATCAGCCTTTTTAGGGTCATACCACAGCTACTTTGACTAGGCCATTCAAAATTCTTCACTTTTTGTTTAGATTTTGAGAAAATGCTTCACATTATTGTTCCACACTGATTGATATCAATGAAATTGTTTCTCATTAGTTCTTAAATATGGCAATCGGAACACGATATTTTAGCTTGCTTCAAGTTGTCAGTCAGGTTCTAATTAGGTGATTTGGTTCTGATGGGGGGCTCACTTGTGCTAACGCGCTAACAGCACAGCTAGTTTATTGTTTAGCCACTTTGCTGTCTTAGAAACGTTTACATTTTGCAGAGCTAGTTTTTCCTTTAACACTTTTCCCAATATTGGAAATATTTAGCACACTTAGCTTTCCATAATTCCGCTAATCCCCTAATAGCATAATTCGTTTTTTATTTACTGCTTTTGCTAACTTTGAAAATATTTAGCACACTTAGTTTCCTCTAATTTTGCTAATTGCAGAGCTAGTTTTTCCACTTTGTGTTTAGAAGACTTGGGTCTTTCTAATTTTGTTAATACGCTAGTAGCAGAGCTAATTTTTTGCTTAGTTCTTCTGCTATCTTTAAAAATGTTGAATCCACTTAGCTCCCCTTAAATTAATTTGCCCTGATTTGCTTAGCTATTTTGTAAGCTTTCATTTGAATAAAGTTTGACATCTATGTTGAAGTTTTATCGATTGTTAGTAGTTAGACGTTTATACTCATGCTCTTATTTTGAAGTGAGCACAAGGTGAGGGCTCTTTAACTAATGTTTAAGATTAGCACTTAATGATTAGTGCAGCTAATTGTTTGCTAGCAATGGGTCTGGCTGATGAAATCAAACTGAAACACACAAAAGGCCAGTTTTGTTTGAAATCTGCTTTTTGATTTTACTCGGCCTGCCTTCTGCTGATATTTACATTTGTTTTGAAGATCAGAAACATTTAAATGTGACGCTAAGGAGTGAAGGAGCAGATTGTTGATTGCTGATTGTTTTCCGTTACGATAATGTGGTTTTCAAGGTTTGCGGTCAAGATTTGCGGTTGGATGTGATCATAATGAGCTTCTGGATCTAATTTGTCTTTTAGATGGTTGGTTGGATAATTCTTCAGGTTTCACTCTCTCAGCTTATGATGTGTTGTTCTTAAGCTCTGCTCTGCCCAGCTGTAAGGTTGCTGGTTTGATCTTGCACAGCCAACTTGTTTCTCTACATTGTGAATATTTTTTTTGTGTTACCTGGTGGTTAGTGAGTGAAATGTTCCTATCTGTAGTACTGTAGCTATATATCTGCTTCAGAAATGTCCACAGATGAGTTGTAAGAAAATATTGGTCAGCTGGGCATCAGATGCTTTTATTTCTAAAAGTTGTATTTTCTCTGCTTGATCTGACTATAGAATCAGAGTTTCAGTTGTGACTTTCATCACTTTGGACATTGTGGAAAATGGCAATAAAATCAAAATCATACATTTTTTTCATTAATTAGGAAAACCTTAATAGAAAATAACATCAAATTACATATTTACATCAGGGAGTCTGCACACCCCTAAAAAAATCTGAGGCTCATATTTGTAAAATTAAGGCCTTAAAATGTCTGAAATTCATTAGAAAATATGTATGTTGGCTATTTTCTTTTGTGTATTTCTGCCTTTAAGGCTGGTCTTAAATTTAACTCATAATGGTCTTAAAAAGTCTTAAAACCCTGTAAATGTGTTTTTATTGGGGCTGGGATTTAATGCGTTAATTTCAATGAATTAATTACATAGATTTTAACATGTCAACATTTTTTACGGAATTGATCACACATCTTTTTTTTCTTTTTCTTCAAACATAATAGTCCTGAGCCGGAACTTTGTATTCATGTTTCTGGTACGACTGTAAATCTGTCACACAAGCGACTTCTGCTAACAACAGCAATAAAGCAGCTTCTTTTAGCCCACTGGGAGTTCATTTCTGCTTCAAAAAACGATCTGATTGGACGCTGGGAAAGACTACTGTGTTCAAGTTGTGCTAACAAAAGTTAGCCTATAAGCGAAGCCTAAAGCTAGCCTAAAATAGCATCTCAGTGCTAAACATGTGGCAGGAAGCTAATGCTAATGTCACATTTGTAAAGAAGTCTCATGAATGAAATAATAAATATCTTTGTCATTGATGTCATATGTCTATTTATTCAATAATTTAGCACCAAAAATGGTTTTGAATTGAAAATGTTTTTGTTGAGATTAATGGCGACTAATTAATTAGAGAACCTGCAATTAACTCAATAGAAAAATTTAATAGAGTCCCAGTTATAAGAAAAATATATGAGACGCCCTGTTTACAGTTTGCCTTCACCAGATTTTTAGTCTTTAACACCATCACACTGTCTCTATGGTGAAACATGGCGGTGGCAGCATCAGGCTGTGGGATTCTTTTCTTCACCAGGCTCAGGGTAGCTGGTTGAAGTTGTTGTGATGGATGGAGCTAAACAACAGGAAGGAAACATGCAGAAATATTTTATCAAGTTTAAAATAAAACCATTTATAGAGACTTTGTGCAGATTTATGTAAAATGAGTCACGTTGCGTTGATTCGTCAGGGAAAAATAAAACGAACACAAAATACATTTTACCAGATTTATCCAACGCCTGATTTCCATGTGTAGCTGCAGGGTGGTAAACAAATACTTTATCCAGCAGACAATGTATTCAAATTGTTATTTCCTTTTGAAGTTGCATGGCTGTAACTGGGGTTTTGCAGTTCTGTAGGCATATTTTTCTCTTTTTATATTCAGCATGCGAGCAGAGGCGAGTTTTTTTGGATCTGAGGTAATCGGATTTAACATTCCTGTGCAGTAACCGTGCAGTGGGAGAAATCATGTCAGTGTTTTTATGTGTCAGACTGCTGAGGAGCATCGGAGCTTAGCATTTGGGTTTCACTGGTTTGTACAAGAAAAATAAAAAAATCAGGAAAAGTCCAAATAAGGACCAATCTTTAAACATATTAGAGGTGGTTGAACATTTCTTGCACAACTCTGCAGATAAAAAAATCAGCTTTTGTTTCAGGCTTTTTTTATTTTATTTTTCTTTCTCCTCCGTAAACTAAAACCGTAGAAGCAGCTCTTCAGCTCTGACCACCCGTTGCTGACACAGCTGGGGACAAATTAACCATTATTCTGTGCATGTGAGTGTATCTCCCTCCGGTTTCCAGGCAACCAGAGCAGATAATGTGCCTTGATGTAAAACGGGTTTCTGTCTCTCTGTTTGCAGATACGTTTGACACACTATTTGCTTTTTATCTTATTTACGCCTGACATGGTCCTGAGGAATCAAGGTGTCTCCTCGGAGCCTGCAAGCATCTGAAATAGAGTCGATTAATCAACTATTCTGACGATTATTCAATTAATCGCATACAAAATTAGCCACATTTTACAGATTTTTCATTTAACCACCTAAGCCTTTTTGTAGAAAATTAGAAGTACTTTAAACAATGGAAATAAATAAATACTTCAATTCCTTTTTAAATTTTGTTGCCTAAAATGCAGTAAAATAGCATTCCTTTAGTAAATCTCAACCTGCTGAAGCTACAACTATAATACCTGAGAAGATGTATATATTTTTGTACAGTTTTGTCTTATTTACTGCGCTATTATTTTTTTCACCAAATTGACTTTTTTTGACTCTATCAATCAATCAATCAATCTTTATTTCAGACACAAAAGAGGTCCATAGTAAAAACAAAAAGAAAAGAAAAAAAAAAAACAACAAAAAAACCCCAAAAAGAAACATGACAGTCACTGAGCCACAAATAAATGATGACGCCAATGAGATGACGCCAACAATCTATATACTCCAGTTAACGAAAATCAACTAGTTGACGATTTTTTCATCAATTGATTAATCACAACTAATCTGATTAATTGTTTCAGCCCTAATCTGAAATCGGGCCACACTTTAGACCTTTCACTGTGGCACATTATTTATTTTAGGTAAAAAAATGATCAGGAACTGAGCAATATTTTAAAATGTGAAGCTATTATACTAAAAATGTTAATGTAAAATACGTTTTTATGTAAAATATGCTTAACGGATGACAATAGTAGTTTCAGGAAGATACATTTTTATTTTATTTTTTTATCAATAGGTTTGAAAAATGTTAACATCAAAATAAAAAAAAAAAATCTATTAACCTAAAAAATAGCAAAAAAAGTTTTAGTTTAAGTTAAAAATGTAAGCAGTTTTGGTAAACAATCCAACATATACGTGGCTAAATGTTTGCCTACATACAGTATATGTATAAAAACACTTTTTCAGATTTTTGATTCATTTACTTCCATTTTACAACTATGCAGCCCTAATAAAGCACCGCAAATAACATCAGGCTGTAAAGTAAACATTAGCTTTTATGCTAGTTAATCTGAGTGTTTTTCCCCACTTGGTAATCTTTTACTTTTCCTCTTTTAATTAATTTCTCAACTTATGCACCACTCCCACTTTCTAACTATCACCAACATCTAATTTTAATGTGTAATTTCTCAGCAACAAATGGGATTATGTGCTCTGTTGTTAATGCTAATCAGCTGCTGAGCTAATGCGACATTTAGCTATTTGGAAAATGGTTTGGAAAAGAAAATATGACTCTTTTAACATAATATTTGTTGCTTGATCTTGAAGATAATAAATCCTTTAACTCTGACTAACCTTTACACAAATATTACAGAGATAAATGTGTTTAAGTATAGAAAAGGAAGGATGACAAAGATTTTATGAGGTTTAGTTTAATCAATATCCACTAACAGTGGAGCCGTGGATGGATGTTGTCATTGCATTAATTATTGAGAAGAAATTCTTCTTAATAAATTGATGTAATATAGCATTGGACAGAAGATGGAGCAACTGTGGCTCTGCTACAAAACAACAGAAACAATCCAGCTAATTTATTTAGATTACCAGAGATCCCATAAACCAGAAATCAATAAGGCTTCTTACAGTATTCCAATTTAGCTTTAAATCTGTTATCGCTCCAGCAGCTGTGTTTTTCCAGCACTCCATCCTTAGGCTAATTATGTTGATACAGCCATCAGGTCCTAATGAAAGGGTCTAAATGATAGTGTAGCTGGAGGCAGTGGCAGACCTTTAATCTGCCCTGATCAGGCCTTACGAGCCCCTAATAAGAGAATAAATCTGCCTGTGAGTCTTCAGGCTTAATCGATAGAACATTAAGCCGTGATGAGGACACGACCGGTCATAATACGAGGGCTACACCTCTAACCAGCTACTTTCTAGTGTAAATCAAGCAATCTCAAATGGAAAGCATCTTGTTTTTTTTGTCGGAATTGAGACTGTGTTTACCCCTGATAGTCTGGTAGATTTGGTTTAATTAGGGATTAAAATAGCACCATTTGCTACATTTTCAGCTGCTGCTGTTCATTTTCACACTTTCTATTGTGTCAAACAATCCAATGTTTCCCTCCTCACCTGTGGTGGCGCTGCATCAAGAACCACTGAAGGAAATGACATGAAAACCTCTGAAGACACTGAGCTCAACTTCCTTCTTCACAAAATGTAAAGAAATTGCAATACAGATTTTAGCGGTTGTAGGATTTCTGTTTTGTTTTTGGTAAAAGACCATTGGCCATTTATCCAGTTAGCATTAGACTCTCACATTTGGTTGTATTTACCCAGAATACCTTGCTAATTTTGGAGCGGTTTCCAGTCCACTTGGTGTTCACATATGCATTTGAACCGTACCAGAGTTCACTTCAACCGAACCAAGACAGAGATTTGTAGACGGACCAGAGTTCACTTATTTAGAGTTTGATTACTGATTCACATCTCCACAAACAAACCGGACTTTCTAGGCAAAAATACTGGAGCTGGATTAAAGCGGACTAAACCATAGAGATGCGATCCGATTCCAATTTTTAGGGTCACGATTGAACTTTAACAATTTTTATTTCAGAAATCTATTCTCCTAATCAGAAGGTCTAAAGATTCTGTTTAAATTATGTGACTAACGAGAGAAAAAGTGTAAACAAAGAGAACATTTATTTAAAACAGTGTTCATACTTGACAAGAATAGCTTTGTGCACAAAATTCTGTAACTTACCAGTATTAGGTTAGCTTAGGTTTAGCTGCCTGGCTTTTTCTTAAATAAAAACAAAATATCAAAGAATTATTCAAGATACATGGGGTGGCCGATTGAATGCTTAATAAAATATCCAAAGATGGACAAATTAATCACATTAAAATAAATTTTTGAGCCTTTTGAATTGATTCAGAATATTCAGGACTAGGAACTGGATTTTTTTTCTGCTAAATTTGCTGGAACTCTGCTTGGGTTGCTATGGAACGGGCGGAATTCCACTGGGATTGCTAGGTAACGGGCAGAATTCCACTGGGATTGCTAGGTAACGGGCAGAATTCCACTGGGGTTGCTAGGTAACGGGCAGAATTCCACTGGGGTTGCTAGGTAACGGCCTGGGTTTCTCTGAGGTTACTAGGTGAAGGGTCAGTGCCTGCTAACTTGTGACTCCATATTTCGAAATGTTTGAAACGGCTCATTTTACAGACACAGAAACACTTTTAACTTATTGCCAAAAAACGCCTGGGTGTTTTTTTTAAACCCTTCAGATGTTTTTAGAAGAAAAATAATAAATCATGCAAAGAAATGATTGATTCTGTTTTCATTTATCATGTGATGAATTGACTTTTTGCTTATTTTGACTGTGCTTAAACCTCATACATTGGTTCTCAAACGTCCAACAGGAGAACAATAATCCTTCTTTCATTTCCGGGAAACAAAGACGACTGGCTGTTATTTATTTATCTGTAGGTCTGATTTGTGCGCCGGGCCATAAGTGGTCCGGGTGAGAGCCGGTGCTTGTGGCAACTTCAAAGTTGTGGCGTCCTTTCATGTGTCTCCGAGGCGACGGGTTTAACACAATGGGAGGCTTCAAAGTGCCGTTGCAGAGACCACAGAGTGGGGGTCATTCTACCTTATGCATTGCAACATAAATAAGATTTTATTTTGCCTTTGAACATTTGCCAGAAGAGGGTCGTCTGGTTTAGTTTTTGTGCTTCTGATTGGCTGGTGTGTGATGAAGGTGAGGTTGGACTCGGGGTTAAACGCTTACCTGACTTCACTGTTGACTCATCAGAGCTGAAGGTCTTACCTGCGTCATGTTTCTGTTTTTAGCTGCTGGATCAGGAGAAATGTCGTTCATCGAATTGATTTATTATCAGTTTTTAAGGCGAACAACAAAACAAGGAAGTGTTTCTCCTTAATCTTCAGTAGATGATTATGAAACGTTACTAAATGGATAAATAAAACAGAATGGATGCATTACTCTTTGTAACATTTAGTCATATTCCTGCAGCAGCTGAAACCGATCAGTCCTGGATCAGTGTCATCCACAATATTCTTCATTTCCCACATTTTGTCAACCACACTTTTTCCTTCCACTAAACTTTCCATTCATGTGCTTTAATACTCTGGACATTACTCTGGCTCTCGGCAAAAACATAAAATCTCACCAAGTATTTTTGGTCTCGTTTTTCATGCAAATATAATAAGACAAAAGTAACTTTTCCGTAAGTTATAGCAGCTGGTTCAAAATCAGTAATATCTTAATATTGGTGAAATTAGTTTGACTGGCAGATTATTTAATTGAAAACATGAAAAAAATGTCTTATAACTGAAATAATCCGGCACTAATAAATTGGATAAATGGTAAGGTATTATTGACAAAGGAAGCTGTTATAACTTACTAAAAAGTTTCTTGTAAGTAAATTTTTTTTATTCCAAGTGAACAAAGATATTCATTGTCCGTCTGTCCGTCCATCATATCAGTATGTAAACTTGTGAGTGCAGCAGCAGTCGGTGCTGCCTGGTCTGCAGCCTGTCCTCTACTGTGGCCTCCAGCCAGTCAGCGATCTCCGTTCAGCGAGCGCTCTGGTGAACAGCGTTCGCTGTGAGAGGCCGACCGGCCGGCCGGCGGCAGCTGATGCCACGTTCCAGCAGCCTGATACCAGCTCCGCTCCGCCGTCTGGGCCGCAGCTGGGAAAAACACACAGCTCGCTTACACACCAGCGCTGTCGGGAATATAAAGAGAGGCAGAGCGGCAACCAGAGGGGCTTTTATTACGAATTAAATGTCTAAACTGACTAATTATGTAGTTAGGAAGTATAAATGGGAACATCAAACAAGCAACAGACATTAAACTTTCTCTAATGCTGTCATCAAATATTGGGATGAAGACCAGAATTAATCAATGACAGAGTTTGGTAGTAACTAGTTACATTTACCTAAGTAACTTTTTTAAAATTACTTTTTGGAGTATATTGTACTTTTTACTTTTGAGTAATTTTATTATGAAGTATTTTTACTCTTACTTGAGTAAAAGTTATGGATTTTCTCTCCACTGAATGAAAAACAAACATGTTTTAACTAAAAATTCACCAAACACAGACACACACCTGCAGTTTTTGTCAAAGTTTCCGAAGTTTTTTTATTGAAAGAAACTGATTTAGA
The DNA here is from genome assembly GCF_002775205.1 of Xiphophorus maculatus. Classification (NCBI taxonomy): domain Eukaryota; kingdom Metazoa; phylum Chordata; class Actinopteri; order Cyprinodontiformes; family Poeciliidae; genus Xiphophorus; species Xiphophorus maculatus. The sequence continues at coordinate 4,790,902 of NC_036450.1, forward strand.
AACAATTATTTTACCTGATTTTGTCATTTTTTGTTACTTATATGAATTATTGTCATGTTGGCCCCTAAAATACCAAAATTACCACTACACTTTATATTTTGGTCCATCTGATGATGTAATTTAAATGATTGTTAATTTGATCAGTTACTCAATACTCAAGTAAACGTTTTACCAAATACCTTTTTACTATTTTGGGAAAATAAACTCACGCTTTTGCATTAGGATGAATGTGTTTTCCAGCCGTATAGCTGCAATGGAAACACTTTATTTGAGTCATACCAGTCACGTGATCAACAACTGGATGTTACTACTGGCGAAAACGACAAAGAAGACAGCAGGAAGTAGTAGGAGGATGATGATTTGTTTTTGTTTAGATTTTTTTTTTTTCAGACTGGCTCACAGTCGTAAAACATTGTCTCATTTGAACGTATTGAATCCGTAACTCTCTTGTAAAATCACTGACTACAATTTCTGCCTGAATAGACGCTGACGTCTCCTCTTGTGGCTGAATTATACTGATATATCTCATGTAACTGTTTACATCCCTGCCATGATTTTTAACGGCTTAGCGCGAGAACAAACTTAATCATGTGTGATTTTAGCTTCATTTAATTTCATAGCAGAAACATCGGAAGTGTTTTGTATCACATTAGCAGAATATTGACGAAGATTTACACAGATACTGACTGATATCTCACAGACTCACTTAATTTTAGTTTATAATAACAGCAAAGACTCAGAAAGGTGACTCAGTTGGTGTGAAACGGTTCCAGCTGGAGTTTCTCCGTTCGTTGCTGACTAAAATGTCTTCCAGCGAGCCGTCTTTCTGTTCAGTCCGGTTATCGTGATGACTTGTAATGGCCAGATTCTCAGACTCATGAAGCTTCTGGAAGACAAATCGTGACTGAAGTTGGCGATCTCTCACATTAATCACAGATTTCCTCTGAGGAACGGGCGCCCGCAGCTCCGGGTGCGGAGGGCGGGGAGGGACACGAAGCGCCGGCGTAAATAATCCCGAGTCGCGGCTGCTTTTCTCACACGGACTCGTAGCTTTGTGGCCTTCTCGGCTGCAGCGAAGCGTGGCTGAACGTGATGCTTGTGATTTCCTGCAGGCTGCAGCTGATGTGGCAGACTGGCAGGTTTCCCTCTTCACGCGTGACTCAGCCCACAGATAATTACAAACAATGTGCTGCTGTCTGGCAGACGTGGCCAGTTCCTCCAGGGCCGACCGAAACATTTCTGGGGCCCTTAGCAGATTTGCATTTTTTAGCCCCCCCATACCAACATATCAACAACAGACACATCATCATTTTATTTATTTATTTATTTATGTCAAACTGTTTTTTCAGAACAGAAATGCAAGTAACTAGTAAGACGAGACAAAACATGTGCATACATAATCAAGAATAAAATAATTAGTTTACCATTACTTTTCTGTTTGAAAAGTGTCAGGAAGAACACTTTTTTAATCCTACTCCTTATCTCAGTTTAATTAAATATGTATAACTTACCGACTCAATAATGATCAGAAATTTGTAATTAAAACCATGTTATAGTATTCATATGCCTGTTCAATATACTGTGCAAAAGAACCAACAAATACAAGAATAAAGTTATAAAAATATCCAAATGAAGTCATAAAATTACAAGAATAGTCAAAATATTATGATAATAAAGTCATAATTTCAGAATGAAGACAAAGAATTGCGAGGATAAATAATAATATTATGAGAATAAAGTCAAAATACTATGAGAATAGTCAAAATATTAGAAAAAAGTCATAATAATATCAGAATAAAGTCAAAATATTAGAAAAAAGTCATAATAATATCAGAATATAATCACAATTTTGAGTTTATTCTCATAAAACTGAGTATTCTCGTAATATTGTGACTTTATTCTTATATAATGTTCTGTTTTTATTCTCTTAGCATGGTCCTACCACTCCGACATACTTGGTTGTGTCAGGGCCCTAATCAGTCGCTTAACTCGTGTATGCCTTGGGCCGGCCCTGGGTTCCTCAGGTACGTTTGTCTAAGAGACGAAAGCCTTTCTGGTACATTGAAGCGATTCATTAACTGCGGATGTCTTGACCTCGTTCGATTTCTCTCAGGTCGATTCTAGGAAAGATCCAAACCAAATCAAGAAGTTATGTCAGCGAGGGCTTTTTCATCTGCGCTCCGGTTTCAGTTCAGGCCGGCCGTTTTTCTCCTGTTATTCCTGCTGTCAGATAACGAATCGCTGTAATATTACAGCAATATAAAAGTCTCACATCAAAGTCTGGCTCCCTTGACATTTGTTTTTATGTTATTTTCGTGTTTGTCGATGCAAATGGCATGAAATTTGTGCACATTTTTGATTAGTTTTGATTAGCGCAGATTACTTTCTCTTCAGTAAGAGAAAGGAGCGATTATTATTGAAATAATTATTGAATATTGATAAAAATGTTCTGGTTCTGTGGAAGATTTTTCACTTATGGTAAAAATGTCTTAAAATTGAAATAATTTGCCACAGAACTACAAGTCTTTATTAATTAATATTCAAGAATTATTTACTGAAAAATTGCTCCTATATCTTTCTGAAACATTACTTGTAAGTAAATCTTTTCTTATTTTAAGATATTTGCATTAGAAATTAGACCAGAAATACTTAAGATTTTGTGTTTTTACAGTACAAATTGTGTGCTTTGGGGGACTTCACTGCAAAAACGCAAAATGTTACCAAGTACTTTTATTTAGTTTTGAGTGAAAATATCTTAATACTGTTAAAATAAGACAAAACTAACTTACGAGTAACTTTTCAGCTTGTGTTAAGTCGATAATTATTGAGTATTGATGAAAGATTGCTAGTTTCACTAGCAGATTAATTCACTTATAATATAAAAAAAATGTTTTATTAGTGAAATACTTTGCCAATGAGACAAACATTAAAGATCACCAACAAATATTTTATGTTTTTACCTATTGTTGTGTTTGTTTTGTTTTAATTTTTACTCATCTGTTTCTACATTTTTTTAATCAATTAAAGTCCAATTTCAAAGAAAGAAAGTCAGGAAAAAAAAAATTCAGGGAATATTTACACAACAAAATGTAAACAAAATATCAAAATACCAAACATTAAAGAAAAATAACTGTAAACATCCAACCCAAACTGCTGATAAATGGTTCAAATCAGTTAGAAACAAATATAAATGCACTCCACACTTTTCAGATGTTGATTTTTGTCACATTTTCCTTCCTTTTCACATGCTGTGTTGGTTCATTCCATAAAATCCCAATAAAATGTGATATAAATACACCGGTAGGGCTCTGTAAGTGTTGTTCCAATACATACTCTTAAATGTAACTCAGTATAAAAGTAAAATATGTGATTTTTAATAGGTGTGGTGTAGAGGTGCTGTAGTTTTGGTGACTGAAGCAGCAGGATCTCCAGTCTGTGGCTCCTCAGAGGATAAAACATCCGTCTGATGTCTGGTTGGTTCCCATTTTCACTCCAGCTTCGGGTCCAGAACCCACCTGGGAACCTCGGATGGTGAACTGCACCTGCTTCCCTCCGGACGTTTTCCATCTTAGCACGACTCTTTTAAAGGTTTCAGGCCTCAGAAGGATCTCAGATAGTAGAAAACTGGGCAGGAAAAACATGTCTGGTAAAACCAGTTTACTTCACATTTAATTCACCAGAGACACACCTGCAGTTTTTCTTTAAAGAAACTGACTTGGAAAAAAAATATTTTGCCTCATTTTGTTATTTTTTTGTTACTTATATGAATTATTGTAATTTTGGCTCTTAAAATACCAAAATTTCCACTAAACTTTATATTTTGATCCGTATGATGATGTAATTTTTAAATATTAGATTATTGATCATTTGATCAGTTACTCAGTACTTGAGTAGACTTTTTTTTTTTTTTTTTTTTTACCAAATATGTCTTTACTCTTACTTAAATAATTTCTTGGATAGATATTTCTTACTTTTCCTTGAGTACATTTTTTGTGTATCTTTTGTGTCTTTTCAGTAACAAGAACAGGATTTTGCTTAGTTTTGTTTTATTTTTTCTAAGACTCTGGATGTTTTTAGTATCTATTATTAATAAATTGCATTAAATTGAAAGAGTTCCACCTTAAATTTTCTATTTTAAGATTTTAATTTTATTTTTGTTTTTAACAGCCTGCCATCAGGGAAAACTTCAAATTTAGACTAATCCTGAGTAGTAACCGAGGACCGCCCAAAATTCTTCTGCGGGCCACAAATGGCCCCGGGACTGTACTTTGGACACCCTTGAGTTTTTCCTCAGCCCCTTTATTTGGTTTCTCTTAGCAAAAGTGGACTCCACACAAAAAGACAAACCTTATTTCTGTTTCCTTTAGTATCTCTAAGCCAAGTCTTGCCCTGAGGTTGTGAACTACTAGAACCGAGCTTTGCCCGTGACCCAGTTCTTTTTTTTAATGAACTACTGAACCATATGAATCCAGCAGCTCTACATACTGTTGTTGCAAAAATTCCCTTGAAGGAAAGAAAAGGTTACAGAGGGATTTTGGTGCTTCGAGCGGTCTGTATCTGCATGCTCCTGCAAAAATAAATATTAAAAAAAGAAAACTGCTTAAATGTCACCAGGCATGACCTTCCTGAGATCAGCTAAGTTACCAACATTTTATTTTTAGATTTGCTGGAAAGCAGCTGAAGATTCCATGTTTTCAAGCAGGTAACAGAAGATTTGTTTTCAGCGTCATTCAAAGCTGTCTTGGAGTTGTAGAAACATCTGCAGTTATCTGGAGCGCGTTAGGATTCGTAGTTATGCAGAAAAATATAGATTTTCTTCTTATTTTTAGTTATATTTCTACTGTGAACATGCATGAGGTTAGACTAAGAGGTTAAAGGTGGTGGGGAATACTAACTAAAAAGTAAGTTGGTTAACCCAAGCTCACTAATCATAAACATTAGCTATGCTAAAGCTAAAGCATATACCAAAAGAGTATTTAGCAGATTCTAATGCTAAAGCACTAATTGTAAACTTTAGTTGTGCTAATGCTAACATGGTACACCAACATGATATTTTGTGATTAGTTAGTTATGCTAAAGCACTATACTAGTGTTGTATTTAGCAGACGCTAATGCTAAATTCCTAATCATAAGCATTAGTTATGCTAATGCCAGGGCAGTATACCAACATGGTATTTAGCTTAAACTAATTCTAAAATGTTATGCAAACATGGTATTTAGCAGAAGTAATGCTAAAGCAGTATACCAACACGGTATTTAGCGCATGCCAAGCACTAATAATAATCATGCTAATGCTAAGGCAGTAACATAGTATTTAGCTAATGTTAAAGCGCTAACTTTCTATTGTTTGTGTGTTTTATTTTATTTCTGTATAAATTTATTGTTGAGGAAAAAAATAGAGATTATGAGATTACATGATGAGAGAAAACTGAACTTCTATGTTAAGTTTTAACCTCCTTCAAAATAAGATCATGAATATAAACGGCTAACTAACGATTCTGAACAGTCGTTAAGCTAAACTTCTACACAGATGTCGAACTGTATTCAACTGAAAGTTTACAAAAAAGCCAAGTAAAATAACCCTTTAGAGTTTATCTGGAAAAAATAATTTAGAGGACGCAAATAGCTAAATGTTTTCTAAGTTAGGAAAAGCGCTAAATGAAAAATTAGCTCAGATGTTAGCACATTAACAGAATTATCTGCCACTGTTAAACAGTTATAAATTATCTCTTTTCTGAAGTGTTACGTTTGGAAATCTTTTTTAAAAATGTCCAAATTAAAACCTAAACCAGTCATACAACGAGCCTCCCTTCTAAAAGCATGTAAATATTTTTGTTTCTGTTCATTACCGTTCAATCAGTGGTTGTTAAAATGTCAGTCCCTTCCTCTGGAAGACAGAGGAGCACACAGCACTCGGCTGACCACAGCTCACATGGCTTCTGATCGATATCTTCTCCTGTTGCCTCTCACTTCCACTCCCATCTGCCTGTTTCTGCCAGAACGAGCCGCAGATATTCAGAGATATCACACGAGATCGTAAGTGAGCCTTTTAGCGCCCACAGAGGGAGATTTACTGCTGTGTTTGTGGCACTTTAAAGAGGGTTGTAATAAAAGCTCGTAAAGGAAGGAAGGCACTCATGAAAGAGGTTTCACCAGGGAGATTAATAGTTTATTAAAAGCTGAATCAAAAGATCAAAATGGTGACAAATGAACGTCGGATGATGTAGATTGTTCAGTTTGATTAAAATATTGCAGTAAAGATGGTGATGAAGGATGCTTTGGTGCAAAAAACCCTAGATTTACTGATAAATGCTAATGCTAATTAGCTGTGGTTGGGTTGCCAGGCTTGTTTGACCATCCACCTTTTTTACACTTTTAATCCTTGGAAAATTGTGGAGTTAGAGTCGCCACTAAATGTAGAATCAAAAAGCTACTACTTTTAATAATAATAAAAAATATATAAAAATGTTAAAAATAATTTTAAAAAAATATATATAAAATGTAAATGCAAAAATACAAAATTTAAATATGTAATAATAAAAAATAAAAGGAATTAAAAACAATTTCTTGTTTTTTGTAATTACATATAAATTGAAAATTTAAAAAAGAAATGCAAAAAAAGAAAAACAAAATGCAATAGAAATAAAACAATAAAGAGATTATTTCTTTTTAAATAAAAATGAATAAAAACAAATATGTAAATAAATGCATAAATAAATTATTCCAACAGGTACTTCTTTTTTTAGTAAAAAAAGTAAAATTAAAAACAATTTAAAGTCAAAATGAATAACGATAAAAAAATTATAAGTAAGTCGAAAAATAGAAAAATAACATAAAATACACAATAAAAAAAGAATCAAGAAACTACATCTTTATGAAATAAAAAATAATAAACATTTAAAATAATAAAAAATAATTCAATAAAAAATATATAAATGAATACAAATATAAAAATAAAAAGAACCATGCAACTATTTAAGAAGAACCTGAGGGATTGGGACACCAAAGAACCAAATGGAGAATAAATACTAATATTCATCTATTAAAATGTATATTTTATCAAAATAATTGTTTTATAAATATTCTGCAAGTCAGCAGCAGTCATGGTTCAATCAATACTCAGACTCTGCTCCCTTACATAGAAACGTAGCCATAATTTGATGTAGCCTTGCAGAAATGTTTCTGCTGAGCATCTTATCGGCCCAACTTGATTACAAGTCCTGATAAAAATCACAGTTCATGCTGTCAGAATGGCTCCTATGAGGAATCAGCATTTATTGTCATCCCCATCCAAGTTATTGTCTTCTAGCTAACGAAAAGCCTCAAACGTTATACAGCAGAATATGAATCAGTGTCTGTCTTTTGGTCTTTATTTTCATTTTTGTCATCCATAAAGTTGAGATTTTACCCACCTTTGTTTTATTAGGCCAACCATGTTAAAATGGAGATAACTTGGGTGTGGCAGGTTACATAATCACAAAATAATTCATTCAAAATTATTGCATTTAACAAAAAAACTAGTTATGTTTAAAATAATAATTTAATAAAGAGCATTAAATTTAAAATTTAGCTATGACTAAATGAAAATTTCTTATTTTTTATGTACCATAAGCTTAAGTTGACAAATTTTACTTTAAGCACATTGCTTTTTAAAACTCGAAGCAACAAAAAATTTTTATTGCATCATTTTGTCAAAATAAATATGATCGGTCACTATAGCTATGGCTAATATGGTCCACCAAAAATTTAAGCAGCTAATCATATAATGCTAACTGTAATGTTAAAGCTAGCAGTAGTTCAGGATATGCCATGGTTTATGAAGGTTTGTTGCACATTGTCATCAATAAACAAAAAAATCTTTGTGCTAATTTCTTACTAAACTAGACTATGCTAACAGTGATATGCTAATTTAAAATACACTTAAAGGTAGCAGGATTCTGAAGCTTAGCACAATTCCAAATTGATTCTAGAGACAATCTGACAAGTTATTTTCTAGTCATGTGACAGTGGATATTATTACTGATTATTACAAACAGCTGCTTTACTTATTGAGAAATTAGATATTATCACTGAATAACTTGTACACAATAACTTAAATCCCCAAACAATTCAGCTGTAAATCAGAAAATGAATCAACAAAAAACTGAAATTTAAAGATTAACTTGAACTTTGTGATTTTATTATGCTGTGAACATTTAGCCACAATTAAGACACATAGCAGGGTTTTTGGTTAATTAATTGTGTCATCTATCCACTGCTTGTAGGCACAGACATCCGTGAAACCACTTGGTTCATTGAACGCATACCATGGATCTCCAGTGAAGGCCATTACGCCATACAGCCTGTTGTTGAACACAAATCCTCCACCAGAGTCGCCCTGTCACAAACACCAAGCTTTTAGTTGTTTTGCTGCTGAGATTTATCCAGTAAAATAGAAACAATATCTAAATTTTGTGCAGAAATTGTAAAGACTGACATACTTGAGATGTGTCCTTCTTAGAGCTTCCCGCACTGTACCACTTCTGGTATGTGCGCTTAAAGTACTCAAGTTTTGCCATTGTCTTTTCCAACTTTTCATTTTTAACTATCTTAAACTCTGCACACTGAAGACCATCTGGAGAATCTTTGACTGTGGAGGAAAAACAGCGTAAACATGTAAAGACTGTTGACACATTTTGCTCAGGTTATCACCTTGTTATCTGTGGTTATTAAGTTGCGATATGTTACTCGTATAAAATGCATTTTTTACATTTGTATCAAAACTGAAGAATGGCTTCCTCCACCTCCTCCTTTTTTTTTTAGCTATCTGCAGAAATGCACCACTCCAGGTCAAAAAGAACCAATCAGAGCCAAGAGGAGGGTCTTAGCGCTGTCAATCAGTGCTCATGTACACCCAGTTCACTTTACATGGGAGGGACCTGTAATGTTGCTGGTTCAAATTTTAATGCTAAATTCACAGTTTTCTCAGAATTTCCTATTTCAGCTTTAAGCAGTTTATCTCAGAGAGTTTTTGATGATCAAAACTTGAACAAGCTGCTAAGTTCAGCTTCAGCAGAGTCTAAAAACTGATTTGAATCATCTGAGTCATTTTGAGGAAATAAGAAAAACAATGAGAAACATGAACATTCATCTCACCTCTTTTGTTAAAAAATCCAACTTGTGTTGCTCCAAAACCTGCAATCTGAACTTTGGTGCCACTGAAACACAAGAAAAACAAAACTGAAAATAAGTCACATTAAGAAAAACAACTAACTGGTAGACCAGAGCTCAAACATTTTCCTGGATGAACTTTGCCTCATGTGGCAGATCAAGAACCAAGTTCTGAAATTTGAGAAAATAAAACTTACAGTAGGAGAGTATCTGGACAGTCAGGTAGTCTGATTGGTCGAATCGCTGTGATCTTTACTGGCAGCTTCAGGAGCATGATGTCATGTTCACGGCCGTTACTGTCTATATAAATCTCACGTTGAGTGATTCTATAAATCAGCTTTAGAGCAGTTTTAGGATGAACTCCTACCTGTGCCTCAATAGCCCTAGACAAAAAAAAAACAAAACACAATTAATAAAGAAACAATCAGTTATTGGTGATTTTTTAGTTTTCCTGACTCACCATCCTGGATCTGACTTCCAGCAGTGAGCTGCAGTCAGAACCCACTGATCACTGATCAGAGATCCTCCACATAATTTTTCTTTTGTTTTGTTAAATGCAAAGACCTTCACATGATAGTGTCGCTCATCGTCTCTGCAGTTCTGACCTCCAATGATTCTCTTCTGCAGAGACCCTGAGCTCACCGCAACACCTGGAGAAGAACGTTTCTGTTTTTAGCAAATAATGAATCAACATGACAACTTTATAAAATAAAATAAAATAAAACACAGGTCAACATAATTCATAGCATTTACAGCCAGTGGAAGTGTGTCCAGTGTGTCCGACTCACCCAGCCCCAGCAGCAGCAGCAGAACCTTCAGCAGAGCCATTGCTGGTCCAGCTTCCTGTGAATGTCTTCAGTCCTGCAGGAGCTTTTAAACTCTGTTCACAACTTCCTGCTAGACAGGAAGTCTAGCAGTGTCCGTCCAATCACAGGACAGACATTAATCTATGCCAGGCTAGCTAGGCGGTCCTGACATCTGATCCATGATTCTCCAGGCTCTCTGTACGTCTAACAGTTTTTATATCTGGCTGCTCAGTCAGTGAGTTTCAGTCCAAATGTTTTCATGACAAAGTACAGAGCAATTTTATCTGAGAATTTGTAGGATTCCTTTAAATTTGGCTGATTAAAAGGATATAACATGGCAGTGTCTTAAATACATGTCTTTAAGGATTATGAAAATATTTAATAAGCTCAACTTGACAAAACCTAAGACTGACTCTCCTTCACTGAAGCATCTACTGCCAGATTTCCATGAAGCTGGTTTTTGGTGAATTTATTGCTAAAACTCAGTAAGATCCCAATACTCTAGTAGACTTTGTTCTTTGATAAAGTTATGTGATTGTTTCAGACTTCTACAGCCTGTAGAGGTTAGACAGAAGACATATTTTATATGACTATTTCAGGTCAGTTAGTCAAATTTCTCAGTCAGGCCAGAAATCTACATTTAAAACGGGACTTTCTTCATCAAAACTTTGCGTGAACTGATAATACTGATATTAAATCAGTGGCTTAGTTAGGGTAATGCAACGTCAGTGGATCAAATGGTTACATTTTCATTCAACAGTTTTATGCATTTCATATTAAAATGATCTTGACCATGTTGTGCTAGTCCTTGACCAGCTGCACAGTAGTAGAAATTAAAAATGTTCTCCACCAGACATAGTGGCTGGAACTAAAATGTCCTTTTTAAAAGAAACTATGAATCTTGTAACTTTATGGACAAAAAATGTTACAAGAAATTCATAAGGAGCACTCTGTAATGGACAAAAGGACTCTTTGTCTTTTCTCTATTTGTTTTATCTGCTCACATCAACACGGCTGCACGCTGACATAACCATAACATTTAAGACTGGCGACAGTCACACAAAAGCAAAAACTGACTGAGAAAATAAAGCTGAACTTGAGCTACAATCTTTGCGTCACTTGGTGTCACTCCTAAGGTGAGCCGAGAGGAGCCCAGCGCTGGACGGTGAATGTTACTCTGTATCTTCACAAAGTGGAAAAAAAAAAAAATCTATTTTGGTTCTGCCATACTGGGTGGAAAGCAATAAGTTTACATTTACATTTATTGATGTAATTACAGTTTACCTAATTTACCCTTTAAGTTGTTTACAAAACCTTAACTTTTAATTTTACTTGAATTTGTTTTGCATAAAGTTACTGAGTTACATTTGAAATCATTTCCATTACTGAGTGAAGATAAAACAAGGAAACACCAGAAAAAATGGCATTGATCCTTCGGCTGGGTTTGTATTAATATCTCCAGGTGTTGCATCAATGCGAAGGCAAAGGAGGAAGGAAAACTATCATGTTTAGCTCTAGTTAACTTCAGAGAAAAAGAAAATCCCAGGCTGAATTTAATGCACCAGTTTAACTGTAAATGAAAAAGGCAACAGTTTTATCATACATTGTAAACTTTAATAATATTTTGACAATAAATGTAAATGTCAATTTGATCAAGTACTTGTGATTAATTTCTATTGACTAAAACTTAAAAAAAACATCAGGTGCTTAGTTTAGAGTCAGTTATTTAAAACTATTAGATAGGAAGGACAAACAGCAGCTGACAAAATATTGGAAATCAATGTCTCATTAAAAATACACCTAATATTTTGTGTTGCTTTTTTTATTTATAAATACTCCTTTAAAAAACAGTTTGAGGCAAACATGCTCTCATTTCCTTGGTGATGAGCAGAACTTTTTCTCATCAAAAAGTAACTGAAGTGAAATTGTAACTAGAAAAATTGCTGTTTGTAGCGAAATAGCCGTGAGAATGCAAATCTGCAGAATGATTGCTGCAGAATATGCAGAATAAAGCATAAGAAGTTGGGGGGGAAAGCAGAAGAAAGTTATAGTCATATATTGTAAAAATATTTTTGCTAAATAGTGAAATTTAGCAAAAGATATAGCATAATTCAGCAGAAGCAGAAAGTTGTATAAAACCTGAAACATTTGAAAAAGTTCTGTAGTAAAATGTTTGAAAAGAAGGACATCTTGATATTTGATATATCTAACGAAAAGAAGACAATAAGAATGTTCACACACAGATATAAACAGAGCAGAAGAGAAACACATTGAAGAAATAGGAGAAGGTGTGACATGTCTTGTGCTGCAGAAGAGTTTGATAGAAAACTGTAAAATCTGTAGCAATGATAGTCATAGTTCCTTAACGTAGACATACATGGCTACGTTTTGATGCATAAATTATTTCTGTACAGTTAAATATGTATAAATGGCATCATTGTATTTGTTTGCAAGCATGAAAAGTTCTATAAAAGTCAGTCACTAGAGTGAGAACTATAACAACAGTTAGTGAAATCCACCATAGGATTACATTGTAAACCTGAAAATGGTCAAAAACTTGCATAAAACTTAAATCGCAAATGTGAAAAAACCGTAAGAGATATCAAAACGCCGAGACAACTGAAGGTAGTTAAAAGTCTTGTGATTTGTTTAAAAGTTAAATGGAGTTTATACATTAAAGTAGGCAGAAGTAATAAATAACATTGAAATTCTACAAAATTTCACAAAATTCTGTTGAATCTTCTGCTTTTTCACAGCTTACAGCTTCTATAGAAGCTGCATTCAACTTCGAAACAAGTCACCAGACTTTCAAATGTCTCATTCAAATGTCTCGGCTTTTTGATATCACTTACGGTTTTTCCACGATTGGAATTTAAATTTTATGCAGATTTTTGACCGTTTTCAGGTTTACAATCTAATCCTATGGTGGAATTCTCTAACTGTTGTCAGTTGTTGAATGCACTGATGTTCATTGAACTTTTCATGCTGGCAAACAAATACAATGATGCTATTTATACATATTTAACTGTACAGAAATACTTTATGCATCAAAACATAGCCACGTATGTCTACGTTAAGGAACTCTGACTATCATTGCTACAGGTCTTGCTACTTTTTTAAAAAAGTAGTTTTTTATAACTGTAAAATCTGTTAGGCTGCGTTCACACTGCAGCCTAAAGTGACCCAATTTAGATTTTTTTTGACGTAATGTGACCTGTATCTGATCTATTTGAGAGTCTGAACAGCACAAGTTGGATTCTTTTTAAATACTTATACAATTCAAGGTCGCATTCATCCGAATTGAACATCACAGATATTCGACAAATCTCACTATTCTGCGTCCTGATACGCACAAGCAGGAAGAATAACAGAAACCATGGCAGAAATGATGAGGATTAAGTTGTTAAGATGCTGGTTCTGGTTGGACAACCACTTCAAATGTGTAAGCTACGCTCCACCGTTAGCATCCATGTTTACTTCCACAAACACTGAGCACTTCTTCTTTTTATGGCGGGTGGCAGATCACTGAGAACGCTGACTCTGTTACGCCCTCTACTGCGCATGCGGGACACTTTCAGGTCGCTTGCCCGTTCAGACTGCAGAACGCATACAGGTCACATTTATTGGCTGTGTGAACGGCCCCAGCAAAAAAAATCCAATTTGCCAAGAAATCGGAATTGGGTCACTTCAGGCTCAGCCATATTTTCTTCACTAACAACCAGAAATAAGCACAAGAGAGACAATCTGATCAGATTACAGCCATTTATTTTCTAGTCATGTGACAGTGGATATTATTACTGATTATTACAAACAGCAGCTTTACTTATTGAGAAATAAGATATGATCACAGATTAACTTGTACACAATAACTTAAATCCCCAAATAATTCAGCTGTAAATCAGAAAATGAATCAACTGAAAACTGAAATTTAAAGATTAACTTGAACTTTGTGAATTTATGATGCTGTGAACATTTAGCCACAATTAAGACACATAGCGGGGTTTTTGATTAATTAATTGTGTCATCTATCCACTGCTTGTAGGCACAGACATCCGTGAAACCACTTGGTTCATTGAATGCATACTCTGGATCTCCAGTGAAGGCCATTACGCCATACAGCCTGTTGTTGAACACAAATCCTCCACCAGAGTCGCCCTGTCACAAACACCAAGCTTTTAGTTGTTTTGCTGCTGAGATTTATCCAGTAAAATAGAAACAATGTCTAAATTTTGTGCAGAAATTGTTTAAAGACTGACATACTTGAGATGTGTCCTTCTTAGAGCTTCTCACACTGTACCACTTCTGGTATGTGCGCTTAAAGTGCTTTTCTTTTACCAGTGTCTTTTCCAACTTTTCATGTTTATCAATCTTAAGCTCTGCACACTGAAGATCATCTGGAAAATATTTGACTGTAGAGGAAAAACAGCGTAAACATGTAAGGTCTGTTTAAGTGTTGACACATTTTGCTCAGGTTATCACCTTGTTATCTGGTTATTAAAGTGCAGTATGTTACTTGTATAACATTTATTTTTTACATTTTTATAAAAACTCACTATGTCCTCATGGTTAATATGAGACAGATAATCTATGAAAAGCCTGATCGCCTCCCTTTCCCTCACCCCCTCCCCACCTTTTTAGCTATCTGCAGAAATGCACCACTCCAGGTCAAAAAGAACCAATCAGAGATAAGAGGAGGGTCTTAGCGCTGTCAATCAGTGTTCATGTACACCCAGCTCACTTTACATGGGAGGGACCTGGAATGTTCCTGGTTCAAATTTTAATGCTAAATTCACAGTTTTCTCAGAATTTCCTATTTCAGCTTTAAGCAGTTTATCTCAGAGAGTTTTTGATGATCAAAACTTGAACAAGCTGCTAAGTTCAGCGTCAGCAGAGTCTAAAAACTGATTTGAATCATCTGAGTCATTTTGAGGAAATAAGAAAAACAATGAGAAACATGAACATTCATCTCACCTCTTTTGTTAAAAAATCCAACTTTTGTTGCTCCAAAACCTGCAATCTGAACCTTGGTGCCACTGAAACACAAGAAAAACAAAACTAATTAAAGCCGTAAGCGGCGTTGAAGGTCCTCGCAGCTATGCGTGACTCCGGCCTTGTGGCGGCCGCTCCAGCAACGCCACCCACTCGACATTGCCGGCGCTCTCACGCAGTTCCCACACCCGTCTGCTAGGCAATACACATTGATGTGTTCGGCAGCGCTCCTTTCCAGAGCACAAAAAATCTGGTGCACGTCGCCTGATGTGCTAAGGATACATAGCTGTTGGAATAAGCCAGGAGCTGCAGCGGAGTTGAATTGCAACTTCAATGTATTGGGCTCTTTAGAGGTTTACAAAGGTCAGTCCTAACAAGTTTACTGGATCATTTCTGGTGCGAGGGCTCCCTCTAGTGGAAAGAAAACAACTCCAGGACTGCTTATATGATCGGGGGAAGCTAAATTATAGCTTCCGCTGAGGAATCCACTAGCGACTGGATTCCTTTGAACGGTTAGTGGTAGGAATCGTTCCAGTTAGTCAGAACTGCTCTTTGCTTGGTAATGAATGATCCTCCGCTTTCAAGTAAACAGCTATTTTTATTTTCATTTAATTCTGTAAATAACTCAAAATGTTCAAGTAGACCTCTGTGTCATGGCCAGTCACATTTACCAAACACCACAACTCTTCTCATTGGAATGAATGAAGAAAAATACATGTGGGGGCAATTTCAGGCTAAGTGGTTCATGACAGCTTGTTAAATGGTCCTCAGGATGAAAATGTTTGAGAAACACTGATTTAGAGACAACCATATGCAAACTGCGAGGGATTAGAATTCGCCACTCAGCCACGCCCACATGCTCCCACCGGCAGGAAGCGTTGAAAGAAGGATTTATCATCATGTTTTATTTCATTAAACACAGGTTGAAATCTGCATGAACCACAGAGTAAAAGGAAGAAAAATAGTAGAAAGACAGGTGACTTCCTGTTGGAAGGGGGCGGGGCTAAAGTGATGTCAGTTGACCATGTGAATGTGATGAGCTCTGATCTGTGATGATACAAATGAAGTTTGATGCAGCTGGGACTTTATGTGGAGAAGTTATTCCACCTTGATGTTTCATGGCGAATGGCCAGATTTGAGGCTTGACCACGCCCACATGCTTTGACGTACAAAAAATACTTTAACCTTTGACCTTCAATGCCTCAAGACTGTGCTGACTGAGTTTGAAGCCTGGATCTTGAAAGCTGTAGGACGAGTTCACTCAGATACAACATCAATAAAAAAGACAAGATGGCGGCTTTTATTCAAAATGGCCGACTTCCTGTTGGGTTTGGACCATGGCTCCAAGAGACTTTTTTGTAGGTTCTGACAAGATACATGTGTACCAAGTTTCATAATTCTGGGTTAAAGCATGGCTGGGGGCTGATTTTTTAAAAATATTCTAGGGGGCGATGTGGAGGAATTAGACCACGCCCACCAAATATTGGTCTGCAGTCCTGTCAGGGGTTGGACACGGATCGATCTCAGTGAGTTTGGTGCAGCTCGGTCGAAACGTGGAGTTTAGAGCCAAACGTATGGCAACGGCGTGACTTGTCACTTTGCTGCAACGCCACGGCCACGCCAATTTTGGGTGAAGTTTGGTGAGTTTTTGATCAAAGCCCCCAAGAAGTGACAGAAAAATAATAATAAAAAAATAATAATAAGAAGAAGATATCATGCAATTACAATAGGGCTTCGCTGCTCTGGCCTAAAAATAAGTCACATTAAGAAAAACAACTAACTCTGGTAGACCAGAGCTCAAACATTTTCCTGGATGAACTTTGCCTCATGTGGCAGATCAAGAACCAAGTTCTGAAATTTGAGAAAATAAAACTTACAGTAGGAGAGTATCTGGACAGTCAGGTAGTCTGATTGGTTGGATCGCTGTGATCTTTACTGGCAGCTTCAGGAGCATGATGTCATGTTCACGACCGTTACTGTCTATATAAATCTCACGTTGAGTGATTCTATAAATCAGCTTTAGAGCAGTTTTAGGATGAAGTCCTACATGTGCCTCAATAGCCCTAGGCAAAAAAAACCAACACAATTAATAAAGAAACAATCAGTTATTGGTGATTTTTTAGTTTTCCTGACTCACCATCCTGGATCTGACTTCCAGCAGTGAGCTGCAGTCAGAATCCACTGATCACTGATCAGAGATCCTCCACATAATTTCGCTGTTGTTTGATCAGTTGCAAAGACTTTCACATGATAGTGTCGCTCATCGTCTCTACAGTTCTGACCTCCAATGATTCTCTTCTGCAGAGACACTGAGCTCACCGCAACACCTGGAGAAGAACGTTTCTGTTTTTAGCAAATAATGAATCAACATGACAACTTCATAAAATAAAATAAAACACAGGTCAACATAATTCATAGCATTTACAGCCAGTGGAAGTGTGTCCAGTGTGTCCGACTCACCCAGCCCCAGCAGCAGCAGCAGAACCTTCAGCAGAGCCATTGCTGGTCCAGCTTCCTGTGAATGTCTTCGGTCCTGCAGGAGCTTTAAACTCTGTTCACAACTTCCTGCTAGGCAGGAAGTCTAGCAGTGTCCGTCCAATCACAGGACAGACACTGATCTATGCCAGGCTAGCTAGGCGGCCCTGAGATCTGATCCATGGTCCTCCAGGCTCTCTGTACGTCTAACCGTTTTTATATCTGGCTGCTCAGTCAGTCTGTTTCAGTCCAAACATTTTCATCAGTGTAACTGTAAGTATGTGAAAGGCAGCAGTTTTGTCCTACATTGTAAACTTGAATAATATTTTAGCAACAAATGTAAATTTTATCAGGTGCTTGTGATTAATTTCTATTGAGTAAAACTTAAAACATCAGGTGCTTAGTTTGGAGTCGGTTATTAAAAACTATTAGATAGGAAGGACAAACTAAGTTCACTCTGTGTCTCACACATAGGAACTTGACTTCACAAACTTCTGTCCTTTTTAAAAGAAACTATGAATCTTGTAACTTTATGGACCAGAAATGTTACAAGAAATTCATAAGGAGCACTCTGTAATGGACAAAAAGACTCTTTGTCTTTTCTCTATCTGTTTTATCTGCTCACACTAACACGGATGCACGCTGACATAACCATAACATTTAAGACTGAAGACTGTTACACATAAACAAATGCAGTCACAACGCATTACTGCATTCTCACTTATTAATATCCTGTTTATGTTTCGCCGTCTACAAAATTCTGCTAAAATCTTCTGCTTTTTCACAGCTTACTTCTTCTGCCTGCTTCAACATAGAAACTAAATTTACTTCAAACTCTCTTCAAATGTCTCGGCTTTTTGATATCTCAGTCGTTTTTCCGCGATTGTAATTTTTCATGCTTTTTGACAAACAAAATTATGCTGTTCATACATATTTTACTGTACAGAAATAATTTATGCATCAAAACGTAGCCACGTATGTCTACGTTAAGGAACTATGATTATCATTGCTACAGATCTTATGGTTTTCTGCCAAACTCTTCTAGAGCAAACATGCCACCTTCTCCTATTGCTTCAATGTGTTTCTCTCTTTTGCTCTGTTTATTTCTGTGTTTCAACATTATTATTGTCTTCCTTTCTCCAGATGCCTTTTGCTTTTACTGGTTTTACTGTCTACAAAAGTCTTCTGCAAATTTTAATAAATTTTAGCAATTCATAAATCAACATTTTCTGCTTCTTCTGCTGAATTATGCTATATCTTTAGCTCTTTCTTGCATATTCTGCAGCAATCATTCTGCAGATCGTCACAGCAATTTTTCTAGTTAATTTTAATTGTGCAGATATTCCCTGCGTGATTAACTAAAATGTTGCGCTTTGTGTTAATTAGCACTCTTTCAAGTATTTTATGCTAATTTCATATGCACAGTTTTTTAAGCTAACGTCAGTTCAAGATTTTATCAGCATTCAGGAATGATTTTGTATCAAGTTGAAGCTCTGATTTTCCAGTTATAATGAACACAATTTGTGCTTAGCTTGAGTTTTACACCTGCTTAATTATTTATGTTGTTTTTTTCAGCAAACTTTTGTTTGTGCCAATCAGAAAACATCTTTAAAGTTTCTTTTTTTTCTTTTTAACATTTGTGTTTCTTGACTTTTACTCTTGTTTTGTGCTTTCTGTGATCATCACCCTTAGGTGATTTTTAGCATTTAGATTTTAGCGTCACATTGGATGTTTGAAAAGTCCTAAGGTGCATCTTGTCACCTTACTCTGTACTCCAGGTTACATTTAAATAAAAGTAGGAATGGCTGAAAATCCTCTCATAGTGTTGAGATTTACATAACGCTCAGTTTGTTTTCTTAATGATCGTCAGTTGTCACCATGACGCTGTTCTGGCTTTCTGAAATTATTCTCACATTTACAAAGTAAATATGTTCTGATTGTTTCTTTAGTCATGTTTAATCAACGTTTTCAACAGCAGGATTGGCCTGCTGGCATATAATCATCCTCATATTTTTGCGGAATCTATTAATTTTTATGATCAGACTTTTAGACCAAGATTGCCTGAATGTCAGTAGAGCCTGAGAGCATCATTCAGTTTTAATATCTTCATTATTAGCCGTGTCCGTCGGGGCGCAGAGCTAAATTAACAAAACAAACACAGGCCCCCTCCTCTGCCGCTTGGCTCCCTCTCTCCCACGTTTCCAACTCGTACTCCCCGCACGAACCCAGTCCAGCCATTGTCTTGCCGTCTTCCTGTTTCCATGGCGATGGGGCGCCGATGTGCCGCCGAGTCTCTCGCCTCTTCCATCCCGGCTCGCACCGCTGACTCTGGAGCGTGTCCACTTCCTCCTAAATTACACTAACATTCATTTGGCTCAACTGCTGCTGGACTAATTATTAGTTCAGTTGCTGCTTTTTTCTTTTTTCCTCTCCACAAACAAACTACCAGGGGCAATTTGCAAAGAATAGATGGAATGTAGTAAAACATAGTAGAACTTAAAGCTGCACTATTTAACTTTAATCAATTTATATTATTTTACATACTAATATGAGACAGATAATCTGTGAAGAGATCAATTTCCTCCACCTTCTCCCTGAGCTGCTATTGCTGTCTGAAGAAATTCACCAAAAACAACCAATCAGAGCCAGGAAGCAGGCTTAGCGCTGTCAATCAACCCTGTGAACGCGCTGATAAATGTGCTAAAGGCAGAGAAGCAACTTACTGTTATCATGCTAACTAGTCTTAGCATACACAGGCATGATTGACAGCTCTAAGACCCGCCTCCTGGCTCTCTCTTATTGGTTGTTTGTAGTTGGCACTCGGAGAAACCAGAAGAGTTTGATTGCTTCACACACGACAGAGTGACAGTTTCACTAAATATATATATAAAAATATATTTTTATTAAAGCTACACACTGCAAGATTTTGTCTAAATCTTTGAAACAAAAAAAATAAACCATTTTGTGTTTCATTTCCAGATTCATTTAAATAAAAAAGGACTACCCTGCTGCTGTTTCTCTCTCTCCTCTTCCTGTTTTAGGATTTGTGTGATTAACATTTCCACCTCTCTCTCCTCGGGCTAATTTGTGGCTAATTGCCTCCTGATTTCTGCTCAGCTGTGATGTCAGAGTAGCGACATTTCTTAAACACACAACCTGGGTCAGCGCAGATTTACAGACGCAATGTTCTCTGGGTCAGTTTGAAAACTTTTGAAGTTTAAACTTTGGCTTTATTTTACATTTTTCACTAAGTAGAGCAGCAAAGTAAAGATAAGGAAAAAAGAGAAAAGAAAGGAAGTTTCTGCTTTTGGACTTAATTTCTAAAATCTGTTTACAATTTGTAGGTAGAACCAACGTTGTTTTTCAAATTCTGTTCAAAGTAAAAGAGTTTTTATTGTAAAGATGTTTAAAGTGCTTTTACCAAGTATTTTTGGACTAGTTTCTTGTACAAATATTTTAGTACACTTAAAATAAGACAAAACTAAGATATTTTCCCATGTTATTAGTGAAATAATCTGCCAGTGGATTTTGTTCAATTGGGATCTTGTGAAAGTAAATTTGGGATTTCATTAAAGTACATTGGGATCTCAAAAGTAAATTGGGATCTGAAAAAAGTAATCTGGAATTTCTAGTGACATTGATTAATATAGTTCTCCATTGATTATTTTTATTTTAATGTCAGCTGTACAAAGAGAATCCTTCTAATCTTTATTTGTTTATGATTTTTATTAGATTTATTTGCAGAAATCTTCCTTCTGCATTTGGTTGCACTCTAATATTTTCCCAAACAAGCTGCAAACATGGAGTTTCGTCTAATATTTTTTCACGACATTTTGACAAACGCAGCCTTTCCTTCCTTGTTCTCCGTGTCTGTTTGCTTTCCCTTTTGCTGCCGCTCTAGTGAAGCAGTTGTGTCTTTAGCTGGAGGAGTGAGTCGAACTCACACCTGCGCTCCGTTGAAGAGAGGAAGCTGTGAAATGACTCTGGAGCGCGTTGGGCTGTCACGGGTTCAGCTGGATCTGAGCCGCAGGCAGCTGTGAGCGCCCAGGATTGGCACCAGTTCATACAAACATGTTTACATGACACTCCTATAAAAATGTCTCTCATTGAGTAAACTGCCATGACTTACAGCGGTTTACAATGTTTATCACACTAAAACGACAAACTGCATTGTACTTTTTTGGATAAATCAGCACAAAATAGTGCATGAAAAATGTTGGTTTTAAATTCACTCTTTATGAAAAACTGGAAAAAATACATTTATTTAGTTCACTTAAAGGTGGTCGTAATGTTTTGCCTCTCTGGTGTGTATTTGGTGTTGATGTGGAGTATGAAACTAACTCACCTGAATTATCCAGTTCAGGGTTTTCCCCCAGAAAACTTTCTAAGCTCAGTTTTTGAGTGAAAAAATATTTAAAGTTGACAGGAAATTTGAAAACTGGAAGACTTTATTAACAATAAATATACGCCAAACAGGCAGACATAAAATAACCCCTAAAATAAGTGAACAAATAATGGTAAGCCTGGTGGGGGTGTAAGTAAAGCCTGGCAGTTTGTTCAAAAGAAAGAAAAATCTGAAACTGAGTCATTTTTGTCTTTTTTTAGTTTAACTTTTAAAATCTTTTGCTTTCAGTTTATTTTGTGTTTCAGAATAATTCTTCAGCTTCAAAATTATTTTTTTGTTACAATTTTTTTTATAAAAATACATTTTTTAAAATTTGAATTAACTTTATGACCTTAAATTAGCTCCATAGTGACCCAACGATACCCTGAAAGCAAACATTTTCCAGTTAAGATTGTTTAATTTTTCAATAAAATTACAAAAAAACATCCCTTTATCTGAAGGTCAAATTTGTACCATTTTTGAACTGCAGTTGGGGGCCACACAAAATTATTCCAGGGGCCACAAGTGACCAATGGGCCCAAGACCCAAGACAAAGTGTTAATTTCTCCTTACTATTTGTACAACATGATTAAGTATTAATTATGTGTTGAGGGAAAATGTTTAGAAAAACTCAAGGAAATCGTTGATGATTATTTTTCTGCTTGTGATCAGTTCCAGGAAACTGATGCTGTCAGTCGGAGTGATTAGCAACATTTGTTTGTGACGCGGTCAGAGTGACCGGAGTGACAGGCGGCCCTCGTTACGCCGCTGATTGATCACCTCTCTGTTAATGAAGCTGAGGGCTGATTGCTGTGGAGCTAATAGCTCACAGTAATGGCCTCGAATAGACGAGCTGAGTTATGGGAACAGAGCGGGTCATGCAGGGTTTTTATTTTGATTAGCCGTGTCGTTCATTACTGTGATCAGATTGAGGTTGAGCCACCAGAATCTGTCAGAAAAGATTTAGAAAAACGTTCGTGACATTATTGCAGTGATGGGAACCGCTAAAGAAAAAATTAGCTGCGCTAACCCTAAAGCACTAAACCTAAAAATTAGCCGTGATAACGCTACAGCACTTTTTTGACACGGTATTTAGCAGATGCTAACGCTGAAGCTCAAAATTCAACCGACTTGATACCTCTTCTACTGCTAAAACGCTGTACCAACAAGCTATTTGCTAAAGTGCTATACCAACATATTTGGAAGCTAATGCTAAAGTGCTATTTTAACACAGTATCTAGCAGAAGCTAATGCTAAAGTGATATATCAGCATGACATTTAGCAGAAACTTGTGCTAAAATGCTATACCAACGTGTTGCTTAGTTTAAGCTAATGCTAAACCACTATATTCATTTCCAGTTATGTCTGCCTTTGAAGACTACAACCGTCGGGAATCAATTCATTTCTAACATTATAATTTACATGTTTTATAATATCCTTAGAGTTTGTAAGTTATCACATTCAAATCCTGTCTTTTTTTGTTCTGTATGTTTCTTGTTTGAAATGAAGTTATTTGGGGGAAAAAGACAGAATATAAGTAGAGGAAACAGAACAGAACAGTTTTCCTTCTCTCCAAAATAAGAGCATGAATACAACTGAAGATTTTTTACAGTAGATAACCAAAACTTCAACACAGATGTCAAACTTTATTCAATAGCCAAGTGAATTAACTCTTCAGATTTCATCTGTAACATTAATTCAGAGGAAGCTAAGTGTGCTAGCATTTTGAATGTTAGCCAGGGCACTAAGTGAAAAGTTATGTTAGCACATCAGCAGGTTACCGGAAGTGTGTGATTATTTGTTAAAACTTTAAAAAGTATTTTCTCCCCTGTTATAATTATGCAATGCTTCTTCTTGCTCCATCACATAAAAATCTAATTAAATACATAAAAATTTGTGATTTTAATACGACAAAAAGTGGTGAAATTGAAGGGTTACATAATGGTTCGACTTCTGTTTCCTCTGCTGTCTGGGAATAAAATGGAGGAAAATAATTATATCCCAGCATCCAGATGTGCTTGTTAATGAGTGATGTGCAGCAGACACAGGGCAGAAAGCCAATCCCTCAGGAAGCTGATAATTCACTCAATTTTTAAATATAAACATCTAATTTAAGCATCTAAATCTGGACGTGTGCTGCGACGTCACCGCCTGCTCATGAAATCAGATCTTCAGTACAGCAACACCTCACGCTAACCGTTCCTGATCTGGAACAATTTCTGCGCCGGATATGAAGGAAAACAAACCGCTCTGCATTTCAAATCTGCTCTTTTCTCTCTCCTCTCTGCCGTCGCGCTGAGGATAATAAATGTTTGTGAGTAAACACAGTGAAGGCTGTAAGACATGAAATGTCAGAGCATGTAAACAGATCAGAGAAAGGAGGAGGAGAAACGGGATTTAAATGGCCGGCGCCTAAACATGGCTTTCTGTTTGTTCTTAGCGCAAAAATTCAGCTAACAAACTGAAACGGGTTTAACTCAGGGGTGAATATCGCAGGAAAGTAAATAAAAATTTGCCACGTTTTGGCAGCTTTCTAAAAGATTTTACACAATACCGCAATACTTAGAATATTTTTAAGTCAGTTAGTTGCAAAAATATGAATCAATTATTGACAAGACATTTTTTTTCTACCTTTTTAAATATGTGAAATCTTGCAGCGAGTTTAATTGTTAATGGATGAATGAAAATGAGCTTTTTCATAAAGTAGTTTAAATAAAGTCTCAGCGACTTGCTGTAGTCCTTCAGTTTCATAATGCAGCATAAAGCCCCCGATTTGTGCAGCAATTCTGTAAATAAATAAATCAGTAAATGTTTACCAAAACTGTCAATAGTTATTTAGAATTAGAGAGTACTGCTTTAGTCCTTCATTTCCATAAACTTCAGATTTATGATGGTTGTATTGTGTTGTTGTCCTGGGCATTCGAAAAGCCAGAAGTGCCACAATTCTGTAGATAAATAAATGATTACCTAAATTGCCATTAATTATTTAAAATTGAGGGCACTTTTATAGTCCTTCAGTGTGATATTACACTGTAAACATTAGATCTGTTGTGGTTGTATTGTTCATTTGCCCTGGGAGTACGGAAGGCCAGCAATGCCACAGTCCTGCAAATAGATAAATCAATACATTTTTACCTAAACTGATTAATCAGGGAGTACTGTTATAACCCTAAAGTTTCATAATGCTGCTTCAACTCAGAATATGGTGGCGCTATTGTGTAGTTATCCAGGATGTATGGAGGGCCAGAAGTGCCACAATTCTTCAAATAATTGGTACGATGATGAGACAATTAGCATAAACAAACAATATGTTGGCCAATGTGTTGGTTTTATTTACTGTTCAATCAGCTTTTTGTATGTATTACATTTCTAAAATTCATATGCTTTCTCATCATCACTTTTGGCACTAATTTAGGTTCATTTCTGACCCCAGACTAACATATTCGTGACCCCAACTTTGTGAACTACTGATCTACTGATCAGTTCAAATTAAATTCAGGAATTTATTTAACATTTTGGAATGCTTATTACTCAAAATATTTATTTGTTAATTCATTTTTATTTACTTATTTGTCTGTAAGAAACTGGATTGAATGCATTAGAATGCATTTATTTTTTACAGTTATTTAATGATGACTTTATTTAATGGATTGTGGCACTTTTGTTTCTCCACACTCAAACATGATGTGACAGAAGAAAGATTCAGAAGCGGGCCGACTCGCACCGATCTTTATCTGTTTACAAACTGGATTTGTCGGCGGGGTAAATTGATTAGCACAAATTAGGCTTCCTGTCAGGCGGGTGAACCCTGGACAGCTGCCGCTGATTTCATTTGGTTTCTCTCCAGTTAGTTGTTTTGTTTCTTTTTCTTTCTTCTTTTTTTCTTCTTCTGAGACCATCGAGTCGCTGGTTACCAGGAAACGTGAATTTCTCAGCCCCTGCATTGACAGTGTAAACACAGCTTATCAGCAATTAAAGCCTCTGAGTTGTTTATGTTCAAAGTTGAAATCCTTCATGACCGGCACATGAACATGACGTGTCTTTGAATTGAAACACACATTTATTAAGTTAGCTTAGATTCAACCTCTCAACCCGGTTTGAAATGTACAAACCTGGTTCAGCTTTTTATTTCCATGACATAAAAGCAGAAAATTATGCTAAAAAATATCTTTGTATTTGATGTAAAGTATAACAACGACCTCTCTATAGCAAATTTATTCTGATTTTTGCAAGATTCACAGTTAAAAATCTAAAATTAAACACATTCAGAAGGAAGAACAGGCTGCACAAGATTAGATTTATTCATAAGAACACAAATACAATTCATTTGTTCAAAACAAAGTTTGTAAAAAAAAGTTGATTTTGTGCTTTTTTGCAAATAAAAAGGAAATAAATTAAAACAAAAACAATACATAGTTTACTTCCAGTGAAGAAAAACATGTATTATGAATGTTTTAGATGTTTTTTGGAGAACAAATGGCTTCATGGAGGATAACAATACAGCATAAACAGTAATTATTAGTATAGAATAGAACTGAACAGTAAATCAATAACAATATAAATCGCGATAGAAACATGATACAAAAACTGTACAAATAAAATATTCAATATGTGGAATATTTAGAATATTTGCTGAACTTGGTGGCTTCAAGTAACTAACTCACTCTTTGGTTACCTAGCAACTCACTGCTCTTCGGTAACCGTAGCAACAACCATCCGAGTAACATTCCGCCTCATAACTGCTTAAAAATAGAGAACACTGTTGGAGTAAAAACTGTGGAAAAACACAGGGAGGGTAACGTGAGCAGTTTGACAGTGTTTCAGTTATTTAAAATAATCAATAATTATCAATATCAGCTGATATGAAATCGTCCATCCCTGGTGTAGAAACGAAAAAAATCAACAGAATAAAGGATAGCAACAGTATGGACATCTATCTTTAAGTACAATATTTTGTGTTTTGGTAAGTTGAAGCAGTATTTGACTTAGTTATGGGCAAAAATGTTACATTTGCAATATATTGTGCTGCTTTTATTTCTATAATATACAATTTGAAACGGATATTTTTGCAAGAAACCCTAATTTTCAGAGGTATTGTCTAAACCTGAAGCACTTTCTGCTTAATAAACATCAGTGGTATTAATTTGCGGCATTTGTTATTAAAAATAATCTCCACTGTCATTTGTTTTTTAAATATATTTCTACGCAGCTGTTCTGTCTAAAGAATTATTATGGTTTAGCTGCCAGACTGTCTAATATAGTCATGCTTTAATTCTGACTAAATTATTATTCAGCTTGCCAGCTGCCTAATAAACAAAACAGCTTTAATGTGGGATTTATCTTTGATTTAAGCCTAAAAACCTAAAATGGAAGGGTTTTGTTTTTCTGGATAAGATAAGTTGCTGTTGATGTCATTCTAGGTTTGAAAAGAATAAAATCCTGAGATTCTGTGTCTGACAGAGTGTGACAGTGATCCAAATTCACAAAGTGGTGGCTGCACTTAGGGGAGTTTTTCCCTCCAACAAAGAGACAGGTCTCCCTACTGATGGCATTTCATGAATGACAGCTCTGGAGTTAGCATGAGGGCACATTCAGAGGCTTTTGAAACTAAAGTCCGTTATTTGAAAAATGGAAAAAACTAAAATAACTACTGGTTTGTTTGTGGCCGTGGCTTTCTAATGTAAAATGCATTTTTGTTAGTGATTTCATGCATTTGTGAATAAAATGGTTGGGGACATACTGAGGTTGCATTAATCTGCAATGGCTCACCAAAACACATCCAGGTATCTCAAACTAGAACCACAATAAGCTGTTAGCTAAGTTAGCTCAAAAGGTTAGCACTTGAAGTAAGGACAAGCTAAATAAACGCAAGAAATCAGTACAAGTTACATTCATTTAGTCCAATCACAGAAGATTATTATGAGATAAATTATCCTGACAAGTTAGCAAAAGCTGAGTTAATGAAAGCTAAGTTACCACAAATATATTAGCTTACCGTTAGTGCAAGGTTAATTGACCTAAACATTTACCCAAAGCAAGTTTTCATAACACGTTAGCACAAGCTAATCAAAGACGTTTTCCAAAGGTGAACTTAGTTTGCCCAAAAAGTTAGGACAAGCTAAGTTACCTCAGTTCATGTTCGCACAGGTTAGTTAGCTTCAGGTACAATAACATAAGCTAACTTTACACAAGACATAAGCCTTAGCTAAGCACAAGCGCAGCTAGCTCAAGAGGTTTTTCAAAGGTAAAGTTAACACAAGACATTAGCTCAAGCTAAGTTAGCGCAATAAGCTAGCACAGTTTAAGTTAGCACCTGCCCAAGTCCAACTCACTGTAAGATAGCAAATATTAGATAGCTTAAGCTACATTAATTCAAGCTGAGTTATCACCAGCAATAGCTCGAGCTAAGTTACCACAAAATGAGTACACACTCTTAGTTAGCCAAAGAAGCCAACACAAGCTAAGTTTGCGCAAGAATTTAGCCTAAGCTAAGTTAGCTCTATAATTTAGTGCATTTTAAGTTACCAAGTAAGCTAAGTTAGCAAAAACTGATTAGCTTAAGCTTTATAAACACAAACTTTATGAGGATAAAAGGTTTGAGTTTCAAAATTTGGTTTTGAGTTCCAGGTTAAAAAAGTTAAAATAAAACATAAACAAATGTTGAGGTCCAATAAAACGTCATAATGACCCTGGTTATTAACTTTCTTGCACAAGCTAAGCTAAAACAAGAACTAATCAGATTCTTAGATTGAACCAGAAGTTACCAAAATGTCACCAAAGTTCAGAGGTTATTTAGTTTATTTTTTCAAATTTAATCTCAAGCTTTCATATGTTTTCTATGTCTGAAACTGTAGTTTTACTTATAGTGCATTTTAATTTAATTTCCTATAGGCCCTCCCTGTAGGAGGTATAAACAAATCGTGTCTATTTTGTTCAGGCAATATCTTTACTGTCTGGCTTATATTAATCCTTCTTTATTAATGTTATTTTCCGGTCCCTCTGTCTTCCTTTCTGCTCTTGGTAAGCTCTCTGGTCTTGCAAAACGTAATAAAGATATATGACTTGGTAACAGACATGCTGTATTTATATATGACATACACCACAGACAGGCTGAAAGCAGTTTTATTGCAGGGTCGTCCAGTTCAGAGATTCCTTCAGGGTTAAATCCCACCGACGTTCTTCAGGTCAGGATCTGTACTTTAGTTGTCAGCTTGTAAAGTAAGAGCATTTCCAGCTGACTGAATTCCCAGACATCCCTGCACATCTTGACTCTCCTTTGAGAGGAAATTTATGGATTTGTATTACCTATTGACTTAATCATTGGACATCGTATTTGGGTGGTTGTAGATCGAAAAAGAAAAGAGGAGTAAGTTTCCGCCACAAATTGTAAACATTTTTAGATTAATCTCAGAAATTTCTACGACAAACGAGGACATTTCTGAGTTTGAAAAGTCAAAGGTTTTAAACTTTTAAAAATTTTCTGACTTTGATAAGTTGAGAAGACTCTGAGACCAATCTAAACATTTCTGAGGTTCTTCTAGCAAATTTTTGAACTAAGAAATTTTCTTCACTTTTAAATTCTCAAAAATTTTCGACTTTTTAAACAAACAAAATTTCCTTGTTTTTTTTCTAGAAAATTTCTGAGATTAATCTCAAAATTTCAATTTTTTCCAGCAAATTTTAAACTTTTCAAAATCAGACACTTTGAGATTAATGTCAGAAATTTACTTGACAAAACTTTAAAATTTCTGAGTAAAAAAAAAATCAGAAATTTTGGACTCTTAGAAATTTACTCATATTTGAAAAGATGAAAACTCAGAAATTTCCAACTTTTCTAGAATATTTCTGCAATTAATCTAAACAGTTTGGATTTTTTTTTTCAAGCAAATTTTTGACTTTTCAAACTACTCTATTTCCAAGTTTTTTTCTAGAAAATTTCTGCGATTAATTAAAAAATTTCTTTGCTTTTTTCTAGCAAAATTTTGACTTTTTAGCAAAACAAATTCCTTGTTTTTTCTCTAGAAAATTTCAGAGGTTAATCTAAAAATTTGCTTGTTTTTTCTACTTAATTTAGACTTTTTAAGCTCTAAAATTTACATCTTTTTTTCTCTAGAAATTTTGTGATATCAATCTGAAAGTTTTCTTGTTTTTCTAGTAAATTTCAGATCTTTTTGGCAGAAATGTAATTCTTTTTTCTATCTACAGTAAATTTCTGACCCTGCAATTAACACAAAATGAATTTTTTGTTGTCTCTCCATTAGTTTTAATGTATGAGATATTTATTTATAGGTTTATAAATTAATTCAATTATAAAAAACGACAAACTTTTTGCAGTTGATGTTCATTAGTGAGGAAAACTGCAACATGTGCATGCATTCTGAGGCGTGCGTGTAACTTTCAAACCGCGGCGGCCATGTTTGATGGCGAGTGGCTCTGGCAGCCACGTTGAGCTCATGAGGAACCCCTTTTTGTCCTCATGGCATTGTGGGAAATGCTTGTTCCTCTGACTGTCAGCGCTGTCCGCTCACATCGGATAACATCAAGGAGAAACAAACCGCCACCATTTCCACGCAAACACACACTCTGTTATTAAGAAACTACATTTGACTGATTGGGTGGCTCGCTTGCTGCTAAATGAGATTGTTCTAACATTTTTACATGAGAAGAGAAAGCAGCAAATGTCTTTATTTGGTAATAGAGGTAATTCTCTACAACCCAATTATTAATTATGACTTTAGAGACCCATATTGCTTGTGGGAAACATTTTTAAGCGCTTCTTTCCAACAGATTTCTTGAACCTTCTCTCTGAGGGAAGTTTCTTGGAACGAGGTTACAGATTTGCTGAGAGCCTCTCAGCACCATTTGGCACATCTGATCATCTCAAAGCTGCTGACAGAGAAACGCTGGAAGAGGAAACAGCCTCACTGATGAGGAAGCGAGCAATAATGGCCGCCCTGTAATCAGAGACTAGCTGATATTTTTGGACCTTTGCAGCTCTTTTTTTTTTTCAAAGCCAATTTTAGTGCCACCTTTGGGTTATTTTATGCTTAGAAAGTAATCTAAAATACTATTTTGTAATCTTTTATACATGCCTTTGATAATAAAAGCTTAAAGGTGACCTGTTATGTTAAGACGGCTGGGTGTTTGTTTTTAAGAACCTGAGCTGTTTTATAGAAGCAGTTGAGGCTCATATGGAAGCACAAAACACGCCCAAAATGTGAATTTTGCATAATAAATCCCCCTTAGTACCTTTAAGAAACAAGAATATGCTTTCAGCAGTTGTAGGTAGAGAAACGTGGGGATTCTGAGCGATGCTAAAAGTCTCGGACAGACAGGCTGTGTTTGGATGTGAGGCCAGAGACAGACGGTGGGGCAGGCAGGCAGTCAGGGACCAGCTGGTAACGATCACACAGACGAGGAGCGGTTGTTCAGGCAGGTTGTCAGCGCCGTGTTCCCGTGTCTGTCCTCAGAGATCGCTCGTCTTGTCTTACAGAGATGTGTGAAAAACTCAATCAGAGCCCCTGGCCCCCAGCTGGACCGGGTCGCAGTAATTAAACTACATCACTCAGAAGCCTGGCTTTCTTCGGGTCGCCTCCTTTTCCCCACCTGTGTGTCGAACTTTCAACTTCCTTTTCATTTTCTTCAACTGTTTTTAGTGGAACGATTAAAATTTAATCAGATTTATATTTATTAGGTAAACATAAATTAATAATACTGACTGTAACTTCTTGCTCAGTTGCTTAGAATCTTGTTTTAGATCTGAACCTTCAGAGCCACATAAAGACAGTTACAAAGTCGGGCTTTTATCACCTGAAGAACATTCCTAGGATTAAAGGACTGAAGTCTCAGCAACATCTAGAGAAACTCAGCCGTCTGTTGATCGTTAGTTGTATTGATTACTGCAACTTTAGCTGCGTTTCATTACAAATATGCGAAAAATTCAGTGTCAGTTTTCTGCTAATGCGGAAAAAAACAACACAATTTCGCATTTGTGGTGTTTCCATTAAATAAGAAACATCAGAAATGTGATGTGATGTGTGAAACATGCCACTCAATTGAAATCTCAATTTGGGAAATTTCCAAATGGAAATTGGGAAATTATGTTTCTCATTTTCCCAGCTCTGTCTCTCTGGTTTGAGACAGAGTTAGGATTGCAAACGTCTTTCCTTGTTGATGTTGATTCTGCAGCTTTATATAAACATTTGAAAGCAGATGTATGAACTTTAGTTATGTAATTCTCTGCATTGTTCATATATCTGAAGGTTTTGCGTGCAGTACAGTGTCCAAACGTATCAGCAGTTTTGAATCATCGTTGATTCATTTCCCATCTTCCTTTACTGTTATTACATCGTAGCTATCTCCCTGCCATTTTCCTGAGCTGCAGTTATTTTTAAATGTTAATTTGAGGCTTTTCATGAAGGAGTGGAAAAGAGAAATGGGGGTTAAATAAATAAACTGCGGATTGACTCTACAAATTTTAATAGGCAGCCTGATGAGTCACTCTTACCTCTGTGTTATTCAGCATCACAGGAGCTCTAGTTATGTCTGTCTGATAAAAGCATCTGGATTTATGTGATGACCTCTGCAGGACAGCGTCTGTTTCTGCAGATTCATTATTTGGTCATGAGAATCAGACTCATGTCTCCTCTGAGCTTTGATCAATACAAGCAGCGTGTCTGACCTTTCACCCTCAAGAACTGCTTTTATGATGTGACAGACCTTTAGCAGCAGTACTTTCTTACCCCATAGAGACACACTGCAGGTTATTGTTTACATCTGGAAATGTTGCCGCAGTAAAACAACGCCGTTAACTAAATGAAACCGGGAGATGTAGCTATTTTAACCACAGCAAAAGGGAAGATAACGCAGAAAAAGTGTTAAAGAACATTTTCTACAATTTTTTTTCTCTTTTATGTGCTGTTACCATAGCAACTGACTGACAACAGCTCCACCAGCATATCAGGTTTCAACAACAAACAACAAACAAACATTTCCCAAACAAAGAACAGAACAGTTTTATGTTTTTAGGCTTGATGTTTATTTTGCAATTAATATGTTTCCTCTGTGGTAGATTAGCTACTGCTGCTATTACCTAAGCTAACACTGCAGCGGTTGATTAACTAATTTAAACAGCTGATCTACTTATAATCTGTCAGAGTTGGTGTTTAGGTTGCCATTTTTCTAACGGAACTGAAACACAGAATTCCACAGCACATCTACATGTTAAGGGTGTCATAGTCAAGCTAGCATAGCTAAGCTACTTCCCTCTCCATTCTTTTAAAATTATTTTTTCCTGACCTTCTTATCTAGTTGCCATTGTGTTGACGATTAGAAACAAAGCACTGTGTCCCTTTTTCTTTTATACGTCAGGTGTGCATTTAAGATTTGTCCATTATGTTGACAACTTAACAGATAAAACCAATGCTAATCATTGTTAGCAAACAGCTTTTTGCCCTCCATAAAGTGCTCAGAATATGAATGTTTTTTATGTCCTGCTCAGAAAGTGTTGTCTGAATTGATCTTCAAAATGTGTCATAGGTTTGCATATGTGAATTGTTTTATCTTGTTCATTTAGAAATTCCCTTGCAAGAACTACCTGAATCTAAAAAATAAATGTTTGTCTCTTCTGCTTCTGATTGGCTGACCAGTTTCTTGTGATGACTCCTTCCCCAGAAGCTGCAACAGTGAAAATAGGGAGGATTTATGTTTTTGGCATAAGATGGAAAAGTTAAAGGTTTGTTTAGTCCAAAACACAAAGTAAACTCTCCAACAATAACCTGGACAGAACAAATATGGAAAGATGAAGATTTTGTTTGAGCTATATCAGAAAATCTTTCCTCCCTGAAGCAGTGGAGTCAAATTACTGTCATATTTGGTTTTCTGTTTGTTTTGTGTTTTATTTCACTAGAAAATGGCCTTTAATTTAATTGTTTCTAAAATGATGTCTTGATTATGGTGATTACCAGCTCTGTTACGTTCCCTCCATTATCCTTAATGGAAGCGTAATTAACTCTGATTAACAATAAATGTATTTTATTTAGAGAAATATATTTACACTGATTGAGAATAATTTATTTGCATTCTGTAGTTGTATGTAGCTCATCAGCTGCTGTATTTGGTTTGATTTGTTGTCCAGCTAGCTTCCAGACGGAGCCAGAGTAATCTGTCTGTGTGTGTGACATCCAATAACATCACCTTCCATATTTCCTGAGCCAGTCTGTGTCTCTGACATGGACGTGTTATAGACACGATAAAGGAATATTAAAAGTCACGGCTTCCTCTTCAGCTTATGACCACAATGTGTCTAAATCATCGTCTCATGGACAAATACAAAGACCACACACACACACACACACACACACACACACACACACACACACACACACACACACACACACACACACACACACACACACACACACACAAACAAATTACACCTTTCTGTCTTCATAACAACATTGCATTGACTTCCATTTATTTTTCATTCATTTCTGCAGCCTAACCTGGACTGTAAAACTAACCACTAACCAGTAAATGCATGAAGCTAGTGGTGGCTACTGCTAGCTAAAAAATTAGTTGCACTAACTTTAAAACACTAATTATAATCATAAGTTCTGCTAATGCTACAGAATATTATGCATATTTTATCTTCCAGATAAAAATAAAAAAAATATTTTTATATTTTTCTAATTCTATATAAAGAAAAACAAAAACAGTGAACAGCTCTGCTCTAAAATCCTCAAGCATGGATTCCAATTTAGAAAAGTTTTTTTTTTTTTTTTTAACTATAATAACTGTCTACAGATTAGAGAAAATTTACAACATACAATGTGCAAAACATTGTTCTTGAAACACTTTGCACAGAAAGATACTTTGACTAAACCAATTAAAGACCCAAACTGCTGTGATATTCTTATCAGGGATGAGTAGATATTAGCTTCCCACCAGAGATGTTATTTAATATTGGCTCTTATTTTTCTGAGTTAAGTTTGTGCGTTTCATAAATAAAGTGGCGTTAGCTTAGCAGCAGCAGAATAAAATCTCTTGTAAAATTATGGAGGAATCATGTTGTGCTTGCAGCGTAGAAAGTGTGCAGGAACGTTTCTGTGTTTGATTCCACATCACATTATTATAATTCTTCGTCTGCATCCACTTACCCTCTGTCTCCTTAAATCAACTCCTATTTTCATCTTCCTCCTCCTCCTACTCCTCCTCCTCTCTCTCTCCCTGAGTCTCCAGCCTGGAGGACCTGTTTTTTTGTGTGTGTCTCAGTGAAGCACTTAAGTCTCCCTCTGTGCGTTGAGGCTGTAATGAGGGCTGCCAGCTGTGCCACAGCACACACACACCCACGCACTCATCCATACACACACCCACGCATGCATCCACACACACACACCCACGCACGCATCCACACACACGCATGCACACACCCACACACACACATGGAGGCAGAAGTGGGCAGCACATGGCGTAATGAGCTTCATGTCTGTGTTTGCCATGAGTGAACCTTTAGGTTACATGTTTTCTGCCGAAATGTTTTAAGTTTTCATTTTGGATTCAAAACTTTAATTTAATGAGAGACAGAACAAGATGGACGCTAAATAAAAACTGTTATAATACAGAGAATGTTAAGAATAAACAAGATTAATTTTATTGTAATGAGGTGTAAAATAAACGGGAAGAAGAAAAGATGGATGGATGGATGGATGGAAGGAAAGAAGGAAGGAAGGAAGGAAAGAAAGAAGGAAGGAAGGTTAAAGGTCGCATTATTGCTTTGAAGAACCATGACCTTCCTGTTTGTCCTGTCCAGAAGGTTAAAGGTCATATCGGGTCATGCTGGTTCTGAATCAGGTCGGCCATCTTGTTCTTTGTGTCGTCAGGATCCTCGCCACCGTCGGTTCAGACTTCGACCTGCGAACGCTCCGCGCCGTCAGAGTGCTGAGGCCCCTCAAACTGGTGTCCGGGATTCCCAGTAAGTCCACCACACACGCCCACGCCCACACACCCCCACCCCCACGCGCCCTGTGGTGCTGACCCCTAACCGCTGGCTCTCCTGCAAAGGCCTCCAGGTTGTGCTGAAGTCCATCATGAAGGCCATGGTTCCGCTGCTGCAGATCGGCCTGCTGCTGTTCTTCGCCATCGTCATGTTCGCCATCATCGGGGTCGAGTTCTACATGGGCAAGTTCCACCAGTCCTGCTTCAAGCCTGGAGATCCTGTAGGTCAGAACATAAAATACTCCTACATGGTTTTACTCTAGGAAAAGAAAAAGGAAAGTTAAAATGTTTTTTTTTTACTCTTATTTGAGTAAAAACGAGTCTTTTTAGTCTTTTCAAAAGACGACTGAAGTACTGAGTAACTAAAATATAAAGTTATGTGGGAATTTTGGAATTTTGAAAGGGACCCATTATGCAAAATTAGCTTTTTTCACATTTTTGTACTTTTATTTGGGTCTCACAAATGCTTTAAAAAAACATCCAGATGTTTTTTTGGCAATAGGTTGACGTGTTTTGGTGAACCGTTTCAAAAACCTCTGTAATGTAAAGTCACAAATCAGCAGGCTGAGCTCGTTGCCTAGCAACCCCAGCAGAATTCTGCCTGTTACCTAGCAACCAAAGCAGAGTTCCAGCACATTTGGTCCGCTGGTTTTACCGCTGTATGTGCTGTACAATGGCTGCTGGAAAAGGCAAGTATTTTATTGTTGACTTACCATCCAGAAACCACTTGGTGAATTTTTGTTGATATTTCTGGAGCCTCTACACCGTGTTCCAAATTATTATGCATGTGATATTTTCTCAGATTTTCTTAAATGGTCAATGCAAATGATGGTCAGTATAATTTTCAAGTCATGAACTATTACAGTATAAATCAAATTTTACTGAACAAAGCTCCACATGAGAACAGTATTTTTTTCAAAAATAAAAAACTCAAAATGCTCTGTTCCAAATTATTATGCACAGCAGATTTTTTAAACATTTTATGGATTATAAAGTCCATATACTTTGCTGAGGTCATTTTCACACCTTCATGGACTCTGAAGGGGCCGACCAGCTCTCTCTCTCTAAACATGATTTTGTCCCAAAGCATGACTCCACTACCTCCTTGCTGACGTCACAGCCGTGTTGGGACGTGGTGGCCGTCCACCACCAATCCACTACTGCGTCCATCTGGACCATCCAGGGTTGCACAGCAGTCATCAGTTAACAAGTCTGTTTGAAAATTAATCTTCATGTACGGCTGGGCCCACTGGGCCCGTTTCTGCTTGTGAGCTCTGGTTAGGGGCCCAATAGTAGGTTCATGCACTGCAAGCCTCTGGAGGATCCTCCACCTTGAGGCTCCAGAGGCTCCAGCAGCTTCAAATAACTGTTTGCTGCTTTGTTAGGGCATTTTAACAGCTGCTGTCTGAATCCGATGAATTTATGTAACAGAAACCTTCCTCATTATGTCTTTATCTGTACAAACCCATGTTTCTGTCTTTGTTTCTGTCATTCAGCTGAGAGAGTGGTGGACTGGCCGTGCGGGTCGGAGTCGCCTGCCAGAACCTGTCCCAACGGCACCGTGTGCCAGGAGTAC
This sequence comes from Xiphophorus maculatus, assembly GCF_002775205.1. NCBI lineage: Eukaryota > Metazoa > Chordata > Actinopteri > Cyprinodontiformes > Poeciliidae > Xiphophorus > Xiphophorus maculatus. Next base: position 4,828,277 of record NC_036450.1, read on the forward strand.
TGGACCGGGCCCAACTTCGGCATCACCAACTTCGACAACATCCTGTTCGCCGTGCTGACCGTGTTCCAGTGCATCACCATGGAGGGCTGGGTGGACATCCTGTACAGCGTGAGTCACAGAGGCAGCCGGCCAATCAGCTGCAGGCACAGCCAGCCAATCAGCTGCAGGCACAGCCGACCAATCAGCTGCAGCTTCAGTGCCACACTGAGCAGCTCCACATCCAACCATCCATCCATCCATCCATCCATCCATCGTTAGGGAGCTAACTGGTTGCCATAGCAACAGTTTGATGCTACCTGCTGGTTGTTTGCTAAAATGATTCACTCATTTTAACTGATGATTCTGCTGCCTCAGTTTTCTTTCAATCCCAAAGAACTGTTTTATAATTTCCAGTTTTATCTCTTTTTGTTTGTTTTATTTGTCGTTAGTTTGATCCGTTCTGATATATTTATTCACACTTTGCCGTTAAGTCAGTGCTGTCTCTCTGTTTGTTTTAACAACCGGGCCACTGGGTTGCTCTCCTCAGTCTGACTCTCCTTCTTACCTCTCTGTTACCGAACCGTTTGCTTATCTAAACATCATTCTTTTTAGGCCAAACAAAAGTATCAAAAGAAAAAACTCAGCGGCTCTAAAAAGACAAACAAAGCCGCCCGGAGGACGAGGCGGGCCGCTGGAGCAGAACTAAAATCAGCAAAGTGTTTGGACCAGTCGCCCTCTGGCCCACACTTCTATCTGCTTCATGATTTCTGCTGGTTTAGTCAACACAGAGTCACAAACTAACTTTTATTTAGAGGCCAAGGAATCTTTGAAAGGCTCAAAGTAGTGTGTGTGTAAACAAAATTAGTACTTTTTTAAATGTAGTGTGAAAAGATGTGCAGCAGTAAGTCAGGAATGCAGAATCCATCTTATCTCAGTAAAGCAAATTGATCCTAACTATTAACTCAACCTAGATGCACCAACATTTATCCATCTTCTATCATTAAATCCATTTTTTACCATATTTTTTTCTGTATTTAAAACACACTTTCAGAGAAAAAATGTGGAAAAAACCCACATAAACATTTGGACCTGACAGCAATTTTTAACAGCTGAAATCCAGGAAGTGATGCTAAAATCTCCAGAGCAGAATTTTTCCATCCATTTGTCACCTGATCCAACCTTTTCCTACCTGAGTGAACTTTCTGCAAACCAAATAAAATTGTTGTCAAACAACCGTTGACAATAATTGATAAAATTTCCATTTTGCTTTGGAGATTTTACTAAAAGTTTAAAGGTCAAGAGGTCATCCTTCCTTAAATCAAATTAAAAATTTATGTCAAAAGTTTGTACAACCAAAGTTTCAGTTTGTAAAAATATTAATAAATGTTTCCAGAGGTCATGAAAGGTCAACCAGCTATAATTGGTGTCAAACAACTCTAAGCTACTTTAGTGCTGCAAAAATTTCCGTTTGTGCTGCTTTTGATTTGAAGATATTAATGAAACTAAAGCAGGTTTGGTTGGGATCTGATGACGTCTGGAAACTTTCTTTATTAATATCTTTAAAATGATAGCGGCACAAATTAAAATGTTTGCAGCACAAATGTTTGACAACAATTTTTTTAGATTTGGGCAATATCTTGGGACTTGTTGACCTTTTGACCTTTAAACTCTCATTAATATCTTCAAAGCAAAAGCAACACAAACAAAAAATGTTGCTGCACAAACCAATTTGATAGATCGGGGGAATACAGGGGGGCTGGTTGACTTTTTAACTTTTAAACTTATTTTTTTTTCATCAAAGCAAAAGCAGCACAAACGTAGCGGAGTTGATATCTTTAAAATTATAGCCGTACAAACGAACATTTTTGATGTTTGACAGGAACTTCGTTTGATTTTGACTTTTAAACTTTAATTAATAGCAAAAGCAGTGAAAACAAAAATTGTTGCAGCACAAAACTTTCATTAATACTTTCAAAGTAAAAGCAGTACATAAGGAAATTTGTGCTAGTTTACAGCACAAATGCTGGTTGACACCTGCTTTGTTTGATTTTGTAAATATGGATGGTTAGTTATTCATATCTTTTAAATGATAGCGGCACAAATAAAAATCTTTGCTGCACAAACGTTTGGCACCAATTTTGACAGAAACTGTTCGACTTCTCTCAGGTTGTTTCTTCTTCTGGCCGTAGATTCCTGGTAAAACGTGAAAACGTGCTGCTCCGGTTCACACTGTGAATGTTGCTGTGAGCGCAGCAGCAGCGGCAGCAGCAGATCTGTGGGCGGCTTCACTGTCGATATGTAGCAATGCGTATTTCATGCTCCGTGATTTCATTACATATCCTCCGTCTCCCCTGAGGATCCGACAACCGCCTTTAAATTAGACGCTGCGGTAATTACGTCTGCTCCGTCAGACTTTACGCTGGAGAAAAAAATGCTTTAGTGCATCTTGTGGGAAATGTCTGCGTCTTTAGTCAACAAACATTTCTTTATATTTTCTGTCCAGGCTGACAGAAGTTAAACAGTCCAGGTTCTCTGAATGAGGTTTGCTTCTTATTTCCTGAGAAAACTGCTTTAATTTGATTTATAAATCAATATCATCGTTTCAGATTAAAATATTACATCAAGATAATAAAATAACACCTGTAGTTTATGAGAAGTATGTTTATAATATTTTTTAAAACCACTTTTTACCTGACAGACGAGCTTTAAGTGACTATTTGATTCTAAATGTGGTAATTTAAATAATTATGTTTACTTGCAGCTGATTCATGATTTACCAAAGGAGGAACATGGTGATGTTGGGTTGTTTCCCTCCTAAAAAATAAAATTATAATTTAAAAACGACTTTTTTCCTCAATCGGTTGAAATCTGATGGTAGTCATACTGTTACATGGTTTAAAACTTCATATGACCAATTTCAGGCATGAATGTAACCATTTGCCTGCTTTTTAAAAGTAGAAATACAGGAAATTCAGACAAAAATAACATAATTATCATCTGCACAATGTAGAACCGGCGCAGTTAAGGTTAAAGCTGAATACGTCTCACTGAAATTACTTTGCGGTAAATTATTTCCAAAGTCTGGAGATAATAGTCGTCTCCCCAGGAGGCGGATTAGCGTTAGCTTCACATTCAGGCGGCTCTTTTGATAGATTCTCCGTCTTTCTAATGAAAGATCTTCAGCTCTGCGTGCCGCCCCGGCTGTTTAGCTCTGTCACTTAACGCTTCAGCTGTCGTCCCTCCAGCAGGCTTTCCTTGTTCCTGAATCTGTGTGATGATGGTTGATCCGGAAGCAGGGAGTGGGAGGAAAAACTGTCACCCTGGAATCCAAAATTTCATGGCAGCTTTTTGCCTTTTTAATGTTTCTGTTTTAAATCCAGGATGTGAGAGCTGCCAAATGGAGGCTGGAGGTCGTTGGAAAACAAATGTGGCGTTTTTGAAAGTATACAGGGCTGAAAAACTTATTACAGTATAAGTGTTTCACATCAGTCGATATCGATAATTATTGAGTATTTAATCATTTTCTGTTTTAAATATCTGAAATATTATCAAACTGTTGTCGTGACATTTCCTGTTTTATCCAGTTTTCTCTTCACACTGTTGCTTTTTATTTTTAAGCAGTTATGAGGCGCAGTGGGGAAACTTGAAACTGCTGCTGTGCCAGTTACTCAACAAGTGGTTGCTAGGTAACCAAAGCAGGGGGGGGGAGACTTGAAACTGCTTCGCACCAGCAGGCCGTTGCTAGGCAACCAAAAAATGATAGTCAGTTGATTACACCAACCTTTTAGCTAGCCTTGAGAGCTTGAGCGGCTAACATCTTTCCTCTCCCTACATCTCCCAGAATGCTGTGCGGTTCAATGAAATTATTGTATATTCTATCAGCTATATATCATGATATATATATTATATATATCATGATATTGATCGTGATATATATTGTTATTGATATATTGTCCAGCCCTACTTGAAAGAGTTGCAAGGAAAGCAAAGCCACAGTAGCCATATTTTTACCCAATTATTATGCAAATTTTGAAAATATTGCAAAAAAGAAATTCCATCTATTGTACAGGCGTCAAACAGAAGGTCCGGGGGCCAAATCCAGTCCACTGCAGCTCTTTATGTGGTCCTGTACACTCCAGCGGGACACATTATAATATTATTTTAGCAGATTTCATCTTGGACTGCCAAATTACATCATGGAATTCACACAGAGTCAACAGATCCCTGCACTTTTTTGTGCTAATGCATAATTGTGAGTTTATTGCAAATTTTCTACCAAATTGGTAAAAACATCAGGTTTAAGTGATGCTAATTCCCACTTGCAGTTAGCAGCATTTCTTACTTTTACTTTTACAAATACCTATGGATTTGATTTTGATCTGGAGGCTGAATACACTCTGTAGCCAAACTGGTCACTGGAATTACAAACTAAAGTTTTGAAATCAGCGAACATCTCTCAAGCTACTAGAAGTCAGCAAAACTCTCTGAGGGAATTATAACAGTATACTTACCCTGAATCCTTCACTGCTTTTTCTTACATGAATTATAGAAAAGTTCTTCATGCTAAATGCTAAGCTATCAGTGTGAGGCTAGATACATACTAGCTCAATCTGTTAGTCCCTTAATAACAGCTTATTTGCTATTTTGGTTTATTCACAAAATCTTTGACTGTATCTGTATTTTGAACCTCAGATGTGTCTTCTTGACGGCGCCGGAGGCTGCTTGTTATGTTGATCATCACACCTCCATCATGAAGTGACATATGATGAAATGAAATGATGGGTGTCCTTCACTGATGTCCTCAAGATATTCACGTTTTCTTCCATACTCCTGCTTACTGATCGTTACGGAGATCAAATGTAAACCTAAATAATCTGCCAGACAGCCAAATATTTACCAGAGCTGTTCTTGGAAAATGTCCAATATTACAAGGAAACTGTGTGTTAATATGAGGGCTGTAGAATTATATTTAATCATCATTATTAGTCCTACAGTTCTAGGAAACCTCCCAGAAAAACGTCTTTGCTTTCTCAGATGAAGTGGTTGAACTGCTGAAGCTGCCATGTTGAGGCCATGTCAGAGGAAAAGCACTCGATTCCTGCTAGCTGAGTTTAAAAATGCAAAATAACACGAGAGACAGTCTCACTTTGTCGTCTCTTCCTCACTATTCCTGCTACTGAAGGCGGCGGTTTGTGTTTCTCCAGTGCATGGAGAGTGCAGTTGGTGTTCTAGCGATCTCTGTGTGAGAAGCCTTAGCTTGGGACGGGATCGTTTGTCGGTTGTGCGTAATTCCAGCAGGTGTTTGCTGCTGGCTGCTGGCTAGTCTGAAGGAACTGAGTAGGAGACGGCTGCTCTGTGAGGCGGCAGCTACGAGGAGGAGCTGCGCCCAGAAGGCGGGGCTAAGTCCACCCAGGCGTTTTGTAACGTTGAATGGTTGCCGTGGAGATTAAATGATGATGATCGGATATTAGATGTAGCTCCACCTATGGAAGAGGCACGAATAAAATTTTTTGGGGGGTGAAAAGATTGGATATTGGTCCAATTTGGTAACAATTTTTGCTGGACTATTAATTGTCCCAGAAATTATTGCGATAAACGATAATATTGGTGTTTTGAGACCATTGTTAAGCCTAGCCAAGGCTAAATAATGATAGTGGTAAAATAATGGAAGTACAACAGACTTTAAATTCTAGTGAACATTTAACACTGGCACTAGAAGACATTTTAAATCTCAGAAATAAATAAAAGAAACAACAGAAACAACAAATAAAATGAATTATTAAGTTTCTGTAAACAAAAATCTAATTCAAAAAATAAAAGTCTAGTTGAGACCAAAACACCAGAGTGAAGACTTTTATCATTCAGTTTTTGGAGAGAAAATGTTAAATCATACGATTAATAGATGTTTTATTGCGACAGACCTGTTATTTGGGCAGATATAGATTCCCTGATCTCCGATTTGAATCTGTCATCCCGTCTAAGGAAAGGACAAACTTCCCCTCTGGCCTCCGGTTTAAATTGGCTGCTCAGCACCATCATGTTTTGCAGAAACCAAGACCTTCACCTGCCCGAATTTTCAAATTATAACCTAAATTCATCTTAATGAAGAAGGAAGCAGAAAAGACATTCATGTAAGTGTCGAACTCAATGACTTTAAGTTAAAAGATGGGAGAAAAAACAAGCCGATGATGAGAAAGTGATGAAACGCTTGAAAAGAAACGAACCCAGGCGTTCATCCTTCCGGGTGGGTGGTTGTTGCTCTGACAGCGGGGGCCGGAGGGTTCGCTGCAGCACATTTTTATTCTCTCATCTCAGATTCTCTGGTGCATAATACAGAACCGCAGCCCACTGATCGGGTCGGACCGAGCCTCCCATCACAATTACTTTGACATCGGCGTCTGCAAAGTGTCACCGAAGCGCTTTCAGGCACGGAGGACGTTTACTTCCTGAGGCACAACGGCAACGCAGAAACAAACTGAGGGTGTTGGAGACAATTGAAGAGAAGCTGTAGGAAAATGTCTTTTAGGGTAAAATGTGACAGAAATTCTGGATCGTTGCCTGAAAAAGATGGAAACTGCTTGTTATTCACACCAGCGTTGAGTGGGAGGAGTGTTTCAGGCCACTTCATGTTGATTGTAATGAAACTGAAGCAGACAAAAAAATGAAAACAGAATTCATTTGATAGCCTTAATGGAGGTCTCTGTGACATTTCTCTAAGCACCTGCTTTGTTTGCAGCTTTTTTCTGTAGATTTCTACATGTAGAACAGCAGATGTATAAACGCACAAACCGGACGTGTTTGATCCACAGTGGGATTGTGGTCCAGCCATTTCTACCCAAACTGTTTAAACTGCTCTGGAAAGCTTTTTAACTTATAAATTATAGGACTATCTGACAATTTTTACATTTATGAGGTCAGACGCAGGTGTTGGACAAGAAGGTTTGGTTTAGCATCTCTGTTGTAGCTTAGCAGGACTCTTGTCTACGCCACTGAAACTCGGTCTTCGTCATGTTTATGTTTGATGTCACGTTGAATTACAATAAACTGTCATAAGAACACGGCAGTGAAAACGTATGACACTCAGATATTGTATGCTAAGCATTTTCTTTAGAGAAAAAAAAGAACGAATTGTAGGTGACTAGCCAAAGTATGCTAAATGTTAGCCTATCTAGTGCTAACGCCAGCTTATCTGTTATAATGAACAGTAGAGGAAGTAGGCAATGTAACGGGTGACCAGCCTAGGCATGCTATTTGTTAGCCTAGCCAAGCCTAACACTAACAAATCTAATGCTAATGCTCGATTATCTGTGCTAATGCACAGCATTACGTAGGCAATTCAGATGACAAGCATGGCTTACTTATGCTAGTTTTTAACCTAGCCAAGGCTAATGCTAGTCTTTCCAATGGTAATCCTAGCCCATCCTTGCTAATGGTCAGCAGAGGAAGTAACTAATCCATTAGGTGACTGACCTAGGCATGCTAGTTGTTAGCCTAGCCAAGCCTAACACTAATATCCAATGCTATTCCTAGCTTATCTATGTTCATGAACAATGGGGACAATCCGATGGGTGACAAACCTCTGCATAGTTTTTAACCTAGCCTAATGCTAATGCTAGCTTTTACAATGATAATGCTAGCCTGTCTGTTCCAACGGACAGCAGAGGGAGCCAAAAAGCATTAAAAAAATTATTATTTCAATTTATATTTCACTTAAATTTGTATTTGATTCTCTAGTTTAATTACTTAATGAACAAACTGAGACATTTAAAAAATGTAGCTAAAATATAGATAAAATGCTCCTGTTGTTATATGTTCTGATGAATATCAGAACATGTTAAAACTCATGTGGTTCGAACTCATTGTTTTTCTTTGTTAGATAAAAAATGTCAAAATACTTTTAATTCCAGCTGAGAGAAATCCTGCAGCGACATGTTTGTGGAAAATAGCAGCTCTGTTTCTGCAGAAAACCTTTTAGTTTGGTAAATGTAAGGAAAAACATGGCATATGTGACAGCTGGTGTTTCACTGCAGTTTTAAAATGCATGATTATTAGTTACAACTTTAATTAGAGGTGCACGCTTCTGATCGGAGGAAAACTGTGATAGTTTGTTAAAAAGGGAACATTGCCCATCTTTTTATAATAAGGAAAGATTTTTCTTCAGACAAAACAGGGCAAGAAGCTGAATATAGGTCTGTGTAATTATTTTACTCCTATAAATAACATTTGTAACCGACTACGTATAAATTTTTCATTGTTTTCAGACTAATGATGCAGTGGGAAACAACTGGAACTGGCTCTACTTCATCCCTCTCATCATTATTGGCTCCTTTTTCATGCTCAACTTGGTGCTTGGTGTCCTGTCAGGGTAAGTTCACTTAGAAAGAATATGTTTATATTTCTTATTCTGTAAGTCAATTGATTTATGATTAATGGTTTATCAGATTAAAATTAGCTCCAGTTGATTAAGTACAAATGTCCGCTTAGACCGTCTTTAGGTGTTGTAGTTTGGCCGCCATCCAGCAGAGGGCGCCGCTGGTCACTTTGAATCGGCGGAGACGTTGCTACAGAAACAAAAATGGCGGAGCTAATAGAGAACAGGGAAGAGAAACTGTCTAAACGGAGTCAGTTTTGGGATGGGAAATACACTTGACAAGTATCATAAGTTTAACTTTAATTTAACCGAGCTTCAGGACGAAGTAGCGTCAATTTCTCATTCGAAAATTAACAGATGTGCTACAAAAGCGATGATATCATAGAAAAGAGGAGGAGATAACGCTGAAAAATCAACATGATTTGGAAAACTTGAAGCCATCAATCAGAGTTTTGTTGTTCATCTTTTCCTCTTTAGACAAGCCGTGTGGATTATGGAGCAGTGATGCTGCAGAATAAAAGAAAAGCAAGAAACGTCGTATTTTAGCAGTAAAATAAAGATAAAACCTCATAAACACCGCCTGGAATAAGGAATTCCCCTTTTTAATCGTTCTAAATTTTTAGTGAGTAAATACTAGAGATGAAAATTATTGGTTTACTTGATTAAAATAAGCTCTAATTGATTAGCTAACGTCTGCTGAGACCTTCTTTTAGAGTTGTACTCTGGCCACCATCCAGCAGAGGGCGCCGCAGTTCGTTTTACATCGGCGAAACCCTGGTTACAGAAACAAAGATGGCGGCCGTGTCAGAATGGAAAAGAGAATCTTTCCAAACGGAGTCCGTTGTGAAGTGGAAAATAATATTTATTCGGTTCTGTTTTAAAATATAAACACTCGACACGTTTCTTAAGTTTGACCTTAATTCAGCGGATCTTAATGACGAAGCAGCTTCAAATTTTTATTAAAAAATTACTGATGTGCGACAAGGTCGAGAAAAACGAGATGGAAAACCATTATGCCAGAAAGCAAGTGTAATTTTTAATTTAAAAGCAACCACACACAGCATTTCTGAGAATCTCTATTAACAGGGGATTTAGTGTTTTTCCTATTTTATCTTTTTATTTTTGTATTCAGCAACTTAAGAGGTTCCTGGTTTGTTGTATCAGTAATGTGATGAAATCACAAATTTCTTTTGATTGAGTCAGTATCCAATACAGTTTTGACATAATGTTAAAAAATTATGTATTTTTTAAATGTATTTAAGAAAATGGACACTTAGTGGATAGATAATCAATAAACTTTAGATTAATAAACCATATCGCTCCTATCTTCATTTGCAACCCAGTTAATAATTCATTCTTAAATGCAGTCTGTTCTGTCTCTGTTTTAAAAAATTAAAATTCTTGTCAGAGAATTTGCCAAGGAGAGAGAACGAGTGGAGAAGCGTCAGGAGTTCCTGAAGCTTCGGCGACAGCAGCAGATCGAGCGGGAGCTCACCGGCTACCTGGAGTGGATCTGCAAGGCGGGTGAGAGACTGGAAACAAAACGCCAGACTGTCAATAATAAGAACAAAATCTGACAAACAGATCCTCTGCTGCAGAGGAGGTGTTGCTTGAAGAAGAAGATGAGATTGCAGAGGAGAAGGCCCCGATGGACGGCGCCTGGTACAAGAGGAAACAAAACCTTTCAGGTGAAAACCGAGCATCTGCTTTCAAATGTGCATTAACCAAGCTGACTTTTTCCACGAAATCTAGTCTCTCTGTTAAGAAAAACCCAATCATGTTTGGCTTATTGAAAACAGAATAACCAAATGTTACATTTACCATAGTAAAACACGTCCTAATTGCATGAATAAACCAGATTTGGGTGGTGGTGGAAGACCCGGTTCTGCTTGGGAAGGATCCAGAAACCTCAGCACCTTTCCTTTGAGGGCTTCTCCCAGTTTTCTTGGCAGGTCGTTGAAGCATCTCAGGATTGGAAAGGAAAATGTGTTTCTGCAGAGATGCTCTGCTGTGTTCTGCTGCTAACCGCAGAGTTTTAAACTCTTCCTGAAATTTAAACTCTGTGTTCCTCTGTTAAATCTCAAAGATTTTATCGAAGGTGCTTTTAATTTTCTGCTTTAGTGTTTTTCCATCATTTTGAATATTTTCTCAACCTCAAATATGCATATTTTAACAAAAATGTTTGCTTTTATACTTTTTATTCACTCTTTCTTTCTTAAAATTAAGATATTAATTAAAAGAAATGAAAAAATACATATAATATTCCTGCAGCTTTACAATTATCCACCATTTTGTGTTGGTATCTGAAATAATCTAAAATCATAAAAAAATAATTGGAAGTTTGTAATTGGGCAGAAGTTCAAATCATATGAATATTATTACAAAGCACTATAAATTAATTAATCTTCCAATTTTCTTTATAAATTTGCAATCAAGGAAACAACAGATCCCAGCATTTTTTTCATTCATAATTGTGAGGTTATTTGCAAAAATGTTAAAAAACTTTTGGTTTTAGTTATGCTAACTCCCACCTGCAGGTGGCAGTATTTCTGCTAAATGTCTGTTATAATCTGTGATAAATGTGGTAGTAAAAATATAACTATTTAGGTTCTTTAAAGATTAAAATGTTTGAGTCCAATCTCTTGTGTTGTTGGGACTTAATAAAGAAAAAATATCACAAATATTTCTAAAGTAGCACCAAAAATGAAGGATTTTCAATGCAAAATTTTTTTTACAATAATAATGATCACAAAATCCTGGAGGAACTGATAAATAAGAGAAATATTTTTTCTTAGATTGAAAAAAATAAATTAGAAAATAATTTTACCAATCAAATCTTCTGCTACGGAGAACATCAATGTATATGCTATAATACATAAACAAATTTATTTATGTTTTTCTCAGCTTTTTTGTACATTTCACTTGAAATTTGCTGATAAATTCAGATTTTACAGCCTGATGTGAAGATATTGGACGTGTTTAAATGCATTCCCATGCTCACACACACACACACACACACGCCCACACACACACACACACACACACACACACACGCACGCACACAGTTGTTATGCTTTTGCCAGAAAACAGACACACACTCCACACACACAAAGCGGCAGAAGCCAGCACTCCTGTGTCCTCCATTAGTCACAAACGGAGGATTAGCACGTCTGAATCCTCGGCTGTAGAAATGCGGCGGTGATGTTGTTGGTGCAGAAAATATGCGTTTGGTTTCTTTCAGATAAATAACAGGTGTGAGTAATGGAGCAACGTGTCAGTCAGACTCAAGGATTTAGGAAGACAGTAATACTGGTGGCATATGAGTCACTGCTGACATAAATAATCGTAGCCGCTAATCACTTCCACAACATCCGTCACAGTTACAAGCAGATGATCAATTAGGCAAATTAGGCGATTTAGTGACTTCCAGAGATGTCTGGGTTTACTACAGAAGGGTTGAGGAATAACGCTCACTTCCTGTGTTTACTAACTGGTTTTATGCTAACTTCCTGTTAGCTAACTATGCTGCAGGCTCAATATAATTTTTTGTAACAGCTAACCAGAAGTACTACTACTAACTTCCTGCTCCTACTAACAATGCCACAGTACTAATGCTAACGATGCAGTAGTCCGTAGTTTTTTTTATTTCAGTAGTTTTTTATGTCAGCTGCTGACAAACAGTTTTGTTTAGAAAATCTGTCAATAGTCATTTATTTTACCTGAATACAGATTATATTTTCTATTGGTCTCCAAACATTCTCCATTTAGACTCTGCAGCAGCTGTTTTAAAAGTTATTTTTGTGTTGATTGTTTTGGCCAGTCATTAGTTCCTTCATTAACAGAAGTAAACTGAGTTTCCGTTTCTGTCTCCTGGTTTCCATCCTCTGTGTCTTTTGCTGTTTCTGCAGTTCTGAAGCGAGGGAAAATCAAGAAGGGTAAAAACGATCTGATTGGTGCAGAGGAGGGAGACGATCCCTTTGCTGACATGTCCTCTGTTGGTAAGGCTCATCTGTTTTGAACAGGTCATCTGGAGGTCAAAGGACACCATCTGTTCACAGCCTTTTTACATAAAAGCAGGCAGTTTTCTACAAGATCCTGACCTTTTGACCTCCGTTTATCAAATTAGGCTAAAAATCTCACAGGAAAACCTGAACTTTAGGATTTATCCTGCTTGATCAGTTGAGTAGCAACGACACTGGATGTTCTCACTGCTTTGGTTTGCAGTTTTTGGACATTTAACAGCTAAAAAAATGACATTAGTCTTAAAGATTGTTTTATATTTAATTATTGGGTGAAGATACTGACTACCGTAACTCTCTCCATTCGTTCAGTGACCAAACTGGTTTCTACTGTTGCAAGATATTTCAAAACTTTACTCATTATTGGCCTTACTGATCAAAGTTCTTTATTAAGCCAATTTGTCTAGTCCCAGTTTGATTGCACACTGCAAAAACTCAAAATCTTACCAAGTATTTTTATCCTAGCACACTTGAAAACCTAAAGTAACCAGATGTAGGAGTTTGTTTAGAGTCAGTTATTCCTTAATAATGAAGAAATAGTTCTAGTTCCTCTGGTGGATTATTTTAGAATTGTTACCTAGCAACGCCAGCCAAGCCCGTCGCCTAGCAACCCAGTTCTAGTTCCACTGGTAGATTATTTCATTTATAACAAAACATTTTTCCCATGTTATAAGTGAAGTAATCTGCCAGTGGAACTAGCAATTTTTAAAATCAATATTAAGGAATTATTCTCTCAAAACAAGCTGCTATATCTTTCTTTAAAGCTACTTATCAGTTAGTTTTGTCTTTTTTCAACTGAAATTAGATATTTGCACTAGAAACTAGAGAGATATACTTGGTAAGATTTTGTGTTTTTGCAGTGTAGTAGTCGACTCCTGCAGTTTTATCTCCTAAAATAAACAATTGTTTCCTGTTTATGAGGAAACTGTCAGAGATGAGAACTTGGCTTGAATAAAATTCAGTTTGCAGAGTTGAAGTTGGAATAAAAATGTATTTTATTTGTCGTGCTTTTGGATTCAGTTCCCCCCGGCTCCCCGTTCGGTCGGGCCAGTGTGAAAAGTGGCGGGAAGATGGACAGCTCATCTTACTTCCGGCGCAAAGAGAAACGCTTCCGGTTCTTCATCCGGCGGATGGTGAAAGCTCAGAGTTTCTACTGGATCGTTCTGTGCCTGGTGGGCCTCAACACGCTGTGCGTGGCCATTGTCCACTACGACCAGCCGGACTGGCTGACCAGAGCGCTCTGTGAGTGATCACCACTCCACGCTGACGAAAGCCAGACGTTCACGATCGCGTTAATTAAAAGTTTCATTTACAACCAGACACAGCAGAGCTGGTGTTTCTGGGTTTGTTCCTGACGGAGATGACCTTGAAGATGTACGGCCTTGGAGTGAGAAATTACTTCCACTCGTCCTTCAACTGCTTTGATTTTGGGGTAAGTGGCTGGAATCAAAATGGCTTCCTTCAGTCTTTTGATGGTTTTAATGGCTTGTTCCAGTTAGGCTGGCCAGGCTGATCTGAAGCTTCATTTATGATCAGGATTGATGCTTCGATACGAAGCTGTGAAAAATAGCAGGAAGAATCCGATCAGCTGTTTAAATGCAAAACTGCAGATGTGAAACCAAAAAACCTACAAAACCTCTTGACGAGAACTCTGGGTCGTTTCAAATGCATCTGTTAACCTCAAGTGAACTACAGCGCAGTGCATTCTGGGTAAGTACAGCCAAAACAAGGATGCTAACTAGCGCTAGCACGAGAAACGTCTCCTGATCTTTTACCAGACAACATACAATCACTAAAATCTGACACTACTCCATTTATGTTTACATTTTGTGAAGCAGGACGTTGTCTTACTCAGAGGTTTTTGTGTTGTTTACTTCAGTGGTTGTTGGTGCAGCGCCCCCACAGGCCAGGAGCAGAACAGCTTTTTCACTTAGTTTGGTTGGTTTTAAACAGAACCGCAGCAGCTGAAAATGTAACAAATATTGCAAATTTGATCCCCAATTGAACAAAACAAAATGATGTTTAGGAATAAAACAATCAAAAACACCAGATTAAGCTTTAAGACGTTGCACTCAGAGTTTGCTGAACACAATTAACTCGTTTTCTTGCAGTTTGTTAATTGTCGTCATCAGATCTAAAAGCATCTGCTGCCGTCTCCTCCGTTGTGTTCAGGTGATCGTGGGAAGTATTTTTGAGGTCATCTGGGACATGATAAAACCAGGAGCATCGTTTGGCATCAGCGTGCTGAGGGCCCTGAGACTCCTCCGGATTTTCAAAGTCACCAAGTGAGTTTGTTTCAGGAAAGCTGCTGTCAGGACGACTTCTGTTCAGCAAACAAACATTTGGCTTCTTATGCACTTGGCAGCTGATGGCCTGTTAGGCCTTCAGAGCATTTTGGATTTGCTTCAAACTCTGAGTGTCCTACATTGCCTCTATTCAAAAAGAAAGAGAAATCTGTATTGATGGAACATTAAAAGTGACCTATTATGCTTCCTTGAAGCGGTTGGGTTGGTCTATTTACGTTTTTTACCCAAAATTAGGATAATGAGATTTTAGTCTGATCAGTTATGCCAGTTATGAGACGTTTTAGGGTCTCTGTCACTTTAAGTCAGCCTTTCTCAAACTGTGGTCCCTGCACCAGTAATGGGCGCCCCCTACTGGTCCGCCAGGTACTGCATGTAAACCACCATTTATCTGCCGTGACGTCAGCTCAATGTGCGATGCTACACAAAGGATTGTGTTAAAAATAATAATGGAACATCGGCTTAATGATGTATTATTTTCACCATATTTTTTTTACTTAAATTATTAAATAAAAAAACTTGTGATTCTCTACATTTGTTTTGCATAAATAACCCTTTTAACCAACCTTTTATTCAATGCTTTTCTTTCTGCTCTCAGATACTGGAACTCGTTGAGGAATCTCGTCGTTTCCCTTCTCAACTCCATGAAGTCCATCATCAGCCTGCTCTTCCTCCTCTTCCTCTTCATTGTGGTCTTCGCTTTGCTCGGCATGCAGCTCTTCGGTGGACAGTGAGTAATATTTCCAACATGCCGTCGTCTCCGTTGCTCCGTCGTACACACAAACCCCCAGCGACTCCTCCAAGATCCTCTCCTGTCCTTCTGCTTGTGATCCCTGGACCGCTGCTGCGGCGGCGGTGACAAACATGTCGGCGCAGCAGGTAGCTGGCTGAGAGGCAGCGCCAACTGGAGCCCTTTGAATATCACTCCCAGCAGGAGCGTCGTGTCGTCTAATGACAGGAACACCTCCTGATCCCAGAGCTGGCTGCACATAATCAAAGGCCTGGCATCTGGCCCATGTTCTGAATCAATTTACACACAAACCTTTTATATTGCAGCCCACATCACTGCTGGGACTTTGTGGTGGTGAAATGTTGTCATTCATAGAGCAGCTTCTCGGTGAGACTTTATGCACTTTTACAGCCGATTGAGGAACAATCGTCCTGACTTTTCCTGGAAACAGTTTGGTTTTTACTGGCGAACTGTGCTGTAAAATTTTGCTAAATGATAAAATGTTCCAGTAACTATGACGATAAACGACAATATTGTTGTTTTGAGTCTAGAGATGGATGGTAAATTAATAATATATATTGCAATAAACATGCAATCAATATCAATAGATAGATAATACATCTGAGAATATTCAGTAGTCAATAAATAAAACCACATGGCATTCTGGGAGATGTAGGCAAAGGAAAGGCTTTCTAGGTAAGCTAGGTTGGAAACTACTAACTCACTGACACTTTGGTTGCCTAGCAACAGCCTGCTGTGTAAGAAACAGTTTCAAATCCCCTCCCCCCCAACTTTGGTTACCTAGCAACAATCTGCTGAGTAACTGACGCAGTAGCAGTTTCAAGTTTCCCCACTCCACCTCAAAACTGCTTAAAAATAAAAAACAACATGAAGAGAAAACTGGATAAAACTAACTTCTGATTGAATGGGACAGGAAGTGCTTTTATTTTGATACTTCCAGTTAAAAGTGTGCTTGCAATGCAAGCTAGCTTCGACATCGAGAAAACCTCGGATGTAATTTATGCTTATTTTCTTCTGAAATGATCCATTTAAGGTTCGGTTGTAATAACATTCCAACCAAATGTTATTCATTATTATGAAGCTACAGTTAGCGTAGCCTTTAACATCCAACAACATCACTGACTAAAAATAATTTGCATTGTTTCACAATAAAATGTCTGTAGCAACTTCTTTTTACTCTTTATTAAATAAAGTAAAAACTGCTGCTAGGATCAGATGAGGAGTCCAAGTCAAGTCTCAAGTCTGTAGGAAAAAAATCTCCCCAGGTTTTTTATTTTCAAATTCAAAAATACTTTAATGATCTGAAAGGGAAATTAAATGCGTAGTTCCCTGAACTGAGAGTGATCTGCGCCATCTTAGCAGGGAAGCGTAGCGGGCCGATGACTTTGAGACCAACAAAAACAAAACGTGGACATTCCTGACCGATGGGCGAGAAAGCTACATGAACAAAATGGCTGCTGTTGGATCGACCCGTATGAGAACTCTTCATGTGAATAACAAGGTTCTGGTGACTGGCAGAGTGAGGTCATGTTCTAACAAACACATAGGCTACATGTCCGTCTTAGCCGGCACATAAAAGCTACATTAGCTAAGCTAACTTTCCTCGGTCGGCCGTAAGTAAACATCACTGATATTATTACAGAGCTGGGTAGAGTAATCAATAATTGTGATCTAGTAATAGTTGTAATGTTCTTACAGCTAGTTCTTTTTTATTGTTGTCATAGCAACTCCATAGCAACTGCCTACCAAGATGGCCGTCAGTTACAAAGTTCCGGGAAGTGTGATGTCACATGGGAACTATGTATTCAAATTCAATAATACTTTATTGATCCCAAAGGGAAACTAAATAATAATAATAATAATATTTTTGCCTCTGAAGTCTGAAGCTCCAGCTGCCATCTTGTTGTTGGTCGTATTTTCTCCCAGTGACTGTCGGCCCCGCGCGTCGTTGCGCTTTAGGACAGCAGGCCGTTGCCATGGTTCCCGGCTTAATTGTGCGACATCATTAGCGTTACTTGGCTGTCAGCTGATGGACATGTGTGAGATGAGTCTGACACCAACAAGATGTGTGTAGTTAGCCGAGCGTATCGGACTGAACACGTTTCCCCTAATCAATTATTTCCTCGTCTTTCTCTAGACTGAACTCCTGCTCAGCGTGTAAAGGAGCATCTTGTACTGTTTTTTTAATGTTCCTGAGCAAAGATCATGAGTCATCTTCTGAGTAACCTAAAAATAGTCTGTTCTCTGTCAGCTGTGGTGTAACAAAGGAAAACGCAACCTTTTTCTTCTGAGCAGAAACCTGAACGCTCTCGCTGGGCTAAATGGTGAGAATTGAAAATGAGCAGCAGAGAGAAGTTTCCCTGCTGAGACTCTGTGGACCTGAGCTGCGTTTGGAGAGAAAGAAAATGTCTGAAGGAGCGATTTGTTCTTATGATTCCAGCTTCAGAGCTTCTTTGTCGATTAGCTCTGACTTTGTGGTTCTCAGCAGACTCGATGTTCTTATGTTTACAGCCAGAGATAATTCACAGATTCTGCTGCGCTCAAACTGTTTACTCTGAGTTTCAGTTGGATTTCTTTCAGTTTGACATTTCGGCGTTTGGTATCTAAAAGATTTGGCATTTAGTTAAAAGGATAAAAAAGAAAAGAGGTTGATCAGTCCTTCCAAACCATTGGAAAAAATACCAAATGTTTTGTTTTCATGCTAATCACATGACTGCAACCCTTAGATTTAGGATCATAATAGAAAATAAAGTAGATTTAAGTGACGATGTTGTTGCCGGTTGGACCGGTCTGAATGTCCAGTAAGCTGGAGCTTTTCAGAGTTCAGAGTTGACTGGGCAGCAGATGAAACATCCACTGGTTACAAACCAGTAACAGGATTTCTGAACGTTCAACATGTCAAACCTGGAAGCAGAAAACAGGAAATGTCTCGGATGGTCGGATGGACGGATGGTTGGATGGTTGGATGGATGCATGGATGGATGGATTTTTCCTTCTCATTTTGTCGCCTGGGTTTCATTGATTCATAATAAATAAATGTAAGTGTCTACAAATCAAATATCTATAAATCAAATATCTACAAATCAAATATCTATAAATCAAATATCTACAAATCAAATATCTATGAATCAAATATCTATAAATCAAATATCTGTATGATGTTAATCTTCCTCAGCATTCAGAGGAAACTATAGAACCGTTTTTCCTCCCAGCTGCTCTACAGGATCATTGCTGGTCCAAATCATACCGACCAACAGACTCTCACTCCTGTAGAACCAGAACCGTTGGGGCTCAGCATTAAGCCGCCTCCTCTGGTTGGTTCACGATAAAAAATGAAAACCTGCTGCTGTTGTGTTCAGGATTAGATGAAACTGCTGGGAACAAACTGAGCGTCATGTGACTCCGGTTCCCAGGGTGGAGGTAATGGAGTCTCCGTGGTCGCGCTCCCAATCCCCATTATCAGGATAAACAGAGCAACACGCTCGCCGCTCAGCGCTGCTAATCCCTGAAGAGAAGAAGAAGAAGAACGGGAGGAATGGAAGGAAAAGTGGGAACAAATGGAAAAGATGATGGAGGGATGGAACCGGGAAGGAGAATGTTTAATCCATCGCTGTGAAAATCCCACCAGGATTTAAACACTTTATTTTATCTTAAATGAGTTTAGTCCTCTGCTGCACTTAAAAAAATAACTATATGTGGAATAATGTTTAAAAGCTGTTGGAAGTAATTTCAGGAAACTGCAAAGTTGCACTGTAAAAACTGAACTGCAATGTTTGGGTTTATTTAACCTGGCTTAACAGGAAGAAATTGGTTTTATTTCTCAGTGCTTCATCTTGTTATTCATACGCTTATAAATGTCAAACTAAATATTTAATTCACAAACTAAATATATACACCGTGTTCCAAATTATTATGCAAGTGATATTTTCTCAGATATTTATTTTTTTCAAACTACAAACACAAAGCATGACTCCACCACCTCCTTGCTGACGTCTCAGCCGTGTTGGGACATGGTGGCTGTTCACCACCAATCCACTACTGCGTCCATCTGGACCATCCAGGGTTGCACAGCAGTCATCAGTGAACATTTAGGTCCCTCTTGAAAATGAGATCTAGATCTTAACGGGGTTTACCTGATTAAATAAAGGAACATATGTCTGTTTGAAAATGAATCTTCATGTACGGCTGGGCCCACTGCTTCCGGTTCTGCTTGTGAGCTCTGGTTAGGGGCCCAATAGTAGGTTGATGCACCTCAAGCCTCTGGAGGATCCTCCACCTTGAGGCTCCAGAGGCTCCAGCAGCTTCAAATAACTGTTTGCTGCTTTGTAAGGACATTTTAACATCTGCTGTCTTAATCCGATGAATTTATCTAACAGAAAACTTCCTCTTTATGCCTTTATCTGTACAAACGCAAACAAAATTTTTAGTTCTAAACTAAATGTTTAAGTCTGAGTTAAATATTTTGTTTTCAAACTCTAAATTGAATATTTAGTTTAACTTAATATTTAGTTTCAAAATAAATATTCATTTTCCAAGCAAAATATTTTGCTCGGACAGAAATCTTTAGCTTGCTAACTAAATATTTCGTATATATTTTCTAAACATAACAGAAGAGATTTTTCTACTTTTCCAAATAAATTTGCTTCGCCAAACATCATTTATTATTACATCATTACTTTTGCTAACTTTGACAATTTCAGCTAACTAAAAGTCAAAACATAATAACTTAGAAAATTAAAATGATACAAAACACAAATAAAACAAAGAGTTTTCATACAGAAACATTAGTGTTTCCTAATATGGACAGTATGGCTCTCCACCCAGGAGGCCATTGCTTCAGTTTAGAAAAGTCACCAGTTGCACTATAGACAACAAAAACAATAAGTGGAAGGAGAAAAATATGTGCAAAGCAACAAGCACAATAATTATAATTTTATTGGCTTTTTCATATTATTCTTTTAAAACTGATTAGTTTTGAAACATTTTTAAGTTTTATTTCTGTTAGGATCTGAAGAAGTTTTATATATATTAATATTTTTATGAGACATTTTTTAAATGAAACACAAATACAGCTGGTGAGAGTCCTTAAGTTTGAATCTGCCAACTGATCTTCATACTACTGGTTTTAAATCCCACAGAAAATTATATTTTTAAGTTTTTTAGTTTTTTTTTAGTTTTGTGATTTTCTTTTTAATGAAGCGTTTTTGATTCTCCAGGTTTAACTTTGAAGATGAGACACCAACAACAAACTTTGATACCTTCCCAGCAGCCATCCTCACTGTGTTCCAGGTAAAATAACCACAGGAAAATGGAAAAATGGCCAAACAAAGCTCTTTATCTGAATTCAAATTAGCTTAAAATAATCTCTTTTGTCCCCAGATGAGCTCTGTGATAATCCTTCAATTAGTCTGTGCTCATCCCCCTTTGCTCTGTGAAGTGATTTAATCCACAGTCCGTTTACGAAGCAGCCTGCGTTTTCCTCAGATCCTGACCGGCGAGGACTGGAACGCCGTCATGTACCATGGCATCGAGTCTCAGGGCGGCGTTCGGCGTGGGATGTACTCCTCCATCTACTTCATCGTCCTCACGCTCTTTGGAAACTGTATCCTCTTCGGTGCAACAGCAGAACTTAAATATGAGGCAAAAATAGCTATATTTTATATATATATATGCAGTGGCCCTTAAACACCTTAGAAAACCTGAACTAGCAAACTAAATTGAGGCTATCCTTGAACTGTGATCCAGGGCCACCCAGAATCATTCATAGGGCCACAAATGGCCCCCGGCCCGCACTTTGGACACCCCTGTTTTAAACCGTTTACTGTTTTACAGCAATGCATTCTGGGTACAGAATAAACATCATTATCTGCCATGATGACGAAGAGAAATGTTGTCATTTTGAATGTAGTTCAGAAGTGCACACACCTCCAAGTTGCGCATAGAAGGTTAGACTGAACAAAGCAGTTCAAATTCAAAAAGTGAACAAAAAAAGCAAGGCTTTCGATTTGTGTTAGAGAGATGAAGAAGGATTGCTATATGCCGAATGAGGAAAATTAAAAAAATATTTCTAATTCAGTTGTACTACAGTCATAAAAACTGCAGAATTTTGCACAGATTTTAGATTTTGTGTGCATAATTCATTCCTTTCCCTCCTTATCTGGTTTTTCTCACAGTGAGTGCTGGAGTCCTGATGCTGTTTGCAAGGCTGAAACTGACGGTTGAGGTGTAGAAACACACACAGATTGTTTTATTTCTCATATTGTGAATAAATGTCGTACTACAGATTCTACATCACTGGCAGAAGCATCGTGTTAAAAGCCATCAGGACATTTTTGTTGCATTTGTATCAAATTATCACTGATTACACACCAACTTTCTGAATTTGTAACTCAGTTGCAACTCCTATTGTCCCTCAAATCTAATAAATGCAAATTAAAGTTGTCCAATATCAGATTTAGTGGAAATAAAGATAATAAAAGGTGTATATTTTTTAAATATATTTTGCCACTATGTGTATTTTTTTCCTGAAAGTTGTGATTCAGACACTTTGCTAAACGTCTTCTTGGCCATCGCTGTTGATAACCTCGCCAACGCCCAAGAGCTGACAAAGGTGGGCTCAGAAATCACCAAGACCAATGGAAAGTAGTTTATATTCTCCTGTGTCCTCAAGATATTCGGCTGAGAGACATAAAACCTGAGCTTTGGGTTGGCAGGATGAAGAGGAGCAGGAGGAAGCAGCCAATAAGAAGCTTGCTCTGCAGAAAGCTCTGGAAGTAAAAGAAGTCAGCCCGATGTCAGCCGCCAACATTTCCATCGCTGCGTAAGTTTCTGCCTCCTTCTCGCTCTGTTTGCTCCCACAAAGGAGGGAAATATGTTTGTTTTTCTATATTTCTCTCTCTGGATGTTCTCCCCTCTCCGTCTCAGAAACGTGTTTTTGTTTGTTTGCATTTCTCCTCATCTTATCCCCGTTATGACCGTGCTCTAGCTGTTGTCTTCTCCAACTTTATCTGCAATTAAGGAAGCACTGAGTTTCAACTAACAGCTTTCACCTAATTGTTTGTTTTACTGCTGAGTTTAATTAACATTTTACTAAAAAAACAATGAAAGAAGATTTTATTCACTCCTGTTTGTTGCTCCCTGTTCTACAGATATTATACAGATAAATATTTAAGATGTCAAATCTGCACAAAAATATCAGGATAAAATTAGCTTTGCAAATGAGTAATATTGCAAATGTTATTTGCAATATTATAATATTATAACATACTGTAAATGTATATTACAGTATATTAGTATAATATACTGTAATATATTAATGTAATGGTGAGTTTTGTGAGACAAAATCACACCGAACTTTTAATATTTCCATGAAAATGACAAAATAAAAACTGTTCAGATTTATGTAGCTTCTGAAGAAACAACGAAAAATTTTCCACAAAGTTTTATCGGTGGATTTTGTTGATGTGTTTAATTGTACAACAGCATATTAAAAAATGGGAGTACATTTCTGCCAAAAAAATATTCTAGAAGAAAATCTAAAATTATCTGAGTTTGAAATAACTCAGAAATGTTCTTCAAAATTTCAAAAAGAATAGTTTCAAAAGTTAAATTTTTTTACTTTTTAAAGTTTTTCCAATTTTTCAAAGTTTTCTTTCCAAATAAAATCTGACGCTAATCTCCAAATCTCAGTTTTTTTTTTCTTCTGGCAGTTCTTCAACTTTTGAAACTCAGAAATGTTCATCTTTTTTCGATAAATTTTTTTAGATTAATCTCAAATTTTAATTTTTTTCTAGTAAATTTTTAACATTTGAAACTTAAATTTCTTAGTTCTTTTTCTCGAAAACCTTTGTGCTCATTCTCAAAATTTCTGAGTTTTTTTTTTCCAGTTTTTTCTGAAAATAGTCTCAAATTTTCTGAGTTCTATAGCAAATGTAAAATTTTTATGACTGAAATGTTCTTGTTTTTCTAGAGAATTTCTTAAATTAATCTAAAAGTTTTTAAGTTTTTTAGGCTGAAATTTACTCCTAATTTTTTCCATCCATAGTGATCCTGATGCGCTGCAGTAACTAACTGAACTGGCAAACCAATTTCAGGATATTCTTGATTAAGGGCCCCAAATGGCCCCCAGACAGAGACTGTAAAGACTAATTGCCTACTAGGAGAATTTGTACACCTAATAGTGAAGCTACTGTAAAAACATGTCAGCTAATCTGTTCACATAAAAACAAGCAGAAAGGTTAAAGGTCAGGATGAGCTCCATAATATTGGATTTGCTAATTTTCAGTTTGAATCTTTGCCCAGCTTTAATATTATTGTTACAGGTTTCACAGCCGTCTACTCATGTGACTAATTGATTAATTGATTTGCTCCTTAATTGCCATTTTCCCCACTGAGAATGACGTCATTTAGACCCGGCAGCTGATCAGTGCCGAACGTCTCCAGGTGTTTTGCTTCCCAGTCGTTCTCCTTTGTTGTTGTGTGATGTTGTGCGTTTGGTTTCTGCATGTCAGAAAGATTTCCTCTGGTTGTTGACTGTTATGCTAAAAGGCTTGTGGTTTTGTTTTGTTTTGACTGGACAGGTTTTGTTTTTGTTTGATTCCTGTTGAGAAAAACTCAGGGTTTCATTCCCAAATCCTTCTCCAGCTCACAGTGCAGTAAAGTATTAAGTCAGGACTTTTTGGAAATGTTGATACCATAATTTGGTGCAAATATTCTGAATTTGGCATCGGGGATGCTAATCCTGGATGTTGCTGCAAGCTAACAGTCCATGAGTGCTAATAATAACTTCCTGTAACATTTATCTTTGCTACATAGCTAATCCTAGTCTTTCTGTACTCAATCAATAACATCATGTAGCAGTTAGCGTTGCTACAGTGTTTATCCTAGCTTCTTGGTGCAGCTAGCTCAACTGGAGTGCTAACAATAATGTCATGTAGCAGTTGGCTTTGCTGCAGCTACAATTAGCTTCTAACAGTAACGTCTTGTAGCAGTTAGCGTTGCTACAGTGCTTAACCTAGCTTCTTGCTGCAGCTAGCTGTACTAGAATGCTAACGATAATTTAATGTAGCAGTTGACTTTGCTACATGGCTAATTCAAGTCTTTTTCTGCAGCTAGTTGTACTCAGGTCCTGTCAGTAACATTTTGTAGCAGTTAGCTTTACTATGGTGCTAATCCTATTTCCAAAAGCTCAAAAGTTTTGTGTTTTCAAACTTTTTTTTTCTTTTAGAAAACTTCTGAGATTACTCTCAAATTAAATTCCAGATTTTTTTATTTATTTTTTTGTTCCATCTACAATGGCCCTAATTCGTTGTCATACCAGAAGCTCCAGATGAAAGTTTAGTTTTAGTAGCAAAGCAAAAAGATTCAAAGCTGTTTGTTCTTTAATTATGAGAATAAAACTTGCCTGTTTTCAAATCTTCGCGCTCTGGAATGAAACTCCTGGATGGTTTTTGGTTTTTGTCGAATCGCTCCGGGCTCAGGTTGCTGTTGTGTTTTCAGAGCAGCTTCATAGAAACAGTGTGAATCACAGAGTGTAGGGACAGGTGGACGGCACCGACAGGTAAACACACCGTCCACCTGCTCCCTCCACATTTCTCGTCTCATTCTTTTCCTTTTGTTTTTGTTCTGCATGTACAGTTTTGTAAAGCAAAATCGAGATGCACTCTCTCGCAGGTCGTCCGTCACCAGCATTCAGTCACCGTGAGTTATCGCTCTCTCAATTTTCTGCTCCTTCCTTTCTTTCCTTCCTTTTGTCCTTTATTCTCTCTCCATCGCTTAATTCCTCCCATTTTACCATTGACACTTTATCCTGCTCTTAAAACGAATCTTTCCCACTCTCCTACTTGTTTTCTCCTGTTTTAGACTTAAGCTTTCAAAGGCTAACTTTTAATCTTGCTAGAAGGAACAAAATGTTGTGTTTAGTTCATTACATAAAGCGGTAGAGTTGGAGTGTAAAGTGACAGTAACTAGTGTTTCTACAGCTCATCATTGTTGGTGTCTCCAGTAATTCCTCTGCTCTGTACGCTCTGATCCCAGTAATTTGTTTATAAAAGCTTAATTTCCCAGTGTTGCTGTCAGCAGAAGTAGTTTGACATTTCCAGTGTGTTTGCCATGGCCGACCCCCGGACATGACGGTGGGATAAAGTAACCAAGAAGCCGCTCTAACGTCGGTAATCTGCTCTTTGTTGGTCACAGAGGAGCGTCGGAAAACCATTATTTGCTCAACTACTTCATTTCAAAAAGTTAAAATTGCACATGACATAGCTCATAAAAACCTAAAATCCAGTTTCTGAGAAAATTAGAAAGGATTTTTATTAAAGAAATGGTTTGTTACGACCTTCACATTCACTGCAAAAGAACCAAAAAAACCCAGAAACTTAATTTTGGGGTTTTTATTAACTATAAGCCACAATTATCAGAATTATTTGAACTAATTCTCCCTCTGTAAAAAAATTAATTACTGTTGAATTCCTGAAAGAAGCTATTTATTAATCTTCTAAATTATTTCTGTACAATATGGCTGACAAACATATCACTATAAGTGTCGATATTGATAATTATCTATTAGTTTTTTGTTTAAAATATTTTAAATTCTACCAAACTGCTGTTGTCGTGACCTTTCCTGTTTTATCCAGTTTTCTTTTCATGACATTATTTTTTATTTTTAAGCTGTTAAGCGACGCAGTGGGGAAACATGAAACTGTTGCTGCGTCAGTTACTCAGAAGGCCGTTGCTAAGTAACCAAAGTTTGGGGAGGGGGGGGGGGGGGGGGGGGGCTTGAAACTGCTTCTCACCCCGCAGGTCGTTGCTAGGCAATCAAAGAGCGAGCGAGTGAGTTGATTCCAGCAACTTTGTTTAGCAAAAGTCTTTCCTCTGCATACATCTCCCAAAATGCTATATTATATAGATTGAATATTGAATATTAGACATATTGTATATTGTTATTGATTTATCATCCAGCCTTATTCTAATTACTTAAATAAATCTGTAAAAAAAAAGGCTTAAATTTGTTTATAAGATAAAAATATTTATACACGTTCTCCTATTGTTTTATGTCTTATTTCTAACAAATGACCAGTCCAGTCCTGTCAGTTAATCTCTCATTATCCAGTGCAGCCGGACCAAAACTCCCTGTCTGTGTGTGTTTGACCTGTCTGTCTGGTTCCTGTGTTTTCTCTGTCTGTGTGTCTTTTAGGAGTTATACAGTCTACTGCTCCCCCACTCGACATATCTTGAAATACAGGTGACCACATAGAAAACGGTTCCATGAATGGACATGTACAGTCAGTCTGGACTGCTAAGATAGCTCAATGTCTTAATCATTTTAATTTTCTTCCTTCTTGTTTTTTGGGGGGGAAAATGCATGTATGCAAATTGTTTTTTGTTTTTTTTTCATCAAATATCATGTAACAGAACATTTACATGAAATAACTCTTCAATGAATGTTGTTCAAATTTAAGTACAACCTTGTTTCTTCCATTACATATAGGGGCGAAAGCAGCAGACATGGAATCGAATGCATGTCATTAATTTATCCTCAGCAGATACAATCACCTCCATAAGCAGGAGTTTTATCAGGCTACATTGTAATCCCTGTTTCACATCTTACTGAAAATGGATCCTAGAGGTTCCTTTCAAAACAAAGCGGGAACCAACATGGATCCCTGGGGTACACCACAGCAAACAGGAAAATCCTTCACAAATATGGTCTAAACCAGGACAGAACTGGCAGTGAAAAGACCATAAAAAATCCTGAGTCTTATTCAAAATGTGAACAAAATGTGAATAAGATTCTTCACAAAGTCTTCACAAACGCCACAGACAATGTCAAATGGACACATTTAAATATGTTGAAGCACGGTAAGGCTGAAAAACGTATCACGATACATATGTTTCATATCGGTCAATATCGATAATTATTGATTAGTTTTGTGCCAAGTATCTAAAATGTTACCAAACTGTGGCCATGGTATAGAGATAATCTGTGAAAAATTTATTTCCTCTGCCTTCTCCCAGTGCTATCTAGAAACGACCAATCAGAGACAGGAGAGTTTTAGTGCTGTCAATCACAATCTCATGTGGCTGCTCATCCCTGTGCTGCAGCCTGTTGTGAATGCTCAGTCTAGTTAGCATAGCTACCAATGACAGCAGATACAACATTTTCCTTTAATGACAAGATTTTTCTCCACCATTAGAACATTTAGCAGTGAGTGAATGAGGATGATTGACAGCACTAAGACCCTCCTCCTGGTTCTGGTTGGTTATTTTGGTCGGAAACGTTGCATTACTTTAGCTAGCAATAGTAGCTCAGGTGGAGGAGATTGATTGTTTTCACAGATTAAATGTCTCATAACAAACTGTCACAACATGGTGACATCTTTAACAAATATGGAGAAAACATTTTTTTATTAAAGTTATTATCTGCAGCTTGAATAAAATACAACTATATAGCATTTTTTGCTTCATAGGCAATATTTTGCACGTTGCCTATGACTGTTGCTGGTGGGGAGAGACATTTCAGTATCTAAAACTAATAGAAAAATTAAGAAACCTACTTGCAAACTGTATGTGGACTATTGCATGTAAAATTCATGAGAAGTAAATATTGTGCTAGTTATCAGTAATGGACCAAAGAAAGCAAAGCAGTAGCAAGCCTTTAAAATTTGACGCTTTTGAAAGATTAGAAAGACTCAAAAAATTGTAACAGCAGCTGCGTGGGGGGGGGCAATTAAATTTTTTGCCATGGGGCCCAAGATTCCTGGCAGCGCCCCTGACCGTGAAGTCTTTTATGGGAACTGTAAAATATTCCAGTCAGATTTTAGAGAAACTGTCCAACAGCAAAAGTTTTTCTCAAACTGGGTCATCAATGGGTCAATGATACCAAACACAGGATCATCGAGTTAATCAGCTACAATATTATGGGATGGACTTAGATTTTTACCACTTACATTAAGAACATCAGGAAAATCCGACCTGAGAACATTTTACTAAACTGGAAGTGAGATTTATAAACTGAGGTGACAGATTTACTGTTTTTCCATCATTCAGCTGGAACTTACTGGGATCCATATATCAGACCATTAGGCTACGTTCACACAGCAGGTCTTGGCGTTCAGTTCCCTTTTTATTTTTTTTTTGTATGGTAGTTCATACTGATAATACATAACTCCCACAAGTCGGAACTGAAAGTGATCCGCCATCTTGGTAGCCAAACGCAGCGTAAAGCATAGACTATAATAACTATAACTAACAATATTAATACTTATTTTGTTAGCCTTAGTTAATGATAACTTCATTTTGTTCATTTTAATTAAAGATGATAACCTTTATTTTGTTAGTGTTAGTTAACTATAAGTTTATTTTCTTAGTTTTAATTAACAATAACTATCTTTTTAAAATTGATGATAACTTTTATTTTGTTAGCCTTAGTTAACTATATTAACCTTTATTTCATTAGTTTTAGTTAAGTATATTATCCTCCGTTCAGACTGGTGTGAAAAAGCCAGATTCATGTTTTCCTGCTGTGTGAACGTAGCCTTAGCGTTAGCATTAGCGTTAGCATTAGCGTTAGCATTAGCTTTAGCATTAGCGCTCTCTTAGCTACATCTAATCAGTGAAAATGTTTCTTCATTTTCCTCTTCATGTGATCGTTTAACTCGCCATCCATCGACCTAAATCTGCTGTTTCTGCTCATCCAGACGCTTTTCTGGGAATGTGTCAGCCACAGATGTCATGGCTCCGGCCCATCAGAACTCATCAGAACCTGAGATTTACTCACCGTGTTTTGGTTGGATGCTTGCAGCAAGGAGCAGCAGCGTTCTGCAAAGACCATGTCGGTGTGGGAGCAGCGGACCAACCAGCTGAGGAAGCACAACATGAAGACCAGCACCGAGGCGCTGTTCAACGAGCTGGACCCGGACGAGCTCCTCGCTGCCTCCAGCGCCCTCCACCTGCACCCCGACATGAAGACGCACACCGACCGGCCGCTCGTCCTGGAGGACAAGAACGGCGACCAGCCCCGAGCCGGCGCGCCGGAGGAGGCGGCGGCGCCCGGCGTCAGGGACAGCTTCCACTCCAGGAGGCGCCACCACCACCGCGACCGGAACGGGGATGGAGGCGACGGCCAGGGTGTCCGGCGCCACAGCCACCACGGCCGCAGCAGGGAACACAACGCCGACGCTGCCCAGGACAGAGAGAGGCTCCGCCCCCAAACCGGGTCACCGGAGGAGGAGAGAGGCCATCGTCATCACCGCTCCCGCCGCACGCCGAAGGAAGGAAACGGGCGACTGACGAACGGAGCGCAAGACGACGGGAAAGGGAGAGGAGACAACGGCAACGGGGAGAAGAAGCTGCGCTCCTCACGCATCCAGAGGTGGGCAGAGTATCCAGATGTTTACTGGAGTAAGAGACGAACGACTGGAGCGAGAAAAAGTCCAAGAAATTACTCAACCAAGAGTAAAAAACTAATCCTACTCTAGTAACTGATTGATTTGTCAGTTTGGTAGTAACTAATTACATTTACTTGAGTAACTTTTTTGAAAACATTTGCTTTTTATTACGCTGTTCTTTTTCCTTTTACCTAAGTAATTTTATTGTGCAGTATTTCTACTCTTGAGTAAAATTTCTACCCACTGAATGAAAATCAAACATGTTTAACCAGAAACTCATCAGACTCAGACCCACACCTGCAGTTTCTGTTATAGTTTCATAAGTTTTACGTTGAAAGAAACTGAGTTGGAAAAACTTTTCTTTTCCCTGATTTTGTTATTTTTTTTATTTATATGAATTATTGTCATTTTCGTCCTTAAAGTACCAAAACTCCCACTTAACTTTACATTTTGGTTCGTCTGATGATGTAATTTTTAAATATTGAGTGATTGATCATTTTTAGAGGTGGGCAGAGAACCCAAAAACTGGACTCAAGAGTAGAACTACTTCATCATAAAATTACTCAAGTAAAAGGAACTGGGTAAATGTAACTAGTTACTACCCAACTCCACTGATGTCATAATTAAATCAGATCTTCTGACACATTAAATTGTACCAAAGAAGGCGAGTTTAGGTTTGAAGTTTCCGTTATTAAAGTCATTTACATTTAGATTAATTTTTCCCAGGGACAAACAGGCAGAAACGGAGGACGACAGCCTTGCTGGGAGTCCGTTGCAGCTGAAGCGAAGCAGCTTGACGCCGAGTGAAAAACAGGAAGATGCCGACAACCAGAAGAACTCGACCAGAGCCAGCCAGGCCGCCCTGAACAGCAACGCCGTCCACATCCCCGTCACCATCACCGCGCCGCCCGGAGAAACCACCATCATTCCCAGTGAGGGCAGCATTTCTCAAAAAGCAAATGATCCTGTGTCTTTTTCCATAAAGTTTATTTTCTGAACAGAAAAAAAGAAAAATTGTGCTCAAGTGAGGTTTTAGATACATTATCTCTTAAATGATTGATTAGCTGTAAGCTGACTTAAAATAGCTGTTCCCTTGACTTAGCATAGGCGCTAACTAAGTTTTCAGTAGCCGTTAGTAAAACACTTAGTCACCATTAGCTAGTATCTGAGAAGTTCTTAGTTTGACTCTGACTAGCTTTAATCTTAAGAACTGTTATCTTCTAGCTGTAAGCTTGACTCTTCAGTTTTGGCTCTGAGCATATGATAGCTTCACTCTTAGCAACTGTTAGCTCGATTCAGTAGCTGTTAGCTGCAAGAACTTGGAGTTTGTGAACTTATGTTAATTCAGACACACAGCAGTGAATGAGTTCTCAAATTAATAACAAAGTTTTTATTGTTCTTTGGTTTTTAGCCTCCAGATCTGCGTGAATCATGTATTTAAAGCCTCTAATGAGGAACAAATGAAGCAAATCCTACAATAACCAACAGCTTTCATTTCTTTATTGTTGTTTTGTCTTCATGTTTCTGTAAATGAGTGATATTTATATTTTCTGTTGCTCTGCACCAGTGAACAACATCGATTGTGGCAACTTCCAGCTCAGTGAGGAGAAGAAAGATCTGGAAGAGGAGGAGGCCGCTAACGGGCCGCGGCAGATTCTTCCCTACAGCTCTATGTTCGTCTTCGGACAAACAAACCCGTAGGTTCCAACACTTAACATGCAGAAATACTTTCAGTACATTTCTAATATGACTAAAGTAACAAATAACCAAATAAAAAGTTTCAGTAGACATATAAAAACTAATCCTTTCTTTTGTTTTGCATAAAAGATGCCTGTGAATTTTATTAGATTATAGTTGAGATAAGATAAAAATAGTTTTGGATATATATATATATTTTAAATCTGCATATGGTTTTGGAAAACTCAACATTTGTGATGGCAGATCTTGGTTTCTGTATCCTTCATGTATCAGATTTATTTCTTAGTGACACTTTTATTTTTATGTTTGTGCAAAATAAAGCAAACATTTAGGTAGCAAAAACAGAATTAAACAGTATGAAAAACATAGAGTATAAATTTATGTATATTTACACGTACAAAAATGATAAAAGGACAGATTAAAGATGTCACAAAATCAATAAAACATACAACAAAATACAACATGTAAACAAACAGCTACTGATAATAAACAACATTAACAGCCGAAAAGAAAATCCTGGGGAAAAACAAAGAGCAGCTGTACAGTTCTGACGATTCTTGTCCTTTTTGTTACTGTTATTCCTGGAAGCAGATGCTGCTTATTTCAACACCATTTTTCCTAATTATGCTCTGACTCTGGGAACAGGCGTCTGTGAAATATCTGCCGTTTGCAGACCTCACTGTTTGTGGTCTTTACAAATTCTCACACAGATAGAAGGGGAGCAGCCCGAGCAGAAATCTTTGCTTTAAAAACCGTCCTGTGGGAATGTTGGGGACAAACTAGCAGGTCGATTTAACAGCAGCAAACTCTGAATAGTGAAATGCATAATTTCTCCTCCTGTGCATGCCAGAAGAAGCTCAGATTTTGTTCAGTATTTGAATTGGCTGGATCGTCACGGTGAATAATTAACGGTCTAATATTTTAATCTGCACCAAACAAACCTGACACCATCTTATTGTCAAAATTACTTCAATAAAAATGCGTCTAAACTTTGATTAGGCAAAAAAAAAAAATCAAAGCAACAAAAAGTCACAACACAACAGTCAAAAGCTACAAAACAAGAACAAAAAACACAACAGCAAAAGCTACAACACAATAACAAAAATATACAAAACAGAAACATTAAGCAACACAACAGTCAAACTCTACATCACAACAGCAAAAAGCTACAACAGAAATTTTGCTAAAATGGAAGATAAGCCTGGAGGTTTATCATAACTTTTGTTTCAGCACAATTTTTGCTGTAGCTTTTTCATTTATTTGACCCTTCTGGACCACCGTAGCTCATAATCCATAACTATCCAGCGTGTGTGAATTAAAAACAGTTCTGTAAAGAAAATTGGACCAAAATAAAGACTTTGGACAGAAAGTAAAGACTTTCCATCAGTTACCGCAACATTTGAAGTCAGTTATTTGCTCGTCCCCAGTGGGTCAGGTTGGTCTGGAAAGCTCTGTTCCCTAAACAACAGGACACATTTATATGTGACTGAAACGTGTCTGTACCTGCCAAGCTGCAGCTCCTCTGAGTTTTCTGTGCGGTTGGTGTTGCAGGGTGCGGCGCCTGTGTCACTACGTGGTCAACCTGCGCTACTTTGAGATGTGCATCCTGATTGTCATCACCATGAGCAGCATCACGCTGGCCGCCGAGGACCCGGTGGAGGCCAACGCTGACCGCAACATCGTGAGTCAAGACTCAGAAATAAACATCTGCGGCGACGAGTATTTGTCTGAAAATGTGCGCAAATCCATAAAAATCCCCCACTCTAGTTGATTCATTTGGACTCTACTGTCAAGTGAAGAAAAAGCAAAACTAAGACGCTGTATTAAAGTATTGTAGGTGCAGCCGTGTGACCTGGACTGACCGTGCTGTTGAAACAATGACAGAGTGTGGCACACATCCACTTCAATCAACTATTTCTCTTAATTCCCACGTGTGACATGCTAGCCCACGTTGGGAACAGATGCATGCAGACAAGTGGCCTGAGCTTTTTCTTTTTGACAGACAAGCACAGCTAATTAGCATTTCAGTCAGCGGCACAGAGGCAAACCGAGGTGAAGGTGTGTGTACGTGTTTTGTGTGTTTGAGTAGAAGAGCGCAAAGCAAACAGAACCTGAGACCTGACAGGATAAACATTAGCGGTCCATTCGCTCGCGCCTCCAAGGAAGACCTTCTGACGAGTCGACTGAAATGTTTCTGCTGTGTTTTCAGGCTCTGAAATACCTGGACTACGTCTTTACTGGAGTCTTCACGTTTGAGATGGTGATAAAGGTGAGAAGGGCTGAAGAAATAATAATTGTTAGCACATTTATAGTAAACAAATGTAATAATTATTGAATGGTGAATAAAAAACTTCATGTTTTTTACATATTGTGTAGATATTGTCTGTGGGTTTGCTAATGGGGTCAAAGGTTAATGCTCTCTGGGGGCCACGGCATGGAAACGTTAGGGAACCCCTGTCCTATCAGACGGATTATCTATATGATATATATTATTGATTTATTGTTCAGCCCTAAATGGACAAGTTAAATGTTGTAGTTTTTACATAATGTCCTTTTTTCTGTTGTTTTCTCCCATTTTTACTCTAATTAATATTATTTTTTAATATAATCTCCTCGCTGGTCGGTTGTTTTCTCTTGGTGTTTGACCTCTGACCCCAGATGATCGACCTGGGCCTGCTCCTCCACCCCGGCTCGTATTTCCGTGACCTTTGGAACATCCTGGACTTCATCGTGGTCAGCGGCGCTCTGGTGGCCTTCGCCTGCTCGTAAGTCGCTTTCATCACTTCCTGTTGTGACGCGTCGGCGTTAAAGTTCTCCGCAGCTCTTTACTGAAATAGTTTTTAGCTGTTTTGTTTTCTCCTTTCTCCTGGACTTTTCTCCTGCTTTTGTGGTTAATTCTCTTGAACTTCAGGCTTTATGTAACCTGGAGGTTATTCGTCTTTCCCCTCCAACTCGGATTGTTCCTTTCTGCTCTGAATTCAGTCTTTCTCTTTGTTTTTAACCGACTGGTGGTTGATGAAGGTCAGAAGGACTTTATTGGCTCTTTTAAGGCTTTGTTTGCCAGATAATTGCAGCTTTGCAGTCCATCCCCAACACAATGTCGGGTAATTGCTTCCTATTTTTGCACAGACATTTTGCAGAAGTTAAAGGTAAATTTGTTCGCACATTTATTGGTAGACCATAGAAAAGATTGTTTTTCAGTCTTAAACTGGAAAATCTGAACTTTGATTGAAGATAATGTATTCAGTTGGGAAATTCACTGATTTAACCGTTTTTAATTGCTTATAGTTTATAAATCACTGAATAAATTAGAAATAAAATACATTGAAATTCCATACTTTTGAATTTCCTTTGATTAACAATAACTGGAGAATTAATTAATATCTGATGATATTATATAATTTAATGTTCATTTCTTGTTCCATAATTGGTGACTTTTTTATGTTTAATGATGTAAATTCATTTAAACTGCCATACAAATAAACTTAAGTGCTTTTCTCTTGTTGATTGTTTAAAGTATCAACAGCAGATTTCACTGTAAAAACACAAAATCTTACCAAGTATTTTTGTCTGGTTTCTAGAGAAAATATCTTACT
Organism: Xiphophorus maculatus; assembly: GCF_002775205.1. Lineage (NCBI taxonomy): Eukaryota > Metazoa > Chordata > Actinopteri > Cyprinodontiformes > Poeciliidae > Xiphophorus > Xiphophorus maculatus. The sequence goes on from NC_036450.1 coordinate 4,863,381, forward strand.
ACATTTGAAATAATACAAACCTAAATTATGAGTAAGTTTTCAGCAAGAAATGTTTTTTAAAGTAATTAATTCCTTAATATTGATGAAAAAGTTCTAGTCCTATTTTCAGATTATTTTCTTTAGAAAATGTTTTGTTAAAAGTGAAATAATCTGTCAGTAGAACTAGTTATTTTTCATCAATATTAAGGTATTGTTGACTTAAAACAAGCTGAAAAGTTACTTATATGTCAGTTTTGTCTTATATGAAGAGTAATAAGATACTTAAATTAAAAACTACACCAAAAATGCTTGGTAAGATTTTGGTTTTGTGTCATTTCTTTTGCTTAAAAACGTTTATTTTCAAACGTTTCCCCTGCTGAATGCATGAACTCAAATCAAACGTTGGGTTTTTCCAGGTTATGTCAGCTTTCTTTAAAACTAAATCTTAAAGCTTTTTTGTCTTTTTGACTTGCAGTGAAGCATATTGTTGTGTATGAACAACAAAAAGCTTAATTTCTTAAATATTATGAGGCGTATCAATAAATGAATAAATTTCTCCACCTGTTTGTTTCTGCTTTTCTCTGAGGTTCTGCTTTGTGACGTTTCCCCTGACTCAGATTTTACTGTCTTATTGCCGCTGCTGCTGCTTCTCTGCGTCGTTTCTCTGTTGCTGAGTCTTCCTCTGCCACTTTTATGTCCTCTTCTGTCTTTGTTTCCCGGCTCGGATCGCTCTCAGGAGCCTCATGGGGTAACGCCTGCTCTTTCTTGCCTCTTCTCCGTCTGTGTCCGCTCGCTTTCCTTCACGTCCATCAACCCGGTGTCGCTCGACTTTACAGCCTTCGTCTCGCAGCTAAACGTCTCGAGCAAATGTCACATTGTGTCATTATCATCAGAGTCATGATTGAAGAAACTGGCATTTACTCTGTTTTTGTTAGATAAGCGCTCATCCAGGTTGCATAACTGTAATTAGCTGCTGTAAAATCATCTGGCGTATTGGTCCTTTAAGATTTGGTATCGGCCAAAATATTGTGAAAATGATTTGAATCAGCTTCAATCCACAACTTTCACACATTTGGGAGAAATCTTTTTGAAACTGATAATAAACGGAGTGAATGTTGTTCAACCCAAACACATTTTTACCAGATTTTTTCTTGTTTTTCTAGTTTTGCACAAATTAGTGAGATTATTTTCTGTTTTCCACTCATCTCCTGCTCACTTTTGGTTCATCATTTTGTCTTTCTTACCATCAATCACATGAAGCAGTCAAAATGACTGCATTCACAATGCAAGGTCTAATGGTTTATATCAGTTCTGACAGTAGATATATCAGCAGGTCCAATATTTTCTCTAAGCTCTCATCAGCTTTTGTAAGTCACTATATAAACTGTGTGCAATGGAGTGACTGACTTTTTCCCCCCAAATATAAATGAATAATATCCTTAATATAGAACCAAAATCCTCTAGAATGTTTCATTTATTTTCCCTCTTTTCTGATGTTTTTTGGAAAACTCTTAATAAAATAAAACATATATATATAAAACAGATCTTTATATTAAAATACAAGTAACTTTTTTTCCTGTCAACATTTCCACTTTAGGTCTGTTAGGATGATCAAACATTTTAATTTGTCTCAAAAACTTTCTTAAAAGAAAAAGAGTCCTTGAAAAGCATTGAGTCTTAATTTTATGTATCTAAAATTAAGGCCTTAAAATCTCAAATTCATTTAGAAATGTCAAGTTTGCCTTAAATAAGTTAATAAGTTTTAAATGTTGTTGTGGCAGGAATATTTAATCGTATATTCTATATAGCTTTTTTTAACACGCAGACGTCTTCATTACGTTCTGTGACTTTAAGCTACCGCTAACCAGCTGGTACATCCTTCTAGCTAGCTAGCTTTTTTGTGTTTATCATTGATAAATGTAAATTATTACCAGTTGGCTGGTTGGCGTTTGTACAATGTTACGTGGAATTTGGACAAAAAAAATTTGCCATTATTGTATAAAATATGCAATTTTATTTTCTAGATTCCTGTCGTGAAACAGGTCTTAAATTTTATTCATAATGGCCTTTCAGTCTTAAATTTGAGTTGGTGAAACCTGCAGAAACCTTGTTTTCACACCTGATAGTTCAGTAGATTTGCTTTGATTTGGGACCAAATTGAAACATTTGTTACATTTTCAGCTGCTGCTGTTCGATTTCACACTGAACTGAAACAAATGAATCAAACCTTTTGAAAAAGCTGTTTGTCTCCTCGCCTGTGGGGGCGCTGCACCAAGAACTACTGTAGGAAACAACATGAAAACCCCTACAGAAGACACTAACCGCAAAATGTAAACAAAAATGTAGTAGCATCAGATGTACGTTGAAGAATTTACTTTTTGTCTTTGGTAAAAAAAAAACACGAGTCATTTATCCGACTAGTGCCAGACTCTCGTGTTTCTTTTTATTTTATTTACCCAGAATGCCCTGCGCTGTAGTCCACTTCTGGTTTTGGAGCGGTCTTCGGTCCGCTTGGTGTTCACATTGGCTTTTGAATTCACTTCAACCAAACAGAGGCCGGATTTGTTGGCAAATTTGAATTTCCAAGTTATTTTAATCAAACCAACAGTTTGGTTTTTGAGTGGAATTGAGATTGGAGTCGCTCAAATTATACCAAAATATTTATAGATAAATCGTCTCAATTTTGCGAAAAGCAATTTATCTGTTTTTATTTACATTTGATTAAAAACCATCACCCAAATCATTAACAGTCAAAGCCATTACTTTGACTGAGCCGCTGCAAAATGTTCTTGTGGATGAACCCAAACTCAATATGATTTTTTATATAAATATTTTTCTATTTAAATCATCCAAATTTGTGTTTTATTGTTGTTTTTCTAGCTGTTATCCCTCCAACACTAAAGACTAATGTGATTGGAGGTTTTTGGTTCCTTAGAGAGTTACACAACCTGCATGAAGCTGGAAAAGAGCTCCTAAAAAGAAATGAGAGACGATAAAAGTAATAAAAAATATGATTTAATGCTCTTGCAATGTGAAAGCAGTCGCACAAATGATCATCATCAGTGTCTTTTATTCAACCCTGGCTTATAAATTTGATTTACTTTCACTGCAGCGCTTCAATTTAGAGTTTATTAAACCTGTCTGTTGCTTTTTTTTGTAATTCTTTTGCGTTTAATTGCAACAAGCGATCTTCTTTAGCGTCTTTTCAGTCTGTAAGGTTAAATAAAGTCTTCATGTCTGTTTAATCTGTGCTTTAAGTGTTTGCTTAGTTCTTTCTATGCTGGTGATATTTCTGTGCTGTCTGCTTGCTTATCATTTCTTTTCCTCGTCAGATCACAACAAAGTGTGGCCAGGTGGGAACTGCCCCTATTTACACCCAATCCCAATTTAAAAGCACATTTCCTGGAAGACATTCCAGGAAATTCCCAACCATTCCCAACCTCCTAACAAACCTCCAGTCTGAAGGTGCCTGTAGTGTGACCAAACCTCAACCTTCACTGCAAACAAAACCTCAGTCTTACCGAGCATTTCTGGTCTAATTTCTGGTGTGAATACCTTGGTGCACTTGAAATATACTACACATTTTCAGCAAGATATAGTAGCTTGTTTTAAATCAATTATTTATTAATATTGATTAAAGATTACTACTTCCACTGGCAGATTATTCTACTTATAACAAGACAGCGTTCTCATGTAATAATCTCACATTTCTGACATTTTTTCCTTATGATTTTGACTTAATCTCAGAATTAAGTCAAAATAAATTATGACTTAAGTCAATTCCTGCTTTAATTGCATAATTCTCTTTTTCTTCTCATAATTTTGACTTTAATATCAGAAGTCTAAAGTTAATCTTATAATTCCAATTTTCTCCTCAGAATTTATTTATTTATTTTTTCTCTGAATTCTTTTTAATCGTACAATTCCGACTTTATTGGCCGAATTCTGGCTTTTTTATTTTAATTTAAAAGCTGCTCAACCTCTCAGCTAGCTAAGCTAGGTTGGTGGAATCAACTGACTCACTCGCACCTTGGTTGCCTAGCAACGACCTGCTGAGTAAGAAGCAGTTGCAAGTGCCCTCTCCCCCAGCTGTGGTTGCCTAGCAACGATCTGCTGAGTAACTGACTCAGCAGCAGTTTCAAGTTTCCCCTCTGTGCCTCATAACTGCTTTAAAATAAAAAACCAATAAATTTCAGCTAATTAAAACAAAAAAACTTAATCAATAATTATTGACATCGACAGGCATGAAACGATTATCGTCCGATCCTAGAGTAATACAAGTGTGCTGAGATATTTCCAATAGAAACTAAACAAAAATCCTTGGTAATATTCTGTGTTTTTGCTCGTTTTTATCCTCCTGAGCCAATATTGACAAACTAAAGTTATGAAGACAATATTGGGAACGCCATTAAATAGATTTCAGAAGCTCGGTCTGCTGTAAACAGCATTTCTTTAAATCAATCTGATCCATCAGCGCTGGTCTTTATCCGACTCTAAACTCCTAAAATCACAGTTTAAGAAGCTTTATCAGGTTAAAGCCTTTCACTCCCTTAACGGAGTAAAGGACTGCAGCCTCTTATTTCAATTTAAACTAATAAGTGTTTTACTTTATTTTACCTCCTAGGCTACAAACAGGCCAGAGACAGCCTTATATTTAACTAGAAAAACACAAATTCATGACTATTTTTTAGAAATAATGTTTTTAAAAGCCTGTTTTTGTTACAAATTGCTTCAATTTGATTTCAGTTTGTATTTCCCCCAAAAACACAACAGTGTCAAATAAACCTTTATTTGATTTTCTCTCCAAGCAGCCAGACATTTTTCTGATCCTCTGAAATGCAACAAATCTGTAGTTTTCTGTTCATTTTGATGGGATGTTTTGGTTTTATGTGGACCAAAAGTGCAGAAGGAGCCAGCCTGGAAACCTTCTGCAGCATCTTCAGCTTCTGAAATCTATTCCACTGTTCTGACCTTTAAATATGGGAACAGAAACCAGAGACTGCATGATGTGCAGAAGCATGAGAGCTGCATGATGTTTTATTGTAAAAGAAAACTCCCAAAGTCATAATATTTGGAGTTTATCACTTTTTACCGAAGAACAAACTCAGGTTTATTGTTGTTGTTTTATGGAAATGACTCAAACTTTTTTTTTGCTTTTTTAATGGTAGGTCATGGTAAAAAAGGATGAAAATCTAAATATACTGAATTTTTGTTGGTTTTCTGGTGAGCAGATGCTAGCACTTTAGCTCTCCTTAGGGCTGGATTCAGTCAAGCAAATAAAATAAAGGCAGCATCTGCTCTAATATTCCTTATTTAATCAGATGTACATTTATATTTTTACTGCATGTTTTTCTTTGCAAACACTGATAAACACTCAGTGTTTGATAGTTGCTCAGTGTCTATTTCCCTTTTCTATGGGAGTCTGTTTCCTGTGTTTCTATGCTGCATTTCGGTTTCTCCTATTAATACATATTTATAATACAAACAATTTGAGTTCCATCAATTAAGTGAAAAAAACTCCCACAGTGTTTGACTTGTGTTCCAGATTGTTCAAGCTTTTTACTTCAAGAAGATTAGTGCCACAATAAACAGATTTTACTGAAATCTCAGAATTCTTTTTTTTTTTTTTATAAAAAAAAGAATTTAATCTCATGATTTTGACAACCTCAGAATTCTTTTTTTGTCAGAAATCTGAATTTAATCATACAATTGCAACTTTAACTGCAAACCTTTGAACTTTTCAGATATAAATTCGAGAATTTTAACTTTTTTTCTTCAGAATTTTGAGTTTTTTTCTCTGAATTGTTACATTAAGCTCAGATTTCTGATTTTTCAAAATTAAAATTAGTACTTTTTTCTTTGATAATTCTGACTTCAGTCTCAGAATTCTGACTTTTTCTCCCAAAAATGTATCTTTTTTCTCATAATTTTAATTTTTTGATGTTTTGAATTTTGATCTTAGTCTCAAAATTTAGACTTGTTTTTCTCTGAACCTTTGCTTCTTCTTTTCTTCTGAATTCTGACTCGCTTCAATCTTACAAATCCATCTTACACTCTAAGAATAAATGTTTTTTTGTGTTGTTTTTTGTTATTGACCATAATCCTTTTCTGTAATCTTGTGTTAAATACATTGTAAGTAAACAAAAGAAAAGAAGGATGAGTTGCATAACAGAGGAGCAAAGAACAGACACAATTGTAACTCCGTAGAGTTAGATAATCCACTGAACTGCATGTTCTCCACTAACCGAATGCTAACAGCTCTGATCAGTTTACCTGCTGTTCTAACGCAAAACTGATCGAATGGAAAAAGTTAAAACTTGAGTCGATTGCAGCGTTTCTCCCAGACTAACGCCGTTTTCACTCCTCACAGAGGAACGAAGGGAAAAGACATCAACACCATCAAATCCCTGCGAGTGCTGCGAGTTCTGCGACCTCTGAAGACCATCAAGCGGCTGCCGAAGCTGAAGGTACGGCGACGCCGTCTGGAAATAAAAGTCTGATTTACACAGAAATACTCTCAGCATTTGTTTCTGGCCAGATTCACATGGAGATCTGAGGCAAGTTAAAGTTCAGCAGTTCTATAGGAAGACCTTCACAAAACCCATAAAAACCTTCAGTTTCATACAACAAAAATCTTTTTTTTTTACCCCTCCAGGGGGTCTTTTTGTGGGCTCTAGAGTCCCTTTTTACAAAGTAAGCTGACAGGAAAGGGGAAGGAGAGGAGGGAAGACATGCAGTAAACTTCGCCGGGTCCGGGAGTCGAACCCACAACAGCTGCGTCGAGGACTTGAGGCCTCCAAATGTGGGTCGCGCTAACCGCTACGCCACCACGGCACGCCCCACAACAAAAATCATTTTAACAATTTCTAAAAACGTAAAACAGTCAATCACTGCATTCACAAAAGCATTTGGGGTTTGGATTTTAGTACAAATATTTTACTATACTTAATGTCAAAAATGTCAAAATTCTGATTTTCTTCTGAGTTTGGACGTTTTTTCTCAGAAATTCATATTTTTTATTCTTTTTTTTAATATATATATATGTATATATATATATAAACACTCGCTGCGGCTGAGTTTTATGACTTTTGCCCAATTTAAATAGCCGTATCTTACTACTGGCAGAAACAACAAAGAAGAAGGCAACAGGAAGTAGATGGAGGATGATTTTGTGTTTTTGCAATGTAGTATCACTAAATGTCTCAAAACTTTGTCTTTAATGTTTAATTGAAAATTTCTCTCCAAATATTTCATGAATTGAGTATTTCTCAACCAATCAGGTTAAAGTTTGACCAACGTAAATCAACAACAGCAGCAGACGATTTTTAACAAGGCAAGCCTTTATTTTCTCCAAATGGAGAAATGACAGCTTCCCTTTGCTGGTCGTCCCAAAGCAAAGCCTCTCACAGGAGTGATGTGACTGGAGTGATAGAAGTGAAGGAGTGAGACAGATGGGTGTTGGCAGGCAGCCGGCCGCCTCCGTCTCTCTGTGGAAGCTCGGACGGAGCGCTGCTGGTGGAGGAGAGGAAGAATATGCTCCTGATGAACATCAGTCATGCAGCAGCAGGTTCATTGGTTGGATTGCATGTCAGGACAGATCAACAAAGCTCTTCATCCTGAAAACAGACATGGTGGTAGAAAAGACAGGAAGAAATCTGACGGAAGGAAAACATGGGAACACAAACCTTCCTGTTCCCAATGTGAACTCGAGTGACAGTTAGCCAGCTAGCTAGCGAGATATATCTAGCTAGCTAGCTTTTTATCTGTCCATCCAACCAACCAACTAACCAATTGCCTTCCTACTTAGAAGGCTAGCTATAATTTCAGATATCTATCTATCTAGTGACTAGATCAGATAACTAGATAGTTAACTTAGATTAGCTATCTAGTTATCTGATGTATTTTTGCTGCCTTGTATCTTATGACTGTCAGGATTGTCTCAGAATAACTGCATCATCTGAAAAGTATATTTTATTCTATACTGATTGGGTTGAGAGCTAACACATTCATTAGTGTATAAAATAAAAAGGTTAATATAGTAATACTTTGTTGACATAAATTAAATTCAAGTTAAAATTTAATTTAAAATGTTATTTGTCGCTGAAGGGCAAATTAAAGTGACAGTGAAGCAACATGAACACAATCACTGAAAACAGAACAATTAGCAACAAAAATGAACAAAAACATTAAAACTGAAAGAGATTCTGCCTTTAAATAGGAAATGGTTTAACAGTGTAACATCTGTAGGTATTTTTATATTTCGTTAAAACATGAAAGTTTCTCGCTGTAACTAGATGTTGTTCCTGCTAGCTTTGTGTAGCTTCACGCTCGTTCTTGACTGTCTGTTTTTGTCTGTATTTTCAGGCTGTGTTCGACTGCGTTGTGAACTCTCTGAAGAACGTCCTGAACATCCTCATCGTCTACATCCTCTTTATGTTCATCTTCGCCGTTATCGCCGTTCAGCTCTTCAAAGGCAAATTCTTCTACTGCACTGACGAGTCCAAAGGTCTGGAGAAAGACTGCAGGTACAGTTACCAGAACACATCCGCCCATATTCTCCTCTTGATTGTTATTTAGTTTCTGTTATCCGCTCTACTTCCTTGCAGAGGTCAGTTTCTGGAGTACGATCGTAAGGAAGTGACGGCTCAGCCCAGAGAGTGGAAGAAGTATGAGTTTCACTATGATAATGTTCTCTGGGCTTTCCTGACGCTGTTCACTGTCTCCACTGGAGAGGGCTGGCCACTGTAAGTGATTAGAACATGTTACTAAAGGTGACCTACTCATCAAAAATTCACATTTTACATGTTTTTATATCTTCATTTGGGTCGCCAATGCTTCTAAAAACAACCCAAGCGCTTAAAAAAACAACTTCCCAGACGTTTTTTGGCAATAAATTCATGTTTTTTGGTGTCTGGTAAATGAGCCGTTTCAGAAACCTCTGGAATGTAACCTCAGAAATCAGCAGGCGCTGCCCGTTACCTAGCAACCCCAGCAGAGTTCCGCTCGCCGCCTAGCAACCCCAGTGAAATTCCAGGACGTTTGGTCAGCTGGGTTTACCAAAAAATATGAAATATTTATACTCCTTTAATATATTTTAATGGGATTTTATGTGATAGACCAACACAAAATGACATCTGTCTAATCTAGTAATTAATTAAAGGAACTCTGGTCAGATGAGATCTAAATTAAAGTTTAACCTACAAGCAAAGTGCAACAGAGGCAGAAAACTGACAGACACGTGACAAAAATGTCTGTTTCTCCATCTTTATATCTGCTGTTCTTGTTACAAGAGCTTCACAAGCAGCAGGTAATTATACAGCAGCTTATGGGAAACGAGCAGATCGTGATAAAAACAGAAAAGATTCCTGCAGAAGCTGCTAAATACTCGCAGGAGGAGGATTGGAGCCCACGCCGCCTCTCTGCAGACACCTGTAATCTGAGAATAATGAGTCAGATCATTTCGTTTTACACGCTAAAGTCCTGCAGAAACCTCTGATCCACGTGGCTTTACGTTGAGTCATTCAAATATTTTGGTTTAGTTTCTAGTGCAAATGTATTAGTATGCTTTAAATAAGACAAAACTAACTTAAAAACTTTTAATCAAGAAATAGGAGCTTGTTTAACATCAATAATTCCTTAATATTGATGGAAAAGTTCTAGTTCTGAAGCAGTTTATTTCAATTGTAGCAAGGCATTTTTCCCATGTTGTAATTGAAATAATCTGCCAGAGGAATTATAAATTTTTTATCAATATTAATAAATTATTTACTTAAAACAAGCTCCTGTTTCTTGCTCAAAAGTTAATTTTATCTGACTTAAGGTGCACTAAGAGATTTGCCCTAGAAACTAAAATAGTTGGGAAGATTTTGTGTTTTTTCAGTGTTTTACTATGTAGCTTTGATGAAAGTGATAATAATTAAAAAAAAGAACGGTTGCTACGGCCGAGTTTTATTTTGGAAACAAAGAAAAAAGATGAATTTGTGAGAAAAAAGAAGTCAAATTTCTCAGAAAAAAATGTCAAAATTCAGAACGAAGACAAATCAGACTTCTGACATTTTTGTTGCTATTTAATTTAGAATTCAGAGAAAAAAACTGAAGTTCTGAGGAAAAATAATCCAAAAATTTTAATTTACTTCTGCTATTAAAGTCCAAATTATGAGAAATAAAATTATAATTCTGCGATTATAAGCAGGAATAGTACAATTAAAGTTCGAATTATCCAGATTATTACATGGGGAAAATGTCTTATCATTGAAATAATCTAGTAATTTTTCATCAATATTAAGGAATTATTAATTTAAAATAAGCTCCTGTTTCTTGCTGAAAAGTTAATTGTTAGTCTTCTTCTGATTTCAAGTATTTGCTTTAGAAACTAGACAAAAATACTTGGTAAGATTTTGTTTTTTGTTTGAAGATTTGTTTCTCCACCTTTATTGGCTGTTTTATTTACAGCAGCTGCGTTTCCATACACTTTAAAATCGCACAAATTGAAATTACAAAAATAAATTTGATTAATGAAAACACGTCTATATAGAAAAAGCTCATATTTTTGCTGTGCTTTTTTTCCCCCAGTTGTATCGGAATTATTTTTTCACAAAACTACACTGGAACACTTTTTCACATTACTGAGTCACATGATCAATAACAGGACGTTACTACTGGCAGAAACGACAAAGAAGACGACAACAGGAAGTAACTGGAGGATGATGCATATTTTTAATGAGTTATCACATGAACAAACTTATTCACATGTGATTTGTATTTAATTTCTTATTTAATGGAAACACCACTACTGGAAAATTATATTTTATCAACAGTAGTGGAATATCAACAAAGCTTTGAGCACATTTGTAGTGGAAACACAGATAAGTCTTCTTTAAGTTGTATTCCTGGCATATGTGGATGACTCATGGAAATAAAAAACATAACAAAACCTTTGAAAACAACATCCAAAAGAAAACTTGGAAAGAGTTTCAGAGCCAGGAAAAACACTTTAGAAGATAAGAAAATAATTTGCTCTGATCTATTTCTACTAATACGCTCTTTGGCGGGCGGTTATATATATTTAGTGACAAAAGCAGATGATTATCTCAGTGCTGCATTTCAGCATTTCATTTTGCGTCTCACCAGATGAAAGTTCTTGGACTGTATCCGGCAGAGTTGAGTAAAAGCTGAAGGAAGCGGAGGAAGCGTTTTAATCTCTACAAAAGCATCGTAACAAAGCGTTTTATCTCTGAGTGTTTGATAATCTCCAGAGAGTTTCTCCTTTCAGGGTCCTGAAGCATTCTGTGGACGCCACGTACGAAGACCAGGGCCCCAGCCCGGGTTTCCGCATGGAGACGTCCATCTTCTATGTGGTCTACTTCGTGGTGTTTCCGTTCTTCTTCGTCAACATTTTTGTAGCTTTGATCATCATCACCTTCCAGGAGCAGGGAGATAAGGCGATGTCGGAGTGCAGCTTGGAGAAGAACGAGGTGAAGCTTCTGGTTTTATCTGCCAAAACTACAGTTTATTTATCCCAAAATGGCTTACAGAATACGTCATTAAAAGGAGAACAGGAAGGATTTCTATTTGCATTCTTCACGTATGCTAAGAGTGGAGCTAGTATTTCGGTTAGCGCTGTAGGATTTTTGCTAACTTTCTTAGCTTCCTCCAGATTAATTTTTCTGAAGTGCTAATTTACTTGGTTGTTTTATAAACTTTCAGCCGAATAAAGTTCAACGTCTGTTGAAGTTTTGGTTATATGGTTTTTTTTATTGCCTCCTTATGTTCTCCACATGTGATGTGGAGGCACAAGTTACACTTATTCTGTACCCAGAATGCAATGCTGCTGTTCTACGCTAAAATGAGCAATTAGCGAAATCAGCAACGGATTTAGCAATACTCACAACTATATTATAATATCTGAAGAGCAACTATACAGCTAGGTGCGCAATAACATATTTGACCCTGTTGAGGTCTATACTATCTACATGAAATTAGCGCTTTAGCATTAGCTCCCACTAAATACCATGTTGGTTTAGTGCTTTAGTATTAGCAAAACTAATGCTTATGACTAAAGCTTTAGCATTAGCATCTACTGAACACTGTTGTTATAGCACTTTAGCTGAACTAATGTTTATCATCAGGGCTTTTATCATTAGCTTCCACTAAACATCATGTTGGTTTAGTATTAGCAAAACTAATGTCTATCATTAGTGTTTTTATCATTACTTCTGCTAAATACCATGTTTGTTTAGCATTGGAGGAACTAATGTTTATGATTAGTACATTAGCATTCACTTCTGCTGAATACCGTGTTTTTGTAGCACGTTAGTGTCAGCATATCAAATGTTTGATTAGTACAGCGGCTTAATACTGGTTTAGCATTAGCGGTACTAATGTTTATGATTTATGCTTTGGCATTAGCTTCCACTAAACATCATGTTGGTTTAGTGCTTTAGCGTTAGCAGAACAAATGTTTATGACTGATGCTTTAGTGCTAACTTTCTAGTTAGCGGTGCCCGCCACTGACTTTGACTTTAAAAATATCCAAAGGTTTTTCTTCAACAGAGAATATTTCCACCCAGTCAGTTGTTGTGTTGTCTTCCCCACAGAGGGCCTGTATCGACTTCGCCATCAACGCCAGGCCGCTTACACGATACATGCCAGAGAACAAGCAGTCCTTCCAGTACAAGATGTGGAAGTTCGTGGTGTCGTCACCTTTCGAGTACGCCATCATGACTTTAATCGCCCTCAACACCGTCGTCCTGATGATGAAGGTCAGAGCTCACTCTTGAAAACTTATTTTTTTTATCCTCAGGCTTGGGGAAGTTTGTCAGTTTGTCTCAAAACAAACCACAAAAAAATTTTTTTTATATCATTAGTAGGTTGGAGATTTTTGGAATTTGTTATTCTCCTGCTTCTATATTGCCTTGATCAGGCGGTAGAACAACTCCGTTAAATAAATGAAACCTGGAGATGTTGGGATTGTTAATTTAATGTGCCTCAGCAAAGGGAAGAAATAACATAGAAAAACCATTAAAGAACAACTCAAAACCACTTTTTCTCACTCTGTAGCATTGCTCTCTGCAATGCTACAAGCAGACTCGTTGTCATAGCAACTGACAACAACACCACTTTATGTTTCAGGATTCAACACCAAAAAACAATTACAAACATTTCCCACACAAAGAGCAAAACATTCAGTCCGTCACAGTTTAATGTTTGCAGGCTTGATTTTTATTTTGTGATTATTAATAAGTGATCACTGTGGCAGATCAGCTACCGCTGCTATTAGCTAAGCTAACACTGCTGTGGTTGATTAGCTAATTTAAACCGCTGCTCTACTGATTATTTATCAGAGTTGGTATTTAGGTCAACACACCAAATTCCACAGCACAACTACATGTTACGGTTGTCATAGTCAAGCTAGCATAACTGACATCCTTCCTCTCCCTTGTTATTTTTTTCTTAATTAAAACTTTTTCCTGACTTTGTTATCTAGTTGTCGTAGTGTTGACAATTAGTAGCAAAGCCCTACGTCACTTTTTCTTTTACATATCAGATGTACATTTAAGATTTAGCGCGTTATGTTGACAACTTAACAGAGGCAACCAATGCTAGCCACTTAGCAGCTTTTGCCCTCTAGCAGGAAGATGAAGGTGTGACTATAAAACGGCTCCAGCCGACCCAACACAACAGAACCATTTAGTATAATGGTAGAGTTTCATGTCATAATCATCACACACAGCCCACACAGATATTTTAGTGGGTTAAAGTGTAACTGAGGCATTTTCACCAAACATAAAGCTTGTAAGCAGGTGTGAGTAATCGAATGGCTGTCAGCTACATTTCCTCTTTCAGGTTCAGATTGTTATGCAGTCAGTAATATTCATGTTTTCTCTTTTTGTCCTCAGTTCTACGATGCTCCAGTGGTGTACGAGTCTATGCTGAAATACCTCAACATCATCTTCACTGGCCTCTTCACACTAGAGTGCATCCTCAAGATTATTGCTTTCAATCCACTGGTGAGCTGTTGAAGATAATCTTCTGTGCACTAAACACTCGCTCTCTGTTCCGGGGTTTTTATGTTGAGAAAAAAATAGAACATTTCCACTAAAAAAAGATTAATCCCAGACATTTTCTAGCGTTTGAACATTTTTGGGGTTCCAGTTGAACACACCATAAGGAACTAGCTGTTAGCTCAACTCTGATTAACTGTTAGCTATATTCTGACCATTGGTTAGCCTATTTTCATTATGGTCAGCTGTTAGCTTGACCCCAAGTAACTGTTTTAGGGCTGTAACCTTGATTATTAAAATTCCTTGAGGCGAGGTGCTGTGGTGGCGCAGGGGACAAATACAACCCACATATGGAGGCCTTAGTCCTCGAGGCGACTGTCGCAGGTTCGATTCCCGGCCTGGTGACTGTTGCCGCATGTCTTCCCTCTCTCTCAATACCTACCTTCCTGTCTGAGCATTTTCAAATAAAGGCCACGAGGGTCTTAGAAAACAATTCCTTGAGACAAAATATCTGCCTCAAAACTTTGTTAAATTGTGTTTTATTATTTAACGTGCCGTGTTCCGGTCGGGTGATTATTTATGTTTCACAGCTCTTTGAGTCATAGCAGCATAGCATCTGATTTTCAAGTTTGATCTGGGAGAAATTAATCGATTGATGTCTAACTTTTAGTTTTTATTGTGTTTGACTTGCTCTAGACTCAACTCTGGGTAATAATTAGCTTTAGCCTTCTGTAGCTTCTAGCTTGACTTTGTTAAACCTCTAGCTTTGTACTGGCTCTGTTTAAAGCCAGTGCAATAAAAGGTATGTGTGCAATGATCAATACTGTTAAAATGTCAATATCCAATCTAAACCATACTGTATAAGGTGCTAAAATTGTTTTTCATTTTTAGTTCAGGAATGAACTTTGCGGAAGCAAAGCATAAATCTTCTCTTGACGTGAGGCTGCCAGTTTCACCTGCAGCTCAATTCCATTTACAAGGCCCATTTATTAAATAGCTTTTCTCACACACCATTAACCTCCACCTGTTTAGCTGCTAAGCTCACATCTGTCTTTTTTAAACGCTTTGCTGCTGTAGTGGTTCAGAGAAAACAGCTGTGGGTTCCTGGCAGAAACCCCGGCCCTCAGGCCCGTCTGACGGTGTTCAGGGTCCAGACAGCACCTCATGATTTATGCAGGAGATGCTGTCGGTACTGTCAGTATGTGTTCAGTTTGTTTATCATGCGTAAATGTTTATTTCTTGAAACAATTAATCTGATTATTCTGATTATTCAAATAATCGTCAGCTAATTTAATAATCGATTAATTGTTATCTGGAGTATACAGACCAGTTTCTGTTGCAGTTTTGAGTCTAATCAATTTATCTTCATGTTTAAATAGTCAAAATTACACACAGAGGCTCAAATACACACATACACTAATATGTAATTAAATGTTCCCTATGGCATTGTACCTCAATCTATTTTTTGTAGCCATCAGCAGGTTTCTGGTATCAATCTGGCAGAATATTTGACCACCATGCTTTAGAAAATCTGTAGTGTTTATTTAAGTTGGTTGGAGAAAATCCAGATTTCACCCAAAGTCCACAAATATTCAATTATATTTATGGCTGAAATGATTAATCGTGATTAATCGATTACTGAAATAATCGTCAACTAATTTTGTAATTGATTAATTGTTAAATGTGAAACAGACTCCAAAAAAGAGGTCATTAGGTCAATAAAACTAAATATTCAGAGCAGTAATTAAGCCAAAAGTGTAAAATATATGTATATATATTTTGCATTTAAGTTAAAAATGTAAAACTCCTAGTTTCACAGTTTTATCCTCACTCAGTTCAGATTTACTAAATTAATACTACAGTATAGCCTTCTAAGGAATAAAATTTTTATTTTCTTATTTAAAAAAGGAATTAGATTATTTGTTTATTTGCATCTTTTAATATATTTCTGATAGTGTATAAAAATTCTTGGTTTGATTAATCGTCAGAATAATTGCTTAATCAATTAGTAGAAGAATTGTTACTTGTTTGCTCTTTAGTTCTTTGTGTTTTTCATCCACACAACATCTAATTTTTTTTTCCAAAGATGAGTTGAATGAATTGATGATAATATTAATCTCTGTGTTTTGGTGCTAATTTGTTTCAGAACTACCTGAAGGAACCCTGGAATGTGTTTGACTTTGTGACGGTGATTGGGAGCATCACAGACATTTTGTTCACAGAGATAAATGTAAGACCTGCAGCCACTTTGTGCAACGTTACATATCCTCTGCATCCAACAGGCGATTAACAAACTTTGGAGTAAAGTCACATTAAATCAATGTAATAATGTAAAAAAAAAAACAACTATCAAATTAGCCTTTATGTGGTGGTTTATTTTGATAAATTTTGCTCAACACAATAAATTTGATTTCCTGTTTAACACTTTGCACAGATGTAATGAAAATGGGCTTTCCATTGTTTTCCACCTTCAGAGCAGCAGTAGAAGCATTGCTTTGTCTTATTCTCGTCGTCTCAGTTCCTTAAATCAGTAAAAATTTGATTGAGAAACATTCAAATGTTCAAAATGAGAACATGGCTCCAATGAAAAAAGCACAAATATTACAAAGATGCTTAGATGTAGCTGATTTGGAGGACTGAGACAGTGCTGATGTGGTTTCCTGTGAGTCAACGCCCGCTGTGTTTTTTCCTCTTGAGGACATCAGTCTTCTTTTCTGTCTCCTTTCTCGCTTCTCTCTTATTTCTGTTTGGCTGTTTCCATCATCTGCTGTGTCTGCTGGTGCCTGTGCCCTCACTCTGTCACATCTGACACCTCTAGACGGTAAGTGGCTTTTCTTGTCGCCTGCTGGTTCTTCTTCTTCTTTTTTTCCTTTCAGTTTTGCCGTCAGTGTGCGCGCCGTTCGGTCTCAGTTTAAAGTATCGGCTGTTTTTCCAATGTGACATGATGTTAGAGAAATGATAAACCGAGAGCTTCAGCTGGAACCAGTCAGTCTAAAGCACTTACAGACCGAATGTCGTGCAAGAAAATAAAAAATATATGCTGATTCCATCTTTAGAAGGATCAAATTGAAGGATTTTGGCAAAAACAGGGCTGAATTTAGGAGAATGAGGGCCCCAGGGCTGGAGATATTGTTGGTGCCCTATCTCAAAAAAACCTAAAAAACTTTTTATCAAGCCAATTACATAATATTAATAGGTAGGCCTGAACATATACAGGTATGAATTATTGGATGGTTGGTTTATAACGGGTTTTCTCACACTGTAGGCGCCCTCTAGTGGTCCAAATCTTGTAAATAACCATTTATTTGTTGTGATGTGAGCTCACAGTGCTAGCTTGCTAAAAGATTGTTTTAAAATATTTACGACCAAGTGGCTTAAGACCGGGTCACTCAAAAGAAAAACTGAAGACAGAAAACATCAAACTTCTGCATGTTAACACCTAAAATGAAATAATTATTTATGCAGGGTTTTGTGGGGGCTGCCAAAGCAACTCAAGTCTAATTTTATTTGGCCATAGTTCTAAATTACAAACACCAATGAAATGTCATTAAATTTAGGATTTTGTCTGGGAATCTTTTTGACACCTCCTGGATGAATTGCCGATTCACTTTTGGAGTATTTTTTAAAAGTTACTTTTCAGCAAGAAATATGAGCTTGTTTTAAGTCTTCAATTTTGACTAAAAAAGCTTTAGTTCCACTGGATTTTTTTCACATGTAACAAGATATTTTTCCTGTTTTAAATGAAAGAATCTGATCGACATCAATAAATAATACGACTGATAGAATATTAAGTATGTTCAATATTCACTGAACTCCAATCCAGAACCGCACAGCATTCTGGGAGACGCAGGCTTCAGCTAGCTAAGCTGGGTTGGTGGAATCAACTGACTGACTCGCTCTTTGGTTGCCTAGCAACGACCTGCTAAGTAGGTTGACAATTCCTATGAAGGTTCTCCACTGTTGGAGTCTATTGAGCTCCACAGTGCTTTGAGTGTTTCCTAGCATGTTCTTCTGATCTTTTGGATGAGTTGCACTTGTGGAGTATTTTGGCAAGCTGACCACTCTTGAGAAGGTTCTCCACTGTTAGATGAAGCAAATGATGCCTGCAGAACTTTTACATGGTTTTATTATTTCCTCTTGGATGGATTGCAGATTCACTTTTAGAGTAATTTTGGTTGGTCAGTCATTCCTATGTTTATTGAGTCTATTAAGGTCTGCAGAGTTTTAGATGTTATTCTGGAAACTTTCCTGACCTCCTGGATGAGTTGCTAATGCGCTTTTGGAGTAACTTTGGTAGATTGGTGAAGGTTCCTGGCTGTTTGAGGCCGTCTTTATTTGTCTCAGTTCCTCACAGATATTTTCCTTTCTTCCAGAACAAGATGATAAACCTGAGTTTTCTGAGGCTGTTCAGAGCTGCTCGCCTCATCAAGCTGCTGCGCCAGGGCTACACCATCCGCATCCTGCTTTGGACCTTCGTTCAGTCCTTCAAGGTGAGTAAAAAAGCAACAAAAAAAAAAAACACAGTTGACTGTACACTGCACACTGACTGTAGTGTTCTAATGAGCAAATAGCGAATAATTATGTTTGTTTAAGAGAAAAGATAAAAGCATTTTCTCTGGAAGTGCAACTAATTAGCCACTCTAATGGAGTGTGCTTCCCTCTTGAACAAACCCAGGAAATAGACGCTGTTTCCTTTAACTTCCAGCCGAATATCGCCTCGGCGGACAGCCGCTGGGATTTCCACACAGCGCAGAATCGCTCGCTAAATCCCCCTGGGAGAAGCAGAGTTATATGTGCAGCAGCTCAGGGACTTTACAGGAGGTTTAATGTCAGCGCTGAGAGCTTTTAAGCCCGGCAACAACAGACAGACAGTGGCTGCGGAGTCTTAAAAGGTGGCGATTTAATTACAACTGTTCGCCGCCTCCTCCTCCTCGCAGCGAGATAAATAGCCGGTCAGAGGAATCAGCCCTGCTGGTCTAATTCACGTCTCTAAATAAGAGCAGAAACTCTGACAAAGGAGGGCTGGAGAGATTAAAAAGAAAGGACAGGAAATAAAAACTTTTTTTGTGTGATGTCTATTTGGAAGATGAACAAATTTCAGATGTTTTTCTGTTTGTTTTCAGGCTCTGCCGTATGTCTGCCTGCTGATCGCCATGTTGTTCTTCATCTACGCCATCATTGGGATGCAGGTGAGCGAAAACTAACTCCTGAAAATGATGCATTTTCTGTTGCTTTCACAGAACTGTAGATGAGAGTGATATCTAAAGTGCTTTGGTGCGAACAATGCACAAGGTTTGGAGCGTTTCCTTTGAGCAAATTTATTCTCGGTGTGTCATATTGCTCAGTCCTACGATGAATAAAAACGTAGCTACTGCAGCTTTCCCCTACAGCCTGGTTTGTGTTTTCTGTCCACAGGTGTTTGGGAACATCGAGTTGAACGAAGAGACTTCCATAAATCACCACAACAACTTCCAGACCTTCTTCCAGGCCCTGACCCTCCTGTTCAGGTAACCTGAGATATTCAGCGCTAACGCTTTGATCTGCGGCATCCATTTTGACTGCTGGCTCGCTGTGTGTGTCATCAGGAGTGCAACAGGCGAGGCGTGGCATGAGATCATGCTGGCCTGCCTCAGTAACCGGCCGTGTGATAAACTCTCGGGAAGTTCAGGGAAGGAGTGCGGCAGCGATTTCGCCTACTTCTACTTCGTGTCCTTCATCTTCCTCTGCTCCTTCCTGGTCAGTAACTCAGGAAATCAGATGATTTCCCCATCATTTCTAAGCTCTTCTCAGAGTTTACATAGTATTGTACAGAGTATTTTTGGTTTAGTTTGTAGTTTAAATATATTAGTACATTTGAAATAAGACACAACTTAAAAGTTACTTTTCAGCAAGAAATATGAGCTTGTTTTAAGTCTTCAATTTTGACTAAAAAGGCTTTAGTTCCACTGGATTTTTTTCACATGTAACAAGATATTTTTCCTGTTTTAAATGAAAGAATCTGATCGACATCAATAAATAATACGACTGATAGAATATTAAGTATGTTCAATATTCACTGAACTCCAATCCAGAAACGCACAGCATTCTGGGAGACGCAGGCTTCAGCTAGCTAAGCTGGGTTGGTGGAATCAACTGACTGACTCGCTCTTTGGTTGCCTAGCAACGACCTGCTGCATAACTGACGCAGCAACAGTTTCATGTTTCTCCACTGGGCCTAAAAAACGGCTTAAAAATAAAAAAAAATGTCGTGAACAGAAAACTGGATAAAACAGGAAGATTACGGCAACAGTTTGGTAATATTTCAGATATTTAAAACAAAAAAACTAATTAATAATTATCAATATTGACTGATACGAAACGCTTATATAAGTCGTAGCATCCAGACATATTTGTGAAAATATGATCATAATATTAGCAGAAGAAAGTCTTAAAATTATTACAATAAAGACGTTTTTATTGAGAAAAAAATTTGGATATTTAATTTTTTGTTATTTACTTTGTTGAAGTTTGCATAAAATTACTACTTTAGTCTTCAAATATAACAATTTTATTCTTGTAATTTTATGACTTAGTTCTCAAAAGTAAAAAATAAAATTATAATATAATATGTAGGTCAATGTATAGATATATGTAGGTCCAAATAGAAGCTGTTAAACAAGATGGCCGCCCAGGTACTGACATCACTCTGAACTTGGAAACCTAAGGAGTGGATTGGTGGGAAAAAAATCAGATTTTCAAAAACAAAACTTCAATTAATTGATAAATTAATCTCCCAGTCTTACATGTATAGAAAGTTTATAGTTACCTGATCCAATCAGGTCAAATGTTCATTTCCTTCATTTTGTCCTTTTCTTAATTCACCCAGATGTTGAATCTGTTCGTTGCCGTCATCATGGACAACTTTGAGTATCTAACTCGGGACGCCTCCATCCTTGGGCCGCACCACCTGGACGAGTTCATCCGCGTGTGGGCAGAGTACGACCCCGCCGCCTGGTAGGTTCCTCCTGCAGCGCTGCGCTACGACGCGGCGGCGTTCCACAGGACGCCTGATGCTGAAGGAAACAGGAAAAACTTCACCTAAAATCTCCTCCCTGCTCCGCGTCCTGCTCCTAATCCGGCAGGCTCTGCTTCCTCGCCGTCTGCTGCTGAGTCTTCCTGTCAGTCCTGCAGGTTTATGTCAGGCCTGTCTGTTTCCAGGCGGCTCGCTCTGACTGGAGCGGAAATGCTAATTCTGAGCACCAGGAAGGCTAATCTGTCTCAGATTATTTTCACTTCATTACGTTCTAATGAAGCTTCCTTTCTTTGATCAGGACGCCGTTAGAGGTGAGAGAAGTAAAATAAGGATTTGCCGTCACCTGACAGACATTATGGGGGAGGAATTATAATTTATTCCTCTCAATGTGAATGAGCCTGCTGCACTGCAAAAACACAAAACCTGACCAAGTATCTTTAGTCTAGTTTCTAGATCAAATATGTTAGTACACTTAAAATATGACTAAAATTACAAAGAACTTTTCAGAAAAATAAAGTTGCTTGTCTTAAGTAAATAAATCCTTAATATGGATGAAAAACTTCTAATTCCACTAGCAGATTATTTCACTTACAGCTAGAATATTTTCATCAGTATTAAGGAATTATTTACGTAAAACAAGCTCCTATATTTTTCTGAAAAGTTACTTCTAAGTTAGTTTTGTCTTAAAGACAAAACGAAAAAAATACTTGGTAAGATTTTGTTTTTGCAGTGATTATAGTAAAATTATGTCTGTTTTCAGAAGTTATTGGATTTGACATTAAAAACCCCAAAGGTTTTTACTCATTTACTTTAGATATATATGAGAAAAAGTTTTTTAGCTGTTTTTAATTTTGGACATTTCTGAGGTAAGTTTTTATTACACTAATTACACAGTTTTTGATCTGAAACTAAATACTTTATTATCAAATTAAATTTTCAAATTAACGACTTTTTGTGTTTAAAGTGGGGTCATGAGCAGTAGCTATAAGCAGTAAGTATCTTACACACAACACAGTGAATTCAGTGCTGAGCTAGGAGGTGATCATTAGAAAAACTAAAACTCTGAGCAGATTTAGCATGTTCCACTTTAAGATGTTTTTACTTTTTAGATCTATTTTTGTGATTTTTTTCCTTTCGAAAAAAGTCCCCAACTTTTCGAAAATGGTGGGAATCACCATAGCAACCATCCAGAAAGCACTTTCTGTTTTCTTGCTGGTTGTGGAGGAGGCTCTACTTCTGCTTTTCAAATACGTAGGGTGGTATAACTCTGCATCTGTTTGCAGCCATTTTCAGATGGGAGTGTAAACGCTGAGTTTGAGGGGGTGTATATTTGGATATAAAGTGACAAGAAGCCCTAAAACTATGGAAGCACATTGCTGTCACAGAGAAACATTTTTTTGAGTGCCATCATGTTGACACTAATTTTGTTGAAACGTGGTAGTTATCTTGCTAGCTAAAATCTCAATGTTTAAAAATGATTTTGTTTTGTGCAAAAGGTGTAATGAAAATGTTTTGTATAGGCCATAGACCAATCCTAACCGGTTCAAAAAAAGCACAATTAAATAATTCTCCAAACTCAGATGAATGAAATTAAATCTTATGTAAAATGTAAAATAAAACGAAAATGAAAACAGTATATTTATCATAATAATAATTAAACATAAAAAAATAAAAACTAAATTTTCATGTCCAATTTGAGACGCAGTAGGAAGATGACAGTTTATTAAATCCTTCCTTCAATTGTCTCATCCAATTATGTCCCACATCACACACATCTAATTTTTACTCACTCTGAAGATACTGACTACTCATAGCTACCTCACACAACCCCATCTTAGCAGAGAAACCAAGCTGCTCCTGTGAGTTCTCCTGTTTTCTAACCTCTTGATCGTGTTTCATCTTTTTCAGTGGGAGGATTTGCTATCGGGACATGTACAAATTATTGCGTTTAATCTCGCCTCCCCTGGGCCTGGGGAAGAAGTGCCCCAACAGGGTGGCTTACAAGGTTTGCTCTCCCACACAGACCCTTTGTTTTAAAGGAAGAGGCTGTGCTGGTTCTGGACTGGTTTCACAAACGCTCAGCGATCCGGTACCAGCGGCGGAAACAAAAACATGCCTGCCATGTTTCCACCAGGGGGCAGCAGGGAAGTCTTAAAGGAACACGCCTCTGAAAATCAATGTTTTGAGCTGATTATAAATCCAGAATCTGAAAAGTTTAAATTTAGCTGATGCATTTATTTATAAAAGTTTCAAGAAAAACACCAAATTTTCTCGTTTCACCTGTTTTTAAACAACCACAACCTTCAGATTTATTTTATTTTATGATTTTATTGCTAAAGCCTGTTTTAGTGTTTTTACAGTGAATGGACACCTTTTGAAATTAATTATCTACAAAAAATAAATGAATATTTTTTCTATTAAAATAGCTCATGCTTAGTTGGATATGCTGAGGTTGTAACGTGGCAAAACGTGGACGGTGTGAATGGTTTTCACTCAGAATGTGTTTCCAGAGGAGTTTTCCTTTAAATCCTGTGAGTTTTAAAAGTTACCACCCCACTCATTTCTCCCACCAGGTTCCTCCCATCCTTCCTCTTCTCTCCCGGGATCCATTATTGGATGAATCAATTCAGCTGCAATGGCATTCCGGAGAAAAATCCCGGAAATCTTATTAACAAAGATTTCTGTGTTCTCCTCCTTCCCACCCCCCATTCCCATTTTCTGTCATATTTCTTTTCTCTCTTTTTTTGCCATTTTTATTAATTTACTGCCAATCCCTCTCCGTGGAAATCTTCCTCCTTCCCTCGTGGAAGCGGCCGCATATGTTACCGTGACATGTACGAGATGCTTCGCGACATGTCTCCTCCGCTCGGGTTGGGGAAGAAATGCCCTCCCCGGGTCGCCTACAAGGTAGAATCCGCTTTCAAGCTGCTGCTCCTCTGCTTCCACCTGCCAAACGCCTTCAGGCTTCTGTCACTTTGATGCACTCTACATCTCCTGGCCGCCTGTTGTGATGTTGTTTCTGTCCGCCTGCGTATCGGGGTTTGTCGTTCATCTTTTCCTCTGCAGTCAGGCTGCGTGAAACCGATCGGTGACACTACAGAATCAGAGAGAAGCAGGAAACTTCACAGTTCACAGAACAAAGATGGCGGAGCTAACGCAGAACGGCGGAGAGAAACGGTTCAAACTGACTTCGATACAGGATGAAAAATACACTTTACCCGGTTCTGTTCTGAAATATAAGCTCCTGATACGCTCCTTAAGTTTCACCTTAATTCACCGGGCTTTATCAATAAACTTATAATGTCCGCTTACACTTTGTTTCAGTTAATTTTATCCGCCATTCAGGCTAAGGCGCCGTTGGTCACCTTGAAGGAAGTACACCTCGCTGCAGCAAACAGAAAGCGGCGAGGACGGCCAGTCTTACACTTTATTTGGAAATGGGATCAATGCACTCCGGAAATAAGAGGGGCTCTGTTTCCTATATTATCCACGATCTCATTTCCAAATAAGACATGAGAGTGCCATGTGCTCCGTCCCGCCGCTTTCTGTTAGCTGCAGCGATGTCCTTCTGCCTTGAAGCGGCAGAGCCTTTGATTCTGAAACAAACATGGCGGAGCTAACAGAACGGGAAGAGAAACAGTCCTAAATGAGTCCCATGCGGGATGAAAAATACACTTTATATTGAAATATAAACACCAGATAAACTTATGTTTCACCTTGATTCAGCCGGGCTTAATGACGAAGCAGCGTCAACTTCTCATTAACCAATAACTGATGTGCTACAAAGGCGAGTACGTCATAAAAAAGCAGAGATAACTATGAAAAATGGTAACATGATGGGGAAAATACATGATTCCGATAAGCAAGGTTTATTTTTGAGTTGTAATTCTGTATGAATATCTCTTCATGGGGGGTTAAGTTTATATTTTATTATTTTCACCTTTTATTTTTGTATTCAGCAAATTAAGAGGTTGCTGTTTTGTTACATTTTATAAATATGTCTATTAATGTGAGAACCACGATT
Source organism: Xiphophorus maculatus (assembly GCF_002775205.1). NCBI lineage: Eukaryota > Metazoa > Chordata > Actinopteri > Cyprinodontiformes > Poeciliidae > Xiphophorus > Xiphophorus maculatus. The sequence continues at coordinate 4,888,399 of NC_036450.1, forward strand.
TCTAGTTTACTCAGTCAGTATTAAATATAGCTGTAACAAAATAATGTTAAAATTTGACGTTTTTTCAAAAATTAAACGTAAAATTTAGCCATTTATGTTTCAGACAGACGGTCAGTTTTCTTTTAATACAAGGAAACTCAGGTATTTAAGAAAGTGGCTGTTTATTAATAAGATCAATTAACTTTAAATGTAACTCAATTGATAACTTGTGCTGTAATATTATGACTTTATTCCTGTGTTATATTGACTTTATTCTTGTAATTCTAAGGCTTCTTTCTTGTAATTTTATTATTTAACTTCCTTAGCGTGGCCCTGATACTCTGTTGTACTTTCCTGCCAGTCGTGTTGAAGTCTCAGCGATCGTCAGGTATGCTGACTTCCAGCTGCTTACCTCCTGACATGCAGACGTAATGCGACTGTTTCCAGCATGTGCACAGCTGTCAGGTTGAATCAAACTCGACGCGGTCCTGTCCTTGCCCCAGTTAGAAACGCCGGGCCTGACGCCGCCGCGCCGCGCCTCCAAATATAACTCCTGCTGCTGCGAATGGACAGGGAAAGGCACAAACAAAGAAATTTATTCACATAAACCTTTCCGCTGATCTTCCTCCTGCCATCCTGCGACGCATTTCTCTGGGTTGGGAATTTTAGCCTCCAGTTTCCACCTCTTTTGTCTTTTTTAATGGCTTTTATTTTGGCTGCTTTGGGCGTTTTTCTCCCATTTTCATCTGAGTAAACCCTGAGCATGTGAAGTGTCAACAAGCATGTGTCCCTTGTTCACCTTCATTTCATCTGTTTCTGCAAAGAAAATGCAAATACTTTCATCAGGCTGTTGCACTTCTTTCAAACTGGTTGGAAGTTGTAACAAACCATCTCTTACTGGTTTTGTTTTTGACCCAATAAACGGCCACAATGTGAAGGTGAAACATTAAAACATGAATGTGTGCAGGACTCACACATGGGATTTATTTTTACAATGGCATAATAGGACTATTATGGATAAAAAAACAAAAAAAAGAGAAATAAATTTCCAACAAAAAACAATTTTCAGTTTGAAAAGTTGAACGTTTGCTAGGAAAACAATTCAGAAATTTTAAAATTATTCTAAGAAATTATGTAGAAAAAAGTTGGACATTTCAAGGCTTGAAAAGTTCAAAATTTGCTTGGAGAAAACGCAGAAATTTTTAGATGAATCTAAGGAACAAACAAGAAAATATCTGAGTTTGAAAAGTTTAAAATTGTTAGAAAGCAACTCAACTGTTGAGGTTGATCTAAGAAATCTGCTGGATAAAACCGAAGTGTCCGAGTTTGAGAAGTAGAACATTTGGTAGCATAACAGAAATTTTGAGAAAACTTGAAAATGTCTGAGTTTAAAAAGTAAAAAAAATGCTAGAACAAACTCAGACATTTTGAGATTAATCTCAGAAATTTTAGAGAGAAAACGTGAAAATTTTCTGAGCTTCAAAAGTTAAACAATTTTTATTTTTTACATCTTGGTGAAACATTTGAACTAAGATATTTGTTCACCGGAAGATTCTGTTTTTGCAGTGTAATAAAGCACCACACTGAAACCAAACACATTTAAACTGATGAGGATTAAACAAAATGCACCTAAAGTTTTTATTTTTCTTTAAATATTGAAGATGTTGTGTTATTATTCTCCTCTGGTTGTTTTTGTTTTGCTTCCACTGAATTACCAGGAATAACGGTATTGACAAACTGGCCCTCCAGGTTAGATTATTGATCGGCTTCTAAATCACTCATTGATTAAAACACAGAGGAGATGCTGGACTCTGCACTGCAAAAACACAAGATTTTACCAAGTATTTTCTTTTCATTCTTTAGTGTAAATATCTTTCACTAGAAATGAAACAAAACTAACTTAAAAGTAACTTTTTAGAAAGATACAGGAGCTGATTTTGAATAAATCATTTTTTAGTGTTGATTTTAAAAAGTATTAGAACAATTGGCAGATTATTTTATTATAAAATAACATTTTTAGTGTTGTAAGTGAAATAATCTGCTAGATTAGAGAGTTTCTTTATTAATATTCAAGAGTTATTGACTCAAAACAGGCTCCTAAACCTCACTAAAATGTTACTTTTAAGTTAGTTTTGTCTCATTTCAAATGTGATTTTTGTGGTAGAAACTAAACCAACAAATACTTGTGTAAGATTTAGTATTTTTGCAGTGTAGCTGCTTACAGCTTCTCCAGTGAGACGATTTTCTGTTTTTCTGTTTGTCGCCGTTTTCTGGTGATTCCTGAGCAGAACCTTTTCTCTTTTAGTTTAGAGTTGCTCACCCTGACCTTTAACCTTTGCATCGGCAGCGGCTGGTGAGGATGAACATGCCGATCGCCGACGACAACACGGTCCATTTCACCTCCACGCTGATGGCTCTGATCCGCACCGCGCTGGAGATCAAGCTGGCGTCCGGTGAGACTCGCAGACCACAACTCCCAGAGTTCCCTGCTGCTGTACGGGCGACTCATGTTGATTTAACCTGATGCGTGTGTGCCAAGGCGTGCTGGCGCAGCGTCTGTGCGACGCCGACATGAAGCGGGAGATCCACCGCGTTTGGCCCAACCTGCAGCAGAAGACCGTCGACCTGCTGGTCACGCCTCATAAGTGTGAGCCGCAGCTGCAGCACCAACTTCCTTATCCAACTTAAACGTCACATTTCATAGCAAAACATTTAAGTTTACCTCAAAAATTAACTATTAGTGTAATAAAAACCTTCCTGTGAACTCTAACAGGTCAAACATTAAACACACGTTTGACAGTAAAAATTAGGGATGCAAGATATATCGGCTCCAACATCAGTATCGACCAATATTAGCCATATATATATATGTTTATACAGTAAAGATTTTCTTTTTTCCCTCAGTCATCTGTACTTTGCTGCTCCTCTGGCGCCATCTGGTGGCCACAGGACTGAACTGCGTCTGACTGTTTTCTCTCTGTGCAGACAACGAGCTGACTGTGGGGAAAGTTTATGCTGCCCACATGATCTTTGACTACTACAAACAGAACCGAGCCAAGAAGCTCCAGCAGCAGAACCCATCTGGGATCTCTCAGGTAAACGGACTTGAGGACTGGTTCTGACTGAACTGGTTCTGACTCACTGGTTTTACTGGGATGTTTTCATATTGAAATGTTTGTTTTGGTTCTGGTCTCTTTGCAGAGTAAGCTGGGCGCTCTGTTCCGCCCAGTTCTGCCCTTCACTCATCTACACGAGCCGGCGCCGCCGATCAAACCGGCTCTGCCACCAGAACCGGAACCCAAAACACAAGCCCCGCCCACTTTCACCAGCAGCACCACCACCAATGTGGACGCCAACATGGATGCCATGTAAGACACCCAACGGACTGTTCATCTGTTTATCCATCTGGTCATCCAACCAACCATCTAACATCCATCCAACCAACTAACATCCATCCATTCGGTCATCCATCCAACCGACCAATCAACCATCTAACTGTCCAACCATCCATCCCTTCATCCAACCATCCATCCCTGGTTCTATCAGTGTTAGTTTCCTTGGTTTTATCTGGTCATAATGTTTTGCAGTGTCTCTGTTTCCCCTCCCAGTCTGAACCAGAGGACTTCCATTAAACATTCCCAGTCTGGAGATTTCTCCCCAGTGACTGCGAGGCTGAAGCCGCGCCGGCGGCTGCAGAGAGGCCAGTCAGAGGACGTCCACTTCTGCAGCAGAGCTCAGGTAGAAAATGTACTTCCTGTTTCTGATTCCTCCAAACTCCCGCTGACGGCGTTTCGTTTCAGGAGCGGCAGGCCGACCCGAAGCCGGAGAACATGTCCGACTCAGAGGGCCGGCCCGGCCTGGAGGGCCACGCCAGAGCCGCATCGCTGCCACGCCTAAACGCAGAATACCACGTAAGCATCGTCTTCCTCTACTCGAAGGCTTTCAAAATGGCCGACCTGAAGATTCCCTGGTGGAAACACCAGAGGTTGTTGCGCTAGTTTATAGTGCAATATCTTAGTTTTGTTTAATTCAATTGTACCAACTTAAAAGTAGTTTTGCAGCGTGATACAGGAACTTCTTTTAAGTGAATAATTCCCTAAAGGGGCAGTGTTATGTAAAATAGACTTGAGCTTTATGTCATGTTTTAATGTTATTCCCGCGTCAAAAACAAACGTGGAGTGTTGATTCTTTCATGCGTTTGAGAAATACTTTAATCTCCATGGCAACCATTCAGCTGTGCAGAACACGTGGATGGACCTAGCTCCGCCTTCGAGCACAAAGCTCCTCCCCCTCTCAGCTCCTTCAGACTGGCTGGCAGTAATAAGCAAACATCTGGAGCTGAACATCTGCTGAGCTCAATCTGTGAGCCACTTCTCAGTGCAATGCTGGTAAAAACGTTGTTAAAGGGTTAATAGAACAGCCATGTTGTTTCAGAAAGAGCAGGAATTTTAAAGAGACAGAAGCCTAACTTCAAGGCGTTAAATTATGAAGTCAAATTTATTTTAAGTCATACGATACATATATAGCATATGAAGTTAACAAAGCTACTTGATTATCTTATAAAATGGCAATACATAATAAAGCCCCTTTAATATTGATGAAAAACTACTAGTTCCACTTTATAACAAGACATTTTTATCATAAGTATTTTATTGTTTTTTCGTCATTGGTAAAAGACCACGAGTCATTTCTCCCTGTAGCGCTAGACTTGTGTGTTTTTGTATTTACCCAGAATGCCCTGCGTTGTAGTCCACTTCCTGGTTTTGGATCAGTCTCCGGTCCACTTGGCATTCACACTGAACCCAAACAATCCGGACTTTCTAAACAAACCAACTCTTCTTTTATTCACATTATTTTCTTGTAAGAAGTTCTGTATTTATATAAATGAATTCATCAAAGTTTTTAACAGAAAATATGTTGAATTATTATAAAATGTTTAGATTTTATTGGTGTTGACTGTGCTTTTTAATTTGTATTTTTTCCTTTCAAAGCCGAAGGCTTGAATAAACCATCTCTGCATGTCCAGTGATGTAACTCTCATAAACTTTAAACCGTTTTTAATGTGTATTAATTTCGTTCTGTGAAATCTGCTGTGTTGACGCCACGTTTAGAGGATTTGTTTCTCTGTTTCTGGATTTTTCCACCCGTCTGTTCAGCTTTACTGTCTCACTGTCTGGTTTCTGTCTGTCACCGTTTTTCCCTCCATGATTCTTGAACACGTGCTTTCCCACTGTTTACGTTGCATTTTTAAGCTCCTTAAAGAATTCATGTCTTTCTAATTATTCAGTTTGTCACTTAATAACCACAGGTTCAACATGTTGGTTTTGTTTATGTGAGACAAAGTAAAAAATAGAAGCTCAACATTATTTTACAAATAAACATCCAAAAAGTCTGTTGCTAATCTATAGTCAGTAGTTGTAGGTAATTCTATTGTAAAAGTACCTTAAGCTACTTTTTTAGGAGAACTTGATGCAAATCTACTCTTCTGCTACTAATATAGCTAATTTTAAGTTAGCTTTTAGCATTTTTGTTAGCTTATCGCACTTAGTTTCCCCCTAAATTAATTTTTTAGATAACTTCTAAACCCCCAATTTACATTTTCAGTTAAAGTTTTTATTATTGACTGTTAGAGATTCTTTACATAGTTAGGTGTTTTATGTTCATGCTCTTATTTTGAAGTGGATGAACACGGAGCAGTTCCATTTCCTCTCTACATGTCCTTTCTTTATTTTTCCTTAGTAACTTTATTTTAAACAAGAAACAAACAAAAACAAACTAACAAACTGGACAGTACAGAACATTATAACGGCGATTTACGGCTAATGTAGATAGACAGGAAGAGGAGTAAATTTCCACCAAAAAACCCAAAAATGTTTTTTTTAAAGTGGTTTAAAAAAAACAGACTATTCAAAATTTGTCATTTTTAACATTTTTATACTTCCATTTTAAAAGTATACTTCTCCTAAAAATAGTACAAGTGTTTAAAAATCGCAAACACCCAGCCATTTTCTAACAATGAGTTACTCCGTTACCTAGCAACCCCAGCGGAACTCTGCCCGTTACCTAGCAACTAGTGTAAACGTTGCAGTTTATTTAGGTTTAAAGTGACAGAACCCTAAAATAATAATACAAAATTAAAAACAAGCAGAAGTGAGCAGACAAAAATCTCATTAACTGAAAATGATTTTGTGAAAAAATGTAATGAACATGTTTTTAATAGACTATAGACCTATTCTAACTTGTTCAAGGCAGCATAATTATGTTATTTAATGTAAAAAATGCAACTTAAAAGCAGCATTTATAGTTAAATGTGTCTAAAACTCCAGTTTAACATTTATATTTTAGAAAAAAGCTGACATTAGAAGCTAATTGTACCGTTGGATTCTGTGGACAGCAGGAAACTACAGAAACAGCCTCATTCTTCTTCTTCTTCTCTTCCTGTCTTCCTGTTTTTTCCCGTGTTGATGCTCACTGCTAATGTTTTGCCCACCTCCTCTTGTGCGTGCTGTCCTTAGCGGAGCCACCCTCGCCACGCCCCCGGGACCCACCTGGCAGTATGTACCACCTGTTGCGCCACCTCTCTGTCCTCCCCTCTTCTCTCTCTTTGTGTTTTTGCCTCCATCACATGGCAGAGTTGATGCCCTCCACAACGCACCACCCATTCCATATAATCTCATTTTTAAAAAATCGATTTACATCCACATTGAAGCCATACATCCTTGGAAAGGTATCTGTATGTGTCCTCAGGTTCGTCTCCTGCTTTCAGCAGTACGGTGCTACACACTGTGGTTGTGAGTGTTTGTGTCGTTTGGTAGAGACGGTTCTGCTGCTCTTCTGTTTCAAAGATTTCTCACTTAAAACCTCTTCAGTTTTCTCATTTGTACCGATTTCAGTCTTAAAATCTTATTTGGCTCGTTAAATGGAGACAATAAGCTGCAAAAACACAAAATTTTACCAAGTATTTTGTCTAGTTTTTTACATTATTTCACTAATTATGTGGGGAAAATGTAGTTTTTGCAGTGTAAGAGCTTGATTTAAGTCAATAATTCTTGAATATTCATAAAAATTACTTATTTCACTGGGAGGTTTTTCACGTTACAAGTGAAATAATCTGCAAGTGATTTTTCAAAGATTTTAAGGAATAATTTACTTACAAAAAGCTCCAATATTTTGTTTAAAAGTTACCTCTAAATTAGTTTCTCCTTATTTAAAATGTACTAGGTTATTTCATAGAAATACTTTGAATTTTTGTGTTTTTGCAGTGCAGCTTATGTGTTTTTGGGGACTTCACTGCAAAAACACAAAATTTTACCAATTTTGTTTTGTCTAGTTTTTAGGGTAAATAGTTTAACACTTTAATTGAAACTAATTTGAAAATAACTTTTCAGTGAAATACAGGAGTTTGTTTTAAGAAAATAATTATTTAATTTAAAAAAGTACTGGCAATTTATTTCACTTATGACATGGAAAATGTTTTAAGTGAAATCATCCCAACTTTTATCAATTTTTCAAGAAATGTTTATTTGAAACAAGCACTTACGCTTCAAAAAGTTTTTTCATAGTTTTTAGTGCAAATATCTGATCAGACTTGAAATAATTTAAAACTAACTTACAGTAACTTTTCAGCAAGAAATATGAGTTTTAAGACAATAATTCCTTAAAATGTATGAAAAAGTAGCAGATTATTTCAGTGATAACTTGACATTTTCCCTTGTTATATGTGAAATAATCTGCTACATTTTCAGCAATATTAAGGATTTATTGTTTTAAAATAAACTCATATTTCCTGCTGAAAAGTTACTGTGAGTTAGTTTTTCTTATTTCAAGTCTGATCAGATATTTTCACTATAAACTAGAAAAAAATGTTGGGTCAAAATTTGCATTTTTGCAGTGTAATCTGATTCTAGGAGTTTTTCAGGCTTTAAATTAAAATGTGAAAACTTTTAATTCTGTCAATTTTTGCAATGGGAACAGATTTAGGGAAAATTCTGTTTATTCCTGTTAAAATAATGAGATTTTAAGGCTGCTTACTGAGTAAAATGACTGTTAAGATTGTTTTCTTAACATGATGTCGCCTTTGGATTCTGACAGCAGCGACGTCTCAAACTGTGAGCGAGGAACAAGAACCACCGCTCCACCAATTCACTGCAAAATGTATCTAATCAGACTCATAATTTAACATTTTAAGTCTCTAAAATGGTTCATTTTGGTTTAAATCGCTGATACATTCAGTGGGAAGGTGAGTTTTGGTTGCTGGTTCAGTTCCTCGTCTCACCAGACTGATTGCTGCAACCAACAAGGTAAGAACCAGACAGGGTGAGCAGCACTATGTCATAAAATAAAAGGGAAATTAAATTAACTGTGGGTTTTAAGGAGAAAAGTGAATATCTTAATATCATCTATTACATATATTTTAATGTTAAAGATATAAAGGTGTCCCTCTAAAAATGCCACTAACTGCCTATTTTACCAGTTAAAAAACAAAATATACCTTAAAATGTTTAAGTATGCAGAGTGGAAACTAATCTTAGCATTAGCATAGAAGCTACACTGTAAAAACACAAAATCTTACCAAGTATTTTATCTAGTTTCTCGTGCAAATAGACTTGAAATAAAAGAAAACTAACTGACAAGTTTTCAGAGCTCATTTAAATCTGTTTCATCTCTGGATGTATTTTGGCAAATAAAAATAATTTTTGGTAATTTTTAGAAAAAACAAGAAAAGTTTAGTCTGATTTAACTTCAAACAGCAGCTTCATTTCTATTGATTATATAATTGTGCAAATCAGAATTACGGAAATAAATTTGCTTAAGAGACGCGAGTTTTGAAATAACTTGTTTTTTTCATAAAACGATTTGGTGATGAGATGAGGCGAGTTTTTTGGCCGTATTAAAATGATCAAAACTTCAATAAAAACACTTTTCTCTCATCACACAAGTCACATGATCAACAACAGGATGTTACTACTGCTGGAAACGACAAAGAAGAAAACAGGAAGTAGTTGGAGGATGATGTTTGTTTTTTATTGACTTATTTTGTGAACAAACTTATTCACACATGATTTTATTGACGTTTTTTATTTATTATTATTAACAGTAGTGGAATATTAAACACCTTTGTAATGGAAACACAGCTAATGAGAAAAAAAATTAGTTTCTGCTGAATATTCTTAGTTTTCCTTTAAATAAAACATGAGATGCTAACAAGCTAAAGGCTAACAGTTCTGCTCCTCCGTCAATAACTGGTAATCAGTTCATTCTTCATTCGGGTTTGATGTTTAGACGTAAAGTTGCTGCTCTCTAGTTTCATGTTGTGAATATTTCATCAATCCACTCCCCAGCAGTCCGCTTGACCTTTGACCTTTTCCTCTTCCCTCCTTCCAGCCGATCGTTGACCTCAGCCCAATAAAACGCTCGGCGTCGTCGCTGACGCCCCAGCAGGTCGGGTTGAGGGAGTACGACCTGGAGCGGGTCGACCAGAGCCGGTTCTATGCCGAACCGGGACCGGACCCGGACCCGGACCGGACCCACCACCATCACCACCATCACCGCTGCCACCGGCGCAGAGACAAGGACAGAGACAGGAGGCAGAAGTCTCTGGATAAAACGTCCTCGGCGCCGCCGTCCGGCACAGTCGGTGAGCCGACCGGCAGAAAACCAGACGTAGAAAAAATTAAACACCAAAATTTACATCTTTACCAAACAATTCTGGTCCAGTTTCTACTGCAGATATCTTAGTTTACTTGAAGTAGGACAAAAATAACTTCCAAGTAACTTTTCAACAAGATATAGGAGCTGGTTTTCAGTCAGTAGTTTCTTAATATTGATGAAAAATTACTATTTCCATTGGGGGAATAATTAACTTATAGTAAGACATTGTTACCATGTTAGTAAAATAATCTACCAATAGAACTAGAACTTTTTCATCAATATTAAGAAATTATTGGCTTAAAACAAACTCCTATTTCTTGCTGAAAAGTTTGTTTTGTCTGTTTTCAAGTGAACTGAGATGTTTGCAGTAGAAACTAAAAAACAATACCTGGTAAGATTTAGTGGCTTTTTATGGGTAAACAGTAAAATTGTAAAAAATGTGTTTCTCCTCCTTGGACATATATTTATTAAGTACATGTTTATAAAGTATATTTTAAAAAGAGTCTTTTTACAATGTGATTTGTTGCAAAATAATTTGGGAAAATTAGGTGTAGAAAAATAATAAAACACTAAAATTTACTTCATTACCAAGTAATTTTTGTCTAGTTTCTACTGTAAATATCTTATTACACTTAAAATAAGACAAACTAAGTCATAATTTAACTCTTTCTATTTCCACTGGCAGATTACTTCACTTATATTAAGACATTTTCCCTTAAAACAATCTGCCAATAGAACTAGTAGTTTTAATCAATATTAATGAATAATTAACTTAAAACAAGCTGCTATATCTTGTTGAAAGTGTAACTTAGTTTTATCTTATTTCAAGTGAACTAAGATATTTAAACCAGACCAAAGACACTTGGTAATATTCAGCGTTTTTTCAGCGTTGAGGCGCCACAAACTGCAGAAATGTTTTCCTCTCAAGGTTCTTTCTGGTTTTAGCTGCAGGTTTTGGTCACAGAAGTTGGTTTCTGTTACTGGTGATCTGCTAAAGTTATACTAACTGGTTTCTGACCAGTAAAGAGTTGCTGCCGGGTTTACAGCTGAGATAAAAGGCCAGAGTAGACGGAGGTCAGAAACGTCCTGGTGAGAACCAAAACCATCAGCAGAAAGAAAGAGAAGAAAGTTTGATTGTGATGAAATTACTTCTGTTTATGTTTAATTCACTGCGGTTCCATTACAAATATGTGCATAACTTTGTCAATATCCTGCTAATGTTGCAATTAAAATCCCTTGTGATTAAGTTTGATCATGTGATAAGTCATTAGAAATCACAGCTCCAGAAACGTGAAGCTAACAGACGTATGAATGTTTAAATGTTTCGTAAGACGTTGAACGTTGCCGTCCTGTAGGTTCGTTTGAAGACCCAACAGCCGACGGTTTGTCCAGAGAGCGAGCGAGGGAGCGGGACCGCAGCCGCCCCCATGAGAGGAGGCACCACTCCTCCGCCGGGGAGAAGCAGCGCTACTACTCCTGCGAGCGCTACGGCAGCAGGGAGCCGGGTCAGGCCCGGTCGGCCGGTCCGAGCCGGTCCACGTCTCCGGGAGAGAGCCAGGACTCTGGCCTCATCAAACAGGTGAGGGTATGTTTTAGTAAACGATGGTGTAGTAGGTCTGCCGGGCCAGGCGGTGGCGCTGTAGCTTTGGCGCAGAACGGCACTGAAAACAGAACGGCAGTGGTGCCAGTTGGGCGAGTTGTTCTGAACTCTTAAGGTTGGAGAAATTTGAGTGGTTAGAATTTAGTCCTTTTTTTAAAAAAATTGGATGACTTTTTAGTTCATGTTCAGATGAAAATTCTTACAAAACAGATTTATTTATGCAGCAGAAAAACTCTAAACTTTTACATCCAACATCTAAGAATGTCCTCCATGACACCACAATCCACTGACTGATTTAAAAAGACATTTCTTTTAGCACAGCTGTTGTTTCAATCATTTCATAGATATTGGTTTTAATCTCTTTTATTTATTCATTTCATTAGTTTTATCCTTTACAGCTTGTTTTGTTTTTGCCCTTTGACTGTTATTGTTATTATTATTATTGTTTTAACACTCATTTTACTCCTTTAATTAGAAATTTCTGGAATCAGTCAAACATGACGTCAATGATCAGCAGTGATTGGTTGATCAACTGTCATTATGTAATGGTGCAACTTCAGGATCGGGGGATCTTGAAACTGCTTCTTACCCAGCATGTTGTTGCTAGGCAACCAAAGAGTGAGTGAGTCAGTTGATTCCACCAGCCTAGCTTAGCTAGCTAAAGCCTTTGCTCTCACTACATCTCCCAGAATGCCGTGCGGTTTGGACGTATTATTTATTGATATTGATCACGTGTCTTTTGCGATTTATATTCTTATTGATTATTGCCCAGGCCTGCTTTAAAGTGACATTGTGGTTGTTTTTCCCAACAGGGAAGCACTGTGACAAAGCCGCCATCTGGTACCAGCGCTCAGGCCCGTGGGCGCCGCCAGCTCCCCCAGACGCCGCTCACGCCTCGGCCCGCTGTGGCCTACAAGACCCCCACCTCCTCAGCTGCTACGCCCAGCGCCTCCACGCCCGGGTCTCGCTTCGTCCGCGGCGCATCGGAGCACGACCGCCTGCTAGCGGCTCACGAGGAGCCCAAAGCCCCGGTTGGTCCGGACTCTAACCCGAGCCGGCAGCAGCTGGACTCGTCCCTGCCGGAGGAGGGCGAGGACTTCCAGGACGCTGTGAGCAGCCATGGGGGGGGACACTCCTCCAGAAGCGCCACTGCGCCACCCACCGCCGCCGCGCAGGGGCGGGCAGCGGGAGTACCGAACGGCTACCACTTCACCCTGGGGTCTGCGCCGGGCAGCAGCAGGGGAGCGGCGGGTCTCAGGGAGCGGGAGGAGGAGGACTGGTGCTAGCTGGGCGCTAAGCTTCACGGCTGAAACTGAAACGCTAAAAACGTGCTGCTGAGCGCCGAGGTCGGCTGGCTGGAGCCCGGTCGACTGGGACTGTGCTGCTGAAGGAGTTCACTGATCATTCACTGCCAAAACACCAAATACTGTTGAGTATTTTTGGTCCAGTTTCTACTGGAAATATCTTAGTACACTTGAAATAAGACAAAACTAACTGACAAGTAACTTTTGAGCAAGATATAAGAGCTTGTTTTAGGTAAAAAATCCCTTAATATGGACAAAGTACTGACTCCACTGTCTGATTATTTTATAGAATGGGAAAAATGTCATAATCTTCCAAATAATACTTTTTTCAATCAATATTAAAGGGGACATATTATGCGAAATTCACACTTTACACATTTTTACATTTCCATTTGGGTTTCTGCTGCTTCTAAAAGCAAAACAAGCTCTTTAAAAAAAACACCCAGCCCGTTTTTGACATAAAGTTCATGTTTTTTTTCCTCTGGAAAACGAGATGTTTCAAAAACCTCAAGAATGTAACATCACAAATCAGCAGGCACTGCGCCGGTTACCTAGCAACCCCAGCAGAGTTCCGCCGGTTACCTAGCAACCCCAGCAGAGTTCTGCCGGTTACCTAGCAACATAAGCTGAGCTCCAGTATGTTTGGTCAGATGGTTTTACCACTGTATGCACTGTACAATGGCTGCTGGAAAAGACAAGTGGAAAGAGTGCAGAAACCACTTGCAGCACTCTTGTTGTAATTTCAAGAGGCTCTGCTAATGCTTTTCAAAGGTATATGGTTGTATAATTGTCCATCGGCTGGCAGCCATTTTTACATACAAGTGTAAACATTGATTTAAGGGGCGTGGCCAGCAGCACCTTATTTGGATTTAAAGTGACAGAGACCCTAAAGCAGCTGAAATCTGATTATCTAAGGATGATTTTGTGTAAAAAATGTAATGAACATGTTTTGTTTTGCAAATAGTCGTACTCTAACCTGTAAACAGGTCACCTTTAAGGAATCACTGACTTAAAACAAGTTCCTATTTTTTGCTGAAAAGTTACTTGTATGTTACTTTTGTCTTATTTCAGGTGCACTAAAATATTTGTACTAAAAATTAGATCAAAAATGCTTGGTAAGATTTTGTGTTTTTGCAGTTTTCCAGCTTTTTGTGTTAATCTCTAATATTACAACCTCTTTACAGGAAAAAACAACAACAACTTTTTCTATCCCATTTACTTGCACTGAGATTATAGCACATGTGAAAACCCTTAACCTTCTGCCTTGGCTGGTAAATTCAGACGATTTAAGCCAAAATGTTGAGAGTGAAGCTGTAAACTGTTTCAGACCAATCAGAATGCCTCATTCCTGACCTTATCATGGCTGCTTTATATTTATGGCTCTTTTGTTTGTTTTGTCACAATCAGAACAACATTTCTGAGTTTATTTATGTTTGTTTAGCTGCTACTTTGGTGTAATTTTGCCAAAAAAAGGTTCAAATGTTTTCATTCAGGTATTAAGATTCTTAGAGAACATCTGTTAAATATCTAGAGATCATGAGTAGAAAGGGAGAACAACCAATAGAAGCAAAAATGTGGAATCTCTACTTTTTATTTCACTTTAAAGCAGAGAAAATCACAAAAAGCTGTTTTATTTTAGCAGATGAACATTCAGACTTTTTAAAACAAACTATTTCATTGCATTTTTTTCTGCTTTATTTCCAGATCAAGTATGGGGGAAAAAATCTAAAACGATTAAATTGTTTTGGGAAAAAATGAATTAATTGCCCTTTAATTTACATTTGTAAAACAAATACCTCCACATGTCTCAGGTTCAACTGGGGACCAAAATGGCAACATTTGTGTCATATTCAGTTGGAGCGGTTCGCTTTCTCACTGCACAGAGAAATTTGGTTCGTTTTGGTCAAACGAACCAAAATAATTGAAACAGCTTTTCCCCTCCTGACCTTCTGGGGGCGCTGCACCAAGAACCACTGAGGAAAACGACGCTAAAAGAAGACAGTGAACGCAACTTCCTGTTTCACAAGATGTAACTGAAAACGGAGTGGTGTCAGATTTTAGCAGTTGTAGGATTTCTCTTTTGTAAAAAGACATTTCTGCCGCTAGCGCGTTTGTTTTGGTTGTATTTACCCAGAATGCCCTGCGCTGTAGTCCGCTTCCTGCTGGTCGTGGTGTGAACACATCCTTGCAAATTGTCCATTTTGTTTCTACTTGCTGCAACTTTTAGCTCCATTTCTCTGAGATCAGCAGAACACGGTTGGTTCATTTTCCAGGGTAAGTTCTCCCCTCGCAGGTAAAGTAGAAACATGAATCACAGGCTATCATTGACACAGTGATAGCATAGTTAGCATATTTGACACCAAGGATGCAAGTTATCAGTTATTCAGCTAATATGTAGTAAAATGCTCTTAACGATCGACTAACAATTAATTTATAAGTGGCCATTTTCTTAAAGATCCCAGTTTCTCTTGTATCAAGAGAACCGACCATCTTTCTAGAACATGAAGGGCTAAATTTGTTATATTTAACATTTTTACGTTAGTTGTGACTAAATAGACTGATTTTTTTTCACGTTATTGTTCTAAGACAGCCCTCAAGATGTACTGTTTTTATGTGTTTTTATTTTAGTTTATTTTCTTTTCTGCGTTTTTCCTCTGTTATCCCCCGTCATCGTGACATGTCAGTAATTTTGGTTGAGAAATTGATGCTCGGTTAAATTAACTTTAGAAGCTTTTAGAGGTTTTATATTTAAAAATGGGGGTCGCATAAGGTGCATTTTGCCTCCCGTAACTGTCCGTGTGGACCGTTTCATTTCAGAGCTCCGCCATCTTTAATCCTGTATCAACAGCTGCGGTTATGGATGGCGCCCTCTGCTGGATGGCGGCCAAACTGCAACACTAAAAGTCTAAATGGAGATTATTAGCTAATCGATTGGAACTAATTTTAATCTAATAAATTAACAATTAATCACTAATATACATGTTTTGTTTGTTTGAGATTCCACATTTTCTGCCGCTTTTTCACTGTCACGTTTTTGTAATCTGTACAGGATGTAAAAAGGTTTCGGTGCACACAGAACCAGAGGAACTCTTTGTTAAGTGGCCAAATACCAAGTGCCTCGTTTACCACAAAATTGTTAAAGTTTCATCTTTGCTCCGGTTCAGATGGACTTAAACCGAGAGCGCAGAATGACCGTGGCTGGGAAGAAAAAAATATACACGAACATCCTGATTTAAATGCAGAAATATACTTTTTTTTGTACAATTCTTCTGGTGGGTGTATTCTAATTAGTACAATTAATTCAGAGTAAGTAATGTAGTGCATGATAAGGGTAGTGTTTGTACTGAAGGGTTTGTGGTAAGTATTTGCCTTTATTCTCATATATATACTGCCAGTCAGCCACAGAAATCGGTTTCTCAATTGAGGAAAAGTGCCATTTTAAAAAAAATCTATATAAAGAAAATATTTCAGAACCACCTGCCTCCTCCAGCATGTTATATTTATCGTCTCTGCCATAAAAACTCAGATTTTTTGGGCTTTCCTCCTCCTCGTTTTGAATCTAAAGGACTACTGTGTGACGGTTTGTTGGAAAACTGACCTAAATGTAAACTCACAGGTTCAATAAAGAGTTGTGTTGTTGCAGATGACTGTTCTCTGAAAAATATACATATATATTAAAAAGTAGGGCTATGCAACAAGACGACACTTCATCTGCCCGTAGCTTTACCCGCTGCAGTCCCCAGTTCAGGCTTTAGTGCGACTGCGAGCGGATTTTACGTTTGTGTGTGAAGAGTTTTAAATCAAATCTGTATTAATAGATGTACAGCTGAGGCAAAAAGTGTGAAGCACCGGGTTTTATTTTTGTTTTTCTGTGCGCGACGCCTGCTCCAAAACAAACAACCCATACATAAAAACTGTGGCTGCAGATTCGTTTTTTAAAATGTGATTTAGAGCCACATTTTTCAGAAAAACAGTGAAAAAGACTCGATAAGGCCTCAGTCCTGACTGGGTCAACATGATTTAAAAGAGAAAGGTAAGGCTTGCTGTATGTTATATGTTTGCTTTTGTCAATAAATATCGAAAAAATGAAAAATAAGCATGAATTTATTGATGATTTTGACTGAAAAAGGGCAATTTGTTGCTTTATAGTGAGCTAGCTAAAGCACGATGCTAACATGCTAACATCATATTATGTCGTCTCTGTAAAAAACTACAAAACCAATTTAATTTCGATATAATTTACATATTCATATGTCATTAGATATTGTGTATATTTTTCTTGTGTTTTATTTTGTTCATGTACGTTTTATGTTTGAAATCAAGAGAAAAAGTGAGGAACGGAAACGGAAGTACTGCGTAAACAGTTTCACCCTTTCAAAATAAGAGCATGAATATAAACGCTTAGCTACTTGAAAAATTCTCAACCGTTCAGAGCCGAAATTTTAACACAAATGTCAAATTTTATTCAGCTAGACGTTTACAAAACAGTCAAGTAAATTCGCGCTATAGAGTTTATCCAGAA
The DNA here is from genome assembly GCF_002775205.1 of Xiphophorus maculatus. Lineage (NCBI taxonomy): Eukaryota > Metazoa > Chordata > Actinopteri > Cyprinodontiformes > Poeciliidae > Xiphophorus > Xiphophorus maculatus. The sequence continues at coordinate 4,905,455 of NC_036450.1, forward strand.
TATTTAATTTAGGGAAAACTAAGTGTGCTAAACATTCAAAAACGTAGCAAAAGCGTGAAACAAAAATTAGCTCCACTATTAGTGGAAGTAAAACCACAGCTGTACATTATAATGATCTCAGTAATTAATGTTAATAAATCTGGATTTTTTCATAAAAAAAATTAGCAATGCTTATAACTGCCTATTTTAATAGTTTGAAAGTCAAATATATATTTTGTCTTTGCGCTAGCATAGAAGCTAACCAATGAAAATGAATGATACTCCTGGATTTGCTAATAGCATCTTTGTATTTCAGCCTCAAAACCTCAATTTTATCGATATTTTTCATGAAAAATATTTGTGAAGACAAAAATTGTCTGCTAATAATTTGGAGCAACGTTCCACAGAAGAATTTACGGATAGTCCCATGTAAAGTAACTAAAATGATCTAAAAGTCAAACTAAACTAAAATAATAATTTTTATGGAAGTAGCTGAGATTTTTTTATACATCAGAAAACAGTGAAGTGAAAAAGTATTCACTCCTCCTAGATTTCTTCTAGTTTTTGGATTTTTGTCACACCTAAATGTTCCAGAATATCTAATAAAATATAAATGCTAGATTACTAGAAATAATCCCAGAATTAAAGAATTTCTTGGTCAGAACTTGTCTGACAGCATGAAGTAGGCTTACAGTTTGCAAAAAGCAACATGAAAAATCTAACAAACTAGAAACAAACTTCAGTTCCTGCAACAATGGAGGACGGAACATCTAGAAGAGCGAATGATGTCCATGAAAAACCTGGAAATGACTCCAGTCGACCTTGGCTTCACCTTGGAACCTGGAAAGAGTCTCAGGTGGAAACGTTTACGGTGTTCCTGCACGGAGAAGAGATGGGAAGAATGTGCAGAACTGGGAGAAACATCTGGGATGAGTCCCTGGAGAGAAGACGATCTGAAGTTAAAGGAAGATGAAAAACTGAACTACGCTGTACGAAAGCTGCCGGATTGTGATTCTGGAGGACCAGAAATAAAAACCAGTCCTACAGGATTCACAGCACAGATGTTGAGGAAGATGTTTTAGTCAAATAAGACAAACTCTTTACTCGGGGTTTCTAACTACTAAATATGAACAAGTATAAAATGATCAAACTACTAAAAATGAACAAGTATAAAATGATCAAACTACTAAAAATGAACAAGTATAAAATGATCAAACTACTAAAAATGAACAAGTATAAAATGATCAAACTACTAAAAATGAACAAGTATAAAATGATCTAACTACTAAAAATGAACAAGTATAAAATGATCAAACTACTAAAAATGAACAAGTATAAAATGATCTAACTACTAAAAATGAACAAGTATAAAATGATCTAACTACTAAAAATGAACAAGTAGGGCGTGCCGTGGTGGCGTAGTGGTTAGCGCGACCCGTATTTGGAGGCCTTGAGTCCTCGACTCGGCCATCGCGGGTTCGACTCCCGGACCCGAAGACATTTGCCGCATGTCTTCCCCCTCTCCTTCCCCGTTTCCTGTCAGCCCACTATCATTTAAGGGACACTAGAGCCCACAAAAGACCCCCTGGAGGGGTAAAAAAATAATAATAAATGAACAAATATAAAATGATCAAACTACTAAAAATGAACACAATAGGCTCTATGCTGCCATATAAAAGCGTCATTATGGACTCCAGCAGAATTTAAAGAGCAGAAAAATCGATGGTAAATATAAAATAAACTAACTATACTAATTTTTCCTGAGTTTCAGGCTTTACATTTGGCTGTAACTCATTTAGAGCCAAATGTAACGCTCTTCTTAAATGCGCAGGTCTGACTGCAGGGCTTAGTGTTAACCACTCTATAAAATCAGAAATAGGTACGGCATGGAGTCATGATTGGGTGGATAATTGATGCAACTGATGCAAAGAGCTTTGTTTATATTGCCATTTATTGCAGTGGAAATAATAATGATAATAATAATAATAATAATAATAATACTAACAGCAAAACTAAACAAAGAGAAATTGTTCAAAAGAAACAAGGACGGGGAAAAAGAACAAACCAAAAAAAGAAATAATCAATAATACTTCAAAACCAAATGTAGTTCAAAAGTCCAAGAGCAACGGGAGAATTGTTCTTTTCCTTTAGATACTCCCTTAGAGTTTATTTTGATTCCTGTATGGAAAGTGTTGTTTGGTTTTCCTGTGTGGAGAGTGTCTTTCTTTTTCCTACCACCAGGTGGTGTGTGGGTAGCTCGCCATCCTCCTTCAGCAAGCAGGTCGATGAAGGGGGAGAAAAAAAAACCTGACCTAAAAGGCCAGAAAACATACATTAAATTCATATATAGATGTTATATTTATATAAGCTAAATGGGAAAAAAAAAACAAATACATACTGCTATGTATTGACAACCACTTCATATATTATAAAAATGAGAGAAAAAAAAAAAATCCTTTTAAAAAGAAAAGTGCACTTCATAATTCAAGTTCAAAATTTCTCAAGGTAATTAGCAGTCGCTACGAACAGCTAATAATAAATCAAATCAATCAACTTTAAGAATGTGATTGATCAAAGTAGCTACAAACAAAATCATATTAGGTACCAGACTTCATTGATGCACCAGCATGGAATACAACAATAAACAAAGAAATCATGAAAAATAATCAAATCTAAAGTTGAAAGAGAAGCCTTTAAATATTAAAGGTGTGGCCTTTAATTCGGCTTTAACAGTGTGACTTTTTATTAAGTAAGTTATTAGTAAGTGGACTGAGCTGATGTGGCAACTGATTGTCGAGTTGGTAGCTAATGCTAACTGGCGGCGCACAGCGGAAATAACGCCCCATCATATATGGATGAATATTTACTCACCGTCGAGTAACGGATTGTCTGAGGAAGTGGATGTGACTTGTTCTCATCAGAAGGTAGACCAGGCATCAACAAAGCCCAACCTGGTGAGTATTGCAGCGGATATATTAGCGGCGCTAGTATTGCTGATACAACGTCAAGTTCAGATGGTACTTAACTCACCGCAGATCCTTGAGTTTTAGAGATGAATTCGTTCAGCGATGAGTCGAGTTGGAGATTTGAGATTGTTTTATTAACAACCAACGCCACAACCAACAGTGAGCAGCAGCACAGTGGAAACCCGGAAATACACATGAGGGTCCCAGCTGTTAAAGGGACGGCTTAAAGGGAAGGTGGTTGGGGCGTGGCGGTCACGTGGGTTACACAAATGTAAAGCCTGTGTTGGTTCTCTCGCAGGTTTTTTACCGCTTCCCTGAAAGCCTTTCTAATTGAACTGAAGGTCTTCCAGCGCGGCTGAAGTCGGCTTGCCATTGTTACCAGGACATTTCTCTCTAGTATCGGGGTTCCTGCCTCCAGGAGAAGGAGGATGTTCTCTACCTTCTTGCACTCCTTCATCAGGTCTTTGAAGATGGTGTTCCCCTGGAGTATAATTGTCTCTGGGCTCATTTTGAGAACTCTGGTTTCGGTTTCCGCCCAGAGTTTCTCAAAGAGTCGATCACAAATAGAATTATATTGTATTAGAGGGTAATGTCTCTTTCCTGATTTGTCAATAATCTGCTGGATAACTTCCCTGACCAGACTTCTTACAGCAGTTCTTCTCATGTTTACCTCTTCGGACTGGTCTTCCTCTGGATCACCGAGGGACTGGTCTACCTCTGATCAATATTAGGCTCCTCTTCCTGTAGCTCTGCGGTTGCCTTGACTTCTTGAGGAATTCTCTTTCTTATTTCTGAATCATGAGGCTTTTCACATTCCTGGGTAAAAGTTACTCAAGACATCAAAATGTACAAATAATATGAATTCTGATTTACTAGAAGTTACCTGTGGAAAACCACAAGGGTCAGAACTGGGTCCTAAACTTTTCTTACTTTACATAAATGATTTATGCAATGAATCTAATTTGTTAACATTTATTTTATTTGCTGATACATTATTTTGATCTGGTCAGTTTGGAGCAGCAACAGTTTAATGGAAGGAGAATTACAAATATTAATGATGAGACAAAAATTTCAGGTAGAAGTTCTGAATAAAACAGAAAATATGAAGATTTTCCCACTTTAGGCTTCAAAGCATTGACCTCTGACCTTCATGGGATGGGAATGTTTTACTTTAAATCAGGACTTTCTGAAAGGCAGAGTTGATGAAAAAATCTTTTTAATGCAAATATTTAAATTTGAGCAGGAAAAGAACAGAATGAGCAGCAAATGAACCAAATGCAGAAGAAAAATGTTTTTATTTAAAACACATGAAGAAAAACTGCAGCAAATTTACAAAAGGAAGATTTAATATTCAAATCTGACATGTTGAGAAAAATAGGAGCCGATAGAAACAGAAAATGATCAGTGATTGAGAAAAACTGATCAACATTTCAATGAAATCTGATGAATGAAAGGAAAAAATAAGAGAAACAACATCTTGATATTCAGTGTGAAGCTTTGACTGGAAACAGACAGAAAAACATGAGGATCCTGGAATAATCCTGGAATAATCCCAGCTTCCATATTTAAAGGACTGGAAGAAGAAAAAGTTTCCAAGGACTCAATCAGAATTGTTTCACCAAGAAATAGATTGTAGAGACTGAACTATCTGTTCAACAGTGAGAGAGTTTCTCTGACAGGAGGAAAATCTTTAGACTCTTTAGACTCAACTCAGCACAGAAACACTGAGGAACCAGAACTGGACCACCAGACTGTAAATCCAGGAATCAGAGGTTCAGTGAATGTGGTGTTGAAGGTGTGGAGGAGGATCAGTGAGTCAGAGGAAACTGTGTAGAAGGACAGAACGCCAGCAGGACAGTCCACATACACTGCTACTCTGTTAGAGACAGAGGAGGAGGAGAGACTAGTTACTATGTTATTGTGCCAGACAGAGTAACCAACATCATCAGAGCATCTCAGCCTCCAGGAATGATCATTACATCCAAACCAACAGTCTATACTGTCTCCTTTCCTCCTGATTCTTCTGTAACTCACTGATATCTCTACTCCTCCTCTCCACTCCACCTCCCAGTAACAGCGACCAGTCAGACCAGTTCTACACAGCAGCTGAGGATAATAATCAAATCTGTCTGGATGATCAGGATATGACTGAAGCTCCTCCACAAATGTCACCTTCCTGTTGTCTTCAGACAGTTTGAGTTTTCTCCTCACTGTGTTTGTGTCGATGGTGAGTTGACAGGAATCTGATGGAGAGAACAAACACAATCCAGCTGCAGTTATTGATCATTTATTGACACTTTGATGATGACTCCTGAATGAGTGATGTGACAGTTTGAAGATGGTTGAATGTGAGCTGCTTTGTTGTCATGAATCAGATGAAAAACACACTTACACTTCCTCAGACCTGGTGTCAAGAATGGGACTCCAGCAGGCTCCACCCTGAAAGGAGGAGGGGGGTCAGACCATCAGTCTCTTTCAGCAGCAAACATGGACATTACATGTCTCTCAGACACACATTGTCCTCCACTGAGACAGGAACAGTCCAACATTTGGATTGCAAACTGCAGTGGATGTAGGAAGGACAGTTGGTGCTGCTGCAGCACAACTCATTTCTCCAAACACAGGAAAAGCTCCAACAGAGAGGAGAAAGGAAATCCCTCAGTAACAACCTGAAGAAACTCACTGAAGCCTAAAAGGACATCAGGAAACTAAGAAAACATTTCTGGAAGCTCAACCTGATTTAATAATCAGCATTAAAATACAATCAATCTAAACTCTGACACAACACCTGGATACCTGTTCCATCCACACTCCCACACACAGGTGAAGGAATGAAACACTAAACAGCCCTGCTGCTGAAAACCTGCTGTGGCCTCACTGTAATATCCAGAAATACAAACATTAAAAAGGAGAAGCTGCATCACATTCAACAAAGAGTTCAACAAGAATCAAAGATTTGATCTCTGAGCTCAGACTCACAAACCAGGGAGAGGCTTCCATCATCACACACCTCTGACAAACACCTCCAACCTTTCAGCACTTCCTCTACCAACCAACACCACCAGGTGGCGCTTCTGCACACATTTACAGTGAGACCAAGAAGAAGAAGCAGCATCCTGAATCCAGCACACATTTACAATGAAATCTGACTGTAAATGTAAATATGAGATGGAGATTATTCACATTAATTCAGTAACCAGGATGTGGAGGAGTTTAACGTTACTGGGACATTCATGGCAGGAGACGCTGCGCTCCATGCGCCCCGACCGCAGTAATCAATGTTACTGCCAGTTCAGCTGCTTACAACTATTTAATTGTTTTATTTATTGCAGTCGATTTAAACTAGAAGCTTGGTAAGATTACATTAAACTTCTCTAACCTAAATCAGTTTAACACCCAAAACTCAGACAGCGTTTAGCAGCTTAACTTTCCTCGATATGTTTTTCAGATTTGATGGTGAATTTTTGAAAGCTAGCAGTTCATGATATCAGGGAGGCAAAGGCGGCACCAGAATCATTGATTACTTTCAAACTAACCAACAAATCAAAAAGCGCAAAGCGACTTGGATGTAACTTGTAACGCAACGCTTTATAGAAATGTAGTGAAGTAGAAAGTACAGATACTGTAAAATGTAGTGGAGTAAAAGTTCCCACCATTAAATCTACTTACGTACAGAAACATGAAAAATGTCCTTAAGTTCAGTAACAAAGTTCTTGTCCCAACAACCAGGATCAGGTGAAGGACCTCTGCAGTCCCATGATGCTTCCTCTCCCTCTTCTAAACCATCTGATGGGCTGATATCATCCCTCTACTTTATCAATAAAATGTTTTTCTTTCTCTTATTACGATTCCATTATTTATCCTAAATGTGACGTCAGAGCTGTGGATCTGGAATCTGATTGGTCGGATGGATATTTCCCTGGTTTCCCAACATGAAGGGTCTCTGCCTTTTTCCAAGACGTTGGGAATTTTTCCCAAACTTTATTGAACAATCCCAAAAGCTTTCCCAACTACTGAAAACCTAAACACATTAGTCTTTTCTTGGATCTGTCTAAAAGGTCTTATTATTGTTTTTTCATTTCTACCACAGTCAACAGAGCACAATTCTACTTTTTCACCCTCATTCACTGCAATTCTTCATTTCCTCTGGAAAACAAGGGATTTCCATTCTCTCCTGATTCCTTTCATTCTTTGGATCATTTTCCAGATGTCGCCCCCTGGTGGAGATCAAACTACTAAATGGATGAAACTGTTAAAATTCTCACTTTCTTTCTTTGCCTCATGAATAGTTTTCTCCACTTTTTATGTCATTTATATTTTATTAAATCCTGAAAGTTGTGAGTTTTGTTTAAAATCTAAAGTTCTTTATTTTTCTCTCCCATAACTTTTAAACATCCATCTGACCAACATGGAGTTACTTTTCTTCTCATCTTTGCTTCTTGGGGCTGATTGGTCTGGAGCTCCATCAAATATTGTTTTAAAGTCCTTTCTGCCATCAGTAGATCATCATGGAAATCTAACTGAACTTCTTTTATTAATTTAGTCAGAGTCCCTATTAAACTATTAAACCCATCCCACACTTTAATTTTCCTTGTGAGTGTAACTGGGTCTATATTGTTGTATATTTTCACAAAATGTTTTCTTTAATTTATTTGTCCTCTTATACTTGTCTGTCTTCGTGTTCCTCTGTGTCTGCTATGAGGGGTTTGGTCCTCCAGCTCCGCCCTACTTTCTTCTTCTTTTGTTCAGGGTCCTCCAGCACCATTATAAATGTTAAGTTGTTCATTTCTTCTTCCCTTTTGTTACTCGTTCCACTGGGAAGAGGGAAGTTTTATAATCTATTGTAATCCTTTCATTTATATTGTCCAAATGTTTATTTTTTTTCTTCTGTATTAATGTTAGGTTAATATTTTCATTCGAGTTGCTATTATGCATTTATAAGATTTGATGCATGCTAACATTATGATTTTGTAGAGATCGGGTTGGAGAACTGGAGCACATGCTACGTGCTAATGCTAATATCTCCCGATTGACAGGCTGAATAAACGGAGAGCCTCCAAACCCAGACTCGGTGTTTTTATGGTTTATCCTATAAACACACAACGCAGAAGTCCACCGGTCACACTTGGTGCCGTTCGACCCGAGACATCTCTGATCGAGTCCGCAGTCAGCGAACCCCAGCCCAGCGGAGCTGTGACGATCTCTGGCTGTCTCCTGGTCCCGAGCTGCGCCGCTAGAGCCGCTTTGCCCTGAGTGCGGTCTTTCAGGTTTAATATTACTATTTTTTTTTTTTGCGCTAGACGGTCAACACCGACAACAACAAAATAAGTTTCCCATTAAAAGCTGTTTTTTTGGGGGGTTTTTTTCTGTATTTGCTCTGTGTGTGTGATTATTTTTTTTTTCTATATATATATTTTTAAGTCATTGTTATTATTTTTCTTTTAATTGTTTGCTTTGTTGCAATTCACAGACATGTCTCATGCAAATCTGCCGGAACTTGAATATGTAGGCAGTGGTGTGAGTTTTGGTTCAGCAAACAATCAACATAATGCTTCACCGTGTTTTGGGAGAGGTAGGCCTGTGGTGCCTGGTCACAATGAATGCACAGTTGACCAGTCTGTGATAAATCCACAGTTTGTGCCTGTTGCAAACTCCACACCAGTTCCTTTTGTTAATTCACAGCCTACACATGTTTCACATGAGGCACTCAGTGGTTTAATATCTGACCTGGCAAAACAAATTGGAGATAATATTACAGCTAAAATGTGCACCGTGCAACAGGCCAGCCACTCCCAGGAGTACCCTGCTAATAATGCATCTCCTACTCTACCGGAGTCTCCCCATGTGAAGGTTGTGGTGCAGTCTGAAGCCAAAGCCCCTCCATTCTTCAGGGGTGACAATAGTGACACATTTTCCATCCAAGAATGGGAAGATCTGATGAGGTGTTACCTGTCTCGGGCTAACTGTGGGACGCCTGAAGAACAATATGGGCTGCTAATGTCAAGGTTAACAGGCAAAGCCCGTGATGTGGTGAAGGTCTCTCTACGGTGCCGTCCTGAACTGTGTGGTGCTGGGTTAATTAATGCTGTTTTTAATGTATTAAAGCACCATTTCAGTGAACTTACATGTTCCAACCTGCCAATGAGAGACTTTTATGGTACTGTTCCCAGGACTGGGGAGGATGCTATGGACTATTGGATCCGTCTTAATAAGACCATTGATGCTGTGGATGAGGGTCTCCGCAGGCGTGGTAAATGTGTGGAGGACCCTCATGCAGAGGTTGTGATGATGTTTTATCAGTCACTGCCCTGACCCCACCCTTTCCTTGTCATTTCAAATGAAGCCAGCAGAACAGTGGACAGTAGCTGAGGTCCAGCAACGCCTGGATGGTCGTGTGAGAACAGTCAAGAGCATAGTGGCAAATACACAGGCTGTTGACGGTGCCGATACATTGCATGACCCTGTGGCAAGCCCGCAACCCACTGGGGCGTGCAGTGTTGCCACTATTGAACCTGTTTCTCAACAGATGGTGACCATGTTTGACAGGGTTCTCTCTCTGTGTAATGCGTCTCTGGCTACTGGTCACCAGAGAGCGGGCCGATCTCAGGTTCCCCGGCGAACACAGCCCCTAGCCTGTCGAGTTTGTGGGTCCAGTGAACACTCCACACATTCACACTGCAGACTATACAGGTTATGTCTTAACTGTTTTGAGCCAGGACATGTGAAACGTGACTGCAGGCAGGAAGTGGGACAGAGATCCTCAAATGCTGCTTCACATGTTGATTTAAACTGACTGGCCTGTGTGATGAGAGGGGCAACATGGGCATTGTACACAACACCCTCACTGATTCTGTTAATCCACACTCAGAGTATGTTGACTGCTGTGAAAGCTTCCCCAACGAGAAAACAATAATTTTGGTTGGGTCCCAAAGAGTTGAGGAAGCTAGTGAGTTGTTTTATGCCCCTGTGTCTATTGGTGGCCAGACGTCACTGAGAGGGATGCTGGACTCGGGCAGCATGTCATGTACACTTAGTGAAACGGGGGAGGCTAAGCTGAGAGCGGCAGGTGTTGTCCTGTCCCCGCAACCTGTCTCTGAAAGAGTTGTCCTTGTTGGTTGTGGTGGACTTATTACACGACCTAAATGCATTTATGAGCTGAGCATGAAGCTCTACGGTCTTAACTGTCTGGTGCCGATGTTCCTTGTTCCTGGACAGAGGGATGAGTTGATTATTGGCACAAATGTGCTTCGACCAATGATCCAAAGAATGAAGTCTGATGGGAAATACTGGGAGATGGTGTCCTCTCATACGACTGACCCTGATTGTGAACAGTTCCTCCAGTTACTGAGTTGCACCTCCCGGTGGCAGAGCCCAGAGGTACCTGACAAGGTGGGTACTGTGAAATTGCAGCAGGCCGTTACACTGTTCCCCCGAAAGGAATACATTGTTTGGGGAAGGCTTCCTCCCTCTGCCCCTGTGTCTCCTGGGAGCACTGTCGTCGTGGAACCGACTTCAGCTCGCTCCACACCAAAAAACATCTTGGTTGGTCGGGTCATTACACCGATGTGGGGCGATCGTTGGATTCCCATGAAGGTTCTTAATCCCACTGATAAGCCTCTTATATTGCGCCGCAATAGTAAGTTAGCTGATGTGTTCCCTTGTGTGGCTGTTGAGGACTTTCCTGTCACTCCGGTCTCATGTATGGTGCAGTCTAGCCAGACTACTTCTTCATTCTCTCTGGGATGTGAATCATCAGATCCTGTGCAGATGCTAAAGGACTGTGGCCTTGGTGATGTGGACTTGGAGGGTTGTGAAGTGTCTGATGAGTGGAGGAGGAAGCTGGCTGATCTGTTGTTGAGCTTTCAGGATGTGTTCTCCAAGGACCATTTGGACTGTGGAGAAGCAAAAGGGTTTGTCCACCGGATCCATCTATCTGATGCTCGCCCCTTCAGGTTGCCTTTCCGCAGGGTGCCCCCAGCACATTATCAAGTGCTGAGAGAAGTGCTATCAGAGATGGAGATGAAAGGCATAATCAGTAAGTCAATGAGTGAATATGCTTCACCCTTGGTGTTGGTGTGGAAGAAGAATGGCGACTTGAGAATATGTACTGATTTTCTTTGGCTTAATGCTAGGACGGTTAAAGATGCCCATCCACTGCCCCACCAAACTGATTGTCTTGCCGCACTGGGAGGGAATGCCTTTTTCAGCACCATGGATCTGACCTCCGGGTTTTACAACGTGCCTCTGCATGAGTCCGACAGACGTTTGACGGCCTTCTCTACACCACTTGGCCTATATGAGTATAATCGTCTCCCCCAAGGTCTCTGTAATAGTCCTGCATCGTTCATGCGCATGATGCTTAGTATCTTTGGTGACTTAAACTTCTCCAGTCTCCTCTGCTACTTGGATGACCTATTGGTGTTCGCGCCTTCTGAAGAGGAGTCGTTAAACCGTTTGAGCGTTGTATTCTCCCGGCTGCGGTCCAGCAACTTGAAACACTCTCAGAAGAAGTGTCACTTCCTGAGACGGTCTGTAGCATTTCTTGGACATGTAGTGAGTGCATCTGGTGTTTCTGTTGATGAGGAGAAGGTGAGAGTAATATCTGGCTTCACAAAGGCTGATCTAATGGAGGCTGATGGTCACACCCCATCTCAACAGAAGGTTAGATCTTTCCTTGGAATGGTAATATTTTACCAACATTTCATCCCTGCATGTTCTCGTGTTGCCAAACCTCTTTTTGCCTTGACTGCGGGCCAGAAGAGAAGACACAAGGGCAGCAGTCGTTATGTGAGACCTGGGACGTTCAGGAAACTGACACCACTTGATTGGACCCCTGAGTGTGAGGAAGCCTTCGTGCAGTTGAAGAATTCACTCCTCAATTCTGTGGTTTTGGCACACCCGGATTTTGACAGGCCTTTCATCCTCTCCACAGATGCTTCCACTGATGGTCTGGGTGCTGTTCTTTCTCAGGTACCGGTGGGTGAGGAGAGGGCAAGACCAGTTGCTTTTGCTAGCAAGTCTCTCAGTCGTGGCCAAACCAAGTACCCTGCTCACAGACTTGAGTTTTTGGCTCTTAAATGGGCAGTGTGTGATAAATTCAGTCATTGGCTGAAGGGTCATAAATTCACTGTTTGGACCGATAATAACCCTCTCACGTATATTCTGACCAAGCCAAAGCTGGATGCTTGTGAGCAACGCTGGGTCTCCAAGCTTTCTCCATACACTTTTGACATCAAGTATGTCCCGGGCAGGTTGAATATTGTGGCAGATGCTCTGAGCAGAAGGCCATTTGTCAGGTCGCTGGCTGAACGTGTGCTGGCGGAACCCTATGTTGACCTCTTGAAGCAGGCTTGTGATGTGACAGATGAGTCTGTGCAGGCGGCTTTCCATCTGACTTGCCACCCTGACCGACTTACCGTTCTCAATGGCTGTCAACGTCTCCATGTCTGAAGATGATGTCTCTTCTGTGCTATCGTCCATCAGCAACTTTGAGGTGGCGTCCAGACACCGAGCTGCGTCCCTAGCTGACCACTTGCCGTCAGTTGTGGTTCCTGATGATGCTTCTTCTGTACTATCCAAGGCAGAGCTTCAGTCTCAACAGGAGCACGATGCCACGCTCTCCAGGGTTCTCCATTATGTGACCAGGAAGCGGAGGCCTTCTAGACGTGAACGCTACAATGAGTGTCAGCAGACCTTAAAACTTTTGAAGCAGTGGGATAGACTTGTGCTTTTGGATGGGATTCTTTACCGTGTCACCAAAGATCCCTTAACGAAGTGCAAGCGCTTCCAATTTGTCGTACCAGAGTCCCTGCAGTCAGTGGTACTTTCTGGCATACATGACAATGCCGGTCACCAAGGCCAGCCGCGCACTTTGTCGCTTGCTCGTCAACGTTTTTTTTGGTTTGATATAGACAAGGATGTGCGTAACTATGTAAGGCAGTGTTCAAGATGTGTTGCCAGTAAGACCCCTGAACCAGCTGCCAGGGCACCACTGGAGAGTATAAAGACCTATGCCCCACTTGAGTTAGTGTGCATTGATTTCTGGTCAGCTGAAGACAGAAACAACAAGTCTGTGGATGTACTTGTGATCACTGACCACTTTACTAAGTTGGCACATGCCTTCACCTGTCGTGACCAGTCAGCTAAGAGTGTGGCAAAGAAGCTGTGGGAGGGTTTCTTCTGCATATATGGTTTCCCTCAGCGCATACACTCTGACCAGGGCCCAAGCTTTGAGAGTGAGTTGGTGGCAGAGTTATTGGACATGGGGGGCATTATGAAATCACACACTACGCCCTACCACCCCATGGGCAATGGTGTTACGGAGAGGTTTAACCAAACTTTGGGGAGCATGCTGAGATCTCTGCCCCCTAGAGTGAAACAGAAGTGGCCACAAATGATTCAGTCGATGACGTTTGTGTACAACTGTACTGCACATGAAACGACTGGGTTTGCGCCATTTTACCTGATGTTTGGACGGGTTCCACGGTTACCGGTTGATCTCATTTTCAAGACTGTTCTTCGTGATGACACAGTTTGTGATTACAATGCCTATGTCAAGTCACTCATGAATGATCTACATTCTGCTATGGCCCTGGCTCAAGAACACAGTGCTGCTGAGCAGAGACACCAATCAAGGCAGTACAACAAAAGGGTCAGGGGCTTACCTCTGTCGGTGGGGGACCGGGTGCTGTTGGCAAACAAGAGCACGAGAGGGAAACGTAAACTGTCAGATAAATGGGAGTCTACAGTTTTTGAGGTAGTCGCTTCTAAACCCGGCCTTAACCTCTATAAGATCAGGGATTCCTCAGGACGTGAAAGGACAGTTCATCGCAACCTCCTACTCCAGGTCAACTTCTTGCCCTTGGACCCTTCATTGGATGAGCAGTGCTCTGTTAGTTCTGTTGCTGCCCCAGGGGAGCCCGATACCTCCTCCTCAGAGAGAGGAACTGACACCCTAGGGCCTGTTATCCCTCCTTGTGTCTGTGAGTCTAGTGAGGTCCGTACGGCATCCTGGGTTCAGGCACAGTCATCATGTGAGAGCGAAGACTTACCCTCCCCTGAGGAGATGTGTTCTGCCTCCCTTGGGTGGGCTGGTGCAGGTGCTCCTTCACTCCCTTCCATTGAGTCACATAGTCATCAAGGGGACTTACATGACCTTCAGGACAGGGGTTTAGGTCACAGAGTCACTACGCGTCTTGGCAGGATTATCAAGCCGGTGTGTAGATTGATTGAGTCTATGGCCCAGATTGAGTCTGTTTTTGGGAATCAAAAATCTCCTATCAGAACTGTGTAATTATTTTTTTGTTTGTTTGTTTGTTTGTTTTGTTTTTCCCCATACTTCATCCTTGGTCTCCTGATTGTTATGCTTCTAGGCAAGTACTTTGTTGAGTATATGGATGGCGTGTACAGGCTTTTATTTCCGAATATTGTAATTAGCCAAAACGGTGTGGTGTATAGGGCACCACATCCTGTCTGATAGGTTTCTGTAACCTCTTAATCTTTTAGTAGATGGCTCTTCCGCCGACTTTGCCCATTGGCTGTGGTAATTTTTGGCCTGTGATGTATGTTTTTTTGTGTGTGTGTTTGTTTTCCTTATGGTTTTATAATTTTGTGTAAATCTAGGGGGGTGAATGTAACTGGGTCTATATTGTTGTATATTTTCACAAAATGTTTTCTTTAATTTATTTGCCCTCTTATACTTGTCTGTCTTCGTGTTCCTCTGTGTCTGCTATGAGGGGTTTGGTCCTCCAGCTCCGCCCTACTTTCTTCTTCTTTTGTTCAGGGTCCTCCAGCACCATTATAAATGTTAAGTTGTTCATTTCCTCTTCCCTTTTGTTACTCGTTCCACTGGGAAGAGGCAAGTTTTATAATCTATTGTAATCCTTTCATTTATATTGTCCAAATGTTTATTTTTTTTCTTCTGTATTAATGTTAGGTTAATATTTTCATTCGAGTTGCTATTATGCATTTATAAGATTTGATGCATGCTAACATTATGATTTTGTAGAGATCGGGTTGGAGAACTGGAGCACATGCTACGTGCTAATGCTAATATCTCCCGATTGACAGGCTGAATAAACGGAGTCCGCCTCCAAACCCAGACTCGGTGTTTTTATGGTTTATCCTATAAACACACAACGCAGAAGTCCACCGGTCACATGAGCCGTTCTTAGTCTGGAGAATATTCCAGAAAACTGGGTAATGATCTCTGCCTCCAGATGAGGCGTCTAAATATTTAATTATCAAATTAAACATTCAGCTTCAAACTAAATGTTTCCCAGCAGACTGACTAAAGACATTTCTCCCTCTTCCTCCTCTATCAGACCTTCTCTGCTCCTGCAGCAGGTTCCTCCATACCTGAGAGCTTTCAGTCTCCAGTGTGGATCCTTCAGTCCAGCCGACAGCAGCTTCACTCCTGAGTCTCCTGGATGATTGTAGCTCAGGTCCAACTCTTTCAGATGGGAGGGGTTGGAGGTCAGAGCTGAGGCCAGAGAAGCACAGCCTTCCTCTGAGACCAAACAGCCTGATAAGCTGCAGACACACAATTCATCACATGATGAGAACATTGAGGTAGAACCCAAGGTCTGAACTGATGGATGGATGAATTTGTAACATGTGGAATAAATAAGAAAGCCAAGCAACTGCTGGGATCTGTAATAATGTTTCTTTCTGCTCCTAAGATGCAGCAATTTGTCAAGTGCCCAGAGTTACCTGAGAGTTTCCAGGTTGCAGTTTGGACTCTTCAGTCCAGCAGAGAGAAGCTTCACTCCTGAATCCTGCAGGTTGTTGTTACTCAGGTCCAGTTCTCTGAGACTGGAGGACTGGGAGCTGAGAACTGAGGACAGAGCTTCACAGCTTCTCTCTGAGAGGTTACAGACACTCAGTCTGAGGAGACAGGGAGAAAAATCTGTTATTGAGCAAATCAAAAATATTTATTTCTTCATTTCCAGTCAAGAATTTTCTTCTTGGAAAGATTGAAAGGACTTTTTACTTCACATATTTTTATGTTGACCTTTATTGTTAACTGGATCATTTTGTAGATGGTTCTCCTGTCTTGAAGGATTGAACAACAGACAACAAGGAGGCTGGCAAGAGAAATATTACAATCCACCATGAACTAAATCAGTGTTTCCCAATTCCGGTCCTCAGGCCTCCCTGCCCTGCATGTTTTAGGTGTTTCCCTTCTGCTACACACGTGGATTGAATATATGGGTGATCAACAGGTTTCTGCAGCACTTGATGGTCATGCAATCATTTGAATCAGCTGCTCTGGAATAGAGGCACATCTAAAACATGCAGAGCATGGAGGCCTGAGGACCGGAGTTGGGAAACGCCGAACTAAATGAATCCAGTGTCAGTTTTAACAGAAAGAGTCCAGTGAAAATCTAGGCTGAATAGCAGCATCAGAGCTGGTTTGAGGGAAAACACCAGCTTCAAGCAAAGCAGAGAGAATCTCAGATTTCATCTTTCCCTTTTTAACTGCTTGGATACAGAGATGGAAAACTGAGCAGCAACTGACAAAAGCTGTTCCTTTGAGCAACAAGCTAACTATTTAGCTTCAAACTAAATGTTTCCCAGCAGACTGACTAAAGACATTTCTCCCTCTTCCTCCTCTATCAGACCTTCTCTGCTCCTGCAGCAGGTTCCTCCATACCTGAGAGCTTCCAGTCTCCAGTGTGGATCCTTCAGTCCAGCCGACAGCAGCTTCACTCCTGAGTCTCCTGGATGATTGTAGCTCAGGTCCAACTCTTTCAGATGGGAGGGGTTGGAGGTCAGAGCTGAGGCCAGAGAAGCACAGCCTTCCTCTGAGACCAA
Organism: Xiphophorus maculatus; assembly: GCF_002775205.1. NCBI lineage: Eukaryota > Metazoa > Chordata > Actinopteri > Cyprinodontiformes > Poeciliidae > Xiphophorus > Xiphophorus maculatus. The sequence continues at coordinate 4,922,215 of NC_036450.1, forward strand.
ACAGCCTGATAAGCTGCAGACACACAATTCATCACATGATGAGAACATTGAGGTAGAACCCAAAGTCTGAACTGATGGATGGATTTGTAACATGTGGAATAAATAAGGTAGCCAAGCAACTGCTGGGATCTGTAATACTGTTTCTTTTTGCTCCTAAGATGCAGCAATTTGTCAAGTGCCCGGAGTTACCTGAGAGTTTCCAGGTTGCAGTTTGGACTCTTCAGTCCAGCAGAGAGAAGCTTCACTCCTGAATCCTGCAGGTTGTTGTTACTCAGGTCCAGTTCTCTGAGACTGGAGGACTGGGAGCTGAGAACTGAGGACAGAGCTTCACAGCTTCTCTCTGAGAGGTTACAGCCACTCAGTCTGAGGAGACAGAGAGAAAATCTATTATTAAACAATTCTTCAAAATGTGTTTTTTCCAGTCAACAATGTTCCTCTTTACTGATTTAAGGGACTGTTTTATATATAATTATGTTGCCTTTTGTTGTGAACTGGTTCAGTCTATAGATGGGCCTCCAGCCATGAAGGACTGAACTAACGGCAACAAGGAGGCTGGCAAGAGAAATATTAAATTCCTCTATGAACTAAATTAATCCCATGTCAGTTTTAACAGAAAGAGTCCAATGAAGCCTGAGAATCAAGGCTGGGCTGAAGAACAGCATCAGGCTTAGTTTGAGGATCAGCATCAGAGCTGGTTTGAGGGAAAACAGCAGCTTGAATCAAAGCAGAGCAAATCTGGAATTTCATCTTTCCATTTTTTAACTGTTGGATACAGAAATGAAAAACTGTTTTTTGAACAAAAATTACAAAACTCATGTGAGAAAAAATAGAAACAAATTTGCTCCTAAAACAATCCAAAAACAAGCACTTCTTTCATTTCTAATTATTTATTATTCTTTCTACTGTTATACTTAAATTCAATTTAAAAACAGCTTATTGATCCCAAAAGGAAATAAAATCTTCTTGTGACTCAAATGAATTCAAATTCTTCAAAGGGTTATTTTAGATATTAATGACTGTTTAGCTTAAAAGATCTCTTGTGGTCTGTATAACAGTGAATTTCAAGAAGGTTCTGACTTTATATTATATATATTCTAGATAAATTCCTCTACTTGTTTCTCTGAATATAGATGATTATTTTAACATGTTGCTCATCCTCTTCCTGTTACTGAAACATTTCCACTTATTCTAGAATCTATAATTGCTCTCAGCCATATCTCTTCAATGCCAATAATATCTGTTAATGTAATTTATCTGAACAGTCTAACTTCCTGTCCATCAACCAATCAGCTTCTTGTATTTTCTCAGTAGATCCATCAGTGGAAGCCCCGCCCAGCCCATGATGCTCCTGGTTTGTGAAGACAGAGAGACAAACTGAACTCTGATAGGAAACAGTTTCAAACTGATTTTCTCTCTCCAACCTCTTGGTTCCACATGGAGCTATATTTGGCCCCCTGCTGCTCTGACTACCATGTCATTGTGGTTCCAGTAGATGGGTCGGTTTCCCAGGTTCATACAGCACCATGTGGAAAATGGTGCTATATGGTAATAGGCTGTTCTTTGCAAAGTTACACAGTCAAAATTAACAGAAATAATTTTAGTTATTCAACTGTCATAACAGACAAAATGATGTTCAGAATATCAAGTTATATTTTCACCATGTTATTCATTAACTTATAAATCCCATCGTTCCAAACTAAATATTTAATTGTCAAACTGTTGGGTTCCTGGGTGTTTCCTGTCTGTGGTTGGGGTTGCTGTTTCCCTGTCCATCCTTCAGGGGGCGCCTGGCAGTCATTCCTGGAGGGCGTGGACCAGCTGATATTCATCACCTGCACTGCATGATCTCATTTGGAGGAGCATAAGAGGAGGAGGCAGCCTACACACCAGTGCCAGAGTGTTTTGCCAGTTTTGGTATTACAGGCCACCTGAAGTTCTCCAGTGATCGAACTTTGTGAATTTCTAGTGATTCTTTGTTTTTTTTTGTGCCTCCATAGGAACTCTCACTACAGAAGCTGTGAACCCCTTAGTGGAAATCCAGCGCAGAACCTCTCCTTGTGACGCCGGTGGATTATTGCCCACCGGATGCCCAAGTCCATGAATCCCACCTTGGTGATCGGATCTCCACGCTCGCTGCCTTCCTCTCTCCGGCCATAACGAAACCCGCCCAGATCTCGTCCGCCCTCCAGAGCTGCCCCACCACCATAAGCGAAGCAGCAACACTCGACCTCAAGTAATCCGCCCAGGATCCTTCAGACCTTCCCCCCCCCCCGGTCCGTATCATCTCAGCTGAAGTAAGAACGTTAAGTTTTTTCCAGCAGTTTACCATTTCCTCCAGTCATCGAACTCACCATACTCTCTCACCCTTAGCTCCAACCAGAAGCATCGAATCCTCTCCGGACCAGTTTTTTCCCCTTTTTCTCTGACTGTCATTCTCTGCAATAAATATAATTTTACTGATTTCCCTTGTTCTGTGGGTGTTCTTGCATGTGGGTCAGACGATTAAAACCCAACATGACAGAACACTCTGGCCAACAATCTGACTCAGCAGAAGCCCTTCGGAGAACCATTCAAGAACAAAACACTCAAATTCAAATGCATGACTCTGCTTTACAAGAGTTGGCTAACCGCCAAGCTGAAACCAACAGCCGATTAGAGGAACTAATCACATTTCTTCGCCAGCCTCCTACCTCCCCGGCTTCCGCATCAGCGGCGTCCACGACTCCAGCTCCAGTTTCTGTTCCACCCTCGGCACCACCTGCTTCCACCGGTTCCGTGAGTACCACTGAACCCTGAGAGATTTTCTGGTGAAAGAAGTAAATGCAGGGGCTTTTTGTTACAATGCTCAATCCTTTTCAATTATTCGCCCGAAAGTTTTCCTCATGACAATGCAAAGATATCCTTTATCATTTCCCAGCTCTCTGGTCAGGCCCTCAGTTGGGCAGAATCTAGATTTTCATCGTCACTAACCTACGGCTGCACATTCGATGAATTTATAAAGGAATTCAAGATGATTTTTTCGCCAGATGCAGATAAGACTTCCGATTCGCGGGATTTATGGATCTTAAAACAAGGTCAATGTACAGTTTCTGAATTCGCGGTCGATTTCAGAATTAAAGCAGCAGCTTCGGGTTGGAACCCATCTGCACTCAAAAGTGCGTACTTCCACGCCCTAAGCGAACAAATAAAGGATGAACTGGCTACATTAGATGAGCCAGCTACCCTGGATGAATTCATAAATCTTACCATCCGTTTAGATAATCGAATTCGTTCCAGGGAAAGGGAGAGGCGGAGAAGGGATCCTCCGATAAGAACTTTTTCTTCTGTTCGCCTCTCAAACGCCACTCCTACTCTTACTCCTACTCCGCAGAATAACTTACCGGAACCCGAACCCGAACCCATGCAGGTCGGGCATGCCCGATTAACGCCAGAAGAGAGGCAACGAAGGCTTAAGTCAAGACTCTGTCTTTATTGTGGTGAATCAGGGCATTTCATCTCAAACTGTGGGCTGCGTTTAAATGCTCAGGTCCATCAGTAGGTGCTGGCATACTGACGGACCATCTCAGAAAAAATGAAACCCCTCGTCTTCTCCTCCCAGCCATTCTATTCAACAAAGATCAGTCAATTTCGATATCAGCCATGATAGATTCGGGTTGTGAACAAAGCCTAATTGACTCCCAGTTTGTTCAGCAGATGGGAATTGAGACTATTCCGCTCTCAACCCCATTAAGGGTCTCCGCTCTGAACGGTCGAGCCTTGCCCCAGATCACACACAAGACCAAACCAGTTAAAATGATATTATCTGGGAACCATTGTGAAGTCATTTCGTTTTTTGTCTTTCCTGCTGCTAACTCTCCCATTGTTTTGGGATTCTCTTGGTTGCAGCTCCACAATCCACACATTAACTGGTCAAAAAAGCATGTTGAATCCTGGTCTAGTTTGATCTTGGGGTACCCCAAGGTTCAATCCTAGGACCCCTTTTATTCAATATTTATATGCTCCCACTAGCTCAGGTTATAACAGGAAATAATATTAGCTACCACAACTATGCAGATGACACACAGCTCTACATTACGATGTCACCAGGTGACTCAGAGCCCATCCAATCACTGAACAGATGCTTAGAACAGATAAATGTGTGGATGTGCCAAAACTTTCTCCAGCTGAACAGAAACAAAACTGAAGTTATTATTTTTGGACCTAAAGAGGAACGATCTAGAGTCAATGCACAGCTTCAGTTATTACAACTGAAAACCAGCGATCAGCCCAAAACCTGGGAGTAGTGATGGACTCTGACCTGAACCTCCAGAGCCACATAAAGACAGTTACAAAGTCGGCCTTCTATAACCTGAAGAACATTTCCAGGATTAAAGGACTAATGTCTCAGCCAGATCTAGAGAAACTCGTCCATGCGTTCATCTTCAGTCGTATTGATTATTGCAACAGCGTCTTCACAGGTCTGTCCAACAAATCAATCAAACAGCTGCAGCTGATCCAGAATGCTGCTGCTGGCGTTCTCACTAAAACCAGGAAGATAGAGCACATAACACCAGTTCTAAAGTCCCTCCACTGGCTCCCTGTAGCTCAAAGAATAGACTTTAAAATATTGTTGTTAGTTTATAAATCACTGAACGGCTTAGCACCACAATACATTAAAGATATGCTTTTATTGTATCAACCTTCCAGACCTCTCAGGTCTTCCGGTTCTGGTCTGCTCTGCATCCCCAGAACCAGAACCAAACGAGGAGAAGCAGCTTTCAGCATCTATGCACCACGAATTTGGAACAAACTTCCAGAAAACTGTAAAACAGCTGAAACACTGACTTCTTTTAAATCTCAACTGAAAACCCACCTGTTTAGAATTGTATTTGAAATGTAATCAATTACAAATTTATTGATGTAACTTGACTTAATGATTGATTCTATATTGCATTGTGATTCTGTGTTTGTTATGATGTAAAGCACTTTGAAATGCCTTGCTGCTGAAATGTGCTATACAAATAAAATTTGATTGATTGATTGATTGATTGGTCAGTTTCTTGTCATTCTACTTGTCTCCATTCCGCAGTTCCTTCAGGTCCTTCCCCAGCGAAGCAGCAGGATGCAGACCCTGTCGATCTGTCCCTAATCCCAGCTGAGTATCATGACCTATCTCCAGTCTTCAGTAAGTCACATGCTCTTTCTCTACCTCCACACCGTCCATATCCTTCCGTCCAGGTTCCAGGAACATAAAACCAGACGCCCTTTCCAGAATGTTCTCCCCAGATGAGTCCGAAAAGGTTCCAGCCACCATCTTGCCCCCCAGCTGTACCGTGGCTACCTTGACATGGGAGGTTGAAGGTCTTATTCAGCAGGCTCTACAGTCCGAACCTGATCCAGGTACTGGTCCCCCGAACAGAATGTATGTTCCTCCCTCCGTTAGGGCCCGAGTAATCCATTGGCTACACACCTCTAAATTCTCAGCCCATCCTGGGATCAGTCGCACCATTGCTCTTGCATCTCGTCGTTTTTGGTGGCCCTCTCTCCATAAGGACATCAAAGAATATGTCCTGGCCTGCCCAATTTGTGCCAGAAACAAACCTTCACATCAGCGTCCTGCTGGTCTGTTACAACCCCTCGCCATCCCCAGACGTCCTTGGTCCCATATTTCCATAGATTTTGTTACTGGATTGCCCCCCTCCAAGGGCATGACAACCATCCTCACCATTATCGACCGCTTTTCTAAATGTTGCCATCTCATTCCCCTCAGAAAACTGCCTTCAGCTCTCCAGACCGCTCAACTCTTGATAAAACATGTGTTCCGACTCCATGGTATCCCTGTTGAGATCCTGTCTGACAGAGGCCCGCAATTTACCTCTCAGGTTTGGAAACAGTTTAGCGCGGCGCTTGGAGCTAAGGTGTCTCTCACCTCTGGTCATCATCCTCAAGCCAACGGTCAGTCTGAAAGGATGAATCAAGAACTCGAGAACACTCTCAGATGCGTTACTTCCTCCAATCCTGTCCTCTGGTCTCAGTTTCTGCCCTGGGTGGAGTACGCACATAACTCTCATGTTTCTGCATCCACTGGGTTCTCTCCTTTTGAAGTGTCCCTAGGTTATCAACCACCGTTGCTGTCTGCTGATGAACACCAAATTGCTGTCACCTCGGTTCAGCACCACATCCGCCGCTGTAAGTCAATTTGGAATAAGACCATTTCTGCACTCAATCGTACTGCGGACTTGAATCGGCGTGTGGCTGACCGCAAGCGGCGTCCTGCACCACAATACTCACCTGGACAAGAGGTTTGGCTATCCTCTAAGGACATTCCGTTGAAGTCCATGTCTAAGAAGTTATCTCCACGTTACATTGGTCCTTACGTTATTGAATCTGTCATCAGTCCATCTGCCGTTCGTCTCCGTTTACCCTCTTCTCTTCGTGTCCACCCCACCTTCCACGTCTCTCAGATCAAGCCTGTTCAGACCAGCTCCTTGTGCCCTCCTGCCGAGCCCCCTCCTCCCGCCCTTGATGTGAACGGGCACCCGGCTTATGCGGTCCGTCGGATTGTGGCCTCCCGGCGGCGGGGTAGAGGGTGGCAGTATCTCATTGACTGGGAGGGTTATGGCCCAGAGGACCGCTCTTGGGTGCCTGGGTCCTTCCTTTTAGATTCTACTTTGATCTCTGATTTCAATGCTTCCTCCTCTTCGGTTGGACCGCCTGGTGGCGGTCGTTGAGGGGGTGGTACTGTTGGGTTCCTGGGTGTTTCCTGTCTGTGGTTGGGGTTGCTGTTTCCCTGTCCATCCTTCAGGGGGCGCCTGGCAGTCATTCCTGGAGGGCGTGGACCAGCTGATATTCATCACCTGCACTGCATGATCTCATTTGGAGGAGCATAAGAGGAGGAGGCAGCCTACACACCAGTGCCAGAGTGTTTTGCCAGTTTTGGTATTACAGGCCACCTGAAGTTCTCCAGTGATCGAACTTTGTGAATTTCTAGTGATTCTTTGTTTTTTTTTGTGCCTCCATAGGAACTCTCACTACAGAAGCTGTGAACCCCTTAGTGGAAATCCAGCGCAGAACCTCTCCTTGTGACGCCGGTGGATTATTGCCCACCGGATGCCCAAGTCCATGAATCCCACCTTGGTGATCGGATCTCCACGCTCGCTGCCTTCCTCTCTCCGGCCATAACGAAACCCGCCCAGGTCTCGTCCGCCCTCCAGAGCTGCCCCACCACCATAAGCGAAGCAGCAACACTCGACCTCAAGTAATCCGCCCAGGATCCTTCAGACCTTCCCCCCCCCCCCCCGGTCCGTATCATCTCAGCTGAAGTAAGAACGTTAAGTTTTTTCCAGCAGTTTACCATTTCCTCCAGTCATCGAACTCACCATACTCTCTCACCCTTAGCTCCAACCAGAAGCATCGAATCCTCTCCGGACCAGTTTTTTCCCCTTTTTCTCTGACTGTCATTCTCTGCAATAAATATAATTTTACTGATTTCCCTTGTTCTGTGGGTGTTCTTGCATGTGGGTCAGACGATTAAAACCCAACATGACACAAACTACAAATTTAGCTTCAAACTAAATGTTTCCCAGCAGACTGACTAAAGACATTTCTCCCTCTTCCTCCTCTATCAGACCTTCTCTGCTCCTGCAGCAGGTTCCTCCATACCTGAGAGTTTCCAGTTCTGTAGGTAATAAAAATCAAAAACAGTCACATGTACAATGGATTAGGAAGTCTAACAACTGCTGGGAGGAAGGATCTGCAATAATGTTCCTTGTGTACCAGGATGCAGCAATCTGTCAAGTATCCAGAGCTACACTATCAATGTTAGCCTGAACCCAACCTTTCTAAATATTTCTCTTCTTGGTTCATTCAGGCTGCAGTAAAAGAAAACCAGCCATGTTTGTGTCCAGACTTAGCATGGTTACCCATCTCACAGTAAGACATCTATTATTATTTTACTCTATTATTGAAAAAAACATTTGCATCATAACTGATAGAATATAATGGACAGAAATCTGGTTTCACCAGGATTGAAAACATTTTACCTGAGAGTTTCCAGGTTGCAGTTTGGACTCTTCAGTCCAGCAGAGAGAAGCTTCACTCCTAAATCCCACAGCTCGTTGTTACTCAGGTCCAGTTCTCTGAGACTGGAGGACTGGGAGCTGAGAACTGAGGACAGAGCTTCACAGCTTCTCCATGAGAGGTTACAGTCACTCAGTCTGAGGAAACAGAGAGAAAAATCTGTTATTCAGCAAATCAGAAATATTTATTTCTTTATTTCCAGTCAAGAATTTTCTTCTTGGAAAGATTGAAATGACTTTTTACTTCACATATTTTTATGTTGACCTTTATTGTGAACTGGATCATTTTGTAGATGGCTCTCCTGTCTTGAAGGATTGAACAACAGACAACAAGGAGGCTGGCAAGAGAAATATTACAATCCACCATGAACTAAATGAATCCAGTGTCAGTTTTAACAGAAAGAGTCCAGTGGAAATCTAGGCTGAATAACAGCATCAGAGCTGGTTTGAGGGAAAACACCAGCTTCAAGCAAAGCAGAGAGAATCTCAGATTTCATCTTTCCCTTTTTAACTGCTTGGATACGGAGATGGAAAACTGAGCAGCAACTGACAAAAGCTGTTCCTTTGAGCAACAAGCTAACTATTCAGTTTCAAACTAAATGTTTCCCAGCAGACTGACTAAAGACATTTCTCCCTCTTCCTCCTCTATCAGACCTTCTCTGCTCCTGCAGCAGGTTCCTCCATACCTGAGAGCTTCCAGTCTCCAGTGTGGATCCTTCAGTCCAGCCGACAGCAGCTTCACTCCTGAGTCTCCTGGATGATTGTAGTTCAGGTCCAACTCTTTCAGATGGGAGGGGTTGGAGGTCAGAGCTGAGGCCAGAGAAGCACAGCCTTCCTCTGAGACCAAACAGCCTGATAAGCTGCAGACACACAATTCATCACATGATGAGAATATGAGAACATTGAGGTAGAACCCAAGGTCTGAACTGATCATTTTCACAAGAGGAAAAAAGTCAATAAATTAAATTGTAACTAAAATGAAATAGTAATAAAACTCTAATTCCGTTAAATGAGTAATAAAAATCAACATTTGTCACTTATAGAACAGATCAGAATAGAAACATCCTTCATTTTTCCACAGCAGGAAGTTCAGGTTTACCAGCAACAAGTTTAAGGTAAATGGAAAAATAAAACATTGAAGAAAAGGTAAAAATAAAAAATAATAAGAGGCTGTAGAGTAAGGACACATTTATAATAGAGGGATAATAATGCTGTACATTTAATAAAAATATCATAATCAGTTTGAAAAAATGTGCAGCTGAGTAGAGCAATTTATAATCATATGTAAGAGTTTTTGGGAGCAGTTCTGGTTAGAATGTCTAACAACTCCTGGGAGGAAGGATCTGCAATAATGCTCTTTTTTTCTTACAAAGCTGGATTGCAAGAGTCTTTGTTGCTCTGATCGTTTCACTGGCCTGGTGGAGCAGATTTATTTCTATAGATAGGTTTATAGTTGATGCATTTAAAACCAGGAGAGTGGACCAATCACACAGCTGATGCCTCTACATGTTGCCTCGTGCTGCCACTGCTTGATCTCTGAAGCCTGGATCACCTGCACCTCTTTTCACTCAAACTGGACACAGGCTGACCTGTATGGACATGGGCGTAAATCCCAGGTGGGTCGGGGGGTCCGGACCCCCGCAATCTTGGAATTGTCCCCCCAAATAAATCATGAAAGAAACCTTTGTATTTAAACAATATCATTATAAAAATGTAATAGAAACAAAGAAAGAAGTAAATCTGCCATTTATCTAAGAAAAGAACAAGAATTAATTTTAAGGAACCCCCCCACCATTCTTAGAACAATGGTTCAGTCCAAAGTGTAGGAGGAGCAACAGCAGCTGAACCACAGGCTCCGTTAGAGCCGCTGAAGTGAGGAGCTAGCTGTTAGCTGTGGCTCTGCAGCACAAACAAAAATCCCTCAGTAAGTAAATACTTAAAGCAAAAGATATGTGCAGTGAACCTTCGCTATTTCGCGGTTCACCTTTCGCGGTCTCGCTTTGCATCGTGTTTTGTGTTCTGCACTCTGATTGGCTAAACAGTCTCTCCACTTCTTCTCTACCTGTGTGTCAACAACGATGCGGTTTAATATGTACACGTACGTAAAACAGCTTGCCATATTTAACATAATCGATGGTGGCATGTCAGTTTATAAGAATCTTTTTGCCCAGAAGAAAAAAGAGCGACAACAACTAGATAACTATGTTCTTCTCTCGAAAAAACACACCTGCACCGCGGGCTTTAGAAGAAGAAAACCCGCTACAGAGCGGAGTCAGGATGCAGCGGCTCAGTCAGAAGAGCAGTGAAATACACGCGAGTCACTATTTGTCCTACTGTACTTTGTTTTGTTTTTTATCATAATCATTTTTTATTTTCTCCCGTTCTAATCCAATGATTCAGGTCGCGGTGGGGCGGCGCTGATCTCCGCAATTCGGGCACAGGAATCCGCTTTCAGTTCATATTAAAATTATTATTTTACAGTACAGTAGTTATTTGTAAAAGTAAAAAAAAATGTTTATACATTAGTTTTTATTTGTTAAACAAATGTGTGGGCCTGTAAAAAGGTTTTGTTCTTTGGTCTCAATGTATTATGGAGTATTTCATTGTATAATAATTGTAATAAAAATAAAGGTTACTATCCGCGGATTTCGCCTATTACGGTTTCTTTTTGGAACGTAACCTGGGCGAAAAACGAGGATTCACTGTAACACATTTTATTTACTTTCGCTGCTCAATAGGAAAAAACACACTAAGAAAAATCAGACCACATTTTGTTAATTTCATTAGTTCAGCTGAATCATGATAAACTGCATTATTATGCCTTAAATCAAAAGTAGCAAAACTGGCTACATTGCTTTCATAGACTTAGCTCCTTTTCTGTCGAATGTTGCTAATATTTCAATTATGTTTTGCTCTCATCATCTTCAATGTAGAGCCTTTAAAACCACAAAATAAATTCTGAACATTTTTCTAGGAAACTCTGGTGCTCAGCATTAAGTTTAAGTTATGATACTTCCCAAATATTCAATTTCTACATATTTATAGGTTCTCAGTTGTCCAGGACATAAAAACCCACTTGTTGCACATCCTATCACAGTTCCACTCTGGAATTCACTGAGTTTCTGACAGCAACAAATTCTTTAACAAATGTTTGTAAAAACAGTCTACATGCCTAAGTGCTTAATTTCATACACCTGTGGCCATGGAAGTTATTGGAACACTTGATTACGCTCATTTAAATGGTGGTCAAATATTTTTTTCAATCTCTGCTAGCAGCTAGTGGATAGATATAACTAGCATCGAGAAAATCTTACCTGAGAGTTTCCAGGTTGCAGTTTGGACTCTTCAGTCCAGCAGAGAGAAGCTTCACTCCTGAATCCTGCAGGTTGTTGTTACTCAGGTCCAGTTCTCTGAGACTGGAGGACTGGGAGCTGAGAACTGAGGACAGAGCTTCACAGCTTCTCTCTGAGAGGTTACAGCCATTCAGTCTGAGGAGACAGGGAGAAAAATCTGTTATTTAACAATTCCTCAAAATGTATGTTCTTTCAAATCAGCAATGTTCTTATTGGACAGAGAAGGAACTATCTTATTTTACACAACCTTTGCATATATTCTGAAATGGTTCATTCTACAGTTGGACCTCCAGCCTTAAAGGACTGAACTACAGGTAACAAGGAGGTTGGAAATAGCATTATAAATTTTCATAATTAACTATATTAATCTAATTTCAATTTTAACAGTGGAGAAGTTTTACTGCTTTAATATGTAACACTATTTCCAGCTGCTGAAGGAAGTCTGTTTATTTTTTGAGCAACAGCCCCAATGAAGATACAATGCACCAATATATAAACTGCAACATGAATATTTACCTCATAATTAGCAGATTCCTATCTATAAAAACTAGTGTAACAATCTGTGTCCTTACAGAGCTTTGTTGGAGGCTTTAACCACTGGCAGCAGCCTCAGAAGAACCTCCTCTGAAGCAAAGTATTTCTTCAGGTCAAACACATCCAGATCTTTTCCTGATGACACTAAGATGAAACCCAGAGCTGACCACTGAGCAGGAGATAGTTTATCTGTGGAGAGACTTCCTGAAGTCAGAGACTGTTGGATCTCCTCCACTAGAGAACGATCATTCAGTTCATTCAGACAGTGGAACAGATTGATGCTTTTCTCTGCAGACACATTCTCATTGATCTTCTCCTTGATGTACTGAACTGTTTCCTGATTGGTCTGTGAGCTACTTCCTGTCTTTGTCAGCAGACCTTGTAGGAGTCTCTGATTGGTCTGCAGTGAAAGTCCCAGGAGGAAGCGGAGGAACAAGTCCAGGTGTCCATTTGGACTCTGTAAGGCCTGGTCAACAGCTCTCTGATGGAGAGATTTTAGGTCAGATTTATTAAGTAATGAAGATTCCTTAGATATTTGAGTTTCTTTCATCACGTCAGAACCAGAGTTGATGAAGGTCAGATGAACATGAAGAGCAGCCAGAAACTCCTGAACACTCAGATGGACGAAGCAGAACACCTTGTCCTGGTACAGCCCTCTCTCCTCTTTAAAGATCTGTGTGAACACTCCTGAGTACACTGAGGCTGCTCTGATATCGATGCCACACTCTGTCAGGTCTGATTCATAGAAGATCAGGTTTCCTTTCTGCAGCTGATCAAAAGCCAGTTTTCCCAGAGACTCAATCATCTTCCTGCTCTCTGGACTCCAGTGTGGATCTGTTTCAGTTCCTCCATCATACTTGACCTTCTTCACTTTGGTCTGAACCACCAGAAAGTGGATGTACATCTCAGTCAGGGTTCTGGGCAGCTCTCCTCCCTCTCTGGTCTCCAACACATCCTCCAGAACTGTAGCAGTGATCCAGCAGAAGACTGGGATGTGGCACATGATGTGGAGGCTTCGTGATGTCTTCATGTGGGAGATGATCCTGCTGGCCTGCTCCTCATCTCTAAATCTCTTCCTGAAGTACTCCTCCTTCTGTGGGTCATTGAACCCCCTGACCTCTGTCACCATGCCAACACACTGAGGAGGGATCTGATTGACTGCTGCAGGTCGTGTGGTTATCCAGAGGAGAGCAGAGGGAAGCAGTTTCCCCCTGATGAGGTTTGTCAGCAGAACGTCCACTGAGGTGGACTCTGTAGCATCAGTCAGGATCTCCTTGTTGTGGAAGTCCAGAGGAAGTCGACTCTCATCCAGACCATCAAAGATGAACAGAACCTGGAAGTGTTCAAAGCTGCAGATTTCTTTGGTTTCACTAAAGAAATGATGAACAAGTTCCACCAAGCTGAACTGTTTATCTTTCAGCACATTCAGCTCTCTGAACGTGAATGGAAATATGAACTGGATGTTCTGGTGGGCTTTGTCTTCAGCCCAGTCCAGAGTGAACTTCTGTGTTAGGACTGTTTTCCCAATGCCAGCCACTCCCTTTGTCATCACTGTTCTGATTGGTTGATCTCTTCCAGGTGGGACTTTAAAGATGTCTTCTTGTCTGACTGTTGTTTCTGGTCTGTTTTTACTCCTGGATGCTGTTTCAATCTGTCTGACCTCATGTTCATCATTGACCTCTCCAGTCCCTCCCTCTGTGATGTAGAGCTCTGTGTAGATCTGGTTCAGAAGGGTTGGACTTCCTGCTTTAGCAATCCCCTCAAACACAGACTGGAACTTCTTCTTCAGACCAGATTTAAGTTGATGTTGACAAACTGGAGCAAAATGTCCTAAATTAACACAATAACGATAATCAGATATGAAAAAAATCATTTTTTGAATTTGATTACATCACTTCTGAAGATGTTTTGTGATTCCATCTCTTCAAATTTCAGTAAATGTGCAATTTATCTATCATTTCAAATCTTTGAAGAAATCGTCTTACTGCTCTGCAGACAGTCAGCCAGCTTTTCCTGCTTCATCCTCCTCAGGAAGTTCAGTGTGATCTTCATCACTGCCTCTCTGCTGCTCCTCCTCTGTTCTTCATCATCAGCTTCCAACACATCGTCATCTCTCTGACTCTCTGAATGTTCTGGGTAATCTGGACTCAGATCTTTCTGGATCTTCTTCAGTTCTTTCTTCACAAAAGTGACAATATTGTCCTCCAGCGTCTGGAATAGAATTATAGATGAAGGAAACATCATAAGCCAAACACCAGATGGATGTTGGACAGACTGACAGTCCTCTGGTCTACAAAGAGCAGCATGAAGGTGACTTTGAACAGAACTCATGGAAAAGTACTTCTTGTACATATACAGACCATAAATATGGAGTCAAACACAGCATGAAGCTGTGTTTGTTTCTGCTGGGCAGATGGACCACTGGGAACCTCTGAGCTCTGCTGGTCCACTCTGGAGGAACCAGGAACAATTAGGAAGTCAGTAAATATTCATTCATCAGTATTCATAGATGGAATCACCAAGAGTTTGACATTAAAATTCCATAAAGCAGAAAAACAGAGCATCACATAAAAATAATACAAAGAAGTTAGGTGGAAGATTAACTACAACAATGGAGACCAGTAACACCAGAAACACACAGTAGACATTTCAAAATGTTGGTACTGAAAGTGGACTTCTAACAGTCCACACTGTCAGCAGATCTGATGCTGGTGGAGACAGTTTCCCAGAGCTTGGGGACAGTGGAAATGAAGGGTCTGTCCACACAGGTCTTCAGGACAGTGTGGGACATCCATCAGGTTCCTATGAATAGATCTGAGGTGATGTGGACATGGAGGAGGTCATGGAAATGTATTCCACAGTCTGACATGGAGCCAGGAAGCAGCAGAACATCATCATCAACACCCAGTGATGAAGATAAGATGGTGTTTTCAATAGAACAGAGCAGCTGATTTTTGTAGATAATAGATCAAACCTCTCTGTAAATATAACTGGGAACATCTGAGTTCTTACTGGTTCTATTTCTACAGTTACAACAATTAGTAATGGCGCACCTCTCTGATGATGGCGGTCCAGGAGATTTCAAGTCAATCTTATGATTCATTGAATTGTTGCTTTTAAAGGACACACAGCTGGGTTCTGGTTCTTCTTCTTGTGTGAAACTCTGATGGATCCTGGTAAAAAAAAAAACTCTAAAAACTTTCTGTGGAGTTCTGTTTTAAAGATTAATTTTATTGTGACCGTTTGTAAAATAAAGAGCTGTGAGACACAACAGAACCAAAGAGATCGTCAACTTGATGTTCTAAATGATTCCTATCAGAACCGGTCCAATCCTCCAACATGTTCCTGATCATTGATCCTCCTGAATAATGTCCAGCCTTCTTTAAAGAGCAGAAAGATTTGTTTCTGAGACCAACATGTTGGTTTGAAATGACTGAGAGAAGTTTGGTGATCTTAGTGTTGAGCTCTGACATGGAGAAGAACCAGGAATCATTTCCACTCTGACCATCCAAGGAGGATCTGATGGAGCTTCAATCAGAACCAGATGGTCCGTTAGAGACACTGAAGCCCACTGCTCAATCAGATCCACAAGATAATTTATTTAGTTTAACTGGATCATATTGGATGATGTTTGAAACATGGAGATGTAATTATAATCATGAAATTTATTCATAGAAACTGTTTTGTGTTAATGTTAATATTGTACAAAATAAATGAATAAATTTGTTTTGAAAAAAATAAGTTGATGCAAAACAGAATAAAATGCAATTAAATGTTTGTTATTCAAAGGTCATGTCAACATAATAGTTGATGGAATTGTGTCCTGGTTTAAAAGTGAGTTTATTCTGGTTAATTTTTTCTGGGATTCATCAGCAATAATTGCTTATGTATGGTGTCAATAACTGGCCAGTAGGGGGCAGTGTCATTACCTGAATGATGGTTAAATTGATCTCAGGGAAACATCAGATCGAATTTTAAGACTTCTGTAAACTAGATGGACGTGTAGAACCTCTGGGTAAAGATTGTTGATCTTAATGGACCTGATTAATACTCAAGTTATTTAAATAATTTTTGCAGTAGCAACAATTCATTTGGACTTTACTGTCTCCATGGTATCATGTTATTATGGAGACATCAATGTTATTTATGTAATGCATATGAACAAAAAATAACCTGAAATTCATTCTAATGTTTTCATAACAACAGAACCCAACAGAACTTGTTATCATCACATGGCCACAATAACAGATATAAACTGAACAGTTACAGCAGTTAGAAACAGCTCACCTCTCTGATGGTGGAGATCCAGGAGATTTAAAGTTAATGATCAAATCCATTGACCTGTCACTTTTAAAGGACACACAGCTGGGTTCTGGTTTTGGTTCTGGTTTGAGTCTCTGATGGATCCTGACAGAAACATGATGATTAAAACTTAATCAGCAAAGAGGAGCAGCAGCAGCTTCATCACCACGTCTGTTCTGGCCTGATATAGTGAACGCTGTGTGAAAAGGGCTGTGGACAGTTAGAGATGGTGACCTCACCTCTGACCTTTGCTCTGGCTCTCATCTTCCCCACACAGAGTGGTTTTAGAGGGAGGGACTCCCTCCTCTCTGTCCTCACACTGATCCATGCTGCTGAATTCACATCAGCTCACACACACTTTCTACCTTCACCTGCAGAGGAAACACACATCATTCATCTGCACATCAACTCTGATCATCCTTTACATCATTAGAGCTGGAAAAAGATCAGCTCCTCCTCCTCTGATTGGCTCTTCTTCTCTGCTTCATATCAGTGTCAGGTGAATGCAGTCAGACAGCAGAGAGGCAGAGGAAGCTGCCATCAGCTGCTGCACTTCTACTATCAGTCCACTAGATGGAGACATGGAGCAACATTTACATTCACTGATTCAACCTGAACAACAGGAAGTATTTTAGTTAGTTATTAATCTCTACAAGTGGATTATCTGCTCTATCAAAGATTAACTATATAATAATCCGACTGAATTAAACATATTTTAAAAATAACTTTATTTTATTTTGAAAGGAAGCAACAGGACTTTCTGACTTTAATGGTGGAGACCAGAGTTTGATTCCAGGAAATAAAACCAAGAATCAGTTTGTTCAGAGAAGAAAATAAATAAAACCAGCTGTGCAGCAGAGAACTTCAAACAGCAGATTTTAGTTTTTTAGCTAAAATCAGAAGTGAACATTTTCTCCAAACATCAGAGAGCAGAAACAAGCAGGAATATCCTGATGACAAAGTTCAAGTAGGAAACAAAGCAAACTTACAGTTTGTTCAAATTATCCAAAGAGTTGATGAAGAATATCTGAACAACAAGCTGAGACCCAACAGAACCACGGTAGATCCAGAGTGGTGCCACAAATAAACAGGTTAGTTTAAACTGAAAGTGTTATGAGGAGAAAAGAGCCCAGACTGGTCTGACTGGTCAGACTGACTGGGAGTCAGAGGAAAGTTATTCTGTTGACGTCTGAAGACAGGATCACTTCTCATAAATCTGGATCCGCTGTTATTCTGCTGATCCAGGTTCTGTTCAACACCAACTGAACCAGAACCTTTTTTAACTTGGAACCAACTGAACTCTTCATTAGTGGGGGTTTGTCTCCCTCTGCTGGTGAAACTCTTACCTGCATATTGTCTGGTTATTAATAACAGATTAAGTGATTTTTAAATGATCCAAATACAGCTCTTGAAAAAATTAAGAATCCTCTTAAAATGACCAGTTTCTCTGATTTTACTTTTTTATACATAAATGTTTGAGTAAAATGAAAATTTTTTTTTTTCTATGTTTAGGAGTTATTTATCTATTTTCAGTTAAAATTTAGATTATTTAGTTCATTTTTATTTGTTTATTTTCTAGTTGATTTATAGTTAGAATTTTTGTTTAATTTGTTATTTTAAATAAGTTCTTTGGTTAGTAATTCACTTAATTAGTTAATTAATTTCAGTTTGGGAAGTGGGTGTTTCACCGTATAAATAGGTCTTAGGCAGGCAAGTACAGAGGGGGGGAAAGAGGTGGGCTTGAGCCCCTGCCCTTTTTATCCTTTTTTTAAAAAAAAATATTTTTAATCTGTGTGTCAGAAGGCCTGTTTGTGCCCCTCAGCAACAACATTTAGCTAAATATAATAATTTAGTAAAAATAAACTAGTCTGGCTGCCCTCAGTCTAATAATGACTGTCAGAGCCTCCATGTTGTTCAGACTCCGGGTCCATGGTGAGGAGGAGGAGGATCTGTGTCCTCTAACTATCAAGTTATGGGCAAGAATATTTTTTCATGCACTGGTTTGTGAATAAAAACGTAGGTCTGATGTTGACGTTAGAAAAACTGTTTCTATTTATAGTTTCATAATCGTCCTTGCAATAGCGGGACAAAACCCGCCTCGCCACTAAACTCAGAAATGCTGCAGAGAAACTTCTGACTTTAACTTCATCATTCTGCTAAAGGCCCGGTTCACTACAGGCAGCTTGAGTCGGTCCACCGACAGATAGAAAGAATATCTGTCTTTATATCAGACATCCTGATATAAGACACGGTACCGACAGTCACCGCGAGTCGCAACGCAGATCAAAGCCCCGGTACCACCTGGTACCACCTGGTACCACCTGGTACCACCTGCTCTCTGTTCGCTCTGCTTCTCCTTAACGTTTCTACCAGGCGGGTTAAAGCCGCTGCTGACCGGATCTGGGCTGGAGGTTCTGGACTGTAAATAGAAGTTACTGCAGAACCTCAAGTGTTAAAGGAAGATTCGGCCCATTTAGAGTCACAAAATAAACATCAGAGAAAATATTATAGCAATAATTAGAACCGCAGCAAAAAGCCAAACATGCCACAATGAAAAGAATCAAAATGTCTCCAAAGCATCAGGGGGACAGACAGGGGCCACCAGGGGATTCCAGGTAGATTCCAGGTAGATTCCAGGTGGATCAGTCTGCAGCCAGGTTGTTCTAGAGGTTAAATAAATATTATTAGGGCTTTATTAGTAAAATGGCAGCAAATTAGCTTATTTCATAACTTCATAACCTTTGACCTTCTCTCCTCTGGTCTGTTTAACAGCTACAGTCTCAGATCAGCTCAGCCCTCCAGGACTGTCAGCAGCAGAAACAGAAACTTTATACCTGATGGGGAAAATATAGATTATATTTGCTTTGCATTTCCCCACATGATGGCAATGATACAGTAGGATCCAATTAGATTCTTGATTAATATGGGTTGTTGCTATGTTGTTGTACGAAGTTTTTGTTCAATGTGCCATTTTTTAAATTTGAGCCCCTGCTCCTCCATAGGTCTCTGCACGGCCCTGCTCATCGGCAACAAGCACCAAACTGTCATGTCTCTCATGAATAATCGAGAGTTTTTTTGTTTTTCTGCCAGGTAGAGAGAAATATGGGAATGTGAGATGAGAAAACGTTAGACCAACTGTCAATGATTTAACAGGAACTAAAAGGAAATCTTAAATATGAGATCAAAAAATGGACAAATGGGTAAATGTTCTTCCTGTAAAAATATATTCCATTGTTGAATATATGAAACCAAGTGAAACAATTAATTTAAAGTATTGCAAAAAAATAAAATGTAAGGTTTATTCTTTATGTTTAAATGAAACAAAAAACAGTGACTAAGATGATATTTGGAGGAGCTAAGATAAGATGTTAAATCTACAAACACTGTACCAAATATCAAACATGGCAGTGGCAGCATCATTCTGTGGGTCTGTTTTTCTGCCACTTTCATCCACTTTTATAAAGTGGATGAAATAATAAAGGATGATGCTTTTATATTCTTTAATATTACCTCAGCGAAGTTCCCAAATTGTGATTTAAAACACTCATAACCTTTGCATAAAGCTTCCTGATGTCAAGCTTGAAGAAGCATCCTTACCTGAAACCTAATAGAAATATGTGCACAATGTTTCAAAAGCAGTTCTGTTTAAATAAATAAATAAAGGTCCGGGTTTACCTCCAATGTATTTTTCCTTGCACATTTCATTTTGTTTCTCTGTATGTTCACTTAATCTTAATGTTTTTTATTTGTTTATATCACAGTTTAAAAGGTTTACTGTACCTGGAATCAGCATGTTTTAAAACATGTATTGGTGCTTTAAGAGGACAATGATCTCACACACACTTCTAAAGTGGTTTTGATATTAATACTTTACATAAGCAATAAGCTCTTGGAGAGCCATGAACTCTGATACTGAAAATATGCCGTTGTTTAATATGCCAGTGACGTTTACATTGGAATAAACCTATGTTGTCATCTGTACACGTTACCAGGCAACACCAGTTACCTTCAGGTGTCGTATGTTTCGTACAGCTGACAGTGTTGGACTGACCTGTTCCTGTTATTTTTACTAAATGACTAAAATGTCTGAAATATAGTCAAGTGTTTTTTTATTTCACATTTTTTTACAATAAAACCACAAACTTCATAGCATTTTATTTGGAAATTTATATAATAGACCAACTAAAGTTGGTGATTTTATACTTTTTTTTACTAGGAAACATAAAAAAATGTGTTATGCATTTTTGTATTCAGGCTCTTTAATACGTATATGATCCATGCATCTTAACTGTGAATAATAAATGTTAATCACTTATTTCTTTATTTTGGAAACTTGGTGTCAAAGCAATTTTCTGACTTTTCTTGCATGTCATTAAAAGTATTTGATTGGAAATGGTTTTAAATTTTTCATACAGGCATAAATAAGTAAATGTTTCATGTTTTATCTCTAAACTTTACCTTCAGTATAAATTATGTTTCGCCTTTAATTTCCACTTCTGCCTTAATGTTAAAGAGAGTTGCTGGTGTTACAGGAGCATGTTTTCTATAAGTTTATTCTGCCTCTTCAGCTCCACCAGTACGCATGAAACTTTTGCTGCAATTTGACGCGCATTAAAAATAAATGGTGAAGTTTTAATGATTTAAAAACATTTAAAATTGCATCCAGCCAGAGCCAGGGAGACGATCTGTACTTGGAAAGCTTTTGTTCATTTGAGCTTGGATCAAAGGTAAATGTTTCATACAGGGGAAAAAAACGTGATTTATAATTTATAAGGAAGTTGTGATTCATGCTGTGCTTTTATAATGTTTTCTACCATTTTGTCAGCTCTGAATCTCATGTTTTATGCCTATTTTTAACCTTTTTCTTATTCAGAGCACTTTGAAATGAAAGTTACAATCTTTCTGTAACTTTTACACCGTTAAACTTGCTATAGTAACTGTTTATTCTTGCAAGGAGTCTGTTTTTAAGCTACATTTGAGATGTACAAAATTAATAAGTAATAATTAGGTGCATTTTAAAATTGGTGTCTGAATTTTCTGGTTAGTTTTCTTAGTATGTATCATATTTCTATATATTTTTATCCTGATATATATTGATAGTGTTTACTGGTGGTTATATGAGTGTAATTTATTCAGGATTAAACTATATTAGTTGTTCTACCTTGTGCTTGTCTTTATTGATCTGTATTGTTCCTATAGTCATAATCCTGCTCTAGGAAGATGTTAAGATGTTCTGGTAAAGTTGTTTCATTCCCCAAATGACATATTTATGTTGCATTTAGCAAACAGAAATTGTTTTGGTTATCCTAACTTAATGACTTAATGTTTGAAAATGGCAACAACTTTTTATACAGTTTGTAAATATCTGGTTTCTACTGTACACTATCTATGGGTGAGTAAAAACCCAAATAACTCAAGATGTGGATCAGAAAAATCTGCCATGAATAGATCAAATTTGGTCTCAATGAATGTCAAAAAACCAAAAAAACATTTATTTAGACCAGAATTAATCACTTTATTTTGTACATTTAACATGATGCTACCATTATAAAGAATATTCCTTCAGAGTTAAAGAATTTCTGCTATTTTTTCTTTCAGTAAGTCTCTCCATGAGGATTAAAATATTGCAGCAGAGTTTCTGACAGGAGTTAGAAAGACGTCAGTACGCGCAGTCCCAAAGATCTTATACAATCTTATTTCAGCACTGCACATTGAATTAAATCCCCAAAAGCAGGACTGGAACCAGAACCCTCAAGTTTTTGCCTCTTATAGAACCAGCTTCAAGTTTAGATGGGAAGATATGAGCTTTGCTTCTAATTTTGCTCTAAAATTGTTCCCCAAAGCTGCTCTGTGTTCTCTCAGTGTGCCTTACTGCAGCCATTTCTGTGTTTATACTCACCCTCATACTGTTGGCTCTGTTTTTCTCTTCTTTCTTCCTGTGCCCTCTCTGCAACTGGTCCAAACAGACGGCGGCATCTTGTTTTTTTGGCTCACTTTCTGTGAGAAGTTTTAACTTTAGGGATGAAGTGAGAGCTAAACCAGGAATAGATCATTACAAGGTAAAAGACATAATCTATACCCAAGTTTTTAAGCACAGGCTTTATGCATGAGGCCCCTGAGCTCCATGTTGGCTAATGATGGCTAACTGTTTTCCTTACAGTACGACGGTTTCCGTGTAGCAAATGAAAACACACATTGAGGTAAGACAGCTTGGTTTATTGTACTGCACTGAAATGTTTAATTTGTACATTTTACTTGTGGTTTTGGGTCGGCTGTAGTTTTTGGTCTTTGCTGTTGTTGACATGTGATGCTAACTGAGCAAGTATTTGCTGATTTTAGGGGATTAAAATGGCTGAAAGCAGATTTTTAACGCAGTACTTTGATTTTATAATACAGGCATGTAAATAACGAATGCTTTGAAACATTTTCACGTTATGTTTTAACCTCAAACTGAAATGTTTGTCTTGGGATTTTATGTGATAGAGAAACAATGTAACACATAATTGTTGTGAGGTGGAAGAAAAGTAAAATAATGCTGTTGTTTTTTAATTATTTTGTTTTTGTTATGTATAAATAATCTGAAAAGTGTGTTGTGCATTTAGTTCAAATGGTTTCCAGGCATGCATAAATATGGAAAAACAAAGCAAAAATACAAAATATATTTTTCTTTATTTCTGTCCATCCTTTCATTCTAGTGTCTGCCCTTCTTTCTCATTTGTATTTTAACTTTTCTTCCTCTCTTCTTCCCTATGTGCCTTCACTGATTTTCTTTCTTGTTGTTTTGTTAGAAAAATGTGCAGCAACCTTGTTGACAGTTTAAAGTTTTTAGCTGCCTCTTTTCTTAGTCTTGCAAAGCTCTGTCCAATATTTCAATAAAATATATTTCAGTTTGTGGCTTTAAAGATTTGAATCTCCAGTCACTTGAGGAAACTGTATTAGTGATTAATATTTCTGCTCCAGAAATTAGATATTCCATTTTTAGTTCAATACATTTACTTTTTAATTGGTCACCAAATGATTTATAGAATAAATGTCGGCCAGTAAACGGGTCAAAATCCTTTAAAAAATAAAAATAGTATTACATCCAGTAACAGTACATTACAAAAAACACAAATTAAACACACCAATTTAATTCACATCAAAATTAATGCAGTAATCAACTTTGTAACAAACATTTCAAACAGATCCTCATAAAATCAGAATGTTCAGTAGATTGATTTTATTTTCTGAACTTTTTAAAGTTTTATTTTAAAAACTTAATAAAAACAGAAATGTTCAATCTCCCAAATGTAAGAACAATAATGACAATAGAATAATTCAGTTGAATTTAATTATTTTAAGCAGAACCAAGTATGATAAATAATGTAATCATTCACAAGTTCCCCAAATGTGAGCTTCTTTCAAAACGGAAAAGATTTCAATGAACTTCTAAACCATCATATTACTCCTGGGTAGAGACGCTCCCATCAGGGTTTTTCCTGCCGGTTCTGATCACCATGAGGTCCGATCACTGCCGATCACAGATACCGATCACTTGGATTGGCTGTTAATGTTTGGCTTTAGGTAGAAATGCTACTATGTGATCTGGCAAAATGGAGCCATAAAATCACCTCATTTAGACAAAAACATGTCCAATACTTGCAGGCTCATGGCTGATTGTTCTGGTTCTGATGGCTTGGTTCTGACCCAGTAGAGTAATTCAGCAGAACACAGGGAGGAGGCAGAGGAACTCCATTTGTTCTCTCAGATTATCTCATGTTAGGACATAGAGAAAGTTACATTAAAACTTTTTTAAAGTTTCCTCCTCAGTACCGCGTAGCGATGGTCCAACAAAGAATTATTGTGATGATTAATCAGGTTAAAAATTGGCTCATTCTGAAGATTTTTAACCATTTACACCTTTTTTATACAGTTTTATACATTAAAAGATACAAAAATAAACAGATAATTAAATCACTTGTTAGAATATATTTACAAAGTTTTTTCCATCTATTTTTAAACTTTCTAACTTCTTTTCTGCAGTTCCAGGGTGAGTCTTTCTTCATGACTCTTTAAGGAATGAGAAGCTCAGCTCAATGTTTTTATCCAACCTTGTTATTAATCAGTGAAATAAGTTGGAGGAGAGACGTTTGGTTCCTGTTGCAGCTCAGTGTTAATCTGGTTAATCTGAGAGATGAGCTCCAGTCTAACACTGCAGTGAGGATTAAAATCGGCCAGACAAGGTGAGGGACGGAGGAGAGGTCACCATCAGGAAGTTTGAACCTCTGCAACAAACTGCATTTTAATCACAACCAGCTGCTGATTTTACTGGGTTTTGCTTTTTCCACTTAAATCCTTTATTTTCCGGTTTGGGTTGAATCAGGTGTGGCCCACATTGGCGCTGTGGCGGGTCATATCCATGTTGGTTTATTCACTAAAAACAGGTTTAGCAGAGATGCAGCGATCAGACCTTTTCTGTCCAACACTGATCTCCAGTTTTCATTCTGCTCTGATCTTCCAGTTCCTGGGATTTTTCCTCCAAAGAGAAAAATGTTCTGCAGGTTCTGAGTTTCAGGTAGAAGTTCTGAATGAAACAGAAAATATGAAGATTTTCCCACTTTAGGCTTCAAAGTATTGACCTCTGACCTTCATGGGATGGGCATGTTTTACTTTAAATCAGGACTTTCTGAAAGGCAGAGTTGATGAAAAAATCTTTTTAATGCAAAAATTTAAATTTGAACAGGAAAAGAACAGAATGAGCAGCAAATGAACCAAATGCAGAAGAAAAATGTTTTTATTTAAAACACATGAAGAAAAACTGCAGCAAATTTACAAAAGGAAGATTTAATATTCAAATCTGACATGTTGAGAAAAATAGGAGCCGATAGAAACAGAAAATGATTAGTGATTGAGAAAAACTGATCAACATTTCAATGAAATCTGATGAATGAAAGGAAAAAATAAGAGAAACAACATCTTGATATTCAGTGTGAAGCTTTGACTTGAAACTGACAGGAAAACATGAGGATCCTGGAATAATCCTTGAATAATCCTGGAATTATTCCAGCTTCCAAATTTAAAGGTCTGGAAGAAGAAAACGTTTCCAAGGACTCAATCAGAATTGTTTTACCAAGAAATAGATTGTAGAGACTGAACTATCTGTTCAACAGTGAGAGAGTTTCTCTGACAGGAGGAAAATCTTTAGACTCTTTAGACTCAACTCAGCACAGAAACACTGAGGAACCAGAACTGATCCACAAGACCCCAAATCCAGGAATCAGAGGTTCAGTGAATGTGGTGTTGAAGGTGTGGAGGAGGATCAGTGAGTCAGAGGAAACTGTGTAGAAGGACAGAATGCCAGCAGGACAGTCCACATACACTGCTACTCTGTTAGAGACAGAGGAGGAGGAGAGACGAGTTTCTATCTTATTGTGCCTGACAGAGTAACCATCATCCGAGCATCTCAGACTCCAGGAATGATCATTATATCCAAACCAACAGTCTCCACTGTTTCCTTTCCTCCTGATTCTTCTGTAACTCACTGATATATAAACTCTTCCTCTCCAGTTAACCTCCCAGTAACAGCGACCAGTCAGACCAGTTCTACACAGCAGCTGATCCCAGTTATCAAATCTGTCTGGATGATCAGGATATGACTGAAGCTCCTTCACATGTGTCACCTTCCTGTTGTCTTCAGACAGTTTGAGGTATCTGTTCACTGTGTTTGTGTCGATGGTGAGTTGACAGGAATCTGATGGAGAGAACAAACACAATCCAGCTGCAGTTATTGATCATTTATTGACACTTTGATGATGACTCCTGAATGAGTGATGTGACAGTTTGAAGATGGTTGAATGTGAGCTGCTTTCTTGTCATGAATCAGATGAAAAACACACTTACACTTCCTCAGACCTGGTGTCAAGAATGGGACTCCAGCAGGCTCCACCCTGAAAGGAGGAGGGGGGTCAGACCATCAGTCTCCTTCAGCAGCAAACATGGACATTACATGTCTCTCAGACACACATTGTCCTCCACTGAGACAGGAACAGTCCAACATTTGGATTGCAAACTGCAGTGGATGTAGGAAGGACAGTTGGTGCTGCTGCAGCACAACTCATTTCTCCAAACACAGGAAAAGCTCCAACAGAGAGGAGAAAGGAAATCCCTCAGTAACAACCTGAAGAAACTCACTGAAGCCTAAAAGGACATCAGGAAACTAAGGAAACATTTCTGGAAGCTCAACCTGATTTAATAATCAGCATTAAAATACAATCAATCTAAACTCTGACACAACACCTGGATACCTGTTCCATCCACACTCCCACACACAGATGAAGGAATGAAACACTAAACAGCCCTGCTGCTGAAAACCTGCTGTGGCCTCACTGTAATATCCAGAAATACAAACATTAAAAAGGAGAAGCTGCATCACATTCAACAAAGAGTTCAACAAGAATCAAAGATTTGATCTCTGAGCTCAGACTCACAAACCAGGGAGAGGCTTCCATCATCACACACCTCTGACAAACACCTCCAACCTTTCAGCACTTCCTCTACCAACCAACACCACCAGGTGGCGCTGCTGCACACATTTACAATGAGACCAAGAAGAAGAAGCAGCATCCTGAATCCAGCAGCTGCAGTAATGGCTTGTGAAAGTGTCCAAGGAGCATCTGGAACCAGAACCAGCAGATCCAACAGTCCAGAGAGTCTTTGTTTGCATCTTTCCTCCCAGATTTCCAAGCTGCTCTGAGAGGGAAATGACATCATCATTCTACTCAGTGTTGTATAGTAACGAAGTAAAAACACTTCACTACTTTACTTAAGTATATTTTGGAGTACTTCATACTTTCCTCGAGTATGAAAATTTTTGATGACTTTCACTTTTACTTCACTATATTTCCGAACTTAATTGCGTACTTTTACTCCGATACATTTTCAATGTGCGGTTTAGTTACTCGTTACAAAAAAGCGAGAAAGAGAAACGCAAGTGTTTTGACCCCACCTACTGATTAGCAAGTAGCAAGTAGGCTACCGAACAAAGTCCGTAGCCTACTTGCCTGGGCTTGTTCATCACCTCCAATAGGATACACCTGTTTCGCTTCTCCCATTAAACACAAAGCAAGTCTCGCAATCAGCAGCAGTCACATGGAGGAGGAGACGGAGACCACAACGACTGCTGGTGGCTCCAGGGGAACCACCAGCTGGTGATGAGAGCCCATGGCCTTATTTAAACACAATATACTCTTTCGTGGGTGTTAAAGATTTGTCGTAGCGCATGCAGTTTATGTTATTCCTGCCCGAAGATGTGGAAATTCTATCTTACAAAAACTCCCCGTCCAACTTGAAGAAACACATCGAGGTAACGTCTTATGAAATGGTTATAATCCTCCTGTGTCAGTAACTATAGCTTGGTCTCTAGGCACTATTGAGAAATCTTGAGCATAACGTTACCTGTATAAATGAACTTTGTTTGGCATTGTTTCAGTTCCACACGTGGTGTATTTAGCTTAGGCTTAATGTTGACTGTAGCAGGCTACCTAGACTCCTCTGTTCAAGGGGGGACAGAAGCCATAGCGATAGCAATTTAGACTAAATTTAACTAATAATAATCAGTTGTAAAGCAGGTTAAGTTGACCTTGTGCTATAGGTAAAGCACCTAATTTTCTTAACTAAATGATGCCTGCAGGTATATCTATTAGCAGGATTAATTTTGCCTGCACTTGGTTGTGTACATTATTTTAAGTGTATTTGACAAGTTTACCAAAATATAAAAAATGTCATTCAAACTGCATTTGCATTGTTTTACTTTTTACTTGTACTTTTCATTACATTACTTGAGTACATCCATTTTTACAGTAATTTCCATACTTAAGTACAAGACGTTTCAGATACTTTAACTTTCCTCGATATGTTTTTCAGATTTGATGGTGAATTTTTGAAAGCTAGCAGTTCATGATATCAGGGAGGCAAAGGCGGCACCAGAATCATTGATTACTTTCAAACTAACCAACAAATCAAAAAGCGCAAAGCGACTTGGATGTAACTTGTAACGCAACGCTTTATAGAAATGTAGTGAAGTAGAAAGTACAGATACTGTAAAATGTAGTGGAGTAAAAGTTCCCACCATTAAATCTACTTACGTACAGAAACATGAAAAATGTCCTTAAGTTCAGTAACAAAGTTCTTGTCCCAACAACCAGGATCAGGTGAAGGACCTCTGCAGTCCCATGATGCTTCCTCTCCCTCTTCTAAACCATCTGATGGGCTGATATCATCCCTCTACTTTATCAATAAAATGTTTTTCTTTCTCTTATTACGATTCCATTATTTATCCTAAATGTGACGTCAGAGCTGTGGATCTGGAATCTGATTGGTCGGATGGATATTTCCCTGGTTTTCCAACATGAAGGGTCTCTGCCTTTTTCCAAGACGTTGGGAATTTTTCCCAAACTTTATTGAACAATCCCAAAAGCTTTCCCAACTACTGAAAACCTAAACACATTAGTCTTTTCTTGGATCTGTCTAAAAGGTCTTATTATTGTTTTTTAATTTCTACCACAGTCAACAGAGCACAATTCTGCTTTTTCACCATCATTCACTGCAATTCTTCATTTCCTCTGGAAAACAAGGGATTTCCATTCTCTCCTGATTCCTTTCATTCTTTGGATCATTTTCCAGATGTCGCCCCCTGGTGGAGATCAAACTACTAAATGGATGAAACTGTTAAAATTCTCACTTTCTTTCTTTGCCTCATGAATAGTTTTCTTCACTTTTTATGTAATTTATATTTTATTAAATCCTGAAAGTTGTGAGTTTTGTTTAAAATCTAAAGTTCTTTATTTTTCTCTCCCATAACTTTTAAACATCCATCTGACCAACATGGAGTTACTTTTCTTCTCATCTTTGCTTCTTGGGGCTGATTGGTCTGGAGCTCCATCACATATTGTTTTAAAGTCCTTTCTGCCATCAGTAGATCATCATGGAAATCTAACTGAACTTCTTTTATTAATTTAGTCAGAGTCCCTATTAAACTATTAAACCCATCCCACTCTTTAATTTTCCTTGTGAGCCGTTCTTAGTCTGGAGAATATTCCAGAAAACTGGGTAATGATCTCTGCCTCCAGATGAGGCGTCTAAATATTTAATTATCAAATTAAACATTCAGCTTCAAACTAAATGTTTCCCAGCAGACTCACTAAAGACATTTCTCCCTCTTCCTCCTCTATCAGACCTTCTCTGCTCCTGCAGCAGGTTCCTCCATACCTGAGAGCTTCCAGTCTCCAGTGTGGATCCTTCAGTCCAGCCGACAGCAGCTTCACTCCTGAGTCTCCTGGATGATTGTAGCTCAGGTCCAACTCTTTCAGATGGGAGGGGTTGGAGGTCAGAGCTGAGGCCAGAGAAGCACAGCCTTCCTCTGAGACCAAACAGCCTGATAAGCTGCAGACACACAATTCATCACATGATGAGAATATGAGAACATTGAGGTAGAACCCAAGGTCTGAACTGATCGCTTGCAGATGGATGGATGGATGGATGGATGGATGGATGGATGGATTTGCAACATGTCGAATAAATTAGAAAGCTAAGCAACTGCTGGGATCTGTAATAATGTGTCTTTTTGCTCCTAATGTAACAGAGTTACAAATGTGTTTCTTTGTTAAATTATTATTTCTTATTCATTTTATATTGAGAATTTGTGAATTTTATCTTATTCAGTTATTTTTATTTATTTTGTTGTTTTTGCCTGCGGGGGTCGCCCTTCTGCTCTCCGCCTCGTTTGTGTTTCCTGGGCTTCCGTAGTTTATTCCAGCCCTCGTAGCTCCTCTGCCCCCAAGGACCCAAGTACACCTCGCTGCAGCAAACAGAATGGGGCGGGGTCGGACAACTGTCAGTCTCATACCTTATATGGAAATGGTGGGGACGGACCACTGTCCTTCTCATACCTTATATGGAAATGGGACTATTTCATTCCGGAAATGAAGGGGGCGCTAGTAACACTATTTCCTGTACCGACCGTGTTATAATAATTATACTAATAATAACGTATTTTATTTGACAACGCCTTTTAAAACACCCAAGAAGACTTTCAACATTAAAAATACAAATTAAATAGTAAAGAAATGGCTACAAAACGTGATATGTCACGTGGTATGTCTGTCACGTGGTAAGTCACTTTTTTTATTTTCAAATCTTTATTAAATCTTTATTTAAACTTATATTAGTAACAAACAATCTAGAATAAGCAACAATAAGGAAACATTATGGAGATGTATTTATCTATCCTTACACCCAATCTATCTCAAACAAAAGTAATAAAACATGAATCAAATCAATATTTTGGAGACAAATGTACATTACATTAAGAGCACATTTATCCATCCATTAATTATCATGAATTATCCCTATAGTGGGTCATGAGGGCTGCTGACCCTGGACAGATCGCCAGTCCATCGCAGATTAAGAAAACAGATATAAACAAATGAAGTTCAAATAATATATTTTGATGTTGTGAATGGTATTCTTAAAATAAATAAGTTAAAATCTAAAATATAATAGCCTCTGGCTTATTAAGTAAGAACTAGATGGAAAAGAGGTTTGGTCAGTAAAACATTTAGTCAACAATTTTGGCCAACTTAGTACATCCATTCACAGGGCACTTTTGTTGTTTATTTGCCAAATATTTTTATTATTCACATTGTGAATATAATTTACAAACAAACCAAAGGACTTCTGAACTTCTAACAAGTGAAGTTCTGAAAACTAGAATATTTTTGGTTGCCGGTGACCTGGCTCAGCTATTATCATTGTTTACCATAATGTCTCATTGGAAACTTTTGCTATAAGGATCCAGTTCAACCAGTAAACTGATTGGTGTCCCATGTTGTTGCGCAACACCCCCCCCCTCCCTTCTGTCTCTGCTCTCTCACTCTCTACTTCCTCTTCTGAGAGGGGAGATGTGCTACCAGCTCTCCATCTAACGGGTTAATTGAGTTTCCTAAATCTGCCGGGATTTACCCTGTCCAGAACTGAAGTAAACTCTGTTTAAGCTGGTTTCGAGAAACGATTCACCTGATTTTTAACGGCCTACATCCAGGTGTCTCACCCTTCTTCCCTCTGTGAATTAGCCAGACTGAGCAGCCTACAGCCAACTAGTTTCACAGAGCACACCTGTTAACGGTCGCTCGTTCTCTTATTTTACAACTTGCATTTGTTATTGAACCAGGTAGGTTTTAGTGACTCGGGCGAGTCCCAAGGATGACGTTTTAAATTTGGGCTACCAGCAACTTAAAAACATTTTAAACTTTTTCCTCTCCAGAATCAAACATCACAGCTATTTTACAACCATCAAAGAACTTTAAGGTGACTCATTAACTGAATGTCCACAACATCTTTTAGATTTTCTTTATGCTAAATATTTTATTAGTAAGGCATTTTTGCAAGGGTCAGTACAGCTTAATTCAGTAGCAGAAATAATCAAATAAGTAAAATCAGTCATCTAGTCTGTCTTTCCCTACTGCTGACTGAGAACTAAAAAAAAAAGGAACCTTTGAGAGAGACGGACGGAGCTTGACGCCTCGAACCCCAGACCTGGCACGACGACGAAGAAGGTGCTGCAGCAGGAGGAAGACGCCGATCGATGAAGGCCAGGATCTCCGCAGGTCTGATGATGAAGAAGGTGTTGCAGCAGGAGGAAGATGTTGATCAGCGAAGGCAGGAATCTCTGTAGGTCTGATGAGCCTCCTCTCCGCATGGATGGTGAGGTCACACAGGACTTGGTGCTGGCAGGAAGGAAGGCACCAGTTCTTCTTCTTTGTCTTTGCCTTTGTCTTCATCTTTGTCTTTGGGGTCTGAACCCAGCCGATGAGAGAAGTGCGATTCGAAGCCACAGGTTGTGGGGCTGACGGGTTGGTCCCCATGGCCGGACAGTCTTCGGCTCCGTGGCCCCGGCTCTTCTTCAGCTGCAGAGTTCTTTGTCCATCTCTTGGCTCGAAGCTGCCCGGAGGATCCAACGAACGGTTCCTCTTTTGCACCCACCTTATATAGGGTTTATCCACCCTTTTGGTGCGTTTTCATTGGCTGTCTGCTTAGACAGATGACCTCACATCCATCACTGTCCTTCAGACATTATGTCCTGATGTCTGTGCTGATGTCTCAGAGTTGCTCAACCTCCTGTCTCCGTTGTCTGCACAACCTTTCACCTACTCTCTAAATAAGGCGTTGATCATCTCTGCTCTCCTGTTAGTTCCTTGCCTTTCACCTTTCACCTACTCTCTACCTCCAACATATCAGTGATGTTTAATTGCAGTTACACCTTTTACACCATTTCAAGTTAATGTCAAAATCACATTTATATCACTTTTATTTTCTTTAGCTTCTCTGATTTTAGCATTCATTTATAATTTTATAACCATAACTTATATCACATTTATTTTCTTCAGCTTCTCTGATTTATCATTCATTTATGATTTTATAACCATAACTTATTAATTATCCTTATTATAATCCTAATGTGAGTTATTACAGATGTTTTTCTGAAAAGAAACCAAAAGAATAATACATGATTCTAATTATTTACTACTAAAGTTACAGTTACTTGTTTTCCTTGTAAGTGTTCCCACAAATATAAGTGTAAGTATTATTACAAGTAAACCAATATTAATATAAGTATTTTACTTTGAATCTTATCAAATTACTCAAAAATGTTTAGATTTCATTCTTTAAAACTTTACCTTTGAAATAAAGAATAGTCTCAGCTATTTTTATAAATCTGCAGGCTGGAACTTACTTCCTCTTTTTCCAGGAAACCTGCGTTTCCTGTTTAATGACTCTCTCTGACTGACTATGATTTCTTATGATTAAATAGAGAAAAGTAGAATTAAAGCAAAGCTTGCATGAGACAAAAACAACACACACAACTAGATTTATTTTATTGACACTTAAGTCTACTGTTGGGCCTAGATATCACTTGAGTGATTCATTTTAAAGATAACTTTATTTATTATTACTGTTAAACTAACTTTATTGACACTTAAGTCTACTGTTGGGCCTTGATGTCACTTGAGTGATTCATTTTAAAGATAACTTTATTTATTATTACTGTTAAACTAAAATCTCCAGCATGGGGAAGTGGGATGAGCTCGGATTTTCTTGACACCCCCTCCACGAGGTCAGACCTTTCACATGCTGGGAGTCCATCACCCTCCTGCAGTTCGCCGTCCTCATCCCCTGGAAAGAGAAGAGGTTCGTCTGGGATGTGAAGATGCAGATTCTTCATCCTCAGTTGTCACAGAGGGCTCAGTGTAGTCATCAAAACTCCACTTCTCTTGACACCCCCTCCTTGGAGTTTTGATTTCCCCCATGAGGTGATGAATGTCGAAGAAAACTTGGATCGCTCTGATTCTTCTACAGGAACCTTCGCTGGATGAACTGTCAGTTCTTCAGGATGTGGGATGGTTCTTTAGGGAAGATGGGCTGAGACAGAAGGCCTCAAAAAAAAAAAAACTCTGGCTGTTCAGCAGAGCAAAGCAAAAAGCATAAGCATCATGACGCTTTATCCGTAATCATGATCCTTTTCCATTTTAATCCATCAGGTTGTGACAGGAGTTCTTCTTTAGCATAGTCCAATTTCTTCACGGCCCTCCCAGTCCAAAGCCTTGAAGTTGTTCTTTGAACGGCAACCTTCCTGTAATAGTGGCCAGTCTACTGTAGGATGGCATGGTGCTTGATTCTCTGGCCATCGTCTCGTAATGTTCTGGTTCGCTGTAGCTAAGAACTGGCTTGAGCACTGCTTCCTCATGGACCCCTTTCTTCATCAGTAGTACTGTGTTGAAGTTCAGTACTTGCTTTACAAAAACTCGGGCGTTGAATCTCAGCTTGATCCCCGTAGCTGCAGGCCGATCTTGAGCTTTAATCCAAACTCTCTGCCCTGTTTTCAGTGACACTTTGAGCTGCAACTTCCCTTTTTCTTCTCTGAGCAAAAAGGAGAAGTGTCTTCGCCTCCCTGCTTTCTGTGACGTGAACGGAGTTCCTCTGCAGGGGAAGACCTGCTCTTCTAGCAGTTGTCACTGTGTTCATCAGCACCAAGAGGTACTTCTCACCTCTCTTTCCTGTTGTCCCCATTGGTTCTGCTACATCCATGCAGACTGAACCCCATGGGACTGTGCTCTTGATGAACAAACCTTCCATCCGCTGTCCTGGGTGCCCTGGGTAGCTGTGCAGAAAGTTGATGCAGTTCTGTTGAGGTCTCCTCCTTTTCCAAACGATCTGGACGGCCGGCTTCCTCCGGTTTCTTCCCCAGATTTTCCTCCTCGAAGTGATCATCCATCACTCCGTCTCTCTGTCGGTTCGAGTTGTCTATCCCCCAAAGCCTCTCTTTAGCCTTCAAGCAGGGATGGGTCTAGACTATGTTGGCTACTAGCTTCACTGTCTGGATCCGGTCATTTATCCTCAGTAGAAGCTTTCCCTCACCTGTATGCCATACAGTTACTGCAAGGGTTGTGACTGACGGCCTTATCAGTCACCATTAACTCTATTCCCTAAGAGTTAACAAACCAAGTGAGCTATTCAGATCCTCACATCTGTTTTCACTGACTTGGTATCTTTGGGGCCCGCCTACTCAGTTGTGCGCCGCCCCACATTGGGCGCCACTTGTTGTTGCGCAACACCCCCCCCCTCCCTTCTGTCTCTGCTCTCTCACTCTCTACTTCCTCTTCTGAGAGGGGAGATGTGCTACCAGCTCTCCATCTAACGGGTTAATTGAGTTTCCTAAATCTGCCGGGATTTACCCTGTCCAGAACTGAAGTAAACTCTGTTTAAGCTGGTTTCGAGAAACGATTCACCTGATTTTTAACGGCCTACATCCAGGTGTCTCACCCTTCTTCCCTCTGTGAATTAGCCAGACTGAGCAGCCTACAGCCAACTAGTTTCACAGAGCACACCTGTTAACGGTCGCTCGTTCTCTTATTTTACAACTTGCATTTGTTATTGAACCAGGTAGGTTTTAGTGACTCGGGCGAGTCCCAAGGATGACGTTTTAAATTTGGGCTACCAGCAACTTAAAAACATTTTAAACTTTTTCCTCTCCAGAATCAAACATCACAGCTATTTTACAACCATCAAAGAACTTTAAGGTGACTCATTAACTGAATGTCCACAACATCTTTTAGATTTTCTTTATGCTAAATATTTTATTAGTAAGGCATTTTTGCAAGGGTCAGTACAGCTTAATTCAGTAGCAGAAATAATCAAATAAGTAAAATCAGTCATCTAGTCTGTCTTTCCCTACTGCTGACTGAGAACTAAAAAAAAAAGGAACCTTTGAGAGAGACGGACGGAGCTTGACGCCTCGAACCCCAGACCTGGCACGACGACGAAGAAGGTGCTGCAGCAGGAGGAAGACGCCGATCGATGAAGGCCAGGATCTCCGCAGGTCTGATGATGAAGAAGGTGTTGCAGCAGGAGGAAGATGTTGATCAGCGAAGGCAGGAATCTCTGTAGGTCTGATGAGCCTCCTCTCCGCATGGATGGTGAGGTCACACAGGACTTGGTGCTGGCAGGAAGGAAGGCACCAGTTCTTCTTCTTTGTCTTTGCCTTTGTCTTCATCTTTGTCTTTGGGGTCTGAACCCAGCCGATGAGAGAAGTGCGATTCGAAGCCACAGGTTGTGGGGCTGACGGGTTGGTCCCCATGGCCGGACAGTCTTCGGCTCCGTGGCCCCGGCTCTTCTTCAGCTGCAGAGTTCTTTGTCCATCTCTTGGCTCGAAGCTGCCCGGAGGATCCAACGAACGGTTCCTCTTTTGCACCCACCTTATATAGGGTTTATCCACCCTTTTGGTGCGTTTTCATTGGCTGTCTGCTTAGACAGATGACCTCACATCCATCACTGTCCTTCAGACATTATGTCCTGATGTCTGTGCTGATGTCTCAGAGTTGCTCAACCTCCTGTCTCCGTTGTCTGCACAACCTTTCACCTACTCTCTAAATAAGGCGTTGATCATCTCTGCTCTCCTGTTAGTTCCTTGCCTTTCACCTTTCACCTACTCTCTACCTCCAACATATCAGTGATGTTTAATTGCAGTTACACCTTTTACACCATTTCAAGTTAATGTCAAAATCACATTTATATCACTTTTATTTTCTTTAGCTTCTCTGATTTTAGCATTCATTTATAATTTTATAACCATAACTTATATCACATTTATTTTCTTCAGCTTCTCTGATTTATCATTCATTTATGATTTTATAACCATAACTTATTAATTATCCTTATTATAATCCTAATGTGAGTTATTACAGATGTTTTTCTGAAAAGAAACCAAAAGAATAATACATGATTCTAATTATTTACTACTAAAGTTACAGTTACTTGTTTTCCTTGTAAGTGTTCCCACAAATATAAGTGTAAGTATTATTACAAGTAAACCAATATTAATATAAGTATTTTACTTTGAATCTTATCAAATTACTCAAAAATGTTTAGATTTCATTCTTTAAAACTTTACCTTTGAAATAAAGAATAGTCTCAGCTATTTTTATAAATCTGCAGGCTGGAACTTACTTCCTCTTTTTCCAGGAAACCTGCGTTTCCTGTTTAATGACTCTCTCTGACTGACTATGATTTCTTATGATTAAATAGAGAAAAGTAGAATTAAAGCAAAGCTTGCATGAGACAAAAACAACACACACAACTAGATTTATTTTATTGACACTTAAGTCTACTGTTGGGCCTAGATATCACTTGAGTGATTCATTTTAAAGATAACTTTATTTATTATTACTGTTAAACTAACTTTATTGACACTTAAGTCTACTGTTGGGCCTTGATGTCACTTGAGTGATTCATTTTAAAGATAACTTTATTTATTATTACTGTTAAACTAAAATCTCCAGCATGGGGAAGTGGGATGAGCTCGGATTTTCTTGACACCCACTATTCCATTTAGAAATTCAATTCTATCAATTGCAATCGATTCATAAAATAAAGACCTTAAATATCCAATTGTTGCAAAACCCAAAGTGATTCATTTAAAACTTTAAACGTAGCTTCAACCTGGAAAGACTCACACAGAAAGTAGGTTTTAGAAAGTTTATTTGACAAGAAATAATCTTTGGGGCTCGGACCCCGGCAGTAGACACTGCACTGGTAACTGCCAGAGAGAATGATCTTTGTTCTATATGAAAACCTTTTTGAATAAAGTCACTGGTTACATAAATTAAACCAATGTGTAATTTCTAACTATAACTGTCTTCATCTCACCTGCTCAGCCAATCACCTGATCAGGTGTCTCCATCCCAGCCTAACGGCGCCGGGCTCATCTCTCTTCATAAAGTCAGGATACCTTTAGTCTTATGTTTGTATTATGACTTTGTAACCGAACAATATGTTTCTGTATGTGCTTACTTTATTACAAAAAACCCAACAGTTGATTCTGTTAAAACATAAACAACTTAGCTGTATGTCAGGTTTGTAAAGAAAATTTGTATTGATTCCAGTCATTGTTCAAAAAGTATAGGAAACATTGTATTTACACATATAAAATATTGCAAGTTATTAGCTTTGCTTGCATTTAAAATTTTTAAAACAAGGTTATCCTATTGTTAAATAACGCT
Organism: Xiphophorus maculatus; assembly: GCF_002775205.1. NCBI lineage: Eukaryota > Metazoa > Chordata > Actinopteri > Cyprinodontiformes > Poeciliidae > Xiphophorus > Xiphophorus maculatus. The sequence continues at coordinate 4,960,051 of NC_036450.1, forward strand.
TTTACAATATATTTACAACTAGTTTTTTGGTTCTACTCTCTCCAACAAATTACAGCCACAATGTAACTTTGTGTGGAAACGGCACCATTTCTATGAAAACTAAATAATACAAATCAACTGAGCTACAACAAAAGGAACATTCAAAAATGTAAATAATATTGAAAGAACACATTATTAAAAAGGATGACTGCACAAGTCAAAAGGCAAATATTCTTTAGCAGAAATGATTTAAAATGGCATGTCACAAAAAAAACGAACAATGTGTGACAACTGAAATGTGTGAAAGACAGTGGAAAGCAACTAATATTCTCCTTGCATTCAGTATTGACAGTCAGTGCAGTGTCCAGGTCGGCCATCGCAGTAGTAACCAGGGTACTCTCCTCGTCTTCCATTGCCGGTGAAGCCCACAGTCTTTATATTATCGGTTGCAGGAAAAACACGTTACAACCACAAAAGGAATCCGGTTTTCTGCCTTGAATGTTTTTGAAAATTTGCCCCAGTTGATCTCACCTGTTAATGAAAAATCGATTTCATGTAGTTGAAATCTAATTTCACATGTTTTAGGTGAAAAAAGTCAAAGGTCCTTACCATCCAGCCAAGCAAAGTGAGTCTTCTTCCTGAAAACTGGCTCAGACTCAACGGCTTCAAAGCACTTGCAGGTCAATGCCAAGGTGAGGTAAGCTGAGTCTCCCTGTGCCGGTATCACCTCCTGGAGAACAGCTTCAAGAACATTCAGAGGCATCTGAAAATAAAAAAAAAACAAACAAAATAAAAAATCACATTGCACATTATGATCAGTAAAACAGTAGTTAATAATAGCCATTTCACCAAATACTTTGTTACTCTTACTAGTGTAGTTTATTGCAGTTACTTACTAAAACTATATTGAAGTAGTGCTACTCATCATTAGAGTATCACATCTGGGTACTACACCCAACTATAATGGCAGCTGTTAGTTTATAAAATATATTAGACTTTCCAGAAATTTAACATTGGTGTACAAAACATATTTAAAAAGATTAACCTTTAAAAATAAAAGAAAAACACTAGAAAACTGGTAAGTATGTAAAACATATTTTATATTTTTCAAGTGTAGTTATACATACTGTTATGTTGAACCATAGCAGTTTGTGCTAAATGGTTCTGTAGCTTGTATTAGCAAAGGAAACAGCAATATTTATGTTCATGTTGCAAATAGATACGTGGATCTGTATAATGAAAATAAAAAACAAAGTTTGAGCATAAAATACATTTCTCAATTATACATGTTATCTACTTTTCTATTTTTATCTAATTGTGCCCAGCGGGATAATAATTAGCTATGCTACATGCTAAAATTAGCCTTCCCCTGTATGAATTACGAATTTCACTAGTTTACAGCTGTTAATTATATTTTCAACCTAATCTAGAAAAGCGTATTGATTTACTATGTGAAAAAATGTTAAGAAGATAAAAATACCTTTTGTTGACTTTGTGAGTTTTGCATTGTTGATCGTGTGCCGAACACCAGTGGAAGAACCTCTCAAACTTCTTTCTTTCTTTCTTCTTCCTTTCCTCTTAACTCCGCGTCTTAAGGTATTTATACTAGTGATTATGAAAATAGCGCCCCCTTCATTTCCGGAATGCAATAGTCCCATTTCCAAATAAGGTATGGGACTGACGGAAAGGTCCGTCCCCGCCCCTTTCTGTTTGCTGCAGCGAGGTCCTTGGAGAAGGACCTCGCTGCAGCAAACAGAATGGGGTCCCATACCTTATTTGGAAATTGGACTATTGCATTCCGGAAATGAAGGGGGCGCTATTTTCATAATCACTAGTATAAATACCTTAAGACGCGGAGTTAAGAGGAACAGAAGAAGAAAGAAAGAAGTTTGAGAGGTTCTTCCGCTGGTGTTCGGCACACGATCAACAATGCAAAACTCACAAAGTCAACAAAAGGTATTTTTACCTTCTTAAATTTTTTCACATAGTAAATCAATACGCTTTTCTAGATTAGGTTGAAAATATAATTAAGAGCTAGTGAAATTCGTAATTCATACAGGGGAAGGCTAATTTTAGCATGTAGCATAGCTAATTATTATCCCGCAGGGCACCATTAGATAAAAATAGAAAAGTAGATAACATGTATAATTGAGAAATGTATTTTATGCTCAAACTGTTTTTTATTTTCATTATACAGATCCACGTATCTATTTGCAACATGAACATAAATATTGCTGTTCCCTTTGCTCATACAAGCTACAGAACCATTTAGCACAAACTGCTATGGTTCAACATAACGGTATGTAAAACTACACTTGAAAAAGTTTTCTAGTGTTTCTAGTGTTTCTCTTTTATTTTTAAAGGTTGATCTTTTTTAAATATGTTTTGTACACCAATGTTAAATTTCTGGAAAGTCTAATATATTTTATAAACTAACAGCAGCCATTATAGTTGGGTGTAGTACCCAGATGTGATACTCTAATGACGAGTAGCACTACTTCAATATAGTTTTAGTAAGTAACTGCAATAAACTACACAAGTAAGAGTAACAAAGTATTTGGTGAAATGGCTATTATTAACTACTGTTTTACTGATCATAATGTGCAATGTGATTTTTTATTTTGTTTGTTTTTTTGTTTTTTTCAGATGCCTCTGAATGTTCTTGAAGCTGTTCTCCAGGAGGTGGCGCTAGCACAGGGAGACTCAGCTTACCTCACCTTGGCATTGACCTGCAGGTGCTTTGAAGCCGTTGAGTCTGAGCCAGTTTTCAGGAAGAAGACTCACTTTGCTTGGCTGGATGGTAAGGACCTTTGACTTTTTTCACCTAAAACATGTGAAATTAGATTTCAACTACATGAAATCGATTTTTCATTAACAGGTGAGATCAACTGGGGAAAATTTTCAAAAAATGTAAATTAATGTAATGTACATTTGTCTCCAAAATATTGATTTGATTCATGTTTTATTACTTTTGTTTGAGATAGATAGGGTGTAAGGATAGATAAATACATCTCCATAATGTTTCCTTATTGTTGCTTATTCTAGATTGTTTGTTACTAATATAATTTTAAATAAAGATTTAATAAAGATTTGAAAATAAAAAAAGTGACTTACCACGTGACAGACATACCACGTGACATATCATGTTTTGTAGCCATTTCTTTACTATTTAATTTGTATTTTTAATGTTGAAAGTCTTCTTGGGTGTTTTAAAAGGCGTTGTCAAATAAAATACGTTATATTAGTATAATTATTATAACACGGTCGGTACAGGAAATAGTGTCACTAGCGCCCCCTTCAATTCCGGAATGAAATAGTCCCATTTCCATATAAGGTATGAGACTGACAGTGGTCCGTCCCCCCCATTTCCATATAAGGTATGAGACGGACAGTTGTCCGTCCCCGCCCCATTCTGTTTGCTGCAGCGAGGTGTACTTGCCCCCTTTTCCCTCAGGTTGTTCTGCGCTGCTGTGGGTAAGTCAGAGGAAAGTTCGCTGCTGAGATATGTTTGTTTTTCTGTATGGATGTTGTTCATGTTGAGGTCTTTACCATATGTTGTTTATTATTGTTTGTTAGTGTGTTATTTTGCAGTTTTGACCGTCATTGTGGTTTTTTTTATAAACAGTTTTATTATAATTTCCTTTTTATTTTGGCGCGAACGACCGGTGCTAGTCCAGCACAGCTCGGTTGAACATTGTTTTTATTTCCACATTTTTAGAGTCGGAGTGCAGGGAGAAGGAGTTGAGGAGGTTGTTCATTTGTTTTCCCTTCTTCCCCCAGGTATGTGTTTTTATTTTTAATTTATACTTTTTATCTCTGTTTATTTAACTCTGTCCCACTGTATTGTGTTGTTGTGGCCACCAGGTGGCGTTTTTCTCCTCTTGTTTTTAGTTTACGATTTTTGTGAGAAGATTTCTTTTTTTTGTTAACTTTTGTTAAGTCTGAGAGAAAAAAAAAAGTTAGCTGAGAGCGTTGTTCTGCGCTGCTGTGGAGTCGGAGTGCAGGGAGAAGGAGTTGAGGAGGTTGTTCATTTGTTTTCCCTTCTTCCCCCAGAATAAAAAAATGAAATATCTGGTTGAGACCCACCTGAACGACTTCTGAGACTCATTGATACCATCTGTTACAGTGGTGCCGTGACCCTTTGGATCTACAGATCAGCTCGACGCTCTTCGCCGTGGTTGCTGTGCACCTGACCTGATCTGCAGTTCGGGATCCTTTTGTGGTCAGGTCAATAAGAGACTTGGAATTACAACACTTTCTTTTACGATCACTGAGTAAATACAAAAAGAAAAAAGAAAAGAAAAAAAAATATTTTATGGTGTGCTACTTTTTTTAATCCAATTTAAGTGATTGTTCTGCTTCGGTATTTTTCTTTGATTGGAAACAATACTGTGGTGCCTTTTATGGTTACAGGTAACTGGTGTGTCAGAGATGGATCAGTTTACTACTCCTAAATTACCTAACGGTCGGGGTGTGTGGTTCAGCCGTACTGCTGACAGTGGAGATGTAGGACATTCAAAACTCACATATGATGCTAGTGCAGAATCAGGGCTAGGTCAGAGCCAAAGTTGTACTGCTATTGATGGGTTCATGAGGGAGAATCCCCCTACTTCCACACCCTGCAGTGATGTTGATGCCCTTCATCACCTTACAGACATGGTTGGCCAGTTAGGTGCACAAATTGGTGAATCAATTGTTTCTAAACTAATGTCAGCTGGTGTTGTAAATATGAACAGTGAACCTCAGCCTTCTTGTGTCACTCAGAACTCACGTGGTGACAGTGAAAGACATGACCCATCTCATTTGACAGTCCATGTTAGACCTGATAGGGTACTTCAGACATACACAGGTGACCACACTGACAAATGCTCAATCCGTGACTGGATTGACTTGACTAGAATGCACCTCAGAAAACAAGACATACCTACCTGTGGTCAAGGAGAGGAAATCATGTGCCACTTAATGGGCAAGGCAAAGGATGTGGTGCAGATTGCATTGCGCAGTGATCCTTCACTTGATGTTACAAAGAATCCTGAACTGATATATGATGTTCTTCTCCATTACTTCAGTGAAACCCCATCATGCCTCCCCCTCGCCGATTTCTATGCTACTCTGCCCAGACACAGGGAGAACCCTGTTGATTATTGGATAAGACTAAACAAGGCAGCAGACTTAGCTCTTGAGGGTCAGCGTAAGCGTGGGAAACAGACGGAAAGCATGAATGATGAAGTGGCTCTCATGTTCGTCAAACACTGCCCTGACCCGGAGTTATCCTGCATTTTGAAGTGCAAGCCAGCTCGTGAGTGGACTTCACGTGATGTTCAGTTAAGGATTGATGACTACCAGAGAGAGTTGAGGGCAGCTAGCAGAGCAACTGGTGTTCCACAGCTAAGAAGCCAGGTTGCTGCCATCAGCCCAGAGCTGCCTACCCCGGTGTCACCTGGTCTGGCAGCTTATGAGCCTTGTTACTCTCCTCCTAGCTCATTACTTTCACCCTCCTTTCTCCAATCTCAGCATCATTCTTCGTGCCAGTCTCCAGCAGTTTCCTGTCAGGGTGGTCTCCAGGATACTAGAAGCAAAGACTCAGTGCCAGTTGTTACACAACATATTCAGCAATCAGAGGAGAGGCTTCTCACTCGAATGGTCGACATGTTTCAGCAAATGATGGAGAGAATGCAGCAACGCAATACTTTTCATCCTACCCGGGGTGGGAGGTTCCAGCGTGCGCCTCGTGAACAAAGCAACAGAGTGGCAGGTTGCAAAGTCTGTAATGACTCAAGTCACACCACTACTTCGCACTGTATGTCTGAGAGGCTGTGTTTTGTCTGTTTTGCCCCTGGCCACACCAAACTGAACTGCCCCATGAAGAATCCTTCCCAGTCCCAGTCGGAGGGAAACTAAAGGACCTGTATTCGGAGGGAGGCAGTGCAGGTCACACTAACGACTCCCAAACTGATGACATGTCAGATGCTGAGACTGTGTACACTTCAGAGAAGAACTCATGCAGTAGCTCAGGAGCTGTTATTTATCAGAATATTCACAGAGTTAGCAGCAGTAACAGTCTTTTCTACACTTCTGTGAACGTGGGTTGGACATTTAAAATGGGCGGAATGCTGGACAGTGGTTCAATGGCCTGCAGCATCAGTGAAGCAGCTGAAATGAAGCTGAAAGAAGCTGGAGTGTTAACTGACCAAAACATAACTGATGTGGATGTGGTTCTTGTTGGATGTGGCGGACTTCGTGTTAAGCCTAAATGTGCTTTTGATGTGGAGATGGAAGTGTATGGCTGTAAAATGGTGGTGGCCTGGAACTCGTTGTTCCAGGCCAGCATGATGACTTGATACTGGGCACTAATGTCATAAAACACATCCTGCATCAATTCAAGCAGTGTGATTCCTACTGGAAGACGGTGTCCACCCCGTGTCCTTCTGGGGATCCCGAAACTGAACGTTTCCTGTCCATGCTGTCTGGTCTTAATCCATGGAAGGATGGAAAGGCTCCTGATAAAATTGGTACTGTAAAGTGTAACTCAGCTACCTGCCTTGAGCCTGGACGAGAGTATCTTGTGTGGGGAAAACTACCCAGAAACACTTCTGTCTCTCCAGGCAGCACCATCATGACAGAGCCCACGTCATCCCGCTCAGCACCCCGAGGTGTTCTGGTTGCAAAGCTTGTGACCACATTGTGGGGAGACAGGTGGGTTCCATTAAAGCTCATCAATATGTCCGAAAGACCTGTGTTATTGAGACGCAACACAAAGCTAGCTGATGTCTACCCCGTTGTGGCGCTGGAAGACATGGATGATGCAGAGTGCTCAGAGGTTCGACTTGCTAGTTCTGGACAATCTATCATGCCACCTACTGCGGATGCCAGTCTGGTCACAGATGCGCTGAGATCAGTCGGGCTCGGTGATGTTGATATCGAGTCTTGTGAAGTTTCTGAGGACTGCAGAACAAGAATGGCTAACCTTGTTTTGCAGTATGAGGGTTTATTTTCCCGCCACCATCTTGATTGTGGAGAAGCAAAGAGGTTTGTGCACCGTATAAACCTCTCCGACACCCAACCTTTCCGGCTTCCATACAGGCGAGTGCCCCCTGGCCAGTATCAGAAACTGCGGCAAGTCCTGAGTGAGATGGAAGAGAAGGAAATTATCAGAAAATCTACAAGCGAATACGCATCACCTCTAGTTCTCGTGTGGAAGAAAAATGGAGATCTCCCTATCTGCACAGACTTTCGCTGGTTGAACAAGAGAACCCTGAGAGATGCCCATCCCCTTCCCCATCAGGCAGACTGTCTGGCAGCATTGGGGGGAAACAGTCTGTTCAGTACCATGGATTTGACCTCTGGGTTTTATAATATGCCACTTCACGAGGACGACAGGAAGTATTCTGCCTTTACTACTCCTATGGGCTTATATGAATACAATCGTCTGCCACAGGGTCTCTGCAATAGTCCTGGGAGCTTTATGCGCATGATGACCAGCATATTCGGAGACCAGAACTATCTGAGTTTACTGTGCTATTTGGATGATTTGTTGGTGTTTGCGCCTGATGAGGAATCTGCCTTACGGCGCCTGGAGATGGTGTTTGCTAGGTTGCAAAGTCACAATTTGAAACTGGCTCCCAAAAAGTGTTTCTTTTTGAGGAGATATGTTAAGTTTCTTGGCCACATTGTTGACGAACATGGTGTTTCAACGGACCCAAGTAAGGTTGAGATCATCGCCAACATGACTGCGGCCCAACTTATGGAACCAGATGGCGTGACTCCATCTCAGAAGCGGATAAGATCCTTTTTGGGGATGATAAACTACTACCAACATTTCCTTCCCGGGTACTCTGCCATCGCCAAGCCACTGTTTGATCTGTTAAAGGGTGACAGGAGGAAAGGCAGACATCATCAGAATAAACTGCCATCCAGAAAGTTGAAAGCCTCTGACTGGACTACGATACAGGAACAAGCCTTCGAACAATTGAAGTCCTCACTGACGCAAAGCGTTGTGTTGGCTCACCCAGATTTCACTTGTCCTTTTGTGTTATCCACTGATGCATCTCTGGATGGCATAGGCGCTGTTCTGTCTCAGGTTCAGCAGGGTGAGACACGTGCTCGGCCCATTGCTTTTGCCAGCAAGTCTTTGTCCCGGTCACAAAAGAACTACCCAGCTCACAGGTTGGAGTTTCTGGCCTTGAAATGGTCCATCTGTGACAAGTTCAGCCACTGGTTGAAAGGCCATAAATTCACAGTCTGGACTGATAACAATCCATTGACTCATATTCTGACTAAGCCTAAACTGGACTGTTGTGAGCAGCGCTGGGTGGCTAAATTGGCGAGTTACGACTTTGACATCAAGTACATCCCAGGCCCGCAGAATATTGTGGCCGATGCACTGAGTCATGAGCCATTTGTTCGAGAGACTGTTGGCCGCAGGCTGCTCGCTGAACCCTATGCCAATCTTCTCGCTGAAGTTAGAGATGTGTCAAACTCCTCAATCCAGACTGCCTTTCGATCATCCAGTGGTCAGAAAGAACCCTCCTCAGTGAGTGTTAATGCTCAGTCAACATGCAGCCCACTAAAACTGTTCCCCCAGTCTGTTGCAATGGAGGATGTGTCTGCTGTGTTACACTCACAAGTGGAGTGGGATGCTGGCGCGAGAACCCGTGCCATTGAAATGGTCCATCATCTACCTCAGCTCATTCCATCTGGTCAAGAAACCTTACCTGCCTACACTGAATGTGAACTCCGTGACAGACAGTTGGAAGACAGAACTCTCTCTCGTGTTCTATACTATGTTGAGAGGCGTAGAAGACCCTCTAGGAGAGAGAGGTTTGCAGAGTCTGTCTCTGTGACAAAGTATCTAAAGCACTGGGATAAACTAACTGTACGAAACGGTGTGCTGTACAGGCTTTCTCGGGACCAGAAAACCAAAGCGAAAAGATTCCAGTACATTGTACCTGACTCTCTCAAGACCGAGGTACTTCATGGAGTTCATGACAGAGCAGGTCATCAAGCTCAGTTCAGGAGCCTCGGCTTGACAAGGCAGAGGTTTTTCTGGCTGACTCTGGACAGAGATGTCAGAGACCATGTTTGACATTGTCAGCGATGCATTGTCAGTAAGACCATTGAGCCTGAGGGCAGAGCTCCATTGGAGTCTATAACATCAACCAGACCGCTTGAGCTTGTCTGTATTGATTTTTGGTCAGCCGAAGATTCCAGAAACAGATCTATTGATGTCTTGGTGATTACTGATCACTTTACAAAAATGGCTCAGGCATTTCCATGTAGAGACCAGACAGCTAAACAGGTGGCGAGGGTTCTCTGGGACCGATATTTCTGTGTCTTTGGCTTTCCTGAGAGAATGCATAGTGATCAAGGAGCTAATTTTGAAAGTCAGCTAATAAGTGAGCTCCTCAGGGTCTCAGGTGTCAGAAAGACACACACAACACCATATCATCCGATGGGGAATGGAAGTGTGGAGCGGTTCAATCGCACTTTAGGTGGCATGATCCGTGCATTGTCCCCTGAAGAGAAGGCTGACTGGCCACGACGTTTACAGACACTAGCCTTCATGTATAACTGTGCGGTTCATGAGACAACAGGTTACCCCCCCTTTTACCTCATGTTTGGCCGGGTCCCTCGCCTGCCTGTCGATGTCCTCTTTCATGCTGTCCTTGACGACTCTACTGTGGGGAACTATGACAAGTATGTGGCGTGTCTTACCAACGACCTGAAGGAGGCCATGACGATTGCTCAGGACCATGCTTCAAAAGAACAGAGAAGGCATGCTCGGTTGTACAACCGGAAAGTTAAGGGCACTGACATTGCCGTCGGTGACAGAGTGCTCTTAGCCAACAGAAAAGAGAGGGGTAAGAGGAAGCTTGCTGACCGATGGGAATCAACCATCTACACTGTGACAGATATTAATCCAACGACACATACGTACAAGATCTGTGACACAGTCACTGGACAGAAAAAGGTGGTTCACAGGAACATGCTGATGCTGGCCAGTTTCCTCCCAGTGGATCCCACATGTGAAGTATCTGATTCTGCTTCTGCCTTCTCACTCTCTGCTAATGCATCCTCAGTCCCAGAAGCAGATGACTTTGGAGGAGAGGAGGAAACGTTGCATGAGAGCTACAACAACACCATGCATGAGACAAGTGCTGGCTTTGATTGTGGCAGTGTTGGGGACTTACCTGGTGTTCTGGAAGGGGTGGTGAACCCTTCGCCTGATCCGACGCCTATGGATTCCGAGAGGAGAACCATTGAATGGATAACACAGCTGTCTGAGCCGAATTCATCAGTGGGGGAGGTAGCTGACTTACAGAGTATGACCTCCAGTCCCAAACACTGCTCAGTTTTCCCCTTGAGCTACACGACAGGTCAATCTGTGGGAGGTGACTCTGCTGCCTTGACTGCTGTGAACGTCCCGGTGGATGTAAGGGACCCAGATCCCAGCGTTCGTATTGTGGGCCATACAGATGGTGCTTCTGACATTCTGCATACTGTTGACCAGACCTCAACTGTGCACTGTGATGACTATACTGCACAGACGGAAGTTAGGTCCAGATTTGGTCGCCTAGTCAAACCTGTGAACAAGCTCATACAGACTATGTCCAGGCAGGATGTCGTTCAGAACAAGTTCGATGTTAAAGCTGTTTGCAAATCAATGTTCCAGACCTTTCCTGATTGATTTCTTCGCCAGCTAAACTATAATCTTCTTGGGTCTGACGTTTTTTTGTTTTGTCTGGACATGATATTTTCGTTTTGTATTGTGTGATGAGCCTGTACTACACTGTGTGTTGGGGTTTTGTGGGGTGTACAAGGCACCCTGTAGGCAGTTGATGGATTGGGGGATAAGCGCTACCCTCATACCACTTCATCCTTATGGGATACGTTAGTTGTCTGTGTTCTTAATGCTGACCCCAGGTGATCTGTGATTTATGTTATTTCCGATGATGTATACTGTGTGGTTGATGCTCGTGTTCGATAAAATTCAGTGGGGGTGAGTGTAACAGAGTTACAAATGTGTTTCTTTGTTAAATTATTATTTCTTATTCATTTTATATTGAGAATTTGTGAATTTTATCTTATTCAGTTATTTTTATTTATTTTGTTGTTTTTGCCTGCGGGGGTCGCCCTTCTGCTCTCCGCCTTGTTTGTGTTTCCTGGGCTTCCGTAGTTTATTCCAGCCCTCGTAGCTCCTCTGCCCCCCCTTTTCCCTCAGGTTGTTCTGCGCTGCTGTGGGTAAGTCAGAGGAAAGTTCGCTGCTGAGATATGTTTGTTTTTCTGTATGGATGTTGTTCATGTTGCGGTCTTTACCATATGTTGTTTATTATTGTTTGTTAGTGTGTTATTTTGCAGTTTTGACCATCATTGTGGTTTTTTTTATAAACAGTTTTATTATAATTTCCTTTTTATTTTGGCGCGAACGACCGGTGCTAGTCCAGCACAGCTCGGTTGAACATTGTTTTTATTTCCACATTTTTAGAGTCGGAGTGCAGGGAGAAGGAGTTGAGGAGGTTGTTCATTTGTTTTCCCTTCTTCCCCCAGGTATGTGTTTTTATTTTTAATTTATACTTTTTATCTCTGTTTATTTAACTCTGTCCCACTGTATTGTGTTGTTGTGGCCACCAGGTGGCGTTTTTCTCCTCTTGTTTTTAGTTTACGATTTTTGTGAGAAGATTTCTTTTTTTTGTTAACTTTTGTTAAGTCTGAGAGAAAAAAAAAAAGTTAGCTGAGAGCGTTGTTCTGCGCTGCTGTGGAGCTGGAGTGCAGGGAGAAGGAGTTGAGGAGGTTGTTCATTTGTTTTCCCTTCTTCCCCCAGAATAAAAAAATGAAATATCTGGTTGAGACCCACCTGAACGACTTCTGAGACTCATTGATACCATCTGTTACACTAAGATGCAGCAATTTGTCAAGTGCCCAGAGTTACCTGAGAGTTTCCAGGTTGCAGTTTGGACTCTTCAGTCCAGCAGAGAGAAGCTTCACTCCTGAATCCTGCAGGTTGTTGTTACTCAGGTCCAGTTCTCTGAGACTGGAGGACTGGGAGCTGAGAACTGAGGACAGAGCTTCACAGCTTCTCTCTGAGAGGTTACAGACACTCAGTCTGAGGAGACAGAGAGAAAAATCTGTTGTTGAGCAAATCAGAAATATTTATTTCTTTATTTTCAGTCAAGAATGTTCTTCTTGGAAAGATTGAAAGGACTTTTTACTTCACATATTTTTATGTTGACTTTTATTGTGAACTGGATCATTTTGTAGATGGTTCTCCTGTCTTGAAGGACTGAACAATAGACAACAAGCCAAAACGCTCGCTAATATTTTAGAGACTTTTGGTCTAACACAATATGTCAAACAAGCAACACACACTCAAGGACACACACTGGACCTGGTTATCAGTAAGGGTGTGAATATTTCCAATGTCTCTGTAACTGATGTCGCCTGTCGGATCACTTCCTGTTATCTTTGAAAGTTCTTTATCTTTTAACCCACTTGGACAAACAGCAACCATCACAAAACGTTCTCTCACTGAAAACACAGCAGAAACTTTTAATCAAATCTACTCTTCTTCCTCACCCTTAAGCTGTAATGATGTAGATAAGTTGGTAAATGATTTTCAGTCTAAAGTCTCAGATATTATTGATTCCATTGCCCCAATTAAAATGAAGGTTGTGTCTGGTAAAAAGAAATCTCCATGGAGAAATGCACAAACAGTTAGATCTGCAAGAGAACTCTGCCGTAGGGCAGAACGAAAATGGCGTAAAACTCAACTCCACGTTCATTGTGACATCTATAAAGAAAAACTACGTAACTGTCATTTAACACTAAAACATGCAAGAGAGGCTTTCTTTGCAGATGTCATAAACAAAAACATTAACAATGCTCGAGCTTTATTTGCAACAGTTGACAGAATCACAAACCCTCCTGTGATGTTACCGCCTGAATTCCAATGTATTGCCGCCTGCAACCAGTTTTCCAGCTTCTTTTCAAAGAAAATTTCAAAAAATCAGAGGATTAATCTGTACATCCACTATAAAGCCAGTACCAATGCTGTGCCCAAACAAAACAAATACAGGAAAAATGACCCAATTTCAACTACTTAATTATAAAACCCTACAGGAAATTATAAGTCAACTAAGCTCCAGTTCCTGCTGTCTGGATGTTTTACCCTCACATTTCTTTAAGAAAGTCCTGCCTGTTATTGCTGCTGATCTGATCCAAATAGTAAACTCATCGCTCTCATCAGGCGTTTTCCCCCAGGCTTTGAAAACAGCAGTAATCAAACCACTGATAAAAAATAACAATCTGGACAAATCACTAATGCAGAATTACAGGCCGACCTTTGACCTCCCATTCATCAGCAAAGTTATTGAAAAAGCTGTGTGTAAACAATTAACTAGCTTCCTATTCCTAACAATAACCAACCTCTTTGATTCCTTCCAGTCTGGTTTTCAGTCTCACCACAGCACAGAGACCGCCCTCGTAAAAGTGTTCAATGACATCCATATAAATACGGACTGTGGCAGAACCACAGTGCTGGTTCTGTTGGACCTCAGTGCAGCTTTTGACACCGTTGACCATGATATATTACTGAATTGACTGGAGAGTTGGGTCGGACTCTCCGGTCCAGTGCTTAACTGGTTTGAATCCTACATAAAGAACAGGGATTTCTTTGTTTCAATTGAAAACTTTTCATCAAAGAGGTCAAAGGTCACATGTGGGGTACCCCAAGGTTCAATCCTAGGACCCCTTTTATTCAATATTTATATGCTCCCACTAGCTCAGGTTATAACAGGAAATAATATTAGCTACCATAACTATGCAGATGACACACAGCTCTACATTACGATGTCACCAGGTGACTCAGAGCCCATCCAATCACTGAACAGATGCTTAGAACAGATAAATGTGTGGATGTGCCAAAACTTTCTCCAGCTGAACAGAAACAAAACTGAAGTTATTATTTTTGGACCTAAAGAGGAACGATCTAGAGTTATAGATCTAGAGTTATAGATCTAGAGTCAATGCACAGCTTCAGTTATTACAACTGAAAACCAGTGATCAGGCCCAAAACCTGGGAGTAGTGATGGACTCTGACCTGAACCTCCAGAGCCACATAGAGACAGTTACAAAGTCGGCCTTCTATCACCTGAAGAACATTTCCAGCATTAAAGGACTAATGTCTCAGCCAGATCTAGAGAAGCTCATCCATGCGTTTATCTTCAGTCGTATTGATTATTGCAACAGCGTCTTCACAGGTCTGTCCAACAAATCAATCAAACAGCTGCAGCTGATCCAGAATGCTGCTGCTCGCGTTCTCACTAAAACCAGGAAGATAGAGCACATAACACCAGTTTTAAAGTCCCTCCACTGGCTCCCTGTAGCTCAAAGAATAGACTTTAAAATACTGTTGTTAGTTTATAAATCACTGAACGGCTTAGCACCACAATACATTAAAGATCTGCTGTTGTTGTATCAACCTTCCAGACCTCTCAGGTCTTCTGGTTCTGGTCTGCTCTGCATCCCCAGAACCAGAACCAAACAAGGAGAAGCAGCTTTCAGCATCTATGCACCACAAATTTGGAACAAACTTCCAGAAAACTGTAAAACAGCTGAAACACTGACTTCTTTTAAATCTCAACTAAAAACCCACCTGTTTAGAGATCTACTTGAAATGTAATCAATTACAAATTTATTGCTATGTTGCATTGGGTTTCTGTGTTTGTAATGATGTAAAGCACTTTGAAATGCCTTGCTGCTGAAATGTGCTATACAAATAAAATTTGATTGATTGATTGAGATAAATATTGATGATTACTTCAGCCTTAATAAATCTGAGACTACAGCATCTATTAGATGGGAAACATTTAAAGCTTTTATATGCGGTCAGATGATAAGTTACACAAAAACTAAAGCTAATAAAACTATCATGGAGATGCTAAAACTTGAAAAACAAATAAAAGAGACTGAGCTGGAGATAAATCTAAAAGGTTCTAAAGAAAAGCAACAAGAACTGCTAATATTGAGAGCAAAATATGACAAATTATCTACTAACAAAGCTTCATCAGAGATATTCAGATTGAAACAATCCTACTACAATCAGGGAGAGAAGGCAGGAAAACTTCTAGCGTGGCTCATTAAAGCTTTGCAGAATGAGAGGGCAATAAATGAAATTATAACTGCAAATGAAAACACTACTGATCCTCAAAAAATTAATGATCTCTTTAAAGATTATTACTCAAAATTATATACGTCTAAAGGGCACAAACCACAAGCATCACTTGGCTCCTTTCTTAATTGTGTAAACATCCCCACACTTAGTGAAACAGCTAAATCAGAACTGGATATGCCAATATCTATAGATGAACTCTCAAATGCAATAGATAAATTAAAATCAGGAAAATCACCTGGTCCAGATGGGATTCCTTTGGACCTATATAAAATATTTAAAAACAAATTATTGCAGCCCCTGTATAATATGCTATTAGAAAGTTATACCATTAAAGAATTACCTCCTTCCTTGTGAAATGCGATCATAACAGTTCTACCTAAACCTGGGAAATCTCCCACTAGATGTGAATCTTTCTGACTAATCTCACTTATAAACTCTGATGCCAAAATAATATCTAAAGTTCTATCAATCAGGCTTGAGAAATTTTTACCATCCCTTTGTGACCCTGATCAGAACGGATCAGAAAGGGGCGGCAAGTTCACCACGGTATCCGTCATGTTCCGAATATAATTCATGCTAAATATGAACATCCTGATACAGCTTTGCTTTCACTCGATGCAGAAAAAGCATTCGATAGAGTGGGACATAATTATCTCTACAAAGTTCTCTCTCAATTCGGTTTTGGTAGTTATTTCATAAACTGGATTAAAATACTTTATAATAAACCCTCTGCCTCAGTTATAACTAATAACATTGTATCTAAATCATTTAATCTAGGTAGGGGACACGTCCAGGCTGTCCCCTCTCACCCTCCTCTTTGTTCTGGGAATTGAGCCACTGGCTATTGCCATAAGGAAGAATCAACACATACATGGTGTCAGAATAAAAAATATTGAATCTAACATTGGACTATTTGCCGATGATATTATGTTAATGTTGTCCAATCTAAATTGCTCAATCCCCCAACTACTTAAAACTATCATTGAGTTTAGTTATATTTCTGGTTATAAACTTAACAAATCTAAATCCGTCATCCTATTTTTAAAACAGGCTGAAAGAAACAATCCTCCAATTCACACAACATTTCAGGTGGCAAAAGACAGCCTTACTTACTTAGGCATAAAAATTACTCCAAACATAGATGATCTGGTTCGGGCAAATTACACGCCGGTGGTTAATTCAATAATGGAATCACTTGGTAGATGGTCTACCTTACCTATATCTATGATTGGCCGTATAAATATTCTCAAAATCAACGTTCTGACATGTTTGTTTACAAGACTCTAGTGCAGAAACAACTACAAACGCCACACCAGCAAAAGGTAAGTTTGAATTTATTTGTAACCAGCAGCGGGGGGGGGGGGGGCAGACAAGTGGACGGAGCATCCACTGGGGGTCGATGGGTGGACAGGCAGGCGAGCGCGTTGAGCGAGGGGGGGGATCCAGCAACGAAGGCGGACGGACAGGAAACGGAGCCAGGCAGGAGACGGGGAACGGCTGTGAGCAGAAGCCGCGTGGAGCCGGATGAGAGGCCAAACCAGACCCTCTTACGGACCAGGAACGAGGATTACTTCGGACCAAGGAACGAGGACTCTTTGACCAGGAACGAGAACTCACTAGAAGCGTAGAACCATCTGGCAGCGCTATCAGGATCCGGCTTCTATAAAAACGCTCCTCCTGATGAATAGATGAGCTCCAGCTGGCCGCTCCTGTCCGACACGCTCTGCAGGAGAGAGGGTAGGAGACAACACACATTCACAGCACCGCTTCGTGGACATGACACGTTCTCCCTAAATTCCTATATTTATTCCAGGCTATCCCTCTTAATCCTCCTGACAGTTTTTTTACAAAAAGTCAAACCATCCTAAATAACTTCATTTGGAACAACAGACGAGCCAGATTACGTTTATCATTATTATATCTTCCATATGACAGAGGAGGGCTCGGTGTGCCAAATGTCAAGTGGTATTATTGGGCTGCTCAGCTCTCTAGTGGATCCTGTTGGTTTTCAGCAACTGATCTGTCGTGGGTAAATATAGAAAATATAAATACCACTCCTTTATCCCTAAATTCATATCTATACTCAAGGAAATGCAAAGAGTTATTAAAAAAATACTTCCAACCCATTTGTTAAAAACACTATCCGAGTATGGTATGATGTACATAAATTCAAAAATGAAATACCAACACTATCCCAATTCTCCCTGATCTGGGGCAACATGACATTTGAACCAGGTAGGAAAGACATGGGTTTTAAAACATGGTATGATAAAGGTTTATGGAAAATTTCAGATTTAATTGACAAAGGGATTATGATGAGTTTTGAAGATTTTAAACAAAAATTTGACATTCCAACTAAACATTTTTTTAAGTTTATGCAAATCAGAAGTTTTGTCTTGGGTACTCAAAAGTCTCTAACATTATCTAGTTTTACTTCTATAGAAGAACTGACAACAAATTACCATTTGAAGAAGGACCTAATATCCTGCTTTTATTACATCATCAGAGACAGAATCCCAGACATCCTCACAACACAAAAGACTGGCCTGGTGTGAAGACTTGAATGTAATATATCAGTAGAGGAATGGCAGAGAGCCTGTCTGAAGGCACAGACACAATCTATTAATACTCAATTTAAGTTAATCCAATACAAATGGTTGATGAGAACATATGTTACTCCAACATTACTAAATAAATTTAATTCCAACATCCCGGATACATGTGCTAAATGTGGAGGTAAAGACAAATTGATTCACTGCCTTTGGGAAAGTCCTGAGATTCAGAATATTTGGAAGGAGGTTTTGGATAAAATTTCACTTATCGTCGGTACCAAACTTAATCCCTGTCCTATTTGTGTATCTTAGGGATTTTTCCCACTCAAACTCAAATAAGCAAGGTTGATCAAAAGTCCAAAATTTACTGTTTGGTGCAGGCCAAATATAGTATAGCCAGTCCTGGAAATCTGTAACTAGACCCCAATTAAAAACTTGGATGTGTAAATTATCAAGATCTCTTGCCTTGGAGAAACTCACCTTTATGATTAAGGATAAATACTGTGTGTTCAAAAAGATATGGGAACATTTTTGCTATTATTGGAAAATATAAATACTCATAATGATGATTGACTGATTGTACTCTAGTTAATTTTGCTTATGTTTTTATTCTTATAGTGGCTATAAGTCTGTTATCCTCATGTTAATACCAAATGTACTCACTGGCTCGAAAAATGTAGGAAACTAAAACACTGTTGTCAGGATGCCTAGAACCAGGGAGGAAGTTGCCATCACCTCATACCTAGCTTGTGGACTGAGATTAAATCTCTTGGACTAAGTCTCAACATACACCCTGAGATAATAAACTAAAAGTACTCTGTCTCACTGCAATCAACTGGTTGTCACCTTGAATGTTAAAGTTGTTAATGTGTTTTCTTTTGGTTTTGTTAGGGGTTTTGTGCACTTGTGAGTTACTTGTCTGTGTCTCTTTTGAAATGTAAAAGACAATAAACAGATTTTGGAAAGAAAAATGTTTCCCAGCAGACTGACTAAAGACATTTCTCCCTCTTCCTCCTCTATCAGACCTTCTCTGCTCCTGCAGCAGGTTCCTCCATACCTGAGAGCTTCCAGTCTCCAGTGTGGATCCTTCAGTCCAGCCGACAGAAGCTTCACTCCTGAGTCTCCTGGATGATTGTAGCTCAGGTCCAACTCTTTCAGATGGGAGGGGTTGGAGGTCAGAGCTGAGGCCAGAGAAGCACAGCCTTCCTTTGAGACCAAACAGCCTGATAAGCTGCAGACACACAATTCATCACATCATGAGAATATGAGAACATTGAGGTAGAACCCAAGGTCTGAACTGGTCAATTTCACAAGAGTAAAAAAGTCAATAAATTAAATTGTAGCTAAAATGAAATAGTAATAACACTCTAATTATGGTAAATGAGTAATAAAAATCAACATTTGTCACTTATAGAACGGATCAGAATAGAAACATCCTTCATTTTTCCTCAGCAGGGAGTTCAGGTTTACCAGCAACAAGTTTAAGGTAAATGGAAAAATAAAACATTGAGGAAAAAGCTAAAAATAAAAAATAATAGGAGGCTGTAGAGTAAGGACACATTTACAATAGAGAGATAATAATGCTGTACATTTAATAAAAACAGCATAATCAGTTTGAAAAAATTCGCAGCTGAGTAGAGCAATTTATAATCATATGTAAGAGTTTATTGGGAGCAGTTCTGGTTAGAAAGTCTAACAACTCCTGGGAGGAAGGATCTGCAATAATGCTCTTTTTTTCTTACAAAGCTTAATTGCAAGAGTCTTTGTTGCTCTGAACGTTTCACTGGCCTGGTGGAGCAGATTTATTTCTATAGATAGGTTTATAGTTGATGCATTTAAAACCAGGAGAGTGGACCAATCACACAGCTGGTGCCTCTACATGTTGCCTTGTGCTGCCAAAGCTTGATCTCTGAAGCCTGGATCACCTGCACCTCTTTTCACTCAAACTGGACACAGGATGACCTATATGGACATGGGCGTAAATCCCAGGTGGGTCGGGGGGTCCGGACCCCCGCAATCCTGGAATTGTCCCCCCACATAAATCATGAAACAATCCTTTGTATTTAAACAATATCAATATAAAAATGCAATAGAAAAAAAGAACAAAGTAAATCTGCCATTCATCTAAGAAAAGAACAAAAATTACTTTTAAGGAACCCCCCACCATTCTTAGAACAATGGTTCAGTCCAAAGTGTAGGAGGAGCAACAGCAGCTGAACGACACAGGCTCCGTTAGAGCCGCTGAAGTGAGGAGCTAGCTGTTAGCTGTGGCTCTGCAGCACAAACAAAAAACCCTCCAGTAAGTAAATACTTAACCCAAAAGACATGTAACACATTTTATTTACTTTCACTGCTTAAGAGAAAGAAACACACTAACAAAAATCAGACCACAGCTTGTTCATTTCATTACTTCAGCTGAATCATGATAAACTGCATTATTATGCCTTAAATCAAAAGTAGCAAAACTGGCTACATTGCTTTCATAGACTTAGCTCCTTTTCTGTTGAATGTTGCTAATATTTCAATTATGTTTAACTCTTTAACTCTTACTTTAATAAAAAGAGTTTGAAACTGGAGGGCCTGAGTGTTACCACTAGCCAACAGCTCCGTATGTGAGCCGAGAGCAGAGGGGCTATTGAAGCTGATAGTAACACAAAATAAAGTATGTCTTTATTTCTTATCATCTTCAATATAGAGCCTTTAAAACCACAATATAAATTCTGAAAATGTTTCTAATAAACTCTGGAGCTCACCGTTAAGTTCAAGTTATGACACTTCCAAAATATTCAATTTATACATATTTATAGGTTCTCAGTTGTCCAGGACATGAAAAAACCCACTTGTTGCACATCATATCACAGTTCCACTCTGGAATTCACTGAGTTTCTGAGAGCAACACATTCTTTCACAAATGTTTGTAAAAACAGTCTACATTCCTAGGTGCTTAATTTCATACACCTGTGGCCATGGAAGATATTGGAACACCTGATTACAATCATTTAAATGGGTGGTCAAATACTTTTTTCAATCTCTGCTAGCAGCTAGTGGATAGAAATAACTAGCATCGAGAAAATATTACCTGAGAGTTTCCAGGTTGCAGTTTGGACTCTTCAGTCCAGCAGAGAGAAGCTTCACTCCTGAATCCTGCAGGTTGTTGTTACTCAGGTCCAGTTCTCTGAGACTGGAGGACTGGGAGCTGAGAACTGAGGACAGAGCTTCACAGCTTCTCTCTGAGAGGTTACAGTCACTCAGTCTGAGGAGACAGAGAGAAAAATCTGTTGTTAAAGAATTCATGAAAAAATATTTTACTTTCCAGTCATTCATGTTCTTTTTTGAAAAAATGAAGGAACTATCTTAATTTGCACATATTTGTGTTGTATTTTGTTGTGAATTGGTTTGGTCAATAGTTGGGTCACCATCTTTAAAGGACTGATCTAAAAAGAACAAGGAGGCTGGCAGCAAAACTTTTGAATTCCACAATAAAACTAAATTCATCAGAAAGAGTATTGCTTCTTTAATAATTCATAATGATGGTGTTGTTATGGTGATAATGCTACATATTAATAGACTTTCTCCCCGATGTATCCCTGTGGGCAACATCTGGGAGACAAAGCACCAAACAATAAAATAAAACAACATTAAACAATATTTAGCACATCATTAAAAGTTTTCACTTGATCAACAGTACCAATCTGTGTCCTTACAGAGCTTTGTTGGAGGCTTTAACCACTGGCAGCAGCCTCAGAAGAACCTCCTCTGAAGCAGAGTATTTCTTCAGGTCAAACACATCCAGATCTTTTCCTGATGACACTAAGATGAAACCCAGAGCTGACCACTGAGCAGGAGACAGTTTATCTGTGGAGAGACTTCCTGAACTCAGAGACTGTTGGATCTCCTCCACTAGAGAACGATCATTCAGTTCATTCAGACAGTGGAACAGATTGATGCTTTTCTCTGCAGACGCATTCTCACTGATCTTCTCCTTGATGTACTCAATGGTTTCCTGATTGGTCAGTGATCTACTTCCTGTCTCTGTCAGCAGACCTTGTAGGAGTCTCTCATTGGTCTGCAGTGAAAGACCCAGGAGGAAGCGGAGGAACAAGTCCAGGTGTCCATTTGGACTCTGTAAGGCCTGGTCAACAGCTCTCTGATGGAGGTTATTTATATTTGATTTGTAATAAAATTTAGATAAAAATGATGGTGGATTTTCTTCCATCAAGTTGACACCAGAGTTGATGAAGGTCCAATGAACATGAAGAGCAGCCAGAAACTCCTGAACACTCAGATGGATGAAGCAGAACACCTTGTCCTGGTACAGACCTCTCTCCTCTTTAAAGATCTGTGTAAACACTCCTGAGTACACTGAGGCTGCTCTGATATCGATGCCACACTCTGTCAGGTCTGATTCATAGAAGATCAGGTTTCCTTTCTGCAGCTGATCAAAAGCCAGTTTTCCCAGAGACTCAATCATCTTCCTGCTCTCTGGACTCCAGTGTGGATCTGTTTCAGCTCCTCCATCATACTTGACCTTCTTCACTTTGGTCTGAACCACCAGGAAGTGGATGTACATCTCAGTCAGTGTTCTGGGCAGCTCTCCTCCCTCTCTGGTCTCCAACACATCCTCCAGAACTGTAGCAGTGATCCAGCAGAAGACTGGGATGTGGCACATGATGTGGAGGCTTCGTGATGTCTTCATGTGGGAGATGATCCTGCTGGCCTGCTCCTCATCTCTGAATCTCTTCCTGAAGTACTCCTCCTTCTGTGGGTCATTGAACCCTCTGATCTCTGTTACCATGCCAACACACTGAGGAGGGATCTGATTGGCTGCTGCAGGTCGTGTGGTTATCCAGAGGAGAGCAGAGGGAAGCAGTTTCCCCCTGATGAGGTTTGTCAGCAGAACGTCCACTGAGGTGGACTCTGTAGCATCAGTCAGGATCTCCTTGTTGTGGAAGTCCAGAGGAAGTCGACTCTCATCCAGACCATCAAAAATGAACAGAACCTGGAAGTGTTCAAAGCTGCAGATTTCTTTGGTTTCACTAAAGAAGTGATGAACAAGTTCCACCAAGCTGAACTTTTTCTCTTTCAGCACATTCAGCTCTCTGAAAGTGAATGGAAATATGAACTGGATGTTCTGGTGGGCTTTGTCTTCAGCCCAGTCCAGAGTGAACTTCTGTGTTAAGAATGTTTTCCCAATGCCAGCCACTCCCTTTGTCATCACTGTTCTGATTGGTTGATCTCTTCCAGGTGGGACTTTAAAGATGTCTTCTTGTCTGATTGTTGTGTCTGGTCTGTCTTGTTTCCTGGATGCTGTTTCAATCTGTCTGACCTCATGTTCATCATTGACCTCTCCAGTCCCTCCCTGTGTGATGTAGAGCTCTGTGTAGATCTGGTTCAGAAGGGTTGGACTTCCTGCTTTAGCAATCCCCTCAAACACAGACTGGAACTTCTTCTTCAGACCAGATTTAAGTTGATGTTCACAAACTGCAGCAAGACGTTCTAAAATAAGAGAAAATGTAAAATGAAGAATTAAATAACATTTTATTCTCAAGACGTTTTGCATGAATGTGATTCCATCTCTTCAAATTTCAGTAAATGTGTGATTTATCCATCAGGTTAAACCTTGGTAGAAATGCTCTTACTGCTCTCCAGACGGTCAGCCAGCTCCTCCTGCTTCATCCTCCTCAGGAAGTTCAGTGTGATCTTCATCACTGCCTCTCTGCTGCTCCTCCTCTGTTCTTCATCCTCACCTTCCAACACCTCATCATCCTCTCTCTGACTCTCTGAACATTCTGGGTCATTTGGACTCAGAATCTTATGGATCTTCTTCAGTTCATTCTTCAGAAAAGTGACAATGTTGTCCTCCAGCGTCTGGAATAGAATAATAGATCATGGAAACATCAGACTGAAATCAAGGAGCCAAACACCAGATGGATGTTTGACCGACTGACACTCCTCTGGTCTACAAAGTGCAGCATGGAGATGACTGTGAACAGAACGCTTGGAAAAGTTGTTGTTCTTATACAGACCATAAATATGGAGTCCAGTTGTGTTTGATGCTGCTGGGCAGACGGACCAGTGGGAACCTCTGAGCTCTGCTGGTCCACTCTGTGGAGGAACCAGGAACAATTAGGAATATTCATCCAGCAGTATTCAGAAATGAAATCACCAAGACTTTCACATTAAATGTACTTGAAGCAGAAAAACAGAGCATCATATGAACAAAATGAAGTGAAGTTAAAAAGAGGAAGATGAACTACAAGGATGAAGAGCAGTAACACCAAAATCACCTTGAAGACTTTTTAAAAGGTTGATGCTGAACTTGGACTTCAAACAGTCCAAACTGTCATTAGATCTGATGCTGGTGGAGACAGTTTCCCAGAGCTTGGGGACAGTGGAAGTGAAGGCTCTGTCCACACAGGTCTTCAGGACAGTGTGGGACATCCATCAGGTTCTGATGACTAGATCTGAGGTGATGTGGACATGGAGGAGGTTTGAGATATGTGGGTGTGTGTCCATGTGGGGTCCTCTTTGTCTTTCAGCATTAATCTGTGTCTAATCAGACTTAGAGACTAATCCAAATATAAACCTAGAAATGAAATTGGTACAATTATGTTATCACTCTTACATTAGTAATTTTACTAAATTGTTTTTTCATTTAAAGGTTTAGTGTTCTCACCCCAGAAAGGACGTATTTGTTAAACTGTGTGAAAGACAAAACTTGCTTTTTCCCTTAACCTTGAACATGTTTTCTGCAGCTGTTTCCCTTTCTACTGAAATACTCCTTACTTGTGAAACTGCCTGTGTGTAGAATGTAGTTTCTGTGTTCCTCCTTCCTTGTTATCAGAATAGCCCTTTTCTGTTAAGATCACTCTCCCACATCCCATTCACTCCTTCCCTGTGTTAATAAAAAGACAAGCGCTGCAGCAGAGTGTGGGAACGCACGATGAGCGGCTTGAAGAAGCAGTTTTCTGTGTCTTCCCCCTTTTGCAAAATCTTGGTTGAAAACTAATAAACGTTGTTTGTGGTTCTCTTTTATGTAGGTCGAGAAAATACCTATCAGAAATTTAATTCTGCCTTTGTGTTTCTGTGTTAATATTAATATTTGATTAAATAAATGAGTCTGTTTCATTTGGAAAAATTAAGTTGATGCTAAACAGAAGAAAATGCAGTTAAATGTTTGTGGGTCAAAGGTCATGTCAACATGATAGTTTCTGTGTCTAGATTGAAAAGTGAGTTCATTATGGGTCATTTTTGTCCCCGTTATTCATCAGCAGTAATTGGGTGATTCTCTGAATTCGGTACATTTTGGCGTCTCAGATTACTTAAAAATATACCACAATAAATTGTGTTTTTGATCACTGCATCTATTGAAGGACTGTTTAAACCTCCAGGAAAATATGTCTCCCCACCTTATTCATGAAATCCCAAACAGTATGAAGAATTTCTTTGTTACTTAGGTTGCTTTAAATTCAACCTCGTAAAGGGGCAATTTCATTCCTCTGTCCCTTGATTAAAATAACTAATTGTATGAATATCTTATATGATTTTGAATCATAATAATTAGACTGATAAGTAGAATATGGCAACTTGATGTAAAAGCACTTTTCATAAATCCTAAAAATATACTTTAAAATAAACATTAAATCAGGCTTTTTTATGTTTTTTAATCATTCTTTAAACTTTGCATACAGTCCAACAAATATTAGTCTAATATTTGCTGTTATTATAAAACAATCATAACAATGTATCAAGTAACGGTTGAACCCATTGTAACCGTTGACCAGACTGTAACGGGGTTGAAGATTTTTACTAAAAGTTGCCATAAGTCCACATTAGCTAGGTTATGGAGTGTTAAAAAAGAGGTAATTTAACGTTAACTTTGGACAAAACGTTTGGCTCTTTCCTCTTTAATTTTCCGAGTCCTCAGCAAGTGGCGGCGTGCTGCTAAAACGAAACAACAACAAAGCGCGTTGACGTCACAGATCACAGAGTTTAATCTCATACAAAGCAACGCATGAATCAATCAACAAAGCTGCAGAGGAACAGAGATATGCATTTTTCTCATAAAAATAAAGACAGACAAAGGGGAAGACAGACAAACACAAAACAAAGACAAAACAAAAAGCAAAGCTGTCTTTGGAGAGAGAGCCGATATAAAGAGGCAAAATGGTGGCCGCTCTCTCTGGATTTTCTCTCCTAACACGAAATCTTACACTAAAGACGTGTTTCTCTATTTAATTTATGCACTCAAGGCGTTCCTCTTTTTGACCAACTGGAAACTCCCTTAAGCAGTCAGAGAAACTTGGAAACTCCCCCTGATCTACGCAAAGATCAAAGGACCATCTGCCTTCTACCGAGACAAAGAAGCGGATTGCTGGCCCTGACCCCCCGTGGCTCCCACGGTCATTCTGAGTACAGTAAAATCCTGAGATAAGACCTCACAGATACCTGAGAAATCTAAAGTCTCTGTCTCCCAAGGAAAATGCTAATTTTATGGCTTCGCCTCACAGCGGGGAGCTCCATTGAGTGATCTGCATTTTGGCCCCTGTTTGTCTGACTGTCTGCTCATCCGGCTCAATCCCAAATGCTCAACAGAAAACTGTTCCAAATAAGAGTGTTGACTATACCTTTAAACATGTCGTAAGATTAACTGTATTAAGCACTAAAAATAATCATTTTTCCTTAACAGGAGCAACATATGATATGATGAAAACAAGAATTAATGTGTTTCAAAGACCATTCTTTACTTTTTCCCAAACAACAATAATTATCATTTACATGCCTAAAGGTGTTGAAAGGTTGAGCTTGACAATGACAATGTTTGGATAAAAATAATCAAATATAGGTAAGAAACTATATTAACACTTAAATCTCTTTACAGTGTGAGCGGGAAAAAACTTAAGTGATGTCACTTCCAGGGTGCTGAGGAAATTGGACTGAACCATTATTTATAAAAAGGAGGGATTGGTCTGCTGTTACAGGGTTAAACAAAACTGGAGGGACATGATTAAAAAGTGCTATTTTATAAATAATTCATATATTTTTCGCATATTTCTTTTATTTAGATTAAAGTATACCTAAAAATGTTTAAAATTGTACAAATAAGTTGCAGTTACTGGTTAGTTTCATTTGTTTTATATTCAGTGAAAAATTAACATTGGTCAGTGGGGACATGCTCATTTGGCTGACCTCTACGCTTCAACAACCCATCAAATCTTTCAGAATATAATTTTTAAGATGTCTTTGCATGTTATATTACCAAGGCACATGGATATTTCCAATACTTGATTTTTGTCAAAAAATATGGGTTGCATTATATGAAAATATAGAGAACTGACAGCAAAATTAGATTTTCATCAGTTAATCAATGGTCCCAATCGTATCACCAAAAACAGTCAAACCTTAATAGATTTAACCTTTTCAAACAAACCTGGTCGAATCATAAAAACCTATAACTTAGCTTGCGGCTTATCCGACCACAATATCACTCTCATTGGAAGAAAATTACCTCAAAGTCGTTTTGTCAGTCATTATAATACACAGAAACAGATTGTAATACAAATTCCAAGAAAGGATGGACCCAAATTTGAGGCCGAATTAGCAAGAGTTAATTGGGATGACATCCTAAACCAGCATCAGGTAAATGATTGCTGTAATACATATATTCTCAATGTTTGTAATACTATGAATACGTTTTTAAAAACTCAAATGAAGGGATGAAGAAAAATACAGCTACCTTGTGTATCGGATGACATTGGGCAGTTAATGCAAAAGAGAGATTATGCCCTAACATTGTTTTTTAAATTCAAAAGGACCACAGATTGACTGTTTTTTAAAAGTTTGAGGAACAGAGTAGTTAAAGAAATGTACAAATCTAAAGCTAAATATTACATAAACGTTTTGTCAGGAGCAGGAGGGAATGGTAAGACGATCTGGAAACAGTTAAACAGTTTACTGAGCCCCAATGTACGCACTGATTACAAATATGAAGGTAGCAGAAAAAATCCTAACTGATCCTGCTCAGCTAGCAACAATATTTAATGATTTAATCTCATCAGTTAAAGACTTGGCATCAAAGTTCCT
Organism: Xiphophorus maculatus; assembly: GCF_002775205.1. NCBI lineage: Eukaryota > Metazoa > Chordata > Actinopteri > Cyprinodontiformes > Poeciliidae > Xiphophorus > Xiphophorus maculatus. The sequence goes on from NC_036450.1 coordinate 4,987,834, forward strand.
ACCAGCTCCAATGGATTTACATGGTACAAAACCAACCAAAAAGTGTTTTGATTTGTTTGAGATAAAGGAAATTCGTTACTCTGATGTTCAAAAAGCTATCAATAGCTTAAGCAATTCTTATGCAAACAATATGTATAATTTAGATGCTATGTTTTGTAAAAAATACAGCAATATTTTAGTAGAACCTTTAACTCACATAGTTAATATTTCCATCAGAACAGGGCAATTTCCCAATGCATGGAAAAAAGCTTTGGTGAAACCGATTTTTAAATCAGGAAGTCCCCATGAAATCAGTAACTACAGGCCAATAAGTTTTGTTCTGGTCATGTCAAAAGTGCTGGAGAAAATTATTCTAGAACAACTACTATTGTATTTAGAAAGTAACAATCTTCTGCATCCTCTTCAGTTTGGCTTCAGACGTAATCATCCTACAGAGACTGCTAGAAGTCTGCTGCTTGAAAATGTTAAACCATCACTTGATAGGGGACAAATCACTGGTGCAGTTTTCCTGGACTTGAAGAGGCTTTTGATACGGTGAACCACAACTTACTGATCTCAAGGCTTTCATCATTTAATTTCTCAGAACGATCATTGTCTTGGTTTCAGTCATATTTGAAATATCGTGAACAGTGTGTTGTCATCAATAATAGTAAATCTGTCTTCTGTAAAATAGTAACAGGGATTCCACAAGGAACTATCTTAGGTCCAGTCCTTTTTAGTCTGCATGTTAACAGTCTTCCTGATATTTGTCCTGAAGTTAACTTGCAAATGTTTGCTGATGACACTATTGTTTATACATCAGACAAGAACAGTATTGTAATCAGTGAAAAACTTCACAACAGCCTGCAGAGATTATCATTATGGCTAAATGATTCTTGCTTAACTCTCAATACAAAGAAAACAAAATGTATTTGCATTTCAATCAAGAAAACGTCATTACAGTCCTTGAATATTCAGATCAATGGGGACCCTATTGAGCAAGAATCACAAGAAAAATATTTAGGAATAATTCTGGATGCTCAGTTAAATTTTAGGAGCCATGTTGACAAAATCAGCAAAACTGTTAGATCAAATATAAACTGTTTTAAAATTATTAGAAATTGTTTAACACTTCACTGTGCAGAGATGTTTTCTTAACTCAACGATCCTCACAGTTTTCCTATGGAGCTGCTGTCTGGTCTCAGACTAGTCAAACTAGACTCAAACCATTAGCAAGTCTCTGTAATCGGGCTTTGAAGGTTTTATATCAAAAGCCAATCAGATTCCATCATTGTCACATTTTGGCTAAATTCGGCATTTTGGACTTTCCTGATTTTATAAATTATAATCTTTTAAAATTGATTTTTAAGTGTTTAAATGGATATGCACCTACACCATTAAGTAATTGCATACAGAGACTGCAGGGCAACAGCAGATCTACTAGAGCAGCTTCAGATGGAAACTGTAAGGTTCCCTTTCGAAGAACCACGTTTGCTCAAAGTGCTCTGTCCATGAGAGGACCTGCAGTTTGGAACTCACTTCCTGTTGATTTAAAGTCTGTAACCAGTTTTAGTACGTTCAAGAAACAAACTAAACTCTGATTATGTCAAAAACAGAAGTGTACCCATTTTTGATGTTTCATGTTTCACTGTTTGTTTGTAGATGTCGTCAACATCAAGCTGTGCTATTTTAAATGATCATCATTTTAACTTTAGAGGTTCTTTTTAAAAGCCCATCTAGGGACAAGTGCTGCGAATTAGCTGTTGCTATAGCGCTATGACGCAAACATGGGACTGCTGTTTTGTTCAGTTTGTTTATGTCGATGTGTGTCTGTCCCTATCAAATAAACTCAAATAAATAAATGAATAAAATATTTGAGATAAACCTGTGAGACACAAAATGCACCAAATTCAGAGAATGACCCAATAGCTTATGTATGTTAGAGACCATCTGGTTCTGAAAGATATCCACATGAGATATTTTTTATCTTAACTGTGGAAATGGTTAATAATCCACTATGTTGGATGATGTTTGAACCACAGAGTGTCAGGTTCTGTGTTTTTCTGTGTTTATTTAGAGTTTTCTGTGTCCTTGAGTCTCTTCGTTGTCCTGTCCTCCCCTTGATTGTTCCCAGGTGTGTCTCGTTTCTGTGATTACCGCCCGTGTATTTAACTCCACCTGTGTTCCTTGTTCCTCGTCGGGTCCTTGTCGTTGTCTGTCGTTGTCAATGTAGGTTGTCCATTCGTGTAGCCTGTTGCTACCAGTGCTGAGCCCTAGCCTTCTGCTCAACTGTGCTGCCAGGTTTTTGGATTTTTGAGCCTATTTTCATCATTAAAACTTCCATTATTCATCTCATCTGGGTCTACAGCGTCTGCCTCACCACCTCACACCCGCACATCGTGACAGTAGGACCCGACCAGACCGAACGGTGAGGCACGCTATTTTTATTTTCATCATGTACCCAGAGGAGTTAAAGGAGCTAACTGAAACGATCAGCGAGTATGAGGAGGCAATGGCCAAGCCGTACGCTGCCAGCCGACGCCTCGGTTTCGCCATCCGCTTGGGACTGTTGCTGGACTACTGGGTTCCTCGCTTTCCGCACCCGGGGTTGGTGGAGTTGCAGAGGGAGGCAGAGTGGGAGCGTATGGCGACTCTAGCCGTCATGGCTGGCGAACCTCTGCCTCCCAAGCCGCACAGGTTCTCCGCCAGCCCAGATCCCGCTCCAGTTCCGGGACCAGCATCTCCAGCCAAGCGTTTCAGCCGGCGTTCCAGCCGGCGCACCCGAGGCCGTTTCAGCCGGCGTTCCAGCCGGCGCACCCGAGGCCGTTTCAGCCGGCGTTCCAGCCGGCGCACCCGAGGCCGTTTCAGCCGGCGTTTCAGCCGGCGCACCCGGGGCCGAATCAGCCGGCGTTCCAGCCGGCGCACCCCGGGCCGGATCAGCCGGCGTTCCAGCTGGCCCACCCCGGGCCGGATCAGCCGGCGTTCCAGCCGGCGCACCCCGGGCCGAATCAGCCGGCGTTCCAGCCGGCGCAACCCGGGCCGAATCAGCCGGCACACCCGAGACTCCCAGTGTTCTGTCCGAGACCGAGACTCCCAGTGTTCCGTCCGAGACCGAGACTCCCAGTGTTCCGTCCGAGACCGAGACTCCCAGTGTTCCGTCCGAGACCGAGGCTCCCAGTGTTCCGTCCGAGACTCCCAGTGTTCCGACCGAGACTCCCAGTGTTCCGTCCGAGACTCCCAGTGTTCCGTCCGAGACTCCCAGTGTTCCGTCCGAGACTCCCAGCGTTCCGTCCGAGACCGAGACCCAGTCGCTATCCGTTCCACCCGAGACTCAGACCCCCAGTGTTCCACCCGAGACTCAGACCCCCAGTGTTCCACCCGAGACTCAGACCCCTTGTGCCCCACCAGAGACCCTGCCTCGGGGGGCTCATCATCGCCACCTCCAGCGCCGCGGACGGCCGCCGGACCGCCTCTGGGGGTCCCGCCTCCGTGGTTCCCGCCTCCAGCGCCGCGGACGGCCGCCGGACCGCCTCCGTGGTTCCCGCCTCCAGCGCCGCGGACGGCCGCCGGACCGCCTCCGTGGTTCCCGCCTCCAGCGCCACGGACGACCGCCGGACCGCCTCCGTGGTTCCCGCCGCCACGGACGACCGCCAGACCACCTCCGTGGTTCCCGCCTCCTTTGCCTCCGCCCACCCTGTGGGTAGTTTTTTGTTTGTTTATGGACTCTTGGCCCTTCTTGTGTTTCCGCCCACGATGGTGGGTTGTTTTTTGTTTTTCTGTACTCTGGCCCCCCGTCCAGCGCCCCTCCGCCCACCCATGTTGTGATTTTTTTTTTTTTGTGGGCGTCTGGTAGCCGCCCTTCAGGGGGGGGTACTGTCAGGTTCTGTGTTTTTCTGTGTTTATTCAGAGTTTTCTGTGTCCTTGAGTCTCTTCGTTGTCCTGTCCTCCCCTTGATTGTTCCCAGGTGTGTCTCGTTTCTGTGATTACCGCCCGTGTATTTAACTCCACCTGTGTTCCTTGTTCCTCGTCGGGTCCTTGTCGTTGTCTGTCGTTGTCAATGTAGGTTGTCCATTCGTGTAGCCTGTTGCTACCAGTGCTGAGCCCTAGCCTTCTGCTCAACTGTGCTGCCAGGTTTTTGGATTGTTGAGCCTATTTTCATCATTAAAACTTCCATTATTCATCTCATCTGGGTCTACAGCGTCTGCCTCACCACCTCACACCCGCACATCGTGACACAGAGATGAAACTTTAATCATAAAATCAATTCATAAAAGCCTTTTTTCTTTCAGCATTACTCTGTCTGGAAAATAAATTACATTTAGATTTAGAACAATCTAGAAATTAATCTCACTTCTGCCTTTTGTGTTTGTGTGTTAAATTAATATTAGATGGTCATAATAACAGATTACCTGAACAGTTACAGCAGTTAGAAACAGCTCACCTCTCTGATGGTGGAGATCCAGGAGATTTAAAGTTAAGGATCTCACCCTTTGACTCGTCACTCTTAAAGGACACACAGCTGGGTTCTGGTTCTGGTTCTGGTTTGCGTCTCTGATGGATCCTGACAGAAACATGATGATTAAAACTTAATCAGCAAAGAGGAGCAGCAGCAGCTTCATCACCACGTCTGTTCTGGCCTGATATAGTGAACGCTGTGTGAAAAGGGCTGTGGACAGTTAGAGATGGTGACCTCACCTCTGACCTTTGCTCTGGCTCTCATCTTCCCCACACAGAGTGGTTATAGAGGGAGGGACTCCCTCCTCTCTGTCCTCACACTGATCCATGCTGCTGAATTCACATCAGCTCACACACACTTTCTACCTTCACCTGCAGAGGAAACACACATCATTCATCTGCACATCAACTCTGATCATCCTTTACATCATTAGAGCTGGAAAAAGATCAGCTGCTCCTCCTCTGATTGGCTCTTCTTCTCTGCTTCATATCAGTGTCAGGTGAATGCAGTCAGACAGCAGAGAGGCAGAGGAAGCTGCCATCAGCTGCTGCACTTCTACTATCAGTCCACTAGATGGAGACATGGAGCAACATTTACATTCACTGATTCAACCTGAACAAGTCTTATAGTTCACAATTATTAATTTCTACAAGTGGATTATTCGCTCCATTAAAGATAAACTATTTAATCACCTGACTGAATCAAACCCATGTTAATAATATTTTTATTTTGAAAGGAAGCAACAGGAAACTGTTGCTGACGTTAATGGTGGAGACTAGAGTTCGGTACCAGGAAATAAAAACATGAATCATTTCGGAGAAGGAAACAGTGAAACATCAGCTGTTCATCATGTTGTTTGATTCCAGTTCATCAATAATCTAATAATCCTGTAGATTAGCCTTCAAACAGCAGAGATATTAAAGTTTCAGCTGAAATCAGAAGTGAAACTTTTCTCCAAACGTCAGAGATTAGAAACAATCAGGAAAAAGTAAAAATGATGAAAAATTCAACAAATAAACAAATCAAACTTACAGTTTGTTCAAACGATCCAAAGAGTTAAAGAAGAAAATTTAAACAAACTACTATGACCCAGCAAACAGACTGAAACCACACCTGAACAGGTAAATTCAAATCGAAAGTAAATGTGACGGATGTTGCGTAACTGATGACGTCACAGTCCACCTTTCTTGTAGTTTTTTCCTTCAGAGTAGCAAAAAAAAAAAAAAAAAAAAAAAAAAATTCCTTCAGAGCAGCAGAACCAGGAAGTAGAAGCTCTGAGGTGAAATCAGAGGCAGGTTGATAAAATCTTCATGAGGACGGAGAGAAGTTCTGATGAAAAAAAGAAGTGGGGATAAAACTTTAACTAAATATTTACCTTCAAAATAAATATTTATTTTGCAAAATAAATATTGATTTTGCAAACTAAACATTTAATTTTCAAATCCAATATTTATTTTCTAAACTACATATTTAATGATCTATTTTCATGTCTAGTTGTTCAGTCAGACGCTCCATCATGTTGTCATGTTCCAGTTTTTCTCCACTCAGCAACAGTTGGTGAACAGGATTTAATCCAGTTTAGTGTAATTGTCTTTCTTGCTACTAGTAGCAGAAGGTGCAACAATATGTAACATTGATCTTTAGTGAGTAAATCCTTGGTGTTTATGTCCAGCAGAAATAGAAGAGGCTCCATGGGGAGATCTGTCCTTAGAATGTCCTCAATCTCCTGTTTCATTTCCTCCCAGAAGGTCTTTATTTGTGGTCAGTCCCAGAAGACGTGTGTGATGACCGACCATTCCACACATTCCTCCAACATCTATCTGTGGTTGGAATCCTGGAAATGAAACTTTTTAATGGAGTTTTATCAAATCTGGTTTTTACTTTCCAGTCAAACTTTCCAGATTTGGTTTCCAATCCATGTATGGCTCAAAAATGCACAGAAGAAAACTCCACTCCGTGTTTTATCAATCTCCAGTTCAGTCCAGTAAATTGATGCTCTCAGTTGTCCCATCAATCCACCAATGAAGACACCAAACTGTGCAGTGAGAGACTGGTGTATTCAGTGTTTCTGTGCTTTGAACCCTCATCCATTTTACTTCTATGTCAACGGTGGAGCAGGAAGTGGAAAATCCCACCTGATTAAATGCATTGACTCTGAAGCAAGCACTGCTCTGGATCATCAGATCCATCAGTAGCCTCTTCTACTGATGGAGAGGAGGCTGACATATCAAATCAAACTGTCATGTTGACTTCATTTACAGGAACAGCAGCTTTTTCTATCAATGGCTGTTTGTTACATTCACTGCTCAAACTACCCAGGAGTCTAAAACCTCCCATTCAAGGACTTGATACTCAACTAGATGAAGTCAGATTTGAGCTTTTAAATGCTGAAATTATTGCTACTGATGATATTTCAGTGCTTTCAAAACCTCTTTCTGCTGATGTGGATGCAAGACTGAAAGAAAAGGAAATCACTGAGATTTTGGAGGAACGTCTGTTTCAGGGTCGTTGACGTATCAGGATTTCCATCAGGGGAAATTAAACATTTAAAAATATGTTTATCCATTGCAATTATTAGAACATATGAAATGTTGTGCACACAGAAATTATAATTAAAAATTAAAATGAGACGTTTTCACAGGTTTTTTATCAATATGATTCGCCTGTGGTCTTAAAAAATGTCATGTGGTGCGACAGTGATTTATCTTAAAATAAAGTATTTTCCATGATTTATAAAACATTTTTTTATAAGTTTAATTTTACTGAAGGTGTTTAAAAACAAAGTTTTCAATTTTCTTTGTATTTTTCTGACAATTATGACAGTTTTTCCCCAAAAATGAACCAGTTCCATTTATAATTGTCTTTTATTTTTCTTCACCATTTCATCAAACTGTGTTAAAAATAAATAAACTCCAGTCACTTGAGGAAACTGTATTAGTGATTAATATTTCTGCTCCAGAAATTAGATATTCCATTTTTAGTTCAATACATTTACTTTTTAATTGGTCACCAAATGATTTACAGAATAAATGTCGGCCAGTAAACGGGTCAAAATCCTTTAAAAAATAAAAATAGTATTACATCCAGTAACAGTACATTAGAAAAAACACAAATTAAACACACCAATTTAATTCACATCAAAATTAATGCAGTAATCAACTTTGTAACAAACATTTCAAACAGATCCTCATAAAATCAGAATGTTCAGTAGATTGATTTTATTTTCTGAACTTTTTAAAGTTTTATTTTAAAAATTTAATAAAAACAGAAATGTTCAATCTCCCAAATGTAAGAACAATAATGACAATAGAATAATTCAGTTGAATTTAATTATTTTAAGCAGAACCAAGTGTGATAAATAATGTAATCATTCACAAGTTCCCCAAATGTGAGCTTCTTTCAAAACGGAAAAGATTTCAATGAACTTCTAAACCATCATATTACTCCTGGGTAGAGACGCTCCCATCAGGGTTTTCCCTGCCGGTTCTGATCACCGTGAGGTCCGATCACTGCCGATCACAGATACCGATCACATGGATTGGCTGTTAATGTTTGGCTTTAGGTAGAAATGCTACTATGTGATCTGGCAAAATGGAGCCATAAAATCACCTCATTTAGACAAAAACATGTCCAATACTTGCAGGCTCATGGCTAATTGTTCTGGTTCTGATGGCTTGTTTCTGACCCAGTAGAGTAATTCAGCAGAACACAGGGAGGAGGCAGAGGAACTCCATTTGTTCTCTCAGATTATCTCATGTTAGGACATAGAGAAAGTTACATTAAACTTTTTTTTAAAGTTTCCTCCTCAGTACCGCGTAGCGATGGTCCAACAAAGAATTATTGTGATGATTATTCAGGTTAAAAATTGGCTCATTCTGAAGATTTTTAACCTTTTTTATATGGTTTTATACATTAAAAGATACAAAAACAGATAATTAAATCACTTGTTAGAATATATTTACAAAGTTTTTCCATCTATTTTTAAACTTTCTAACTTCTTTCCTGCAGTTCCAGGGTGAGTCTTTCTTCATGACTCTTTAAGGAATGAGAAGCTCAGCTCAATGTTTTTATCCAACCTTGTTATTAATCAGTGAAATAAGTTGGAGGAGAGACGTTTGGTTCCTGTTGCAGCTCAGTGTTAATCTGGTTAATCTGAGAGATGAGCTCCAGTCTAACACTGCAGTGAGGATTAGAACCGGCCAGACAAGGTGAGGGACGGAGGAGAGGTCACCATCAGGAAGTTTGAACCTCTGCAACAAACTGCATTTTAATCACAACCAGCTGCTGATTTTACTGGGTTTTGCTTTTTCCAGTTAAATCCTTTATTTTCCGGTTTGGGTTGAATCAGGTGTGGCCCACGTTGGCGCTGTGGCGGGTCATATCCATGTTGGTTTATTCACTAAAAACAGGTTTACTTTTTGTTATCAGATTTAAATGTAAAATATAGCAGAGATGCAGCGATCAGACCTTTTCTGTCCAACACTGATCTCCAGTTTTCATTCTGCTCTGATCTTCCAGTTCCTGGGATTTTTCCTCCAAAGAGAAAAATGTTCTGCAGGTTCTGAGTTTCAGGTAGAAGTTCTGAATGAAACAGAAAATATGAAGATTTTCCCACTTTAGGCTTCAAAGCATTGACCTCTGACCTTCGTGGGATGGGAAGGTTTTACTTTAAATCAGGACTTTCTGAAAGGCAGAGTTGATGAAAAAATCTTTTTAATGCAAATATTTAAATTTGAACAGGAAAAGAACAGAATGAGCAGCAAATGAGCCAAATGCAGAAGAAAAATGTTTTTATTTAAAACACATGAAGAAAAACTGCAGCAAATTTACAAAAGGAAGATTTAATATTCAAATCTGACATGTTGAGAAAAATAAGAGCCGATAGAAACAGAAAATGATCAGTGATTGAGAAAAACTGATCAACATTTCAATGAAATCTGATGAATGAAAGGAAAAAATAAGAGAAACAACATCTTGATATTCAGTGTGAAGCTTTGACTGGAAACAGACAGGAAAACATGAGGATCCTGGAATAATCCTGGAATCATCCTGGAATAATCCTGGAATAATCATGGAATAATCCCAGCTTTCATATTTAAAGGACTGGAAGAAGAAAAAGTTTCCAAGGACTCAATCAGAATTGTTTCACCAAGAAATAGATTGTAGAAACTGAACTATCTGTTCAACAGTGAGAGAGTTTCTCTGACAGGAGGAAAATCTTTAGACTCTTTAGACTCAACTCAGCACAGAAACACTGAGGAACCAGAAGTGGTCAACCAGACTGTAAATCCAGGAATCAGAGGTTCAGTGAATGTGGTGTTGAAGGTGTGGAGGAGGATCAGTGAGTCAGAGGAAACTCTGTAGAAGGACAGAATGCCAGCAGGACAGTCCACATACACTGCTACTCTGTTAGAGACAGAGGAGGAGGAGAGACGAGTTTCTATGTTATTGTGCCAGACAGAGTAACCACCATCAGAGCATCTCAGACTCCAGGAATGATCATTATATCCAAACACACAGTCTCTACTGTCTCCTTTCCTCCTGATTCTTCTGTAACTCACTGATATATAAACTGTTCCTCTCCACTCGACCTCCCAGTAACTGCGACCAGTCAGACCAGTTCTACACAGCAGCTGAGACCAGTAATCAAATCTGTCTGAATGATCAGGATATGACTGAAGCTCCTCCACAAATGTCACCTTCCTGTTGTCTTCAGACAGTTTGAGTTTTCTGCTCACTGTGTTTGTGTCGATGGTGAGTTGACTGGAATCTGATGGAGAGAACAAACACAATCCAGCTGCAGTTATTGATCATTTCTTGACACTTTGATGATGATTCCTGAATGAGTGATGTGACAGTTTGAAGATGGTTGAATGTGAGCTGCTTTGTTGTCATGAATCAGATGAAAAACACACTTACACTTCCTCAGACCTGGTGTCAAGAATGGGACTCCAGCAGGCTCCACCCTGAAAGGAGGAGGGGGGTCAGACCATCAGTCTCTTTCAGCAGCAAACATGGACATTACATGTCTCTCAGACACACATTGTCCTCCACTGAGACAGGAACAGTCCAACATTTGGATTGCAAACTGCAGTGGATGTAGGAAGGACAGTTGGTGCTGCTGCAGCACAACTCATTTCTCCAAACACAGGAAAAGCTCCAACAGTAACAACCTGAAGAAACTCACTGAAGCCTAAAAGGACATCAGGAAACTAAGGAAACATTTCTGGAAGCTCAACCTGATTTAATAATCAGCATTAAAATACAATCAATCTAAACTCTGACACAACACCTGGATACCTGTTCCATCCACACTCCCACACACAGATGAAGGAATGAAACACTAAACAGCCCTGCTGCTGAAAACCTGCTGTGGCCTCACTGTAATATCCAGAAATACAAACATTAAAAAGGAGAAGCTGCATCACATTCAACAAAGAGTTCAACAAGAATTAAAGATTTGATCTCTGAGCTCAGACTCACAAACCAGGGAGAGGCTTCCATCATCACACACCTCTGACAAACACCTCCAACCTTTCAGCACTTCCTCTACCAACCAACACCACCAGGTGGCGCTGCTGCACACATTTACAATGAGACCAAGAAGAAGAAGCAGCATCCTGAATCCAGCAGCTGCAGTAATGGCTTGTGAAAGTGTCCAAGGAGCATCTGGAACCAGAACCAGCAGATCCAACAGTCCAGAGAGTCTTTGTTTGCATCTTTCCTCTCAGATTTCCAAGCTGCTCTGAGAGGGAAATGACATCATCACTCTACTGATGATGTCACGCTCTGATGTCACTGATCAGGAGCTGCTGGACTTGTACATTTCCAGCACGGAGGACAGAGAAGATCTCAGCTCTGATGAGGAGCTGGCCTGCCTTCAAACTGATTCAGGGTCAAAGAAATATTTCCAGATGAAGTCAGACTAAAATGTTGGATTGTCCTGCTGTTGCAATCAGAGGCCAAGAAGAAGCTTCAAGTTCTTCTCCTGTTCAGCTCTACGTTCCTGACAGAGACTTCAGCTCCTCATGAGGAGAACAACTAAAGCCTGGAACAGACTGACACTAACATCCTGACATCTCATCCCTGAACAAAGCTTTGCAGCATCAAGGTGACTCTTAGCGCCATATATGGACAGATTTCCTCTAAAGGGGGCGGAGCCTGGATTGGAGGAACCAGCAGCAGCTTCCAGGAACAAACCTTGGGAACCTCTGGAGGAGAACATGGAGATGAGATTCCTGCTTTAATCAGTGGATTCATTGATAGAAAACATGACGACTGAAATATCTGAGAGCTGCAGCTCCATTTTCTACAGATCTGCTGGAACATCAGATAGAAATGAAGAATTTCATCATTTCACATCAAATCTGTTCATCTTCCACAGAAACAACTGAATTATTGAGCTGAACAGGTTCTAAAGGTCTGGATGGTAAAAACATCCATTGTTTTTATGTCTCATTAGTTTCCAGAACCAACAAATCAAAAAGCGCAAAGCGACTTGGATGTAACTTGTAACGCAACGCTTTATAGAAATGTAGTGAAGTAGAAAGTACAGATACTGTAAAATGTAGTGGAGTAAAAGTTCCCACCATTAAATCTACTTACGTACAGAAACATGAAAAATGTCCTTAAGTTCAGTAACAAAGTTCTTGTCCCAACAACCAGGATCAGGTGAAGGACCTCTGCAGTCCCATGATGCTTCCTCTCCCTCTTCTAAACCATCTGATGGGCTGATATCATCCCTCTACTTTATCAATAAAATGTTTTTCTTTCTCTTATTACGATTCCATTATTTATCCTAAATGTGACGTCAGAGCTGTGGATCTGGAATCTGATTGGTCGGATGGATATTTCCCTGGTTTTCCAACATGAAGGGTCTCTGCCTTTTTTCAAGACGTTGGGAATTTTTCCCAAACTTTATTGAACAATCCCAAAAGCTTTCCCAACTACTGAAAACCTAAACACATTAGTCTTTTCTTGGATCTGTCTAAAAGGTCTTTTTATTGTTTTTTAATTTCTACCACAGTCAACAGAGCACAATTCTACTTTTTCACCATCATTCACTGCAATTCTTCATTTCCTCTGGAAAACAAGGGATTTCCATTCTCTCCTGATTCCTTTCATTCTTTGGATCATTTTCCAGATGTCGCCCCTGGTGGAGATCAAACTACTAAATGGATGAAACTGTTAAAATTCTCACTTTCTTTCTTTGCCTCATGAATAGTTTTCTTCACTTTTTATGTCATTTATATTTTTTTAAATCCTGAAAGTTGTGAGTTTTGTTTAAAATCTAAAGTTCTTTATTTTTCTCTCCCATAACTTTTAAACATCCATCTGACCAACATGGAGTTACTTTTCTTCTCATCTTTGCTTCTTGGGGCTGATTGGTCTGGAGCTCCATCAAATATTGTTTTAAAGTCCTATCTGCCATCAGTAGATCATCATGGAAATCTAACTGAACTTCTTTTATTAATTTAGTCAGAGTCCCTATTAAACTATTAAACCCATCCCACTCTTTAATTTTCCTTGTGAACCGTTCTTAGTCTGGAGAATATTCCAGAAAACTGGGTAATGATCTCTGCCTCCAGATGAGGCGTCTAAATGTTTAATTATCAAACTAAACATTCAGCTTCAAACTAAATGTTTCCCAGCAGACTCACTAAAGACATTTCTCCCTCTTCCTCCTCTATCAGACCTTCTCTGCTCCTGCAGCAGGTTCCTCCATACCTGAGAGCTTCCAGTCTCCAGTGTGGATCCTTCAGTCCAGCCGACAGCAGCTTCACTCCTGAGTCTCCTGGATGATTGTAGCTCAGGTCCAACTCTTTCAGATGGGAGGGGTTGGAGGTCAGAGCTGAGGCCAGAGAAGCACAGCCTTTCTTTGAGACCAAACAGCCTGATAAGCTGCAGACACACAATTCATCACATGATGAGAATATGAGAACATTGAGGTAGAACCCAAGGTCTGAACTGATGGATGGATGGATGGATGGATGGATGGATGGATGGATGGATGGATGGATGGATGGATGGATGGATGGATGGATGGATGGATGGATGGATGGATGGATGGATGGATGGATGGATGGATGGATGGATGGATGGATGGATGGATGGATTTGTAACATGTGGAAAAAATAAGAAAGCCAAGCAACTGCTGGGATCTGTAATAATGTTTCTTTCTGCACCAAAGGTGCAGCAATTTGTCAAGTGCCCAGAGTTACCTGAGAGTTTCCAGCTTGCAGTTTGGACTCTTCAGTCCAGCAGAGAGAAGCTTCACTCCTGAATCCTGCAGGTTGTTGTTACTCAGGTCCAGTTCTCTGAGACTGGAGGACTGGGAGCTGAGAACTGAGGACAGAGCTTCACAGCTTCTCTCTGAGAGGTTACAGCCACTCAGTCTGAGGAGACATGGAGAAAAATCTGTTGTTAATCACTTCTTAAAAATTTATATTTTTCTATGTTTTTCTTGGCCAGAGAAGGAACTATCTTATTTTACACATATTTACGTTGCCTTTTGTTGTGAAATGGTTCATTCTATAGTTAGTCCTCCAGCCTTAAAGGACAGAACCACAGGCAACAAGGAGGCTAGAAATAGAATTATAAAATTCCACAATTAACTAAATTAGTACAATTTGTATTTTAACATAAAGAGTAGTTTTTCTGCTTTTATATGTAATATTAATGTTCAGCTGCTGAAGTAAGTCTCTGTCTCCTTTACACATCCCCCCAGTGAGACAATTTGAAGAGACAATGCACCAATATATAAACTGAAACATCAATCCATCCATTTTCTTACACACTTTGTCCCTAATGGGGTCGGGAGGTGCTGGTGTCTATCTCCAGCTACGTTCCAGGCGAGAGATGGGGTCACCCTGGACAGGTCGCCAGCCTGTCGCAGGGCAACACAGAGACGCACAGGACAAACAAACATTCACACACACACACACCTAGGGAGAATTTGGAGAGAACAATTAACCTAACAGTCATGTTTTTGGACTGTGGGAGGAAGCTGGAGAACCCGGAAAGAACCCACACATGCACAGGGAGAACATGCAAACTCCGTGTAGAGAGATCCCGGGCCGGGAATCGAACCCAGGACCTTCTTGCTGCAAGACAACAGTGCTACCAACTGCACCACTGTGCATCCCTAAACTAATATATATATTTACCTCATCATTAGCATATTTCTATCAAAAATAACTGCCTAAACAATCAGTGTCCTTACAGAGCTTTGTTGGAGGCTTTAACCACTGGCAGCAGCCTCAGAAGAACCTCCTCTGAAGCAGAGTATTTCTTCAGGTCAAACACATCCAGATCTTTTCCTGATGACACTAAGATGAAACCCAGAGCTGACCACTGAGCAGGAGACAGTTTATCTGTGGAGAGACTTCCTGAACTCAGAGACTGTTGGATCTCCTCCACTAGAGAACGATCATTCAGTTCATTCAGACAGTGGAACAGATTGATGCTTTTCTCTGCAGACACATTTTTATTGATTTTCTCCTTAATGTACTGAACTGTTTCCTGATTGGTCTGTGATCTACTTCCTGGCTTTGTCAGCAGACCTTGTAGGAGTCTCTCATTGGTCTGCAGTGAAAGTCCCAGGAGGAAGCGGAGGAACAAGTCCAGGTGTCCATTTGGACTCTGTAAGGCCTGGTTAACAGCTCTCTGATGGAGATTATTTATATTTGATTTGTAATAAAATTTAAAAGAAAATGATGGTGGATTTTCTTCCAACAGCTTGACCCCAGAGTTGATGAAGGTCAGATGAACATGAAGAGCAGCCAGAAACTCCTGAACACTCAGATGGATGAAGCAGAACACCTTGTCCTGGTACAGACCTCTCTCCTCTTTAAAGATCTGTGTGAACACTCCTGAGTACATTGAGGCTGCTCTGATATCGATGCCACACTCTGTCAGGTCTGATTCATAGAAGATCAGGTTTCCTTTCTGCAGCTGATCAAAAGCCAGTTTTCCCAGAGACTCAATCATCTTCCTGCTCTCTGGACTCCAGTGTGGATCTGTTTCAGCTCCTCCATCATACTTGACCTTCTTCACTTTGGTCTGAACCACCAGGAAGTGGATGTACATCTCAGTAAGGGTGCTGGGCAGCTCTCCTCCCTCTCTGGTCTCCAACACATCCTCCAGAACTGTAGCAGTGATCCAGCAGAAGACTGGGATGTGGCACATGATGTGGAGGCTTCGTGATGTCTTCATGTGGGAGATGATCCTGCTGTCCTGCTCCTTTTCTCTGAATCTCTTCCTGAAGTACTCCTCCTTCTGTGGGTCATTGAACCCTCTGACCTCTGTTACCATGCCAACACACTGAGGAGGGATCTGATTGGCTGCTGCAGGTCGTGTGGTTATCCAGAGGAGAGCAGAGGGAAGCAGTTTCCCCCTGATGAGGTTTGTCAGCACAACGTCCACTGAGGTGGAATCTGTAGCATCAGTCAGGATCTCCTTATTGTGGAAGTCCAGAGGAAGTCGACTCTCATCCAGACCATCAAAGATGAACAGAACCTGGAAGTGTTCAAAGCTGCAGATTTCTTTGGTTTCACTAAAGAAGTGATGAACAAGTTCCACCAAACTGAACTTTTTCTCTTTCAGCACATTCAGCTCTCTGAACGTGAATGGAAATATGAACTGGATGTTCTGGTGGGCTTTGTCTTCAGCCCAGTCCAGAGTGAACTTCTGTGTTAGGACTGTTTTCCCAATGCCAGCCACTCCCTTTGTCATCACTGTTCTGATTGGTTCATCTCTTCCAGGTGGGACTTTAAAGATGTCTTCTTGCCTGATTATTGTTTCTGGTCTGTGTGGTTTCCTGGATGCTGTTTCAATCTGTCTGACCTCATGTTCATCATTGACCTCTCCAGTCCCTCCCTCTGTGATGTACAGCTCTGTGTAGATCTGGTTCAGAAGGGTTGGACTTCCTGCTTTAGCAATCCCCTCAAACACCGACTGGAACTTCTTCTTCAGACCAGATTTAAGTTGATGTTGACAAACTGCAGCTAAATGTCCTTAATTAACACAATAATAAAAATCAGATATGAAATGAAATCATCTTTTGAATTTCATTACATCACTTCAGTAAATGTGTAATTTATCTATCATTTCAAATCTCTGAAGAAATCCTCTTACTGCTCTCCAGACGGTCAGCCAGCTCCTCCTGCTTCATCCTCCTCAGGAAGTTCATTGTGATCTTCATCACTGCCTCTCTGCTGCTCCTCCTCTGCTCTTCATCCTCACCTTCCAACACATCATCATCTCTCTGACTCTCTGAGCATTCTGGGTCATTTGGACTCAGAATCTTATGGATCTTCTTGAGTTCGTTCTTCAGAAAAGCGACAATATTGTCCTCCAATGTCTGGAATAGAATAATAGATGAAGGAAACATCAGACTGAAATCAAGGAGCCAAACACCAGATGGATGTTTCATAGACTGACAGTCCTCTGGTCTACAAAGTGCAGCATGGAGATGAATGTGAACAGAACCCTTGGAAAAGTTGTTGATAATGTACAGACCATAAATATGGAGTCCAGCTGTATGTGATGCTGCTGGGCAGACGGACAACTGGGAACCTCTGAGCTCTTCTGCTCCACTCTGTGGAGGAACCAGGAACAATTAGGAAGTCAGGAAATATTCATCCAGCAGTATTCAGAAATGAAATCACCAAGACTTTCACATTAAATGTACTAGCAGCAGAAAAACAGAGCATCATATGAACAAAATGGAGTGAAGTTAAAAAGAGGAAGATGAACTACAAGGATGAAGAGCAGTAACACCAAAATCACCTAGAAGACATTTTAAAAGGTTGATGCGGAACTTGGACTTCAAACAGTCCAAACTGTCATTAGATCTGATGCTGGTGGAGACAGTTTCCCAGAGCTTGGGGACAGTGGAAGTGAAGGATCTGTCCACACAGGTCTTCAGGACAGTGTGGGACATCCATCAGGTTCCTATGAATAGATCTGAGGTGATGTGGACATGGAGGAGGTTTGAGATATATGGGTGTGTCTCCATGTGGGGTCCTCTCCTGGATGTTATAGAGAGGATATTAAAATGGATCCTTTAGATCCTTAGAAACCAGTGAGCTCACATTGTATCTGTTTACACAGAGACAATCAGAAGGTAAAGGTCCATGAAGTAATATCTGGATGTGAGCAGTGAACCAGGTGAACCAAGTAGTTATAAAAATGTTATGTTCCTGCTGATCCCACTAAGAAGCAGCAGAACCTCTGATGGTCCACATCTGTTCAGTTTGGTTGAGTTCCAGCAGATCTCACCAACCACATCATGAAGCTTTCCTTCCCTGCTGAACTGCTCTCACAATACACACAGGAACCAAGTCCTGATGGACCAGACTGGCTTTACCAGGTATTTCCCAGTGGAAATGTGTTTGATGTAAAAGCGGTTTTCATAAATCAAAAAATATACTTTAAAATAAACATTAAATCAGGCTTTTAATGTTTCTAAATCATTCTTTAAACTTTGCATACAGTCCAACAAATATTAGTCTAATATTTGCTGTTATTATAAATAAATCATAACAATGTATCAAGTAACGGTTGAACCCATTGTAACAGTTGACCAGACTGTAACGGGGTTGAAGATTTTTACTAAAAGTTGCCATAAGTCCACATTAGCTAGGTTATGGAGCAACATATGATATGATGAAAACAAAAATTAATATGTTTCAAAGACCATTCTTTACTTTTTCCCAAACAACAATAATTATCATTTACATGCCTAAAGGTGTTGAAAGGTTGAGCTTGACAATGACAATGTTTGGTTAAAAAATAATCTGCTGTTACAGGGTTAAACAAAACTGGAGGGACATGATTAAAACGTGATATTTTATAAATAATAAATGTATTTTTCTTCATATTTCTTTTATTTAGATTAAAGTATACCTAAAATGTTTAAAATGGTTCAAATAAGTTGCAGTTACTGGTTAGTTTCATTTGTTTTATGTTCAGTAAAAAATTAACATTGGTCAGTGGGGACATGCTCATTTGGCTGACCTCTACGCTTCAACAAACCATCAAATCTTTCAAAACATAATTTTTAAAATATATTTGTATGTTATATTACCAAGACACATGGATATTTCCATTACTTGATTTTTCTTTAAAAATGTTGGTTGCATTATATGAAAATATTAGAGATAAACCTGTGAGACACAAAATGCACCGAATTCAGAAAATGACCCAGTTGCTTATTTATGGTGTCAGTTAGAGATGATCTGGTTCTGAAAGATATCCACATGAGATATTTTTTATCTTAACTGTGTAAATGGTTAATAATCCACTATGTTGGATGATGTTTGAACCACAGAGATGAAACTGGAATCATAAAATTAATTCATAAAAGCCTTTTTCTTTCAGCATTTCTTTGTCTGGAAAATAAATTAAATTTAGATTTAGAGAACAATCCAAAAATCAATCTAGAAATTAAACTCACTTCTGCCTTTTGTGTTTGTGTGTTAAATTAATATTAGATGATCATAATAACAGATATAAACTGAACAGTTACAGCAGTTAGAAACAGCTCACCTCTCTGATGGTGGAGATCCAGGAGATTTAAATAAAATGGGTTCATCCTTTGACCTGTCACTCTTAAAGGACACACAGCTGGGTTCTGGTTCTGGTTCTGGTTTGAGTCTCTGATGGATCCTGACAGAAACATGATGATTAAAACTTAATCAGCAAAGAGGAGCAGCAGCAGCTTCATCACCACGTCTGTTCTGGCCTGATATAGTGAACGCTGTGTGAAAAGGGCTGTGGACAGTTAGAGATGGTGACCTCACCTCTGACCTTTGCTCTGGCTCTCATCTTCCCCACACAGAGTGGTTTTAGAGGGAGGGACTCCCTCCTCTCTGTCCTCACACTGATCCATGCTGCTGAATTCACATCAGCTCACACACACTTTCTACCTTCACCTGCAGAGGAAACACACATCATTCATCTGCACATCAACTCTGATCATCCTTTACATCATTAGAGCTGGAAAAAGATCAGCTGCTCCTCCTCTGATTGGCTCTTCTTCTCTGCTTCATATCAGTGTCAGGTGAATGCAGTCAGACAGCAGAGAGGCAGAGGAAGCTGCCATCAGCTGCTGCACTTCTACTATCAGTCCACTAGATGGAGACATGGAGCAACATTTACATTCACTGATTCAACCTGAACAAGTCTTATATTTCACAATTATTAATTTCTACAAGTGGATTATTCGCTCCATTAAAGATGAACTATTTAATCATCTGACTGAATCAAACCCATTTTAATAATATTTGATTTTGAAAGGAAGCAACAGGAAACTGTTGCTGACGTTAATGGTGGAGACTAGAGTTCGGTACCAGGAAATAAAAACATGAATCAGTTCGGAGAAGAAAACAATGAAACATCAGCTGTTCATCATGTTGTTTGATTCCAGTTCATCAATAATCTAATAATCCTGTAGATTAGCCTTCAAACAGCAGAGATATTAAAGTTTCAGCTGAAATCAGAAGTGAAACTTTTCTCCAAACGTCAGAGATTAGAAACAATCAGGAAAAAGTTAAAGTGATGAAAAATTCAAGAAATAAACAAATTAAACTTACAGTTTGTTCAAACGATCCAAAGAGTTAAAGAAGAAAATTTAAACAACAGACTGAGACCCAACTAACGGACTGGAGCCGCACCTGAACAGGTAAATTCAAACCGAAAGTAAATGTGACGGATGTTGCATAACTGATGACGTCACAGTCCACCTGGCTTGTAGTTTTTTCCTTCAGAGCAACAGAACCAGGAAGTAGAAGCTCTGAGGTGAAATCAGAGGCAGGTTGATAAAATCTTCATGAGGAAGGAGAGAAGTTCTGATAAAAATGAGGGTGTACTTACTTTTGATCATGACTGTAGTGATGATTGATAGTGACAAAAAATGAAGAATAGTATTTTAGTTTATTCATCACGTCATAGAGAAAAAATGTGAAAATGCATTTTTCAAACAAATATTTTCACCATGTCATCCATACGTTCATTCTAAACTAAATATTTAATTCACAAGCTAAATATTTAGTTTGAAAACAACATTTTTGAAAATAAAAATTTAGCTAAATATTTAGCTTCTAAATAAATATTTATTTTGCAAACTAAACATTCAATTTTCAAATTCAGTATTTATTTTCAAAACTACATATTTAATTATCTATTTTCATGTCTAGCTGTTCAGTCAGACCAGGGGCCCCAAAGTCGGTCCTAGAGGGCCGGTGTTATGCCGAGAAATGCATGCCTTGTCGCGGGAGCGCGCATCGCTCTAAACTCTCGCATATTGATGAGAAAACGGACTGAAATATGACCGAAGAGGAAATTTTTGAAGATATTTGTAACAATATCACGTTTCTTAATCATGTAAGACATAAAACGGTGGGTTTTATTTCGCAGATTAATTGAAATAAATACGGTTTTTATAGCTTTATTGAAACATATGAGTCGAACGTTTTTCAGTTAGTGTCTGATGAAAATGTTCTCCGCAGATGGTTTGAAATTCCCCGATTTTTCTTTTGACACAATGGCTTAAAACATTACAAAACAGAAGCCCATTGTGTAGAACATTTTATATCATCCTTTACTGTCTAGTCTATTAATGTTGGGGGGATGATTTTAATTTCTGAGCCTGCCAATATTTGTATCCCCTGTCTATTGTCCTGTTGATATGAAACTTACAGAAGTAGCTCAGAGAACAAGTGTCATTACGTAGAAAAGCTAAAATCCCTCTTAACTCTTTATTTCTCCATTTTAGCAGGGAATGCATTTTTTGGCAGAGCCTGTCATTAGCCTGCCAAAATATGCATGCCCCCTCTATTTTTCCCAAATATTATCCTATTGATATAAAACTAATTTCAGTAATTAAGGGAACAAATGTGATTATGTAGAAAACGTTATTCCACTGGACCAAAAATACTTGGTAAGATTTTGTGTTTTTGCAGTGTTGTGTTGTAGCCAGTGTGAAAAATATGCTAAATCATCCTGGCTCCACATCCATGATTCTGCATTTGTGCCTAATTGAGAGTAATTAGTTTACTGTTGTCGTTATTCACTGAAACTGTCTCATGCAAAGGCAATTTAACTTTAACTGGCTTTACATATTTCCATCTATTAGTTTGTTTGTTTTATTTGCAGCAGTCCTAGTTTAACAACAGTGACACTAAGAGTAGATAGAAAATGTTTAAACAACATAAAATTTACATTTCATTTTTATAAACTTGTTCAAGTTGTTAACACAGGGTATCAGCCAATCAAATGGTAGCTGTTAGGTAAATTGTATATATTATTATCAAATATTTGTTGTTTCATGTGCCTTTATAATGTTCTTGTCTTATATGCCTTTATTTGTTTCATCTTAGCATAAAGAAAGTTTCTGTGTTGTTGAATTACTTTGATTCCTTTCTCAGAAGGCCTCTCTGAGGAAGAGCAGAGACAACCAGCAGGGTTATCGCTCAGCAGAAACATCTGCATCCTTGACCTGCTAGTTGGCTATAAAACTGTTGCCATGAAGACGTACAACTTGCTCTGTGTTATCCTGTGTCTGGAACAGAATAATCTAGTCTGTAGATACCATGTGTTTTGTTAGTGACTAGCATTTGCGTTGCAATCATGTGACTGAAGTGTTTTCCCCAGCCCTTTGAGACGCTCTCTGTAACAGGGATCCTAACAGCAATAAAAAGGGAGAACGGACACATATGTTTTCAGAACGGAAGAGATGTGTGACTGAAAACATCTCTGGCTGTTCTCCTCGCGAGGACAAAAGAATCGAACTCTCTTGTCTTTCTTGTGTTTGTTTAATTTGTCTCAATAGGTGTTTAAACCTGACAGTAGCAAATGGAAAAAGATAGAGATCGAGACATGTTGGAAATAAACAGAGTTGAGTAGTAACTAGTTACATTTACTCAGTTACATAAACTTAAGTAACTTTAGAACAATTTACTTTTTTGATCATTTTTATTTCTGTACTTTTGAGTAATTTTATAAAGTATTTATACTCTTACTTCAGTACTTTATATTTTGGTCCATCTGTTTATGTAATTTTTAAATATTAAATGATTGATAGTTTGATCAGTTACTCAGTACTTGAGTAATTTCTTGGTCGGCCACTTTTTACTTTTACTTGAGTAAAAACACATTGAATTAGTTACATTCTTACTTGGTTACAGTTTTTGGGTTTTCTACCAATAGAAAACAATAGAAAATCATGGATCCATTGAATCAGCAGTCTGGGCTGCAGGTGGAGGTATAACGACCAGGGAGGAACAATATTGTTTCTGAAAATGTCACAAATCTCAAATAATCTCCAACTAGTTCCTTGAGCACGATAACTAGTTCAGTTTTCCAGTAAACTCCAGTTCTCAACAGAACCGGTGTGGCGTGTGGAGGAACACGAGATCTCACCTTCGGTGTGATGAGACGAATCTGCAGCCAACAGGAAATGTAATTATTTTAATAAGCACTAATATCTGAGGAATGTTAAAGAAGCCTTTTTGAATCTATGCCAGAAGTAATTAAATCAGATTAAAGTAGGTTAGTCCAATCTAGGTCAAGCACTGATACGGTTTGCCTATAATGAAGTTTGATGAAGCTGCAAGAATCGATGGCAACTGAAGATAGAAAAAATTTTTTAAAAATATACGTGTGACGGGGTTCTATTATGATTTAGTCAAACACAATGACTGGTCCAAGTCGGAGATCGTTTTAGAGGATTTATTAAACTCTCACAAAGATGGCAGGTGCAGACCACACACGAAGGACATCCTAAGATTTCGCAGTTCCTTCAGCAGCCCTTTCTCTCGCTTTTGCTGACCTGTCATAAAATCCTTCATCAAAGTGAGAAACTCACTGCCAGATGCACTTGATCCACTGGGGCCAGGCTTTGGTTCACCTTCCTCATCTGATCCATCCGACGTTGGCATGCTTTCCCATGCTTTGTCAGTCACCTGTTCTTCCATCTTTGATTGTGATCGAAGACCAGATCTTTGCTTCACCAAACGAGATCCTCTTCTCCGGCTTGCCATAATCCCACTCCTGACACCATGTGTGCGCGTATTCTGACACGGACTCTAAGTCCCAGCTCGTGACGGCTCCTCCGTCACAATACGCTATTAATTGCAGAAATTTTCTAGAAAAACTTCTACATTTCTGAGTTTCAAAACTCAATAATTTGAGAGAAAAAACTGGGAAATTTCTGAATCCCAAAATGAAACATTTGGAGAAAAGAAATCAGAAAATTTTAAAACTTTCCAAAGTCAAAGACTTTCTCCTTTATGAGCTCAGAAGATTTTAACTTTTTTCAAAGATTAATGTCTTTTTTTACCCCTCCAGGGGGTCTTTTGTGGGCTTTAGTGTCCCTTATATGATAGGCTGACAGGAAACGGGGGAAGACACGCGGCAAATGTCGTCGGGTCCGGGAGTCGAACCCGCGACGGCCGCGTCGAGGACTGAAGGCCTCCAAATACGGGTCGCGCCAACCGCTACGCCACCACCGCACGCCCCAAAGATTAATGTCTAAATTTCTCAGATTTTTAGCAAGTATTTTCTCATTGTTTCTATCTTCATTGGCCCTAATAAACCATAATATCTTCCAAATGACTCATCTTCAAGCTTTACTGGGGCAAATAAAGACAGCATAGAAATTATAAGGCAGTTTTGGCCTTTTTGTATTAAAAAAAAACATCCAACAGTTTCTGCAAATATCAGGTTTTCATGCAGTTGGTTCAACAACTTAGGAGCATAAAAACCAAAACCTGCAACATCAATTTGTTCAAACTTTTAAATCTTGATGGTTCGTCCCGTTTTTGTTTTCTGCTTTTTCTTTTTCCCACAAAGCGTTTTCTGTTTGGCAGGAAAACATCCAGTTTGGCCTGAAGGTCGAGATGAAGGTGAGTCAGCTGAAAGAAGCTTTTCCAGGTAAAACCTGTAATGGCTGCAATGACCAAGAAACAGAGTCGTATTGCAGTAAATCCTCAAAACAATGCAGTCAGTATGGATGCGAAACAAAGTTTAATCACCGACGTTGATAAAGTGATACTTTTCCTTCACGAACTCTGAATGATTTTCAGTAAGAGCAGCAGCTTTGGGTGAACCGGGAAATCTCTGTATTGTGGTTGAGAATAAGGGTGGCACCTTTAGATTCTTTTCTCTTGTTTTTTTTTTTAATACAGTACAATCATGAACACGCGGAAAAACGTTCCAGTTCAGAGAAAAACCACTGTTGCAATCATTGTTAGTGTTCATTGTTCCTGTTGGCTCACTGCCGAACCGTGATTACTTATTGTTTGAACTCGAATGCCAAACAAACGCCTCCAACGCTGCTATCAGATGCTAAGCTGAAAGTGTCTGTACTGACAGATGGGCTGTCAAATCCGTCTGGTACCTTTGTCAGACTTTAATTGAGTTACTTTACTGGTGTAAAAACACAACAAAGTTACATAAACATTGTTGCGGCCCCTGGCCTCTTCAGGCTGTGCAGGCTCTTTGTTTTTTTTCTATTATGCAGGATCAGCTGTGCGGGCACAGCTTTCTGATTGGCTGCCTAGAGGCTGCAGGAGAGCAGCCACCCCATTGGATCAGCAAAGCCAATCAGACGTTGATGAGACCCACCTGCACCGTATAAAAGACGTCTGAGTTCATTCCTCCAGGGGGGGCAGCTAGCAGGAAGAGGTTAATAAAAACTTCACTTTAACACACGCAATACCAGAGAAAGGTCATTTAACATTTCTACCTTTGGAGTCCAGAGACGGGTCGACTGACCTGAAGGATTTTAGCTAGCAGGTGCTTTTGCTCTGTAAATAAGGCCATTACCCTGTTAATTACCCTGGTAATTACCCTGGTAATTACCCTGGTAATGGCCTCAACGCATCTCACAGTTGCACAATTGTTCCTTAGACTTAGACTTAGACTGACTTTATTGTCATTTTGCATGCACAGGCTGTACACAGAACGAAATTTCGTTGCATACGGCTCAGGACAATGTTTGAGGTTCCAATGTTGTGAGGTTACTCCAGAATAAAATAAAATACAGTATAAAATATGAATCTAAATATAAAATATAAAGTGCAGGAATGACAGAAAATAGAAGTTATTTAGCTCTGTACATGTGCAAGGTATAAAGTGGAGACCAGATTTTGAGTGCAGTCCAGTTAAGAGTTCAGCAGTCTGATGGCAAGTGGGAAAAAGCTGTTTCGGAACCAGGTGGACCTGCACCGGATGCTGCAGAACCTCTTTCCAGAGGGCAGCAGGGAGAACAGTCCATGGTGGGGGTGTGAGGGGTCACTGACGATGTTTCGGCCTCGGGACACGCATCCTGCATCGATGGTTGACCTGACACTTCGCCCTTTTGCCTGAGCTGGGTGTGGAAGGTTGTTGCCGAAGCAGTTTCTCCTTGTGGGCCTTCTTATCACTCACATGAGAGTTACCCAACTCTTTTGCAAGCTCAACCAGGAAGTCCACCCGTCTCTCCTGCACCCCAATGCATGCCTGATAAATGTTTCCATGTTACCATACCATACCATACCAACTTTATTTATAAAGCACTTTAAAACAACCACAGCTGATACAAAGTGCTGTACATCAAAACACAACATAACAATAAAAAAAACATAAAATAAAAACTTACAGTTTAAAAACAAAAAAAACATACAATTTAAAACTAGATCCCGCTAGAGTTAAAAGCCAAATAAAATAGATGGGTTTTAAGACGAGCTTTAAAAGTGGACAGTGAAGGGGCCTCCCTGACCTGCAAAGGCAAGTTGTTCCATAATTTGGGGCCCATGACAGAGAAAGCCCTGTCCCCTCTGAGCTTCCTTCTTGATCTCGGTACCTCCAAAAGCAGCTGATCTGCGGACCTAAGAGACCGATAGGGTATGTATGGGTGAAGAAGCTCAGAGAGGTAAGCCGGGGCAAGATTATGTAGTGATTTAAAAACAAACATAAGAATTTTAAAATGAATTCTAAAATATACCGGCAGCCAGTGAAGTGAGGCCAGGACAGGGGTCACGTGTTCCCTCTTTCGAGTTCCTGTCAGCAGTCGTGCAGCAGCATTCTGTACTAGCTGCAGACGTGAGAGCAGCGACTGACTAACTCCCAGATAAAGTGCGTTACAGTAATCCAATCGAGTTGAAATAAAAGCATGGATCACTGTTTCAAAATGCTGCCTGGAAAGAAAAGATTTCACTGACGCCAATCGCCTTAAATGATAAAAGCTGGACTTAACCACGGCTCTGATTTGGCTATCCAATTTAAAATCACTGTCCACCTTAAAACCAAGATCTGTAATAACAGGTTTAAAATAAACCTCCAAGGGTCCCAGGTCAACAGAGGAGGACTCACAGGAGCCACTGGGTCCAAACACCATCACCTCTGTTTTGTTTTCATTAAAATTTAAAAAGTTCAAGGCCAACCAAGCTTTAATATCACCTAGACATGCCAGGAGATGTTTGATAGAATGTACATCCTTTTGCTTCAGGGGCAAATAAATCTGACAATCATCAGCGTAACAATGAAACGAAATCCCATGTTTCCTGAGGACAGAACCCAGAGGCAGTAAATAAAGAGAGAAAAGCAGTGGGCCCAGAATGGAGCCCTGTGGGACGCCATAAGGCATTGAAGCAGTAGATGATTCAGAGTCACCAATCTTGACCGAGATTGTTCTCTCCTCCAGGTAAGACCTGAACCATTTAAGAACAGTGCCACCAATACCTACAACGTGGTATAATCGTGATATTAAAATGTCGTGGTCTACTGTATCAAAGGCAGCAGTTAGGTCAAGTAAAATCAGAACAACATGGTTACCAGAATCACATGAAAGAAGGATGTCATTAAAAACTCTTATTAAAGCAGATTCTGTGCTATGAAGAGTTTTAAAACCTGACTGGAAAACCTCCAGAATGCCATTGTAATCTAAAAACTGTTTCAGCTGACAGTACACAAGTTTTTCTAAAACCTTAGAAAGAAAAGGCAGCTTCGAAATAGGCCGATAATTAGCCAGAACAGTTTGATCAAGGCCAGGTTTTTTAAGCAGTGGTTGCACTACTGCATGTTTAAAACTAGCAGGGACCACACCTGAAGACAGACTGCTATTTATAATTGCAAGAACAGGCTGCCCTATGCTAGATAAGATATCTTTAAAAAATCGTGGAGGGACAGGATCACGAGGGGAACCTGATGGCTTAATATGGCCAACCGCGTCCTCTAAAAGTGAGACAGTCACAGGCACAAACTGATCGAAAGCAGCCGAGCGAGGGACCAAAACGGAGGGGTCAGAGTCAGGAGCTGTGATAAGAGCCCTGGTACTACCAACCTTTTCAATAAAAAAATGCAGAAAATCATCACACACATCAGGAGAAGCTTCCAAACAGGCATTCTGTGGAATATTAAGCAGAGAGTCAATGGTGTTAAATAAAACACGTTGGTTATGGCAGTTTGAGAGAATGATATTTGCCAAATATTCCCTTTTTGCCTCTTTAACCGTGCTCTGGTAGAGACGCCAACAGTCTTTTAAAGACCTGTTTGCCAGGTTTGCTGACCAGCTGTCACATAGTGATGGAACCTTGGTCACCCCCCGCAAGATAATGACTGAAATAAATGCCATTAGTTCTTGTGAACTAAATAGGTGAAGCAGTCACCTATTTATCCTCCACAGCACAAATGGCTGCATGCAAATTTGCATGTGCAAAGTCTCCCAGATCTCTTTTGCTTACACTTTTTGCATGATTTTTTTGAGGTGGATCAACACAATTAATTTGGTTAGTTTATTTCTAAACTGTCATTTTAAACCCTCTTAGCTTTATTTAAAAGAAAAACATTACTAATTTCTTTTAGAAAAACCTTTGCATATTTCTTGAAACAGATTGTATGTTTTGCAAACTCTATGTACATTTGGCAAAATGGCCTGGATAATGCAGCACAACATCATGGATCAGCTGCAAAAGGTCACATCTCTCCAAAAACACTTCATGTATGCTTCAAAACTAAACTGAAGAGCATTACCTACAGGAGAGTCTACTGTAGAGCTGCCTCCATCATAGATCGCACCCACCCCCAACATGGACTATTCACACTCCTACCTTCTGGCCTGACGGTCAACGGCCACATTTACAATTGAAGAAGGGATGCTAATTTGAGCCATCAGAGTCGTCAGTTTGGACTCGGGGTCTTTTGACCCTGTTTCGGGACGTCAGGGGAGAGGTCGGAAACCCTGGTAATACCAACTTTCAACAAGATTTATAAATCAATAGTTTTAGTTTTTATCTTTTACTTTTTCATGTTGTTTACATCGATTTATTATAAATTTTCTTTCACACTCTCTTTTTCCACAATACAAAAGAAAATTAACTTCAAAATGTATAGATATTGAAAAAAGTTCTATAGATTATCATATATGGCACGTGTGTCAAACTCAAGGCCCGAGGGCCAAATCTGGCCCGCCATAGCTTTTTATGTGGCCCTCTAGACTCCAAATCATAGCAATGGGCCCCTCCAGTTTTTACAAATAACCGCACAATTCACACAAAAATCAACAGATCCCCACATGTTTTCTGAGTTTATCAACATGTTTTCTGAGTTTATCAACATGTTTTCTGAGTTTATCAACATGTTTTCTGAGTTTATCAACATTTTCTGAGTTTATCAACATTTTTCTGAGTTTATCAACATGTTTTCTGAGTTTATCAACATGTTTTCTGAGTTTATCAACATGTTTTCTGCGTTTATCAACATGTTTTCTGAGTTTATCAACATGTTTTCTGTGTTTATCAACATTTTTTCTCAAAATTGACCATAAACACTTTGGATCAAGTGCCTGCTGTCTCAGCCTGACCTGATGTCAAGTTATAGTCCATGACCGATAGAGTGATTAATAAAAGATCACATTTAACATCATATGTTAGCGCAAATATTGTAAAAGATTCCTTACAGATATTTCTAAATTAGCGCCACAAAATCTGTGATGATTGCAGAAAAGCACAAAAACAATCCTGGATGAACTGATTAGTGTGAAAAGATGTTCAATATTATGTTATTTTAAGAAACACTTATTGATGCTGAAACACCTATATATTGATATTTTAACAATTTAATTGGTTTTTATCAATATGTTCTGGCACAACAGGCCCTTTATGAACATTCAGGTTTTTGATGTGGCCCAAAACGGAAATGAGTTTGGATAAAAACGAGTGAATCATGGACTATTTTGAATGTAAACAAGAATAAATAGTGAGATATTTGGTGGTGGAATGATGTCACACCGCCAGCAAAGGAAGATTCTGTGATGTCACTGGCGATGCAGTCTGTGATGTCATCAACTCAGAATTGTATGCAACACAATTCTGCATATTTTTCATTGCTTGCAATATCACTGACCAGTTCAGACGTGCGCAAAGCTCTTTAAGGTAGTTTACCGATCGACAACTTTAGTGATTGTATTGAGGAGAAATGTTTCACTTATTTCAGCAATACTGCAACAAAATGATGGGACCCCAGGCGAGAACGGGAGTCCAGCAAGACCCCCAAGGCAGCTTCGCTCCTGCACATCTGGATATCTTAGATGAGGAAACCCAAAGACTGGACTCCAGTCTGGAAATGGAGAGCGCCAGGATAGAAAACAACCAAAACATGGCCGACCTGGAGGCGGAGCTGGAAGAGATGGAACTCCGGCTAAAACAGCAGGAAGCTCTCAGAGAGAGATTTATCAATGAGGTCAAAGAGACAAAAAGAGAACTTGAGAGACTAGAGACACAAGAGAGGCAAGAGATGTCCAGTGATCCAGGAGACCTTAACTCTGATGTCACTCCTTCCAAGGTTCACAATGATGTGAAAGACATGAAGGAGAAGCCTTTGCAACAAGACTTTGAGGATTTGAAGTCTTGTTGCAAGGGTAGGTTAGAAGACGACCAAAACCCGGCCGAGCTGGAGGCCAAACTGAATGAGATGGAACTGAGTCTAAAAAGGCAGGAAGCTCTCAGAGAAACTCTTATCAACGAGGCCGAAGAGGCAATGAGGGAACTAGAGAGACTAGAGAGACTAGAGAGAGAAGAGAGAGAAGAGATGTTCAGTGATCCAGGAGAACTTTACGCTGCAGACATTGATTCCAAATTTTACAACAGTGTGAAAAACATGGAGAAGAAGACCTTGCAGCAGGAGTTTGAGGATTTAAAGGTGGCCCACCTCCTCAGCCAGGAAGCATTTGTTGCTGGAATACAGGCTGAGAGAAAGAAAACTGAGGCTGTCCAAGAAGAACTGGACCAACTTAAGACTTCCTACAAGGAGCTGCAATGTAAATATGATGCAGACATTTCTCTGGTAAGGCAGGAGGTGAAACGTGAGAAAGACGCAGACATAGAAAGACAGAAAGAGAGTCTGAAGCTAGTCAACAAGCTGAAAGCTGAGAAGGAGGAGCTCTTTCGAAAAATGGCTAGAGAAATCATAATACTGAGAAAGAGAGAGAAGCAGATGCTGAACAAACTGGATCAGGTTCACATTTCGCACGAGGAGATAAAACGTAGGTTTGAAAGAGACAATATGGATTTACAGCAGGAGGTTGAGACATACAAGCAGCAGGTAGAGCAGGAGAGAAAAGCTCACCTGGAGCAAACAGAGGAGGACAAGAAGCTTCTAGACCATATGAGAGCTGAGAAGGAGGAGCTCCTCCACAAAATGTCAGGTGAAATCGAGACATACCAACATCAGGTAGAGCAGGAGAGAAAAGCTCACCTGGAGCAAACAGAGGAGGACAAGAAGCTTCTAGAGAAGCTGAGAGCTGAATATGCCATCCTCCAAGAAATCACAACAACAGAGAAGAAAATCCTGCAAGACAAGGAAAGTAGTGCAAAGGCTGAGCTGGAGAATGTTAACAGTTTGTACATGGAGCTAAACAGTCGGTTTGAAACCGAAGTAACTGCATTTAAACATCAAGTAGAAAAACACCAGGAGGAGCTCATTTGTGTGAAAAATGATTTACAAAGAGCGAGAGACGATCTACTGCTGGCCGACACTCTGAGAGCCGAGGAAGAAGGTTTCCAACAACAACCTATCACAGTTTCCCAAGAGAAGGAAGAAAACTCACAGAACCAAGTTAAAGTATTAAATCAAGAGGTTTCTTCAGAGGAGGATCTCTCAGGAGAACCTTTACCAGGTTCTTCCACGGATCCAGAATCCTCAGAAGAGACCGAGGTCGCTGGAGAAACCATCCTGCAGGATTTGTACAATCCAGATGGTAAAAAGAAAAAGTCTAAAAATTCATTTTGGAAGAAGGTACGAAACACTCTGGGATGGAAGAAGCCAAAAAAGAAACAAACAAGTGAAGACCAACAAGAACGTGTCTAAAGTTCTTGATTTTGATATTTAGAGAAGGAGAAAGACGTGCAGGAGACGAACTGAGGACTGGAATCAAACGCATGGAGGTTGTAGCCTCTGTGAACGGGGCGCCATGCCACGCTCCGTCAAGACCAAATTTAAAAAGTTTTCCCCCCATTGACAAACTAGAAAATAGATCCCTTCCCAACCCAATTGGAAAAAATGTGGGCAGCACGGTGGTGCAGCGGTTACCGCTGCATCTTCACAGACACCATCTGTGTGGAGTTTGCATGTTCTCCCCGTGTTTGCGTGGGTTTTCTCTGGGTGCTCCGGTTCCCCCCACATCTCCTAAAACATGTCGGTCAGGTCAGTTGGTCACTGCAAATTGCCCCCAAAGATTTGAAGAAACCCCAAACACATGTGCAGCAGAGAGACTATATGGGCCACCTTCTGTCAAATTTTAATCGGAGTTTGATGGATGAGTGATTAATGACCCTAATTAAATAATTTTGATTCCCGGTCACATGATGCATTTGTAGCCATTTAGGTTAGCGTGTCTTTAATATCTTTTCTTTTTTCAAACTATTTATCCAACGATTTATTGTTCAGTGTTACCTCAGTTTAAATTCTACAGGCATAACCAAAATCATGAAACTATTTTATAAGTCTTAAGTGAAAATACGGTCTTGCCACTTCTTTTTGCAAACATGGTTGTTAATTTTTTTTCAGCTCATGACATGACAGCAGATTTTTCTGACATCAGCAACATTCTGACCGAGCAGAACAGCAGCAGCGAGTTTCCCTCCATGATCGCTAACTTCACTGAAACGGCTCCACGAGCTGAAGACACTTTAAAGGTTGGTCAAAACTTTAAAAAAATTTGGATCTCATTAAAAATTGAATTCTACTCTGAAATGAATCAAACTCATGTGTAATATTTTGTCTTAGTGTAATGTTTCACCTCTCTGCAAAACTTTGAGTCACTAAGCTTTATTCTGTTATTTAAACCCTTGCTATTTGATTTTAGAAGGGGAACAATGACTTTTTAATATAACAGAAACATAAAATCTAGTCTTTTTACATCTTTAAGATGACTAGAACAAGACTCACTGTGTACACTGAGGGCGATGAGTTCAGCCAAAAGTAAAACATTCCCAAACAGACAGCTGCACCGAGGCAGAGCCTCTCTTTGGAGATGCTCCAACCTTAACAAAAACCTCAACCTTAGCAAAATTAAATTCAATACATACTAGATTTCTCTGTAACTTTGTTCTTACCTGTGTGATTAGATGCGGTTTGTCCAACAGGTTCCATATTGACGTAAATTTCCTCCATCGCTTCAGACTCTGTGTTGGCTTTAAACATTGACTATAAAATCCACAGCAGTAGTGGAACTAAGTGGAAAACTGTGGGAAAGAGATGAGATGTCTGGTGTTCAACAAAACAAAAGGTAAACGTATTTTAGAGATAACGATCAAATAAAGAAATTCATGAGCGCAGATTCAGTATTAGTTTCTTAAATATCTTACACAACATAAAATTCTTGAAGGTTTCAATAGTTTCATAAGTTCATATTTGCTGATTCGGTTCTGTATCAATGAATATTTATTTATCCTTTTTCTTTATTTTCCTTCAGCTTGGTTAATCCTACTCATAATAAACACATTACACTTTTCCATGGGTGAAAAAATAATTGAATCTTTCCATCTTTAAGATGACACAAAATTAAAAATAGTTTTAAATCAGGGATATAAGGATGAAAAAATACATCTGATGTTGTGATGTTCTTGCTTCATCTTGCTCCTGCGGATGGCTGTGTCCAAAAATATTTCCTAAAGGCCAATAAATTATTGGAGCAGATGACTGGTTCCCTCCTTGGTCGTATGGGCCCAACAGTTTTACAGGTCTCATTCTGTCCTGATAACTAGTCACAGCCTTGCTCTCGGTAAAAACAACTATCATCTTTGTATTTTTCTTTCTAAATCCTCTTTTAACCCAGTTTCTTGTCCAGTAGCAGAAACACTTACATTAAGAAACCACAGGTGTTGAACTGAAATCCTCCTTTAGTCCAGAAAATGTAAAATACCTGAATTGCATTATTACAAAACTTCTATAACCGTTGGATCGAATAATTATGGAATTGTACGTATTTATTCATATTTTAAAGATATGTACTTTTAGGACAGCCATCTAGTCAAAACAAGCTGCATGAGCTGGCTAGTACTGTCTAAACTCAGTCACCATATCTTCTAAAACAGCCATGAGGCAGATCAACAGTTTGACAAACAGTTTGCTTTGTGAAGCACCGCCTCACTGGGAGGGAATCAAAAGGCTAACATGCCAATCAGGTGCAAGTTGGGCGGGTTAAAGTAAGAGAAACCCGATACTGCATTCAGAGCACGATGAAGACCAGCAAGCAAAATATCAGAGTTCAGGAGATACAAGATAGAAAATTTGACTGAATCAAGACATTGCCCAGAAGTTCAGACTGGGAAGCTAACTGGCACATTGCTAACTAAGTATGTGGAGCAGGAAAATAGACCGTATTTACTTTAATTTATGCAAACCAAATGCCTCAAAAAGATTCAATTACTGCAACATATAAAAGACAAGTGTAGTTACACCGTGTGATTTTGGCAAACAATATTCTTAAACTCATCCAAAATATTATTCTCCGTAAAACTTATTTTATTTTCTGCCTACAGCAGCAGCAGCAATATATTTGCTACATAGATTAAAGATTCACGGTCTCATTATTTGACATGGTTGTTCTGTTCAAAACCTTTTGGTTTGCTTGAGCAGAAGTGGTGTAGTGTCTGGGCATGTTAAAATGTTCAACTTTTACCACCTAAAATCCTCATTACTTTCAAATAGTTCACTTTTTATTTGATTTTACTTGTTGCATGGACTCAACTTAAATAGATTAACTTATAAAGCTTTTTTTTATATACATCCAAACGTTCCTGCCACTTGTTTAAGATGAGTACAAACAACAAGTCGATGATAATTAAGTGATGTTCGCTTGAACTTTTTTTTAAGTCTAATGTTTTATTTTACAGTGAGGAAGGCCGGAGTCTAGCTTTAGCAGATGGCTGAAGGCGTCTGATCCGCTTCAAACTCAGTACCTGTTTGCTCCAAGGCAAAACTTTGGTAAGGTTAAATTTAGTGGCTAAAGAAAGTCAGACGGTTTATTCTCCAATGTGAGAAATCCCTTGAGGTAGTCAGGTTTGTTGTTTGATCAGATCTTGTTAGTCAGTATGATTACTAATTAACGGTTGATTCTTTTGTGTCTAGATGCAATGTAATCATTCAATTCACAATTTAAGTTTTATTATGGGGATGCAGCAGATAAAATATTTCATTGATTCCTTTCATACAGTCTAAACTCCCTGAAAAAAAAAGACCTTTCAGAGAAATATAATTTTGATTGCTTTGAGTATAATGATATTTTACTTAATCTGACTGATATGATCTTCTTTAGCGCATACTGATGCTTCGCATTGATCATTTATAAGCTTATCAATCACAAGAGGTGTTGAACTGTCTGTTAGTGAACATTAGTGAACAGCATCATTAGGACCAAGGAACAAAAGCTGCAGATCATTTTAAAGGTAACAAAACAATTCACCATGTTATGAGCAACTCTTGGAGCATGGTTGTGTAGTGAGTATGTTTAATTTTAATTTTTAGGTAAAGTGTACCAATAGCAAACTTAGTCAATGTTATTATAAGTGGGGCTAGCTGTCAGAAGATGTAAGTAAGTCTCGGTGAGAGGGAGTATTTAAGAAAAAACACAAATTCACTGATTGAATTTTTGGCTGATATCCAGCATATATTTAAATTTGTGCAACAAACACCAAAAGAAAAAAATACTATATAAAAAACGGAATAGCTATTCAGTTTGATAAATATTTACACATTGAATAAATCAATATAAATCCAAGGGCACACATTAAAACATCAAATCTAAATAAATAATATGAATTATATTAGCTATTTTAATACAGACTGATGGTTCACATTGATCATTTAAAAGTTTTAATAATGAAAAATTAAAAAAAATAGAGGTGTATTATATTTTGTTAGTGAACACACTAAAGTGTGTAAGATAATGGGTGGAGGGAAAGCTGAAAGATACATATGAGCAACCTCACCGTGGCCTGTTTAGTCCCTGTCAGATATTGTTCAGAAGTACGTGTACAAATGAGGAACATTTACTGACATGTTTCACTCTAGCAAGTGTTACAGAAAAAAAATCTATAAGAGTTTAAAATTTAAGTGATGAAGGAAATCACAAACTCATAGTCAGCACTGACTAGTCGTGCTACCATAAAATAAAGCAGTAAAACAGTTAAAACTCTAGGCTTTCTGTAGAGGTATGTGTTCAGTCTTACGGGTGCGCGCACACGCACACACACACGCACACACACACACACACCCACACACACACACAGCGGCAGTGTGTGTTATCTGGTCAAAACAGGACCACATTAGTTGCCTACTCCCTGACACTGAACTCGGAGCCATTTATCTTATGGGGTCTCTGGTTACTGTTGCTGCACTTAGAGCATTGCGACTGTCAGGTTTGGGAAACTATCAGCCACGGTGCAGCACTCTGAGCAGATATATGATGGGGGAATGAAAAGTTGATGTGTGTGTCGCTTTATTTACTGTTTGTGGAGTGATAAATAGTCATGAGTGTTATGCTGCGTTGTAGATTCGGTGCGATACACTATAGGATTAAGCTTGAATGATTCAGAGTGCTGTGATACTCAGACTGATACTATGCACTTGTTGTTTTTCAGAGGATTTTCTTTTCTAAGTCCATTCACAAGGCAACAGGAGAAATAAGTGAGAATGTTTACTTGGTGCTGATTAGATCTTGTTTGCTGTTCACACCTTTTGTGTGATTCTAGTTTTTTCTTTCTATAAAGTTGGAGGAATACTGATTTCTGCAACTTTTTCCTCACTACTTCTTTTGTCAGTTTGCCTCAATCATTCAGTCATTCACACACTTTGAAACCTCAACAGAAGTGGTTTTCAGTTTCTAAGGCCTGGCTGAGGTGTCTGTGCTAACCTCATTAATTCAGCTTATTCTGGCCTAATTAATCTTTGTCAAAGTAATTACAGCTATCTGGAGTTACCGACATAGATGCAGCAATCTCAGATGTTTGTTGTGGTGTAAAAAGCTGATCCAATGCGAATTCAGTTTGCATTTAATTGTGGTGCAGAGGAGATTAATATCTTGAAGTTACAATTTGGTACTTTTAAATATTGATGCACCATATTATCAGCATTGTATCGGTATCTGCTGACATTAGCTGTAAAATTTAATATAACTCACAGATATAAAAGCCATTGTTTTGATGAACCAGTGACAATGAGTGTTTGAGTGTTGTCATCGTCTTAGAGAGAGCAAATGTCAAATAAAGGTGACATTAAACACAATGCAAGTTGAAAGTGTATCATTTTAACATTTGCATATGTTAGCTTGCTAAATTGATCAAATTAATGCAGTATTTTATTTCCACACTAGAGAAAACCATATAGTTTCAGTAAGTAGGTATAGGACCAAAATATCGGCATTGGTATCGGTTATTGGTTATTGGTTATCTGCCAAACGAGTTTTAGTAAATCAACATTTAGGCCAAAAATCCAATATTGTGCATCTCTAGTTTTAAATTAGATTTTGAGATTTATTTTAAATTGAGATTATAATCTCCACCTGGAAAACATGTCTATTTAAAAAAATGCTTCAGCCAAGTTAATTAGTCACTGGAGCAGCAGTGAGTTTTCAGAAATGCAGAATAATGGAAATATGAATCTGTAGTCACATTGGGACTAAAGAGGATTTAAAAAGGTTTTGTTTCCAGCTTCCTGTCTGCTGTCTAACACCTATTCTGCTCTCTTTTTGTTCCGCTCACTCACACATTCTCATTCATTTTTCACTGTTTGCTATCTCTCAAGCTGGTGGCTATACAAACTACTATGACCCAACTAATGGTCTAAAGCCACACCTGAACAGGTAAATTCAAACCGAAAGTAAATGTGACGGATGTTGCATAACTGATGACATCACAGCTCACCTGGTTTGTAGCTTTTTCCTTCAGAGCAACAGAACCAGGAAGTAGAAGCTCTGAGGTGAAATCAGAGGCAGGTTGATAAAATCTTCATGAGGAAGGAGAGAAGTTCTGATAAAAATGTGGAAATAAAACTTTAACTAAATATTTATCTTCAAACTAAAAAATTATTTTCCAAACTAAACATTTAATTTTCAAATCCAATATTTATTTTCTAAACTACATATTTAATGATCTATTTTCATGTCTAGTTGTTCAGTCAGACGCTCCATCATGTTGTCATGTTCCAGTTTTTCTCCACTCAGCAACAGATGGTGAACAGGATTTAATCCAGTTTAGTGTAATTGTCTTTCTTGCTACTAGTAGCAGAAGGTGCAACAATATGTAACATTGATCTTTAGTGAGTAAATCCTTGGTGTTTATGTCCAGCAGAAATAGAAGAGGCTCCATGGGGAGATCTGTCCTTAGAATGTCCTCAATCTCCTGTTTCATTTCCTCCCAGAAGGTCTTTATTTGTGGTCAGTCCCAGAAGACGTGTGTGATGACCGACCATTCCACAAATTCCTCCAACATCTATCTGTGGTTGGAATCCTGGAAATGAAACTTTTTAATGGAGTTCAATTAAATCTGGTTTTTACTTTCCAGTCAAACTCTTTCCAGATTTGGTTTCCAATCCATTTATGGCACAAAAATGCACAGAAGAAAACTCCACTCCGTGTTTTATCAATCTCCAGTTCAGTCCAGTAAATTGATGCTCTCAGTTTTCCCATCAATCCACCAATGGAGACACCAAACTGTTCACAGCAGCACATAAAGTTCAGCCTGCAGCAGAAACAATCAGCTGATTGGACCCACAGTACCGGTGCTGCTACGGCCTGACATGAGAAGTCTTCCACTTTAGCTACAGCACATTTGGTCAGCTGGTTTTATCTCTGTATGCTCTGTGCAATGGCTGTGTGGTGGGAATGATCTTTAACTAAAAGTGAGACTCAGCTTCCTCTGCCTCTCTGCAAATCTTTTTTAGCTGCTGTTGCCAACAGCAGACATGGCTCAGTTTAATGTGCCATGTCTGCACCATGTTGGACGAAGAAGAGAGGAAAATATTCTGCTTCTCTGACCTGAAGAACAGGCCTTCTGATGGTCGGCATTTTATTACCAATTTGGTCATAAAAACGATAATATTTTTATAAAGACCGTCACCGGTTCTGTAAGAAGGAATGGACCAGAACTCCAGCAATGTATCATGAGAACCTTGTGGAAGGAAACCAGAACATTTGACCCAAATTAGACTGAAGGAAATTCTGACCAAACCTGAGGAGATGGAAGCAAACTTCTGAATATTAAGTTATGAAACTGTCTCCAATATATATTTTTATATAATTATTCTCTTTCTTATTTCTGAATCATGAGGCTTTTCACATTCCTGGGTAAAAGTTACTCAAGACATCAAAATGTACAAATAATATGAATTCTGATTGACTAGAAGTTACCTGTGGAAAACCACAAGGGTCAGAACTGGGTCCTAAACTTTTCTTACTTTACATAAATGATTTATGCAAAGAATCTAATTTGTTAACATTTACTTTATTTGCTGATACATTATTTTGATCTGGTCAGTTTGGAGCAGCAACAGTTTAATGGAAGGAGAATTACAAATATTAATGATGAGACAAAAATTTCAGGTAGAAGTTCTGAATAAAACAGAAAATATGAAGATTTTCCCACTTTAGGCTTCAAAGCATTGACCTCTGACCTTCATGGGATGGGAATGTTTTACTTTAAATCAGGACTTTCTGAAAGGCAGAGTTGATGAAAAAATTTTTTTAATGCAAATATTTAAATTTGAACAGGAAAAGAACAGAATGATCAGCAAATGAACCAAATGCAGAAGAAAAATGTTTTTATTTAAAACACATGAAGAAAAACTGCAGCAAATTTACAAAAGGAAGATTTAATATTCAAATCTGACATGTTGAGAAAAATAGGAGCCGATAGAAACAGAAAATGATCAGTGATTGAGAAAA
Source organism: Xiphophorus maculatus (assembly GCF_002775205.1). NCBI lineage: Eukaryota > Metazoa > Chordata > Actinopteri > Cyprinodontiformes > Poeciliidae > Xiphophorus > Xiphophorus maculatus. The sequence goes on from NC_036450.1 coordinate 5,027,691, forward strand.
ACTGATCAACATTTCAATGAAATCTGATGAATGAAAGGAAAAAATAAGAGAAACAACATCTTGATATTCATTGTGAAGCTTTGACTGGAAACAGACAGAAAAACATGTGGATCCTGGAAAAATCCTGGAATAATCCTGGAATAATCCCAGCTTCCATCTTTAAAGGACTGGAAGAAGAAAAAGTTTCCAAGGACTCAATCAGAATTGTTTCACCAAGAAAAAGATTGTAGAGACTGAACTATCTGTTCAACAGTGAGAGAGTTTCTCTGACAGGAGGAAAATCTTTAGACTCTTTAGACTCAACTCAGCACAGAAACACTGAGGAACCAGAACTGGACCAGAACCTAAATCCAGGAATCAGAGGTTCAGTGAATGTGGTGTTGAAGGTGTGGAGGAGGATCAGTGAGTCAAAGGAAACTCTGTAGAAGGACAGAATGCCAGCAGGACAGTCCACATACACTGCTACTCTGTTAGAGACAGAGGAGGAGGAGAGACGAGTTTCTAATTTATTGTGTCAGACAGAGTAACCATCATCAGAGCATCTCAGCCTCCAGGAATGATCATTCAATCCAAACAAACAGTCTCTACTGTTTCCTTTCCTCCTGATTCTTCTGTAACTCACTGATATATCAACTGTTCCTCTCCACTCGACCTCCCAGTATAATAATTTTTTAAATAATAAACACGTTATATTATTAAAAACATGACAAAATAATGATGGTAAAGGGCCGCACTAGGGTAACTCGGGGAATCTCATCTGTCCGTGTATCAATCAACTCCAAACCATTTCTCTGTTCTGTCACAATTATCGATTTATTCCATTTTGATTATCAGGCTCCAAATTTGCAAGGACTGACCGCTTCCTAATGCACACAAAGCCAGCAGACCAGTAACCTTCCCATTCAAACTTAAAGATGTCACGTTCACATCGACACGCCCACCACCCAGGTGTCAAAGCTCCTGTCATATCAATAATGACTTATTTCACTCATATGGCTCTTACAGAGCCTCAGTGAAAACGTGTTTATGATTATTAACTGTTTGGTGCAAAAAACTGAATGAAAATCGATTTTTTTACTGCATGTTTATGTCTATTAAGGCTAAAATGGAACGGCACTGAAAGCAGCACTTAAAACCATTCAAACAACCAGCACAACAGAGACACAATCAAAACTGTCAGATGACTAATTACCCCGTGATAATAACTCAGAAATATAGTTTGGATGTATTTTTATTTCTTTCCTTCTTACAGACAGTTTCTGTTTATATCATGGGTTTGTGGTGCCTTTCTGTCCTCAAGAAAGATATAAAACTTCCGATATGTCACAATGAGATATTAACATTCATGGAAAAACCTTACATAACCTTAGGCCACCGTAAGAAAGGCTTACAGTATTCAGTTATGCCGCATAACTGATCAGTACAGAATTGCGAGGGAACGCAAAAGAAAAATTTTTCCCCATGTCCCCTAAGGGCTCCGTAGTTCAACAGTGAGAGAGTTTCTCTGACAAGAAGAAAATCTTTAGACTCAACTCAGCACAGAAACACTGAGGAACCAGAACTGGACCACCAGACTGTAAATCCAGGAATCAGAGGTTCAGTGAATGTGGTGTTGAAGGTGTGGAGGAGGATCAGTGAGTCAGAGGAAACTGTGTAGAAGGACAGAACGCCAGCAGGACAGTCCACATACACTGCTACTCTGTTAGAGACAGAGGAGGAGGAGAGACTAGTTACTATGTTATTGTGCCAGACAGAGTAACCATCATCAGAGCATCTCAGACTCCAGGAATGATCATTCCCTCCAAACAAACAGTCTCCACTGTATCCTTTCCTCCTGATTCTTCTGTAACTCACTGATATAAAAACTTCTCCTCTCCACTCGACCTCCCAGTAACATCGACCAGTCAGACCAGTTCTACACAGCAGCTGAGGATCATCAAATCTGTCTGGATGATCAGGATATGATTGAAGGTCTTTCACACGTGTCACCTTCCTGTTGTCTTCAGACAGTTTGATGAATCTGTTCACTGTGTTTGTGTTGATGGTGAGTTGACAGGAATCTGATGGAGAGAACAAACACAATCCAGCTGCAGTTATTGATCATTTATTGACACTTTGATGATGACTCCTGAATGAGTGATGTGACAGTTTGAAGATGGTTGAATGTGAGCTGCTTTGTTGTCATGAATCAGATGAAAAACACACTTACATCTCCATGGACCTGGTGTCAAGAATGGGACTCCAGCAGGCTCCACCCTGAAAGGAGGAGGGGGGTCAGACCATCAGTCTCTTTCAGCAGCAAACATGGACATTACATGTCTCTCAGACACACATTGTCCTCCACTGAGACAGGAACAGTCCAACATTCGGATTGCAAACTGCAGTGGATGTAGGAAGGACAGTTGGTGCTGCTGCAGCACAACTCATTTCTCCAAACACAGGAAAAGCTCCAACAGAGAGGAGAAAGGAAATCCCTCAGTAACAACCTGAAGAAACTCACTGAAGCCTAAAAGGACATCAGGAAACTAAGGAAACATTTCTGGAAGCTCAACCTGATTTAATAATCAGCAATAAAATACAATCAATCTAAACTCTGACACAACACCTGGATACCTGTTCCATCCACACTCCCACACACAGATGAAGGAATGAAACACTAAACAGCCCTGCTGCTGAAAACCTGCTGTGGCCTCACTGTAATATCCAGAAATACAAACATTAAAAAGGAGAAGCTGCATCACATTCAACAAAGAGTTCAACAAGAATCAAAGATTTGATCTCTGAGCTCAGACTCACAAACCAGGGAGAGGCTTCCATCATCACACACCTCTGACAAACACCTCCAACCTTTCAGCACTTCCTCTACCAACCAACACCACCAGGTGGCGCTGCTGCACACATTTACAATGAGACCAAGAAGAAGAAGCAGCATCCTGAATCCAGCAGCTGCAGTAATGGCTTGTTAAAGTGTCCAAGGAGCATCTGGAACCAGAACCAGCAGATCCAACAGTCCAGAGAGTCTTTGTTTGCATCTTTCCTCTCAGATTTCCAAGCTGCTCTGAGAGGGAAATGACATCATCATTCTACTGATGATGTCACGCTCTGATGTCACTGATCAGGAGCTGCTGGACTTGTACATTTCCAGCATGGAGGACAGAGAAGATCTCAGCTCTGATGAGGAGCTGGCCTGCCTTCAAACTGATTCAGGGTCAAAGAAATATTTCCAGATGAAGTCAGACTAAAATGTTGGATTGTCCTGCTGTTGCAATCAGAGGCCAAGAAGAAGCTTCAAGTTCTTCTCCTGTTCAGCTCTACGTTCCTGTCAGAGACTTCAGCTCCTCATGAGGAGAACAACTAAAGCCTGGAACAGACTGACACTAACATCCTGACATCTCATCCCTGAACAAAGCTTTGCAGCATCAAGGTGACTCTTAGCGCCATATATGGACAGATTTCCTCTAAAGGGGGCGGAGCCTGGATTGGAGGAACCAGCAGCAGCTTCCAGGAACAAACCTTGGGAACCTCTGGAGGAGAACATGGAGATGAGATTCCTGCTTTAATCAGTGGATTCATTGATAGAAAACATGACGACTGAAATATCTGAGAGCTGCAGCTCCATTTTCTACAGATCTGCTGGAACATCAGATAGAAATGAAGAATTTCATCATTTCACATCAAATCTGTTCATCTTCCACAGAAACAACTGAATTATTGACCTGAACTGGTTCTAAAGGTCTGGATGGTAAAAACATCCATTGTTTTTATGTCTCATTAGTTTCCAGAAAGAGTTGAAATGTTTCAGAAGCTTTTATCCAGCAGCTCAGTAAAGATCTCTCCTCTTTCCAACCTGATTTAGTCCATGAAGCAGAACATCTCTGCTGCTGCAGCAACAGGAGGAAACTTCTCCAGCTCTCAACTTCTACACTCTGACTGCTTGGAAACAGATCAGGGAGGAACAGCCTTTTCTCCAGGCTGCCTCCTCCTGACTCTAGCGCCACCTACTGGCTGTTCACCAGAGGTGGAGAAAGAACTCAAACAATGTACTGAAGTAAAAAGTACAAATAAACAGACAAAAATGTTCTCTAGTAAAAGAACCACATTAACATTTTTACTTGAGTAAAAGTAAGAAAGCATGAAAAATATGTTTAATATCTGCTGAAGTTGTTTTAAAACCTGACAAACGAGCCTCATGGGAACCAATATTCTAATTTATTGAATATGACTGTAAATGTAAATATGAGATGGAGATTATTCACATTAATTCAGTAACCAGGATGTGGAGGAGTTTAACGTTACTGGGACATTCATGGCAGGAGACGCTGCGCTCCATGCGCCCCGACCGCAGTAATCAATGTTACTGCCAGTTCAGCTGCTTACAACTATTTAATTGTTTTATTTATTGCAGTCGATTTAAACTAGAAGCTTGGTAAGATTACATAAAACTTCTCTAACCTAAATCAGTTTAACACCCAAAACTCAGACAGCGTTTAGCAGCTTAACTTTCCTCGATATGTTTTTCAGATTTGATGGTGAATTTTTGAAAGCTAGCAGTTCATGATATCAGGGAGGCAAAGGCGGCACCAGAATCATTGATTACTTTCAAACTAACCAACAAATCAAAAAGCGCAAAGCGACTTGGATGTAACTTGTAAGGCAACGCTTTATAGAAATGTAGTGAAGTAGAAAGTACAGATACTGTAAAATGTAGTGGAGTAAAAGTTCCCACCATTAAATCTACTTACGTACAGAAACATGAAAAATGTCCTTAAGTTCAGTAACAAAGTTCTTGTCCCAACAACCAGGATCAGGTGAAGGACCTCTGCAGTCCCATGATGCTTCCTCTCCCTCTTCTAAACCATCTGATGGGCTGATATCATCCCTCTACTTTATCAATAAAATGTTTTTCTTTCTCTTATTACGATTCCATTATTTATCCTATATGTGACGTCAGAGCTGTGGATCTGGAATCTGATTGGTCGGATGGATATTTCCCTGGTTTTCCAACATGAAGGGTCTCTGCCTTTTTCCAAGACGTTGGGAATTTTTCCCAAACTTTATTGAACAATCCCAAAAGCTTTCCCAACTACTGAAAACCTAAACACATTAGTCTTTTCTTGGATCTGTCTAAAAGGTCTTATTATTGTTTTTTCATTTCTACCACAGTCAACAGAGCACAATTCTACTTTTTCACCATCATTCACTGCAATTCTTCATTTCCTCTGGAAAACAAGGGATTTCCATTCTCTCCTGATTCCTTTCATTCTTTGGACCATTTTCCAGATGTCGCCCCCTGGTGGAGATCAAACTACTAAATGGATGAAACTGTTAAAATTCTCACTTTCTTTCTTTGCCTCATGAATAGTTTTCTTCACTTTTTATGTAATTTATATTTTATTAAATCCTGAAAGTTGTGAGTTTTGTTTAAAATCTAAAGTTCTTTATTTTTCTCTCCCATAACTTTTAAACATCCATCTGACCAACATGGAGTTACTTTTCTTCTCATCTTTGCTTCTTGGGGCTGATTGGTCTGGAGCTCCATCAAATATTGTTTTAAAGTCCTTTCTGCCATCAGTAGATCATCATGGAAATCTAACTGAACTTCTTTCATTAATTTAGTCAGAGTCCCTATTAAACTATTAAACCCATCCCACTCTTTAATTTTCCTTGTGAGCCGTTCTTAGTCTGGAGAATATTCCAGAAAACTGGGTAATGATCTCTGCCTCCAGATGAGGCGTCTAAATATTTAATGATCAAATTAAACATTCAGCTTCAAACTAAATGTTTCCCAGCAGACTGACTAAAGACATTTCTCCCTCTTCCTCCTCTATCAGACCTTCTCTGCTCCTGCAGCAGGTTCCTCCATACCTGAGAGCTTCCAGTCTCCAGAGTGGATCCTTCAGTTCAGCCGACAGCAGCTTCACTCCTGAGTCTCCTGGATGATTGTAGCTCAGGTCCAACTCTTTCAGATGGGAGGGGTTGGAGGTCAGAGCTGAGGCCAGAGAAGCACAGCCTTCCTCTGAGACCAAACAGCCTGATAAGCTGCAGACACACAATTCATCACATGATGAGAACATGAGAACATTGAGGTAGAACCCAAGGTCTGAACTGATCGCTGGCGGATGGACGGATGGACGGATGGACGGATGGACGGATGGATGGATGGATGGATGGATGGATGGATGGATGGATGGATGGATTGATTTGTAACATGTGGAATAAATATGAAACTCAAGCAACTGCTGGGATCTGTAATAATGTTTCTTTTTGCTCCTAAGATGCAGCAATTTGTCAAGTGCCCAGAGTTACCTGAGAGTTTCCAGGTTGCAGTTTGGACTCTTCAGTCCAGCAGAGAGAAGCTTCACTCCTGAATCCTGCAGGTTGTTGTTACTCAGGTCCAGTTCTCTGAGACTGGAGGACTGGGAGCTGAGAACTGAGGACAGAGCTTCACAGCTTCTCTCTGAGAGGTTACAGCCACTCAGTCTGAGGAGACAGAGAGAAAAATATGTTATTTAACAATTCTTCAAAATGTGTCTTTTTTCCAGTCAACAATGTTCCTCTTTACTGATTTAAGGGACTGTTTTATATATAATTATGTTGCCTTTTGTTGTGAACTGGTTCAGTCTATAGATGGGCCTCCAGCCATGAAGGACTGAACTAAAGGCAACAAGGAGGCTGGCAAGAGAAATATTAAATTCCTCTATGAACTAAATTAATCCCATGTCAGTTTTAACAGAAAGAGTCCAATGAAGCCTGAGAATCAAATTGCTCAATAAAAGGTTTGTATTAAAAAAAATCATTTTTTATTTGAGAAAAAAATTACAACAAAACTAATGTGGGAAATAATAGAAACAAATTTGCTCCTAAAACAATCCAAAAACAAGCATTAGCCAAACATTAAATACAGTGAAATTTAACCCAGTATTTAAATGAAAGAGTTCTGAAAACACCCCACCAACCTGACACTAAAAGTTACTAAACACATAGAAAACAAACTTTCAAAAGTCACCACAATTAAAACTGCATTCATAAATATCACAACATTGAACGGCCCTCCAAATATGTTTTAAACATTTTGTTGGAATAGGATGGGCCACCAATATGTTACGATCCTCATGTCATCACACAGAACTCACAAAATACAAAGTCCAGACCAGATGATGTTTTTAACAAAGAGGTTTTATTAAACCCAAGTCTGGACACAAAGTGGTTCTGGCAGTCTTGGTAAAATAAAAGAGTGAGAGAACGAACAAATAAGGCAGCAGTTGGCCGTCGGATTCAGGCCGCTGTGGGGCTCATACTGATTCTAATCTAACGTTCATAATAGTTATCTCTTCTTTCATTTCTAATTATTTATTATTCTTTCTACTGATACAGTGAACCCTCGCTATAACGTGGTTCACCTTTCATGGCCTCGATGCTTCACAGAGTTTATTGTGCAGTTATTTTTTTTCACACTGCATTGTGTTCTGCGTCCTGATTGGCTAAACAGTCTCCGCGTTTCTTCTCTAGCTGTAACGTTAATAACGTTACGGCATTAAAATGTACGTAATACAGCTTGGGAAATATTGGCAAATGTTTTTGCCCAGAAGAAAAAGGAGCGACAACAAGTACCGATAACTATGTTCTTCTCTCGAAAAAACACACCTGCACCGCGGGCTTTAGAAGAAAAAGACACTAGAGAGCGGAGTCAGGCCGCAGCGTCACAGTCAGAGGAACAGTGAAATATGCAAGTCACAATTTGTCTTACTGTACTTCCTATTGGTGATTAAAATGATTATTTTACTGTACTTATTAGTAAGAAAGAGTTCTATTTGTTAAAAAAATGCTTAGGCTTGGTTTCAAAGTAGAGTATTTAATTATGCTGTATAATAATTGTAAAAAATAAAGATAACTACTTCACGGATGTCACCTATCACGGGTTCTTTTCGGAACGCAACCCCCGCAAATGACGAGGGTTCACTGTACACTCAAATTCAAATTAAAAAACAGCTTATTGATCCCAAAAGGAAATAAAATCTTGTTGTGACTCATATTAATTCAAATTCTTCAAAGGGTTATTTTAGATATTAATGACTGTTTAGCTTAAAAGATCTCTTGTGGTCTGTATAACAGTGAATTTCAACAAGGTTCTGACTTTATATTATATATATATTCTAGATAAATTCCTCTACTTGTTTCTCTGAATATAGATGATTATTTTAATATGTTGCTCATCCTCTTCCTGTTACTGAAACATTTCCACTTATTCTAAAATCTATAATTGCTCTCAGCCATATCTCTTCAATGCCAATAATATCTGTTGATGTAATTTATCTGAACAGTCTAACTTCCTGTCCATCAGCCAATTTAAAAGAAATGTAAAAAGTTACAACAGTTAAAGTTATACCATATAACAGCCAGGATGTAATAATTATTGAGTTTGTTAGGAGCAGTTCTGGTTAGAAAGTCTAACAACTGCAGGATGAAGGATCTGCAATAATGCTCATTTGTGCACCTAGGATGCAGCAATCTGTCATCTATCCAGAGTTCCACTATCAATGGAAGAATGACCGCAGCCTTTCTAAATACCTCTCTTCTTGGTCCTTTCAGCCTGGAGTAAATGAAAACCAGCAACGTTTATGTGTAGAGATTTGTTAGCCACATGTTAGTGATAGGATGCCACTTGTTGCACATCCTGTTGATGGTATTCACTGAGTTCCTGAGGGTAACCCATTCTTTCACAATTGTTTGTAAAAATAGGCTGCATGTCTAGAGGCCATGGAAGTTATTGGAGCATCTGATTCTGATCATCTGGATGGTTGGTCAAATACTTTTGACAGTATAATGTATCTCTGCTAGGCAGTGATGTCAGTAATGCGTTACTGACGTCGGACCACTTTTTCAGTAGCGAGTAATCTAACGCGTTGCTATTTCATATCCAGTAGTCAGACTACAGTTATGTATCGAAATCACTTTGCATTACTGTGTGTTACTATTTTCTTTTGGAATTTAATTTTATTTCCTCTACGCGTCTTGTCAAGTCATTGCCGTTTTTATGCGACAGTATCAGCAGCGACAGAAATGTAAACAATGGAGGGAAGAGGGAGACGCGCATTTTGTTGGTAGAAAAACAGGAACTATTTTGAGTTTCTGTCGCCAAGTCCAATTATTATAAGCGACTGTGGCCTTTTTTTTTTTAAGTCGCTTGCAAATTTAATGAGATTTAATGGTTTGCGCTTTTTGGGCTCATTTTTTAACGTGAAGTTGCTCATTTGGGCTTGGAAATAAGCAGAAATAAACCCCAGAATGTGTCTGACCTCCAATTAGTTTTAGTCAGGCTCTCCCTGTCCATCATTTCCTGGATGATCCGTCCTGCTGTGTCTTTGTTAATGTCAAGTTAATATATTACCTGTCAATCACGTTGAGTTATCCAGAACATTGGAAACATCGAGACTAATCTGAACAGCGCAATAAACAAGAAAACAGCCACGAATGAATGAGTTGTGCAACTAAACGCCATTATAATTATTAATAATAAGATAAGTGTCACAAATCTTTGCAGGAGCCATCTGAATTGTGGAGCTGCAGGAGGAGCTCTGTGCTCTGACACCAAACTCAGGGCCATAACTCACAACCTGGAGGCTGGTGGGGTGGAGGGGGGTTAAAATCCTTCTTAGAGTTTTCCAGACAATAGTGGACCACACAAAAACATGCACAAATTACTAACGTTTTTTTTGTACTGTAACCATTAAAAAATCTCCCCTTCAGTTCAACCTTATAAGTGGAGACACATTGTTGATGTTACCATTATAAAATAGCTTACAATTAAGTATTGGTAAAGATCAATGTCATTTTCACAGCGTTGTTGTTAGCAGCTGCTGAAAGTAACTAAAAAAGTTACTTTTAATGTAACTTAGTTACTTTCCAAATCAAGTAATCAGTAATCTAACTGAGTTACTTTTTCAAGGAGTAATCAGTAATCAGATTAAAGTTACTTTTTCAAAGTAACTATGCCATCACTGCTGCTAGGAGCTAGTAGACAGAAATCTGGTTTCACCAGGATTGAGAACATTTTACCTGAGAGTTTCCAGGTTGCAGTTTGGACTCTTCAGTCCAGCAGAGAGAAGCTTCACTCCTGAATCCTGCAGGTTGTTGTTACTCAGGTCCAGTTCTCTGAGACTGGAGGACTGGGAGCTGAGAACTGAGGACAGAGCTTCACAGTTTCTCTCTGAGAGGTTACAGACACTCAGTCTGAGGAGACAGAGAGAAAAATCTGTTATTCAGCAAATCAGAAATATTTATTTCTTTATTTCCAGTCAAGAATGTTATTCTTGGAAAGATTGAAATGACTTTTTACTTCACATATTTTTATGTTGACCTTTATTGTGAACTGGATCATTTTGTAGATGGTTCTCCTGTCTTGAAGGATTGAACAACAGACAACAAGGAGGCTGGCAAGAGAAATATTACAATCCACCATGAACTAAATGAATCCAGTGTCAGTTTTAACAGAAAGAGTCCAGTGGAAATCTAGGCTGAATAACAGCATCAGAGCTGGTTTGAGGGAAAACACCAGCTTCAAGCAAAGCAGAGAGAATCTCAGATTTCATCTTTCACTTTTTAACTGCTTGGATACAGAGATGGAAAACTGAGCAGCAACTGACAAAAGCTGTTCCTTTGAGCAACAAGCTAACTATTTAGCTTCAAACTAAATGTTTCCCAGCAGGGACTTCCGGTTATGGCGTCTTACTGAGAAGCTGCTGGGCTCTGAGCTCCGACCAATATATCCTGCATTTAGATATCTAGACCACTGCTAAGATATTTTCCGTACGAGCAAACTCCCTGGGATTCAATTCAACCTGCCAAGATGCCGAGTTAACAAATTAAAAGCGAAAACAACCAGCAAAGAGGGATCCGACGCTGGAAGCGAAGCGGAAACCGATACATGGAGGAGGCTAACGCTAGCTCCCTGACCTCTGAAGCTAACCTCCTGGAAGCTATCCAAGCCTTGAAAACTCACTTTACCAGGCAACTACGGGAGATTATAACTTCAAATCAAGAAATTAAAGACACAGTTGGAGTTTCCTCGAGAGGTTTACCTCTGCAGAATCCCGCATTAGCAACCTGGAGGACGGCGTCGCCTCGTTAACAGGCAAAGAAGCGACCATACAAAAGAAAACCCAGGATCTCGCTTTGAAGGTGGACGAGCTTGAAAACAGAAGATCCAACCTGAGACTCGTGGGTTTACCCGAGAAGACAGAGCAAGGGGACATCACTGCTTTTCTGCAGACCTGGCTGATGGAGGTCCTGGGGCGGGACGCGTTTCCATCCCCCCCATTATCGAGCGGGCCCACAGGCTGCAGGGCCAGAGAGCTCCAGGCCGCCCGCCACGCGTGATCATCGTGAAATAACTAAACTATCAAGACAAGATGAGGGTGATGACTGCAGCCCGTCTGAAAGGAAAGGTGATGTACAACGGCGGCCATGTGATGTTCTTCCCTGCTATCCGCGGATGTAGTGAAACAACGGAAACAAAACGACCGGGTGAAACAACAACTCCGTAATCTGAATATAAACTTTGGACTGATATTCCCAGCAAAGATGAGGATTTTCCACCGTGGTAAAAGCTTCCTCTTCCACACGCCAACGGAGGTGGAGAAATTTATACGGGAAACAAAACAAACTGACGGGTAACCACATTTACACGCTAGATGGCGCCAGCGAGGTTTAATAAGGATCAATACTCCAATTGATCGGTGATCCTGGACAATACACATTTCCACTAAGTCTCCCCCTCTTAGCGGTGGGGAATAAGTTTTAGATACCATGGTCGGGGTTCGCAGTTTAAGGTTGAGGTGCGAGTTGTTTAAGTAAACATTTTTTCTGCTCCTGTTGTTCTGGGATCAGTAGCAAAGCCAAGTCACAGAATAGAGGGGAAGGGGAGGTGGAGATTCCCACTGGTGGGAAATCTCAGGAAAGTCTTTTGTGTTTGTAAATGTTCAGTGTTCTCAAGGTGCAATGTTCTTCAAGTTGTACATTTCAAGTTCCTACAGTTGAGACAAAAAACAGAAAGAGCTGATAAATGGACATTAAGCAGATGAGAACTGAGTCCATTGTTGATGTGATTTCCTGGAATGTAAGAGGCCTTAGGAAATTGATCAAACTCAAAAAAGTAATGAATTGACTTAAACAATATCATCCAAAAGTGTTTTTTATCCAAGAAACACATTTACTTACAAACCAAGTTGCACGTCTAAGAAGAAGATGGACAGGTCAAGTATTTTCCAGCTCATTTTCTCCACATGCTGGGGGCGTGGCAATTCTTCTTCATAAATCTTTACCTATATGTATAAAAAGGACCATCATAGATCCTGCTGGGAGATTCATAATAATCCAAGCCTCACTGATGAAACAGAACTTAATTTTGGTTAACCTGTATGGTCCTAATATAGATGACCCTGATTTCTACAATAATTTGTTTCTCTCTATTACAGCTTTACACGGTGATGTGATCTTTGGTGGAGATTTTAACTGTACTTTAGATCCTAATCTCGACCGATCATCGGGTTTAGATTTGTCCCACCCTAAAAGTAGACGGGTTATACAACATTTTATGTCTGACCTAAACTTAAGAGATATATGGAGAGTACAGAATCCAACAAAGAAATAATATTCTTGCCACTCAACTACCCATAATAGTTATAGCTGTATAGATTATTTCCTAATTTCAAACTCCTTGGTTACCAGAATTAAGAGTTGTGCCTACAAAAGCATATTGATCTCCAAACACTCACTATGCATGCTTAAATTTTCACCCTTAATTGCGTTTAGACATAATCCTATTTATTGATTAAAACCCCACTGGTTGCAAATACCCACATTTCTGAAATATATTGAGATAAATATTGATGATTACTTCAGCCTTAATAAATCTGAGACTACAGCATCTATTAGATGGGAAACCTTTAAGGCTTTTATACGGGGTCAGATGATAAGGTACACAAAAAATAAAGCTAATAAAATATCATGGAGATGCTAAAACTTGAAGAACAAATAAAAGAGACTGAGCTGGAGATAAATCTAAAGGGTTCTAAAGAAAAGCAACAAGAACTGCTAATATTGAGAGCAAAATATGACAAACTATCTACTAACAAAGCTTCATCAGAGATATTCAGATTGAAACAATCCTACTACAATCAGGGAGAGAAGGCAGGAAAACTTCTAGCGTGGCTCATTAAAGCTTTGCAGAATGAGAGGGCAATAAATGAAATTACAACTGCAAATGAAAACACTACTGATCCTCAAAAAATTAATGATCTCTTTAAAGATTATTACTCAAAATTATATACGTCTAAAGGGCACAAACCACAAGCATCACTTGACTCCTTTCTTAATTGTGTAAACATCCCCACACTTAGTGAAACAGCTAAATCAGAACTGGATATGCCAACATCTATAGATGAACTCTCAAATGCAATAGATAAATTAAAATCAGGAAAATCACCTGGTCCAGATGGGATTCCTTTGGACCTATATAAAATATTTAAAAACAAATTATTGCAGCCCCTGTATAATATGCTATTGGAAAGTTATACCATTAAAGAATTACCTCCTTCCTTGCGAAATGCGATCATAACAGTTCTACCTAAACCTGGGAAATCTCCCACTAGATGTGAATCTTTCTGACTAATCTCACTTATAAACTCTGATGCCAAAATAATATCTAAAGTTCTAGCAATCAGGCTTGAGAAATTTTTACCATCCCTTTCTGACCCTGATCAGAACGGATTCATAAAGGGGCGGCAAGTTCACCACGGTATCCGTCATGTTCTGAATATAATTCATGCTAAATATGAACATCCTGATACAGCTTTGCTTTCACTTGATGCAGAAAAAGCATTCGATAGAGTGGAACATAATTATCTCTACAAAGTTCTCTCTCAATTCGGTTTTGGTAGTTATTTCATAAACTGGATTAAAATACTTTATAATAAACCCTCTGCCTCAGTTATAACTAATAACATTGTATCTAAATCATTTAATCTAGGTAGGGGACACGTCCAGGCTGTCCCCTCTCACCCTCCTCTTTGTTCTGGGAATTGAGCCACTGGCTATTGCCATAAGGAAAAATCAAAACATACATGGTGTCAGAATAAAAAATATTGAATCTAAAATTGGACTATTTGCCGATGATATTATTTTAATGTTGTCCAGTCTAAATTGCTCAATCCCCCAACTACTTAAAACTATCATTGAGTTTAGTTATATTTCTGGTTATAAACTTAACAAATCTAAATCCGTCATCCTATTTTTAAAACAGGCTGAAAGAAATAATCCTCCAATTCACACAACATTTCAGGTGGCAAAGGACAGCCTTACTTTCTTAGGCATAAAAATTACTCCAAACATAGATGATCTGGTTCGGGCAAATTACACGTCGGTGGTTAATTCAATAATGGAATCACTTGATAGATGGTCTACCTTACCTATATCTATGATTGGCCATATAAATATTCTCAAAATCAACGTTCTCCCTAAATTCCTATATCTTTTCCAGGCTATCCCTCTTAATCCTCCTGACAGTTTTTTTACAAAAAGTCAAACCATCCTAAATAACTTCATTTGGAACAACAGACGAGCCAGATTACGTTTATCATTATTATATCTTCCATATGACAGAGGAGGGCTCGGTGTGCCAAATTTCAAGTGGTATTATTGGGCTGCTCAGCTCTCTAGTGCATCCTGCTGGTTTTCAGCAACTGATCTGTCGTGGGTAAATATAGAAAATATAAATACCACTCCTTTATCCCTAAATTCATATCTATACTCAAGGAAATGCAAAGAGTTATTAAAAAATACTTCAAACCCATTTGTTAAAAACACTATCCGAGTATGGTATGATGTACATAAATTCAAAATGAAATACCAACACTATCCCAATTCTCCCCAATCTGGGGGAACATGACATTTGAACCAGGTAGGAAAGACATGGGTTTTAAAACATGGTATGCTAAAGGTTTATGCAAAATTTCAAATTTATTTGATAAAGGGATTATGATGAGTTTTGAAGATTTGAAACAAAAATTTGACATTCCAACTAAACATTTTTTTAAGTTTATGCAAATCAGAAGTTTTGTCTTGGGTACTCAAAAGTCTCTAACATTACCTAGTCTTACTTCTATAGAAGAACTGGCAACAAATTGCCATTTGAAGAAGGACCTAATATCCTGCTTTTATAACATCATCAGAGACAGAATCCCAGACATCCTCACAACACAAAACACTGGCGTGGTGTGAAGACTTGAAATGTAATATATCAGTAGAGGAATGGCAGAGGGCCTGTCTGAAGGCACAGACACAATCTATTAATACTCAATTTAAGTTAATCCAATACAAATGGTTGATGAGAACATATGTTACTCCAACATTACTAAATAAATTTAATTCCAACATTCTGGATACATGTGCTAAATGTGGAGATAAAGACAAATTGATTCACTGCCTTTGGGAAAGTCCTGAGATTCAGAATATTTGGAAGGAGGTTTTGGATAAAATTTCACTTATCGTCGGTACCAAACTTAATCCCTGTCCTGGTTGCGTATCTTAGGAATTTTTCCCACTCAAACTCAAATAAGCAAGGTTAATCAAAAGTCCATAATTTACTGTTTGGTGCAGGCCAAATATAGTATAGCCAGTCCTAGAAATCTGTAACCAGACCCCAATTAAAAACTTGGATGTGTAAATTATCAAGCTCTCTTGCCTTGGAGAAACTCACCTTTATGATTAAGGAAAATACTGTGTGTTCAAAAAGATATGGGAACATTTTTGCTATTTTTGGAAAATATAAATACTCATAATGATGATTGACTGAACATACTCTAGTTAATTTTGCTTATGTTTTTATTTTTATAGTGGCTATAAGTCTGTTATCCTCATGTTAATACCAAATGTACTCACTGGCTCGAAAAATGTAGGAAACTAAAACACTGTTGTCGGGATGCCTAGAACCAGGGAGGAAGTTGCCATCACCTCATACCTAGCTTGTGGACTGAGATTAAATCTCTTGGACTAAGTCTCAACATACACCCTGAGATAATAAACTTAAAGTACTCTGTCTCACTGCAATCAACTGTTTGTCACCTTGAATGGTTAAGTTGTTAATGTGTTTTCTTTTAGTTTTGTTAGGGGTTTTGTGCACTTGTGAGTTATTTGTCTGTGTCTCTTTTGGAATGTAAAAGACAATAAACAGATTTTGGAAAAAAATGTTTCCCAGCAGACTGACTAAAGACATTTCTCCCTCTTCCTCCTCTATCAGACCTTCTCTGCTCCTGCAGCAGGTTCCTCCATACCTGAGAGCTTCCAGTCTCCAGTGTGGATCCTTCAGTCCAGCCGACAGCAGCTTCACTCCTGAGTCTCCTGGATGATTGTAGCTCAGGTCCAACTCTTTCAGATGGGAGGGGTTGGAGGTCAGAGCTGAGGCCAGAGAAGCACAGCCTTCCTTTGAGACCAAACAGCCTGATAAGCTGCAGACACACAATTCATCACATGATGACAATATGAGAACATTGAGGTAGAACCCAAGGTCTGAGCTGATGGATGGATGGATGTGTAACATGTGGAATAAATAAGAAAGCCAAGCAACTGCTGGGATCTGTAATAATGTTTCTTTTTGCACCTAAGATGCAGCAATTTGTCAAGTGCCCAGAGTTACCTTAGAGTTTCCAGGTTGCAGTTTGGACTCTTCAGTCCAGCAGAGAGAAGCTTCACTCCTGAATCCTGCAGGTTGTTGTTACTCAGGTCCAGTTCTCTGAGACTGGAGGACTGGGAGCTGAGAACTGAGGACAGAGCTTCACAGCTTCTCTCTGAGAGGTTACAGTCACTCAGTCTGAGGAGACAGGGAGAAAAATCTGTTATTATACAAATGATGAAAATTTATGTTCTTTCAAATCATCATCACTTTGCTTGGACAGAGAAGGAACTATCTTATTTTACACACATTTATGTTGCTGTTTGTTGTGAATCGGTTCATTTTATAGTTAGTCCTCCAGCCTTAAAGTTTAGAACTACAGGCAAAAAGGAGGATGGAAAGATAATTATAAGACTCCACAATGAACTAAATGAACCCAGCTTCAATTTTAACATGAAGAGGAATAGTTTTGCTGCTGGGATATGAAACAATATGTCCAGCTTTGCTGAAGGAAATCTGTTTCACTTTTGCATGTCTCCTTCCTCCCCACCAGTGGGACACTTTGAAGAAACAATGTACCAATATATAAACTGAAACATGAAAATATATTTACCTCATAATTAGCAGATTTCTATCAAAAAATAAATGCAGTAACAATCTGTGTCCTTACAGAGCTTTGTTGGAGGCTTTAACCACTGGCAGCAGCATCAGAAGAACCTCCTCTGAAGCAGAGTATTTCTTCAGGTCAAACACATCCAGATCTTTTCCTGATGACAGTAAGATGAAACCCAGAGCTGACCACTGAGCAGGAGACAGTTTATCTGTGGAGAGACTTCCTGAACTCAGAGACTGTTGGATCTCCTCCACTAGAGAACGATCATTCAGTTCATTCAGACAGTGGAACAGATTGATGCTTTTCTCTGCAGACACATTCTCATTGATCTTCTCCTTGATGTACTGAATTGTTTTCTGATTGGTCTGTGAGCTACTTCCTGTCTCTGTCAGCAGACCTTGTAGGAGTCTCTCATTGGTCTGCAGTGAAAGTCCCAGGAGGAAGCGGAGGAACAAATCCAGGTGTCCATTTGGACTCTGTAAGGCCTGGTTGACAGCTCTCTGATGGAGAGACTTTAGTTTAGGTTTATTAAATAATGAAGACCTCTTAGATCTTTGTGTTTCTTTCATCATGTCAGAACCAGAGTTGATAAAGGTCAGATGAACATGAAGAGCAGCCAGAAACTCCTGAACACTCAGATGGACGAAGCAGAACACCTTGTCCTGGTACAGCCCTCTCTCCTCTTTAAAGATCTGTGTGAACACTCCTGAGTACACTGAGGCTGCTCTGATATTGATGCCACACTCTGTCAGGTCTGATTCATAGAAGATCAGGTTTCCTTTCTGCAGCTGATCAAAAGCCAGTTTTCCCAGAGACTCAATCATCTTCCTGCTGTCTGGACTCCAGTGTGGATCTGTTTCAGCTCCTCCATCATACTTGACCTTCTTCACTTTGGTCTGAACAACCAGGAAGTGGATATACATCTCAGTCAGGGTTCTGGGCAGCTCTCCTCCCTCTCTGGTCTCCAACACATCCTCCAGAACTGTAGCAGTGATCCAGCAGAAGACTGGGATGTGGCACATGATGTGGAGGCTTCGTGATGTCTTCATGTGGGAGATGATCCTGCTGGCCTGCTCCTCATCTCTGAATCTCTTCCTGAAGTACTCCTCCTTCTGTGGGTCATTGAACCCTCTGACCTCTGTCACCATGCCAACACACTGAGGAGGGATCTGATTGGCTGCTGCAGGTCGTGTGGTTATCCAGAGGAGAGCAGAGGGAAGCAGTTTCCCCCTGATGAGGTTTGTCAGCAGAACATCCACTGAGGTGGACTCTGTAGCATCAGTCAGGATCTCCTTGTTGTGGAAGTCCAGAGGAAGTCGACTCTCATCCAGGCCATCAAAGATGAACAGAACCTGGAAGTGTTCAAAGCTGCAGATTTCTTTGGTTTCACTAAAGAAATAATGAACAAGTTCCACCAAGCTGAACTTTTTCTCCTTCAGCACATTCAGCTCTCTGAAAGTGAATGGAAATATGAACTGGATGTTCTGGTGGGCTTTGTCTTCAGCCCAGTCCAGAGTGAACTTCTGTGTTAGGACTGTTTTCCCAATGCCAGCCACTCCCTTTGTCATCACTGTTCTGATTGGTTGATCTCTTCCAGGTGGGACTTTAAAGATGTCTTCTTGTCTCACTGTTGTTTCTGGTCTGTCTGGTTTCCTGGATGCTGTTTCAATCTGTCTGACCTCATGTTCATCATTGACCTCTCCAGTCCCTCCCTCTGTGATGTAGAGCTCTGTGTAGATCTGGTTCAGAAGGGTTGGACTTCCTGCTTTAGCAATCCCCTCAAACACAGACTGGAACTTCTTCTTCAGACCAGATTTAAGTTGATGTTGACAAACTGCAGCAAGACGTTCTAAAATAAGACAAAAAGTAAAATCAAGAACTAAATAAAATCAGATTCTGAAGATGTTTTTCATAAATGTGATTCCATCTCTTCAAATTTCAGTAAATGTGTGATTTATCCATCAGGTTAAACCTTTGTAGAAATCCTCTTACTGCTCTCCAGACGGTCAGCCAGCTCCTCCTGCTTCATCCTCCTCAGGAAGTTCAGTGTGATCTTCATCACTGCCTCTCTGCTGCTCCTCCTCTGCTCTTCATCCTCACCTTCCAGCACCTCATCATCTCTCTGACTCTCTGAGCATTCTGGGTCAGTTGGACTCAGAATCTTATGGATCTTCTTCAGCTCGTTCTTCAGAAAAGTGACAATATTGTCCTCCAGCGTCTGGAATAAAATAATAGATGAAGGAAACATCAGACTGAAATCAAAGAGCCAAACACCAGATGGATGTTTGACAGACTGACACTCCTCTGGTCTACAAAGTGCAGCATGGAGATGACTGTGAACAGAACTCATGGAAAGTTGCTGTTCATGTACAGACCATAAATATGGAGTCCAGCTGTGTTTGATGCTGCTGGGCAGACGGACAACTGGGAACCTCTGAGCTCTGCTGGTCCACTCTGTGGAGGAACCAGGAACAATTAGGAAGTCAGGAAATATTCATCCAGCAGTATTCAGAAATGAAATCAGCAAGACTTTCACATTAAATGTACTTGAAGCAGAAAAACAGAGCATCATATGAACAAAATGGAGTGAAGTTAAAAAGAGGAAGATGAACTACAAGGATGAAGAGCAGTAACACCAAAATCACCTAGAAGACATTTTAAAAGGTTGATGCTGAACTTGGACTTCAAACAGTCCAAACTGTCATTAGATCTGATGCTGGTGGAGACAGTTTCCCAGAGCTTGGGGACAGTGGAAGTGAAGGCTCTGTCCACACAGGTCTTCAGGACAGTGTGGGACATCCATCAGGTTCTGATGACTAGATCTGAGGTGATGTGGACATGGAGGAGGTTTGAGATATGTGGGTGTGTGTCCATGTGGGGTCCTCTTTGTCTTTCAGTATTAATCTGTGTTTAATTGGACTTAGAGACTAATCCAAATATAAACCTAGAAATGAAATTGGTACAATAATGTTTTGTTATCATTCTTACATTAGTAGTTTTACTAAATTGTTTTTCATTTAAAGGTTTAGTGTTCTCACCCCAGAGAGGAGGAATTTGTTAAACTGTGTGAAAGACAAAACTTGCTTTTTCCCTTAACCTTGAACATGTTTTCTGCAGCTGTTTCCCTTTCTACTGAAATACTCCTTAGATGACCTGTTCCTTGATTAAAATAACTAATTGTATTCATATCTTATTTGATTTTGAATCATAATAATTAGACTGATAAGTAGAATATGGCAACTTGATGTAAAAGCACTTTTCATAAATCATAAAAATATACTTTAAAATAAACATTAAATCAGGCTTTTTAATGTTTCTGAATCATTCTTTAAACTTTGCATACAGTCCAACAAATATTAGTCTAATATTTGCTGTTATTATAAAAAATCATAACAATGTATCAAGTAACGGTTGAACCCATTGTGACAGTTGACCAGACTGTAACGGGGTTGAAGATTTTTACTAAAAGTTGCCATAAGTCCACATTAGCTAGGTTATGGAGCAACATATGATATGATGAAAACAAGAATTAATATGTTTCAAAGACCATTCTTTACTTTTTCCCAAACAACAATAATTATCATTTACATGCCTAAAGTTGTTGAAAGGTTGAGCTTGACAATGATAATGTTTGGATAAAAATAAGAAAATATCGGTAAGAAACTATATTAACACTTAAATCTCTTTACAGTGTGAGCGGGAAAAAACTTAAGTGATGTCACTTCCAGGGTGCTGAGGAAATTGGACTGAACCATTATTTATAAAAAGGAGGGATTGGTCTGCTATTACAGGGTTAAACAAAACTGGAGGGACATGATTAAAAAGTGATATTTTATAAATAATTCATATATTTTTCTCATGTTTCTTTTATTTAGATTAAATTATACCTACAATGTTTAAAATGGTACAAATAAGTTGCAGTTACTGGTTAGTTTCTGTAGTGGCACTCTGCGTCCCAAAAGTTCGTTGTACCACCTTTGCAGTTTGTCTAACAACAAATATTTGAATCACTCGACTGAAACCAAGTCTTCTTTTATGATGTTTACTTAAAGAACTCCAAAAGTACACTTACAGGAAAAAACGAAAGGCTCGGTACAGATCGGTCAAAAAATTGTGTTGCTTCCACCGTATCCAACTGCAATCTGTCCTCAAACGTGCATATGGACAATATTAATGTTATGCATTACGTAGTGGAAGCCAAAATTACCTTTCACAATAAAAGTATCCCTTTACATTAACAAAGTTATACATTCCAGAAAATATACTCATCATGAATTTCTTTAAATTAAATTAAGCATATTTATACATTTTTAATCTAAATTATTATTCTATATGAATTCCCCATTAACTGGCTCTTACAGTTTCATTTGTTTTATATTCAGTGAAAAATTAACATTAGTCAGTGGGGACATGCTCATTTGGCTGATCTCTACGCTTCAACAACCCATCAAATCTTTCAAAACATAATTTTTAAAATATATTTGCATGTTATATTACCAAGACACATGGATATTTCCAATACTTGATTTTTGTCAAAAAATGTGGGTTGCATTATATGAAAATATAGAGAACTGACAGCAAAATTAGATTTTCATCAGTTAATCAATGGTCCCTCTCGTATCACCAAAAACAGTCAAACCTTAATAGATTTAACCTTTTCAACCAAACCTGGTCGAATCATAAAAACCTATAACTTAGTGTGCGGCTTATCCGACCACAATATCACTCTCATTGGAAGAAAATTACCTCAAAATTGTTTTGTCAGTCATTATAATACACAGAAACATATTTTAATACAAATTCCAATAAAGGATGGACCCAAATATGGGACCGAATTAGAAGGGTTAATTGTGATGACGTCCTAAACCAGCATCAGGTAAATGATTGCTGTAATACATATATTCTCAATGTTTATGATACTATGAATAAGTTTTTAAAAACCCAAATGACGGGATGAAGAAAAATACAGCTACCTTGGGTATCGGATGACATTCAGCAGTTAATGGAAAAGAGAGACTATGCCCTAAAATTGTTTTTTAAATTCAACAGGACCACAGATTGGCTGTTTTTTAAAAGTTTGAGGAACAGAGTAGTTAAAGAAATGTACAAATCTAAAGCTAAATAGTACATAAACGTTTTGTCAGGAGCAGGAGGGAATGGTAAGACCATCTGGAAACAGTTAAACAGTTTACTGAGCCCCAATGTACGCACTGATTACAAATATGAAGGTAGCAGAAAAAATCCTAACTGATCCTGCTCAGCTAGCAACAATATTTAATGATATTTTCCTCCCATTAGTTAAACACTTGGCATCAAAGTTCCTACCAGCTCTAATGGATTTACATGGTACAAAACCAACCAAAAAGTGTTATGATTTGTTTATGATAAAGGAAATTCGTTACTCTGATGTTCAAAAAGCCATCAATAGCTTAAGCAATTCTTACGCAAACAATATGTATAATTTAGATGCTATGTTTTTAAAAAAAATACAGCAATATTTTAGTAGAACCTTTAACTCACATAGTTAATATTTCCATCAGAACAGGGCAATTTTCCGATGCATGGAAAAAAGCTTTGGTGAAACCGATTTTTAAATCTGGAAGTCCCCATGAAATCAGTAACTACAGGCCAATAAGTTTTGTTCTGGTCATGTCAAAAGTGCTGGAGAAAATTATTCTAGAACAACTACTATTGTATTTAGAAAGTAACAATCTTCTGCATCCTCTTCAGTTTGGCTTCAGACGTAATCATTCTACAGAGTCTGCTATAAGTCTGCTGCTTGAAAATGTTAAACAATCACTTGATAGGGTACAAATCACTGGTGCAGTTTTCCTGGACTTGAAGAGGCTTTTGATACGGTGAACCACAACTTACTGATCTCAAGGCTTTCATCGTTTAATTTCTCAGAACGATCATTGTCTTGGTTTCAATCATACTTGAAAGATCGTGAACAGTGTGTTGTCATCAATAATAGTAAATCTGTCTTCTGTAAAATAGTAACAGGGATTCTACAAGGAACTATCTTAGGTCCAGTCCTTTTTAGTCTGTATGTTAACAGTCTTCCTGATATTTGTCCTGAAGTTAAATTGCAAATGTTTGCTGATGACACTATTGTTTATACATCAGACAAGAACAGTATTTGTAACGAACGTAGTCACATGGGCATTTTTTTTGTACATATTTAGGGAGGTACCGTTTGATTGGTGGCATCATCTGACCACCTCAGTAATTAGGTCGTCACTTGGTCACGTGATGCTTTTGATAGAGAACTTTAAGTTTCGTTTTATACTCAGTTGGTGTGCGCAAGCGGCAATAGGAAAGACAAAGAACTGAAATAAGGAAGAAATGGACTTCTAGCAACTCCTAACCTTCTGGTTGGAGGGGCATACGGTATGGACAATTGAGTGGAATATTCTTGTGTTTGTATATGTGTAATAAGTTTCATTTGAATAATTCATATAAGGGAACATGACGGTTTTATTGATGTATATTTGTCACCGTGTATTTTATTGCAGTGTTCACGGTGGTCTTGGACGTTTATGCGGCAAAAATTCATTTAATAAAACGTTTGAAACCATCAGTCGAAGTGTTGCACCTTCATCAACCAGCGAGAAAAAGTTGGGAGCTGCTACAGTGAACACGTTCACCGTGTGCAGCTCAGCTCGACGACAGAGAACATCGAGGGAGGCCGCGAGGTGAAAACAAGCTGTAAACTTCTCGCCAACCATGTTGAGATGGATGGGGGAGAGGGGAAAAGGACCGTTGCAGCTTGAAGACTACAACTCGCCTGCAGCTTAAAGAAAACTACCGCTCGTCTTTCAACCTTGCAATCTGCTCGGACCGTTGCGATTGCAGTGACTTGCAAAATATGGTGTCGGCGTGCAATGAGGACAAGGATTGAGACTGCGCCGTTTCCACAAGTCATCACAAGAGAGCAACAGTGCGCCGTGGTTGTGAGTGGTATTACCAAGCCCTTGGCTTTCAGGTTTTCAGTTGATAAGAAACATTATCACTTGTAAATATTTGAATTTTAAGCGTGAAAGGCCATTGTGTGTATATTTTGTGTGAATATTTCTGCCCTGTGTTATTAAGGAACTTGATATTTCTACTTTGGATTTCTTGTTTGGTTTTATATGTGTATGCTTGGTATTTGAAATTAATACTGAGGATTACTTATAGCACAAGTTGAGGTTAAGGTTTTGCTTAAGATTTTGATTATTAATAATTCAGAAAATGGATCAAAGTGAAGAAAGTGCTCTTGTATTTGAGGGAGTAATTCAGGCTCTTGAAGAAGAAAAAATAAACTTACAAACCAAGTTAGGAAATGAAACAGATGCAACATTAAGAGACCAAATGACAGAACGCATTGTTGAAATTGATTACACTTTGCAAGCACATAGCGTAGAGAGTCAGAAACCAATTTCTGAATCTGAACAACCTAGGCGATCAGAAAGAGAGCGTAGACCAACGGAAAAGTGGCTTAACTATGCAAAAGAAGAGAGTGCAAAAAAGGAAAGAAAGTTTATGTTAACTTATGTAAGTTTCAAAGGTGAGGTGCAGTACATTAGGAGCCAACTCAAAAAAGAATGTGACAAAGAGAGTCTTGAAAGTATGACAGCTACTTTAGAAGGATATGAGTCACACCTAAAGCAGGAGTACGAAAGCTTACGTGCATTGACCACACCAAGCCACGACATAAGGCGGCGAATGGATAGCTGCACCTTAGTAACTAATGAAGTAGTTGCTCTGTTGAAAATGCGTTGCTCAGAAATAGGCAAAGAGTTCGATGCTGCCGCAGTGAAGGAATCACTCGTTAAATTACTTCAGATAGACAATGCGAAATCAATATATGGGTCTACTGTATCGAGAGCTGGCGCAAGTAGCGTAGCAGGAAGTCAACTGTCAATAAAAAGAACAGAAGTAGCTGCACGCTTAGCATCCAAACGTGCTGAAATAAACAGAGAGAGAGAAATAGCTGCACAAAGAAAGGAAGTGTTTGCTCAACAAGAGAGGTTGAAAATGCTGGAAAACGAAAGGGATTTGGAAGCTATGCAAGCTGAATATGATGTGTATGAGGAGGAGGAAATGAAAATGGATGTTGAAGCTGGAGAAAGGCAAGAAATAACTCTGCCTCCAAGTCAGCCCCAAAGAGAAAGGAAAAGTATAACTCTGCCTCCAAGTCAGTTCCAAACTCAGTATAACTCAGTGCCATGTGCTCAGATTGTCCATGAAACACCAGTCCTTCTTCGTTCTGAAAAACAGTCAGAGCAAAAGTTGAATGATGCGACACTAGTGCAAGCCTTCAAAGAATCTCTGATGATGACAAGACTTCCGGTACCGGAGCCATCCGTTTTTACTGGTGATCCTCTGAAATTCACTGAATGGCGTACCAGCTTTAAAGCCTTGATAGAGACTAGCTGTACAAACCCAGCACATAGACTCTTTTATCTCAGAAAATACATAAGCGGAGATGCGCTGTCTGTGCTGGAAGGAACCTTTTACCGAAGTGATGATGAAGCATATACGCAAGCCTGGGATGCACTGAACAAGCGCTATGGACACCCATTCATAGTGCAAAGAGCCTTTAGGGGTAAACTTAGTAGCTGGCCCAAGATAGGACCAAAAGAGCCACTAAAACTAAGAGAGTTCAGTGATTTTCTTATGTCATGCAAAAATGCAATGCCTCATATATCAGGTCTTAAAGTTTTAGACGATTGTGAGGAGAATCAAAAGTTACTCCAGAAACTTCCTGACTGGGCAACAACTCGATGGAATCGAATTGTCACCAAGGAATTGGATGACTGCAAGCCATACCCAAGTTTTGAAGCATTCTCAAACTTCTTAGCCGAGGAGGCACGCATTGCCTGCAACCCGGTTTCCTCGCTTCATGCTTTGAAGAAGACAGACGAGAAACCAGGCACAGAAGTAACGCGCATCAAAGCTAGAACCCTAGTGACAACAACAAAGGTTGCTCAAAGGAAAGATCCTCCAGCTAAGGATTCAGTTGAATCAGCAAGCTCGACAGATAATTCATCTGCTGCTCAAACAAAGAAGCAAATAAAATGCATATGTTGTCAAGAGAACCATTTCATTACAAATGTGAGAGGTTTGCTGCTCTGACTTTTGAAGAGAAGAAAGCGTTTGTGAGAACCAACAAAATGTGCTTCGCCTGCTTGAGAGTTGGCCATGTTGCAAAGGATTGTCGGAAAAGGGCTACATGCAATGTTTGTAGAAAAAGCCATCCAACTCCGCTTCATGACGAACCGGTTCAAGAGAAGTCTGAAGTCAACCAACAGAGAGACAGTACCGCCGCTGCTTCGTGTAGTATGAACATGGTGAATGCTGACAACACTTCAATGGTAGTCCCAGTGTGGCTGTCTAGTACTGTCAAGAGTAGCCCAGAGATCTTAGTGTATGCTCTGTTAGATACACAAAGTAATACGTTTGTCACTGAAGACGTTGAAGGTTATCCTGCAATAGTCAGCCCCGCCCACTCCTCACTACTTCACAGGGCTGCCTACTGACCAGTTCTCCGTCTAACAGGTCCGGAAAATCTCTGAGACCTGGGTATTACCCTAAAAGTACTCTATAAGAGATAATCTATTTAAACTGGTGGCGAAAGTGATTCGTCTAGCTCTAACTACCTCCAATCCAGAAGTTATGACCCTTTACAGTTAAGAAACAATCAGCTGAGTAGCCCTCGCAGCGGCATAATTCCAATAACCACTTCTGTTAACGGTAGCCCACTTTCTAAATCATAACTTGCACTTGGAACCGGCTAGATTATGTTTAGTGACTTAGATGTAAGTCCCAGGGTCATTATTTACTCTCACCAAAGGAAATTATGAAGCCTCCTATTTACTGGAATCATGTACATTAGTTTTACCTTAATTAAAAGAACTGGACAAAGATTAAATGACTCTATTAATTCCAATGTCCACCAACCTCGTTAGAATTTTATAGTATAAATTTATTAAGCAAGCTTAAGCAGGGATATGCGACATACAAATCAATAATTAATCGTATATAATTCAAAAACAGTGTAATAAAATTTACATGTACAATCATACTACCCTGTCTCCTTTTTCTAACTTAAGTCGCACGTTCTGAAATGGAATTTCAATGAGCAGATTCAACTCATACCCAGACGATGGTGGATCTTTTGGCAACAGGAATTTCTAGCATCCTTGGTTGAGGTCTTTGCCTTGTGTGGAAAAATCCTCCTTAGAAAGGAAACAAAGCAGAACGGGTCCGAATCCTTTTGCAAAACCCAGTTCTTTATCCCTTAGGGGTCTTTGTCCTTCCTCCAAGTCTTGTTGCAGAGTTTGAAAGTGCTGGGTTGAGACGAGACCGACTGTCGAATAAAGAACCAGAGATGGGGCGACGGGACCCAGTCCTTTCTTAGCGGTGTGAAGTCCGAGCTTCCCCGTGGTTCTGAAGTGCGGTCCGTAGCTCAATCTGCTTCTGCAAGTTGTCTCTCCTTCTGCGCCGCCGGACTGGGAACAACTGGTTCCTCTTTTCAGCTCGTTTTTATACATTTCTCCACCATGTATGTGTGTGGGGAGGTTGGGTCTACGTGACTTTCTTCACATTTGCTGTCTCTCATGAAAAAGCCCCCACATTTCCCAACCTGTTCGTGCTGACCATAGTGGAAAGTCCCGTACTTCCCCGTTGCCTCAGCCAAACTCCCCGCACCACCCATCCTGTGCTCCTTGGCCATCTGTTCAGAACTGCTTGCGACATTTCCTGTTATCAGGGCTGTGCTGCACATTCGTCTTTTCTATAACTCACTTTATCCATTACAACTCATTAAACGCATTCAACCTGTTTGACTTAATTTCAATTGATCACAACTTCATATTCATTGACAATAAATCACATCTTTCTCTTATTATTAATCATTAAACATAATCATCACATAGTTAACTCATTACAGATCATTAATCAGAGATTCTTTGCAGAAAGTTATTGAGTGATTACTTATACTCATATTATTCAGACTTATTCAACTTAATTAACTTTTAATCAACCTACAAGATTACTTTATTTCTTCCAAGCCATTATGCACCTTTTCTGCGTGTGCCTGGAAAGATCTCATACCCTTATGCCAGTTTTCTTGACACCCCCTCCATGAGATCGGACGGTGCTTCGCAGAAAACACAGAGTCCAAAGTCAAAAGAGATCAAGTCCATCACCACAAGTGGTAGTGAGGATGTCTCGCTCATAGCAGGTAGCCGGAGACGATGAAGGTGTCCAGGAATCCACAATCTCATACTCCGACAGATTGGATGGCGGAGAAAGCCAGAGTCCTGCGCCCAAATCGTTGTCAAGCGTAGATGCACCTGAGACGGAAAGGGTGGAACGTTCCAGCGGAAGCTGCAGAGGCGAAGGCAAGTCCATGCCGAAGTCTGGCAGCGTTGATGGGTTGTTGCAGTAGCCGTCCAATTCTGCCAGCAGATCCTGGAAATCCATATCACTTGGTGATGGAGATGATGGGGAAAGGATGTCCTCAGTCTGGCATGCTTGGGGAGATGAACTGAGGTTCTCAGTTTGGGTACCTTTCTCGTTAGTCGCACTGCTGGCTTGGCATCCGACGTCGATAAACAAATCCGGAGACGCAGGGCGTGTAGGCGGAAGATAGTCGCCCACCGCCACGAGTCGTCCATCCAACAGATGTAAAGTTGGGAGGCATTGCCGAGTAAGTTGGTGTTCCCATAACTTATGAATCACGGGCAGCCGTAGTCCCATATACAACGGAGATGCTGTAAAGTCGTCGTCGTCTAGGCCAAACGCAGAGGTCCACACGATTTTGTGCACCCGTTCCAGGGATCTAGATGTGGAATCCGCTATGTAAGGCAAATCCTCCAGCCCTGTGGCGCAGAGGATTGCCGTTACATGGCTAAAATGGCTGCTCACGCATTTGTGACACCAGCGGGAAGACGATGCAACCCAAATGAATCCATAAGATTCTGCAGTGATTCCACACCCCACACAGCCGGTTGATGCCTGAGGAGAAACAGTAACCCAGGTAACTTCATGATCAGTGGTTATTGATTAGCTACATTTACTTACAATGACAAAAATGCAAAAGCGAAAGCTGAGAGAGTAGGCTGGTTTAAGCCCGTGTGCCGGCTTGTTTTGCGAGCCAAGGTGAATTAATCACAGGAGCCGGACTGTCATGATCTGGAGCTGGTTCACCCCGATCATAGACATGAGCTGAATCACGGAATATTGCAGCGTAGGTCATCATCCATACAATGATGGCCAGGTCTGAGGTCTCATGAAGCCAGTAGAATACCACCAAAATCCCCCAAACTGTAGCCCAAAGCGCCAGGATTATCCACTTTTGCATCCAGATGCGCCTCCCTCGACCCTTGATGGACAACGCCTTGTGCGCTAGGTAGACGAGGATAGATACTGCGAAAAGTCCTTCTAGAGTAGCTGTGAGGATCTTAAATGGGGCAGATCGGGTAGCATGATTGCCCCTAAGGACTAATTCCAGTATCAGGGCTGTGGTATCGGTGATGAGCCATAGGCAGACCACAACACCCCTGCGCCAATTAATGCGGGTACGGCCCATCAAGTAACAAGCGAAAAGGGATGAAGCCAACCCCCATTTGTTGAGAACGATGGGACGGAGGATCAGCTTGGCATATCCTTGTAGCGCGACGAAGATCCTCATAGGATGTTCCTTAGGCCAAGGACCGGTGTGGCAGAAGACTACCCAGGCCAGGGTAATCCCTAAATGCTCAAGGGTACTCACAGGAATCGGGGCAAAAAGTGAGTTGGGATTCGACGAGTTGGTTGAAGAGTTAGTTGAAGAGTTGGTTTCCATGATGTGAGATGATGGTCGCTCTGGATCAGGTCTTGTCGGCAGCTGCGGTGAAGGTTGAATGGCTCGCAGGCACACGGCAGCTCTCTCTTATGCAGAAGTAGGCTCCTCCTTAGGGGGGAGGGGCTGGTAGTTCCTCTTCTTGCAACGACAAAGTGCTTTCAGCCACGCCTCCAAGACGATTTTACCGATGAGTATTGCTACGGCGACACCCAGGAGACCTAAGAGATATGGCCATAGCATACTCAAAGCACTCATCAGCCATTGTTCAACAATGTTGAGGCCTTCTTCTACCACGTGAGCAACTTCTTCCGCGACCTCAGAAACGACAGCCACCAATGTTGTCCCCAAAGTCTCGTACCAGTAACAGTCGTGTTGATCAGAGCCTTCTCCACATTTTTGCCAATTCTCTGTAGTGGTTGAGCAGGTGAGATTGGAGTACAAAAGGTTAGGTCCCACCCAGTCAAACCCTGAGTCTATGTGGCCATCACACAGACTTTTCCGGAAAGCATGTCCCTCTGCGATGGCTATAAGGGTGTTTGGGATGAACGGAATAGGAAGGCCAAGAATGCTCTTGCGCTTCTGGAGATGATATCCTAGAATTGCGTCGGTACAGGTCCTTCCGCTCACTATCGCCCTACGCCATGTTCCATTGATTTTACGCCAAGTAACCTCAGAAGAGTGAGTGTCATACTCGTCTGCATAATGGTCTTTGCAGTAACTTTCCCAACCTCGGAGCTCTCCGCAGGGTCTTCTGGCCAGACCTATGACACATTCAAGGATATTTCTTGTGTTGTTTTTACAAGTCATGCGCCAAGGTCTCGGGCTGACGTAACTGTGAGGTCTCCAAAAAATCCCAGGCCAAATCATGCGTTCCTTAGAGTAGACCGTAGCAATGTACTGGTACTTTACCCAATAGTTTGTTGATTCTGTAAGGCATGGCGTTACCCAGGCTTCAAACTCATCTTGTTGGAGTCCCCACCACTCGTAGTCCCACTTTCGGTAGTAATCCTCGTACCAGGCTCGTAGGGCCCACTTAGCCGTAGGAGCTTTGTCAGGATCAGGGCAGTTATACCTCCAGGTAGAGTGAAGAGCGCTGCCAACCTGCCAGAGGTCACACCGTGGCGATGAGAGGGTTTTCTTCCAACAGGTGTCATTTAGGCTCTCAAAAATTCTTTTTGCAACACACGCGTCAATCTTTGCAAAGTCCGTTTTAGGAACGGTGAGAAGTTCATCAGGAGTTGGAAGGCGTTGTGTACGCAAGTTGGCACTGTACAGATCCTGTAATCCAGTATGAGAGCGAACTGTCCCCTCTGGGAAGGTTCCCATGAAGAACGTTTGGTCCTCGGCTATGTATGTCCATGGGAACGTGTTGTTCAGCCAGGTTTCAATTTCTGTACGGAGTGGGCGTGTAGAGTGCCAAAAATCGGCCCAGTATTCCTCTATGGCTGAAACTATATAATTCTGTCCCGCACATTTTACGAACTTGTTCCATAGGCAAGGATTTAACCAGAGAAAGTGGTGTTTGTAACAGAGCTTCTGCTCGTTCTCATACATAAACCGTCTAGGTCCCTGTCTGATCAGGAAAGCTGTCATGTTAGTCAAAGTGTATGGTGTAGGCGACATTGTGGCGTTGACTGGAAAATTAACTCGGGAAATATTTCGGAAGGTCCAGTTCCCCGTCGGTGCTGTTGGGATGGCCTCGTCTTTCCTGCAGTTCAGGTGATAATCTCCCCAAAACTCTTGTCGTGGAAGCCAGGCTCGGCAGCCTGAGGACCTGTGTGGGGCTGGGTATACTACTTCGGTATCCCAGTACCCTTGACTTGGCAACAATAGCAGCGATCGACAAGCCATGTTGCAATGCCATTCTGGCATACCTCGGTCCGGGTGAATCCAGTTGCATCTGACGGTCCGACGTTCTTTGTATTGCAGAACCCGTATCCAGCAGAGCGCTCCGGTGTCGAGGAAGTCGTAGTTGTAGATCTCCCAGGTGCGATTCAGAAGGTCGTCTAGGGTTGAGTCGTTCAGTTTATAAGCGCGGCTTTCCACGTATTTCTTTCCGTTATCCTTGGCAAATAGTGCGGTTCGGTTTTGGACAGAAGTGTCATTGTCCCATGGCACAAACACAGCTGTGGTGCTTGTATTCCAACAGTTGAAATTAGCGTACTTGGAATGTCCGTAGGTGACTCTTGTATGCGTAAGGTACCACGGTCCAACTCCGATGAAGTAGAAGATAGTAGCAAGAACAGCAGCAGCAAACAGCAGGGCAAGAAGCGTTAGCAGCCCTTTCAGGCATAGGGATTTTCCGGTTATCGTAGTCGTTTTCCGTAGCAAAGGTTCGTTAGAGGTTTCCGAGTAGTCGTCAGTGTCAGTAGAGCTTTCTGATTCCGATGTAACATCCAGCAGCTCCGGGTCTGTAGGCTGGCGCCTCATGCCGATAGCATCCATCCTGGCCAGATTAGTGCTTCTCTGGGGTCCGATGTGTCAGGTTTTGCACAGATTTTCCTCAAAGCCTTGAGGTGGCCCTGGTTTGCAGGGTTCTTTCCAACCCGTCTGGTGGCCCTTTTCTGCTGCAGGGCTGTAAATATGGGAGAGGGGTAGGGTAAATCAGGCTCCAGCCCCCTCCACACCCACTTCCAGTGGAACACCCTCAAGTAGTCCGGCCGAGGAAACGGGCCTTGGGCGGTGCCACTTTTCAGCGCCTGGTCATACCAGGATTCGTGTTTGTACCCTATTGGGGCAGGCACAGAGATGTAGGTGTACAATGATTGTCCATGCATAGTTAGTCTAGTGCGGTACCCCCAGGATGACGGAGTATAAATCCTTTGGTGTGGTGGATTGGGGTAGACCCTGTCTATTTCCAATTTCAATGGAAGCCTGGTGTTATTAAATATATAACATTCTGGATTTATTTCCCTCTTTACTATGGTTCTCGCCATACTTCGTGAAGTGGTCCAAATGACCATGTCATTGAGTGTAATTTCACAATACAGTCCTTGCAGTGGTTCAAGATAATGGGGACCCCACCTAATCCTCAGCTCGATCCCTTGTATCCTGAAATATACTGTATTAAAGGTCCATGGTAGAGATTTTGGACTCATAGGTGAGATTGATGCAAAACTAACCGTATTGGCGGATCCTCGTCCTTGCCAAGCAGGCGGTGCGGTAGGGATAAATAAATGTGGCTTCGTGGAAGGGGGCGTCGTGTATTCTTCACTTTCTCCCACCTGTTTTGCGTTTTGGAAATTGGTGGGTCGGAGATATATGAGATACTTGAGAAAATAGGCCTCGGTGAGCGGATTGGAAACGGTGAAATCTTCTCTTGGCATATCGAGTAGAATGGAGGTGGTAGGGAGTCTTAAAAACGGGCCTCTGTCTGATAGTCCCGATGAGGCTCCAACCCCCACTTTGAACAATCTAGTCACAAAACACTGTCTCCCCTTTCGCTTTTTGGTTTTTTGCTGACCTGCAGACTTGACGACTCGTTTTCCTCCTTCCGGTGCGTCCATCAGTCTTGGTTTGTCTTTCTCCATGGAAATGCTGAGGCGAACTTCTGCCAGGCGTGAGTTTTGGGTTTCTTCTTGGGAGGCTCCGGCTCCGTACTGGACACGGTGGCGTAAGTCTGCTCGTCTGGTACCACTTTGATGGCTGCTCCGACTGAGTAGATCCCTTTATAGGGGACGGTGATCATGCGCACTGACAGCTGGACCTGACAGGAGGTGCTAGGATCAGAGGGCGTACCCGCCCTGCGAGCCACGCCTCCCGGGTGTTGTAAAACTCCATCCCGAAACTGGGATTCCGCTGTCACCCAGAACAGGCAAGACTTTTCCTTTGGTCTCACCGCATTGCTGCCCCATCCGTCCACCTCAGTGGTATAGTAATACATATCTGAGCTGCGCACCCCATCTTCCCGTGGTACATCCGGCAGATCCACTATAGGTATTGTGCAGTCATTGATGACCTCCAAAATTAGATGTGCCCAGGTGGTCAGTTCCCAGGGGCCTGTCCACCCACCGTTAACGGCTTGCTCTCGGGCATCATCTGGGAGTGCACTTAGCTCCTCAACTGATGGTTGGTATGCATGAGGCCGATGTACCCGGAAGACCACAGGAGAGTGGTTGGCACTCAATGGTGGAAATGCCAGGGAAGCTCTAGCAGCGTCATACGGCCAGGCGGCTTGTACAGAATCCCATAGGACATCATGGGGTCCTTCTTCCCTCCTCCACACCCATGGGTCCAGTTCTTCTGGAGTGTTTGGAGGAGCGGAAGGTCCTGGTAATATTATCGGTATGGGGCTCCCATAGTTCGATTGCACTCGCCCGTAGGTTCTGTAATATCGCAGCGAGCTGTAGAACCTTGTCACTTGCCACCCTTCAGCTTCGCCTGTCAGTGTTACCTCCCCGCTCCTTAGCTGGTCCTTGCACACAGTACAGTGGTGTAGCTCGTCTCCATCCCACATGCACTGACAAGTTCTTGGTTCTTCCTTGAGCCACCCCCATTGGGTTTCCAACTTAAGCCGGGGCAGGTAACCCACTCGGCAGTTCCCACAGACTGTATTGTTCAATACTACGACCGGGGAGACGCGAAGATGTTGTAGCACCTCTGCGGTAGCCCCCTGGTGCCTTGGCTTCTCACGGCCCGGTCCTTCCCAGATAATGGGGAGATGGTGGTCCGTTAAACAAACCGGACAGCCACTTTTAGCTTTTCCCCAAACCAGCTTTTCTCTCTCCTCTGACAGGACTCCATTTTTAGCCCAATCCAATTTCTTCAGGGCTCGTCCTGCCCAAATCCCTGAAGGTGTTCTTCTAATTACAACCACCCCTTTCACGGTGGCCAGTCCGAGGTAGGGTGGAATGGTACATGATTCACTGGCCATTTCACCGGCTTCTGTTTCGCTTTAGTCAGGAACTGGCTTGAGCTGCTCAACTCCTTGGATCCCTTTTCTTTTTAGCAATACTGTGTTCCTATCCAGTACTTGCTTGACGATGTCAGTTGTCTCAAACTTGGGTTTTACTGCTGCATTTACAGGTTGCTCTCTTGCTTTGACCCACACGCGCTGTCCCTCTCGGAATGGCACTCTGGGCGTCAGCTTCTCCTTTTTGTCGCTGGAGCCCCGCCCCACTTCCTTCGTGGTGAACGGCCGTTGGTTGAGTTCCATCGCAGGGGCGGGTCTTTCGGCTCTGCTTCTGTCGTTCAGGACCTGCCCTATTTCCACCGCTTGGGTGCTCCAGCTGTTGGTGTTAGCATTTTTAGCTATCCAGCTTTTCACTAACCCTATGG
The DNA here is from genome assembly GCF_002775205.1 of Xiphophorus maculatus. NCBI lineage: Eukaryota > Metazoa > Chordata > Actinopteri > Cyprinodontiformes > Poeciliidae > Xiphophorus > Xiphophorus maculatus. Next base: position 5,063,082 of record NC_036450.1, read on the forward strand.
CTCGTTCCACCACTCCGTTAGCTTGTGGGGTGTAGGGTGGCGAGTAAACTCGCATTACTCCATACTTCTGACACCACTGGTCAACCTGTGAATTACGGAAATGAGTCCCATTGTCCGTGCGCAGCTCTTTCGGGATTCCCAGGGCACTGCATACTTGTTCCAGCATGCCGACAACACTGTTGCCGTTTGCTTTCCTGGCTGCTTTTGTAGTTACAAACCCCGACATAGAATCCACCAGCACTAAGAGGTACTTTTCACCTCTTCTTCCTGTTATCCCCATGGGACCTGCAACATCCATGCAGACTGAGCCCCAGGGGACCGTGCTTTTGATGGACAACCCATCCATCCGCTGCCCTCGGCGACCTGCGTTGTATTGACCACACACTTCACAGTCCCTTAGCACGCGTTGGACTTGTTTCACTGGGATCCAAAGGTCTTGCTCTTCCAGTTCCTTACGGGTAGGTCGCACGCCTGCATGTCCAAGGGCCTCATGCACGCTCCGCACGACCTTGACCACGTACTCTTCTGGGACCTCCCGTCCTCTGGGAGTACTGTCCCACTTCTCGGTACCGACAAAGACGATCTTTCTTTGTTGGACATAACAGTCCACTTCATCATTCCCACGCCAATGAGCTCCCTCATGCGTGTGTGCTCTTTGATGCTCAACATCTATTTCCAACTGCAGCTTTAGCTCAGCAATCTTTTTCCACAAGTCTTTGTGTGCCACTGGCTTGCCTTTTGCTGTCTCGAAACCATTTTCTTCCCAAATGGCCAAGTCCTCTCTAAGGGCCTGAGCACAGTAGTAACTGTCGGTTACTAACCTGGCACTCTTGATTTTCCTTTTCACCAGCTCCAGCAATCCTTCCAGTACTGCCGTCACTTCTCCGGCTTGTGCACTACCGGGAGCCTTTCCTTTCTGACGGCCTCTTTCTTTGCCGTCTTGCTTCAGAATAAATCCCCAGTATGCCGACTGGTCGGACCCCTTTCTGGATCCATCGGTGTAGATTGTCCATTCCGGTTGTCCTGGCTTCTCAGGTGTTTCTTGCGGTCGTTTCTTACTGGTGGGTTGTGCTGGCCCGATTTCAAGCTCCGGGTCCAGCAGGATGTCTTCCCATCTTCCCCACCGTGTGTTAGTTGCTTTAGTACTTTCCACAGTCCCTTTCCTTAGGTACTTGTGAACTTGGCTCTGTGTGATGACTTTAACTGGTTGTCCTTGTGCTAAATCCTTCAGCACACCCCAATATCGAGCTAACACCGCTAGCTCTTTCTCCTCTTGCGGGTATTTCTTTTCAACAGAAGTTAGGGTGTAACTCCACAGGGTAACCAAGCCTCCATTTTCGTTACTCACTTTGATCATGGCGTCGTCATTCTCGCAGCTGATTTCTGCCACCAGTCTTTCTGACAAACTCCTTGGCTCCAATCTCACAGCTGCTTGAATGGCCCTTCTCAGTTCCTCTAGGTTCTGTTGATTGGCTGCTGTCCAAACCCAGGGTCTTTTTCCGTCTTTCTCATCGTCCTCACTTTTCCTCAGGCAGTGGTACAAGGGTTTGGCATATTTCTGATAGTTGGGCACATGGTCTCTGACATAGTTGCACAATCCCAATATTTTCTGTAAGTCATTTTCCGACTGAGGTGGTTGGATGTTCGTCAGCTTTTCTCTGTACCCATCCGAGAGTCCCAAGTCCGACGTGACTTGGAAACCCAGATAGTTCACTTGGAACTGTCCAAATTGGCATTTCTTGAGGTTTAGCTTCAGACCTGCCTTGGTGAGGTTTTCAACTACTTTTTGTAGCCTTTCTAGGTGTTCTTCTTCCGTGTCATCAGCAATAAAAACATCATCAATGTACACAGTTGCACCTACGTCCCCCAGTACTTCCATCACTGCTGACTGGAACACATTTGGGGAGTTCTTGTACCCCTGGGGTAACCTTTGCCACACATAGCTTTTGCCTTTGTGGGTGAATGCAGTTTTACCTTGCGACTGTCTGGCGAGGCGTAGGGAGAAAAATCCATTGGCTAGGTCGATGCAGGACTTGAACTTCTTAACTCGAAGAGTTTTCAGCGCTCCTTGTGGGTTGATTAGACTGGCTCGGTTCGCTATTGTTCTCCGATTCAGGGCCTTGAAGTTGATAACTGGCCTCCAACCCCCTCCAGCCGATTCAGGTTTTTTCACCGCCTGGATGGGGCTGTTAGTGATCGGGTTGAGTTCCTCTCTGATGATCTCTAGGGCACCCAGTTCCTTCACGATTTTGTCCATCTCCTCGACTGCTCCTGGGTTCAACGGGTACTGCCGAACAGGTGGATGAACCCCACCTTCGATGTGATGAACAAACTTTGGGCCCAAATCTCCACAATCGTTCTTGAACCGTGCCACCTGCGCCGTAGCGATGATCTCACGCAGCTTCTCTTTCCCAGCCGGGGAGAAGTCACTCTCTTCCAGTTTCTGTTCTGTCACTGCTGGTAGGTCAACTGGTTTGTACCAGTCTTGCTTTTCTGATCCTGTTTGGGTCGGACCGACCTTCACCAACCTTGCTTTCAGGCTTGTCAGCCTTCGCTCTAGTCTGCGATGTGTGCCTTTCTTTTCGCTGAGTTCGTCTAAGTCTTTAACTGTGAGGAGATTGTAGGGACCTTTCACCCACACTACTCCTCTCCAGGTTCCGTACGGCATTTCTTCTATTTTTCCATTAGCAAACTGAACCTTTAGGTGTCCTGCTGTTTTTAGGTCTTTGCGGGTCATAGACACCTCCGCTCCGGTGTCCACCAGGTAGGGTACTCCCTCCACTTTAGCGTAGATTTCGTCCCCTTCCCAGTAGGCATTTTCTAAAATGACCCGCGACCTGGACGCCATTACTTTGGTGACCCTCCGGCCCCGGCTTTACGGGACTCACGGAGGGCCGTCCTCTCTTCTGGGCTCAATTTCCTATACTCCTCTTCTGTCAGGAACTGACCTTTTCCTGGCTGGTTTGATGAAGCCGGAGGGTTGGTCGGTTTCCCTTGTGGTCCCGGTGGTTTCTGCTGGAACGGCCGGTTCCGGAAGTTGGATGGCGGTGCTCCTTGCTGGAACGGTCTGCTTTGGAAGTTGGATGGTTGTGCTCCTTGCTGGAACGGTCTGCTCTGGAAGTTGGATGGTTGTCTGATGTTAACCCTTCCAGGTGGCTTTGCCAATTGGCTAGCCTCCTTCTTCCTTTTGTCCTCGTAGTACTGCTGTTCCAGGTCGAATCCTTGCACTGCTACATCCATCTGAGCGACTGTTGTGCTTCTCACTGGCAACTTCACGAACACGATCTCTCCTCTGCGTCCTTTTGTCACTTCACGCAGTACTTTCACATATCTCGCCGGAGAAACGGTTTGCTTAAGTGTGTGCCAAAGTGGTTCCAGCCGGCTTCCCCTGTCCAGCCGTCCCCTGGCCCTCTTCACCTGGGACTCTTCATCATCCATGTCCTCCAACACCAGCCTTTCATAATTGCTTTGTGCTGAATCTGTTCCAACCATCGGGTCCGTAGTCACGCTGGTCAGCCACAACTTTTTGGCTCCTTCATGGTTGGTGGTAGACAGCACGGTTGGCCAAACATCTTTCAAATACTCTTCATTGTTTTCGTCTGCGTTTTTACTCCTAATCACCAGCCTTAGATTCTTTAATTCGGCGTAAGCATCCTGTCCTGTATTAGTGGCAGGTGGCTGAGCCAACGCCCCTGGTGGTCTCACCGGGATCTGTGGTCCTGGCTCCGAAGACGTCGCCTGAGGTTCCTCTTCATCAGCCGACACTTCGTCCAGCTGCTGTTGAGTTTCCCTGGAGTACTTGTAGGCGGCTTTCTTCAGTCGTCGCAGCATCACATCATACATAATTCCAATGTATGCGTTCCTGAAGTTGGTAGTCAGGGAATAGTGTGCTGTCAGGGTGGAGCAGGATGGTGTCATCAGGATGTTAGCCCATTCTCCGATTGTCGCTTCCACCTCGAGCTGCACCCGGTCTCCCAACCTGCTGGCCCATCCCGCTGGGATCTGGTACTCGGTCTGGCCGACCTCTGGTACATACGTACGCCGTCCGTCCTTAGCCTGCACGGGACCCCAGGTCACGTCTCTTGCCAGTCTCTCAGACGATCCTTCGATGTCGAAGGTTTCTATTTCTTTCTTCTTACCCCGGTGCTGTCCTGTTCGGAGTGTCTTATGCTCGGCCGGTAGTTGCTTTGGGTCGGAGAAGACGCTGCCGTGATCGCTCTCCTCTTCTTCTTCTCCAGGATGTTCGATCTCCGGTTGCTCCTCTCCTTCCTCCGAGTCGCTGATGTCCTCATGCTGCTGTTGTCGAAGAGGTTCTCTCCTGGGGGAGTTCAGCGGTTGAATCTTAGCTGGTTTCATCGGTCCTTCTTCTTTCGGGACCGTCGGCTGCTCTTTCTTGACTCTACCTGTGTTGGGGTTTTTAAGTTCACTGCGGCTCTCCTCAAAATAGAACTCCTTAACGTACTTTGCTGCGGAGAACCCTGGTTCGACAGGTGCCTCCTTTATTTTTATCCTGGGTGGCAGCACGGCCTTGGCTTTACCTATCTGGGTGGTGTTTGAAACCTCACTCTGGGGAATTTTTAAGGGGTATTTCTTGATTTCTTGTGCTGGATGGCCAGTGCGGCATTGCTCCTCCATCGCAGCTGCCAATTTCACCCCTTGCTCAGTGCGGAGTCGATGCAGACGGGGGTCAACCACCACCACCACTTCTTTGAACACAAAGAAATGACTGTTGGTTTTGGCTATATTCACCACTCCGTTCTCCGCAATTGATCTGGCGGTGTCCCTTGGCAGATCCGGCGATCTCAGTCCTTGTACACTCACTACCGCTCTTCTCATGCCTTCGTTGCTGGCTGCCACCAGGCCCCGCTCGAGTCCGTGCCACATCTTCTTCCGATAGTCCTCCAGACTCTCTCCTTCTCGGTAGACGTCAATCGGGACTAGGATTATAGCGCCATAAGGGAGACTATAGCCGTTCATCAAGACTACTTCTCCCCTTGTTTTTGGGCTACAGGTAGCTTCCAGCAATCTTAAATCTGTTATGTAGCATTGCCCTGCTTGGTCCTCAAGGCTGCGTCTGAACTTTCGATTGTGGATCTTGTATCTGTCATTGGTGAACACAATCAGTCCGTCACCCTCAAGATCCCATATTCTTCCAATAACCTGATAAATCCGGAGGCCGGTCTGCAGTCTAAAGTTGCTGGCCCCCGGTGGTATTTCGGCTAATTCTCGGGCCATCCTCCAGGTGTCCGATTTCTGAGTCTTTTTCTTGGGGCGGCCGGGGCCCCGCTGCTCCTCGTCCGACTCCTCCTCGTCCTCGTCGGAACTGCTGGCCGCTGGGGTCTCGGTAGGTGGCAGTGGATGCCTCCTCTCCGTGCTGTGGACTCGGGGGTGAAACCCGGGCTCCAGACCTTGTCGAGGGGACCAGTCCTTGGCCGCCTCCTCCATCACTGCCCACTGCTCCTTAGTGAGACTGTCGACGAGCTGTCCCTCGGGGTCCTCCTCGTTGGCTGGTGCAGGTGGGATGTCCTCGTCCCGCGATGGACCCGGTGGAGTTGAGGGACCTCCGTCGTTGTCGTTGTTGCTGTCACCGCCGTCGTTGTCGTCGCTGCCGGCCGTCAGGTCTATCCGATCCCTCGGAGGTTGCTTCTGCGGGCGAGTCGGTGTCGTGGCTCTGCTGGGCAGTCGGGACGGAGGCTCAGCCACCTCCGACCCTGCCTCTTCGAGGGCCTGCTCTCTTTCCTTGATCTCTTTGTAGGTTGAAAGTCTCTGCAGGACCTCATTATAGTCTTTGTACTGGCGCACTCCCCTGGCGAGAGGGTTCACCAGGACCCCGTCGATACCGGCTGCCATCGTGGTTGTTTTTACTAGGCTGTCATATTTCTCGGAGGGGCTGTAGACAACCCGCAGCTCACCCACAGTCCATTCTTCAAGGAGCTCAGCAAACCACTCCAGCCATTCTTTAATCTCCAACTTCTTGGCTACCTTTACCGGGCATCTGACGACCCCCAGTCGGTGACCTCTCTCAAGCTGGGTGCAAAAATATATTCGGGTCTGCACCAAGGGCTGCATCATGCTCTGAACAACATCCTTGTTGGTAGTGTAGTGAGATTCAAAGAAAGTTCTCTTATTTATCTCAGTCCAGGAGTCCAATCCATCACCGAGTAATATCAATTTTACAGGAAATTGTGTTAACGTGGATTGGGACAGATGAGATCGATGATTCTTCCCATCTTGGCTGATGTTGCCTGCCTCTTGTCCCATTGCTGGCGTTGGTCGGGGATCCATTTCCCCTCCTTCTTCATCACTCATAGTTGTCTTTGTCTTCGAGTTGCCTATCCCCCAAAGCCTCTCTTTGCGCTTTCGAGTAGGGATGGGTCCAGGCTGTGTTGGCTACTGGCTTTACTGTCTGGATCTGGTCATTCTATCCTCAGTAGAAGCTTTCCCTCACCTGTATGCTATACAGTTACTGCAAGGGTTGTGACTGATGGCCTTATCAGTCACCACTAACTCTCTTCCCTAAGAGTTAGTAACCCAAGTGAGCTATTCAGAGTCTCACATCTGTTTTTACCGACTTGGTATCTTTGGGGCCCGCCTACTCAGTTGTGCGCCGCCCCACGTTGGGCGCCATGAAGGTTATCCTGCAATAGTCAGCCCCGCCCACTCCTCACTACTTCACAGGGCTGCCTACTGACCAGTTCTCCGTCTAACAGGTCCGGAAAATCTCTGAGACCTGGGTATTACCCTAAAAGTACTCTATAAGAGATAATCTATTTAAACTGGTGGCGAAAGTGATTCGTCTAGCTCTAACTACCTCCAATCCAGAAGTTATGACCCTTTACAGTTAAGAAACAATCAGCTGAGTAGCCCTCGCAGCGGCATAATTCCAATAACCACTTCTGTTAACGGTAGCCCACTTTCTAAATCATAACTTGCACTTGGAACCGGCTAGATTATGTTTAGTGACTTAGATGTAAGTCCCAGGGTCATTATTTACTCTCACCAAAGGAAATTATGAAGCCTCCTATTTACTGGAATCATGTACATTAGTTTTACCTTAATTAAAAGAACTGGACAAAGATTAAATGACTCTATTAATTCCAATGTCCACCAACCTCGTTAGAATTTTATAGTATAAATTTATTAAGCAAGCTTAAGCAGGGATATGCGACATACAAATCAATAATTAATCGTATATAATTCAAAAACAGTGTAATAAAATTTACATGTACAATCATACTACCCTGTCTCCTTTTTCTAACTTAAGTCGCACGTTCTGAAATGGAATTTCAATGAGCAGATTCAACTCATACCCAGACGATGGTGGATCTTTTGGCAACAGGAATTTCTAGCATCCTTGGTTGAGGTCTTTGCCTTGTGTGGAAAAATCCTCCTTAGAAAGGAAACAAAGCAGAACGGGTCCGAATCCTTTTGCAAAACCCAGTTCTTTATCCCTTAGGGGTCTTTGTCCTTCCTCCAAGTCTTGTTGCAGAGTTTGAAAGTGCTGGGTTGAGACGAGACCGACTGTCGAATAAAGAACCAGAGATGGGGCGACGGGACCCAGTCCTTTCTTAGCGGTGTGAAGTCCGAGCTTCCCCGTGGTTCTGAAGTGCGGTCCGTAGCTCAATCTGCTTCTGCAAGTTGTCTCTCCTTCTGCGCCGCCGGACTGGGAACAACTGGTTCCTCTTTTCAGCTCGTTTTTATACATTTCTCCACCATGTATGTGTGTGGGGAGGTTGGGTCTACGTGACTTTCTTCACATTTGCTGTCTCTCATGAAAAAGCCCCCACATTTCCCAACCTGTTCGTGCTGACCATAGTGGAAAGTCCCGTACTTCCCCGTTGCCTCAGCCAAACTCCCCGCACCACCCATCCTGTGCTCCTTGGCCATCTGTTCAGAACTGCTTGCGACATTTCCTGTTATCAGGGCTGTGCTGCACATTCGTCTTTTCTATAACTCACTTTATCCATTACAACTCATTAAACGCATTCAACCTGTTTGACTTAATTTCAATTGATCACAACTTCATATTCATTGACAATAAATCACATCTTTCTCTTATTATTAATCATTAAACATAATCATCACATAGTTAACTCATTATAGATCATTAATCAGAGATTCTTTGCAGAAAGTTATTGAGTGATTACTTATACTCATATTATTCAGACTTATTCAACTTAATTAACTTTTAATCAACCTACAAGATTACTTTATTTCTTCCAAGCCATTATGCACCTTTTCTGCGTGTGCCTGGAAAGATCTCATACCCTTATGCCAGTTTTCTTGACAACGTGTGTGAAAAACTAGAAGCACACACTGAGCCAGTTAAGCTCAAGTTGTCAACAATGACTGGCAGGTCAATAGTGAATTGTCACAGAGCATGTGGGTTAAAGGTCAGAGGATACAGTTCTGAAGAATGCATTGAACTACCACCAACTTACACTCGAGACGATATTCCGTTGGAGAAGACCAGCATTCCAACTCGGAAAACAGCTAAAGGATGGACACACTTGCTTAGTATAGCTGAAGAGTTGCCAGACTTGCTAGACTGTCCTGCTGGACTGCTAATAGGCTACGATTGCTTCAGAGCTCTAAAACCGAAAGAAGTCGTATCCGGAGCGGAGCATGAGCCATATGCAGTGAAAACAGACCTCGGGTGGAGCGTGGTTGGTGCCAAAGTGCCTAATACTGGTGGAGGAACAAATGCAGGATTCTGCTATCGCATCTCTGTAAAGGAAATTCCACCTATTACACCTGCATGTGCAATTAAGGCTCTTGAGAGATATTTTCAGGATACAAATCCTACAGATGGAACGGTTTCTCAAGAAGATATTCAGTTCCTACAAATTATGAAAGAGGGAATCCATCATAATGACAATGGTCATCTGGAGATGCCTCTGCCTTTCAGAGAGCGCCCCCAGCTTCCTATCAATAAGCATTTAACCACAGTTCGGCTGGAACATCTGAAAAGAAAAATGGACAAAAATCCCAAATACAAGAAGGACTATGGTCAGTTCATGGTCAATATTTTCAAAGATGGTGATGCAGAGGAAGTCCATGCAACATCAAAGGATGGGAACACCTGGTACATACCACACCATGGAGTGTACCACCCGCGAAAGCCAGAAAAGATTAGAATTGTCTTCGATTGCTCTGCCAAATATGAAGGCACTTCGTTGAATGACCACCTTCTCACGGGACCGGATTTAACCAACGCCTTGACTGGAGTGCTGTGTTGGTTCCGACAGTATCCAGTTGCGATCAACTGCGACGTGGAGAAAATGTTCCACCGCTTTCATGTTACTCCAGAAGATCGGGATTTCATGAGGTTCCTGTGGTGGGAGAATGGGAACACAGCGAGTGAGCCCAAGGAATACCGCATGAAGGTGCACATATTTGGAGCGGCGTCATCGCCAGGTTGTGCGAATTACGGCATGAAATACCTCGCCACCAAATATGAGCATGAGTACCCCATGGCAGCAAGCTTCATCCGTAGGAACTTTTATGTGGATGATGGTCTTGTCAGTTTGGATACCGTGGAAAAGGCCAAGCAACTTGTCCATGAAGCAAGAGAAGTCTGTCAGAAGGGACAGCTGCGTCTGCACAAGTTTATTTGCAATAACGAAGTGGTCTTGGAAAGCATTCCAGAGAGTGAGCGTACTCCACAAGTCAAGGACGTGGACTTAAACTACGCAGAGCTACCAGCTCAGAGAGTGCTGGGAGTTAAGTGGAACATCGAAAAGGATGTTTTCTCTTTCAATGTGGTTCAACAAGAAAGAACAGCCACTCGAAGAGGCATCTTATCCACAGTCGCCAGCATATATGATCCGCTAGGATTTCTGGCCCCCTACATCTTGACTGGGAAAAGAATCTTGCAAGAAATGTGCAAGCGAGGTGTAGGTTGGGATGAGCCTGTCCCGCCAGAGCTAAATACGAAGTGGGAGACATGGCTCAATGAACTGAACAATCTTCAAACCATTCAAATAGCAAGGTGCTTTGTTCCCAACAATCTTGGCACGATCCAGAAGATAGAGCTGCATCACTTTTCCGATGCCTGTAACGATGGCTATGGGCAGTGCTCATATATCAGGATCGTGGCTGAAGAACAAGTGCATTGCACTTTAGTTATGGCCAAGGCTAGGGTAGCACCCATGAAGATTGTCAGTATCCCACGTCTAGAGCTCACCGCAGCCACTATCTCGGCAGCCGTAAGTAAAGTTCTCAGAGGAGAGCTTGATTTGAAAATCGATGCTGAGTACTTTTGGACGGATTCACAAGTGGTACTGGGATATATCAAGAATGAGGCCCGGCGTTTTCACGTCTTTGTTGCGAATCGGATCCAGAAGATCATAGACTCTACTGACCCCAATCGATGGTTTTACGTTGAAACAAATCAAAACCCAGCAGATTATGCATCTAGAGGACTCAAGGTGGCAGATCTAATGACATCAGATTGGCTAACGGGACCTAAGTTCTTATGGGAACAGGAAATTGTGACTAATCCAACAATCTCAGAGCTTCTTATAGGTGACCCAGAGGTCAAAGTCCTGAAAACTGATGTTGTGCAGAAAGATGACCTCCTGATAAGGCTGGCAAGGTTTTCAGACTGGGTCACTTGCCTTAACGTCATTGCTCGCATTCGGAGGCTGGCTCATGGAGACATATCTGGGCCTGTTACAGTAGAGGAGCGAAAGAAAGCAGCTCTCGTGCTGATCAAGGCGGCGCAAAAGGAAGCATTTGGAGAAGAGCTGAAGTTGCTAAGCCAATCACAGAAACTCAGGAGAACTCACAAGATGCATGAACTCGATCCGTTTCTTGAGTACGGAGTGCTCAGAGTTGGTGGCAGGTTGAGAAGGTCATCAGCGTCGCTAGAGTTCAAACATCCCATAATACTCCCGAAAGAAGGCATCGTAACGCATCTGATACTTGATCATTGCCATAAAAGAACACAACACCAAGGCCGAGGGCAAACACTGAACGATCTCAGAGCCAACGGCTACTGGATTATGGGTGCTAGTAAAGTTGTGGCCAAGCACATCAGGAGTTGCGTGACCTGTAGGAGGGTGCGGGGTCGACCTGAAGGACAGCGTATGGCTGACTTGCCTGTTGATCGAATAGAACCATCTCCTCCCTTCTCATATACAGGCATCGACTGTTTTGGCCCTTTTTACACGAAGCAAGGTAGAAAAGAGTACAAGAGATATGGGCTGTTGTTAACATGCCTAAGCTCTAGAGCTATTCACATCGAAATGCTCGAGGACATGACAACTGATGCATTTCTAAATGCATTAAGGTGTTTCATTGCAATAAGAGGAACGGTCAGGCAAATTAGATCTGACCAAGGTACAAATTTCGTAGGAGCAAAGAGTGAGTTGGGAAAATGCTTGATGGAACTTGACAAGGAAAGGATTGCGACCTATCTCGCAAGAAAGGAATGTGACTTCCTTATGAATGTTCCCGAAGCCAGTCATATGGGAGGCATATGGGAGCGTCAGATTCGGACAACAAGGAGCGTGCTGAGCTCTGTCCTAGCCCAGGCTACCGGAAGACTGGATGACTCCTCATTAAGAACGTTCTTCTACGAGGCCATGGCCATAGTCAACAGTCGCCCGCTGACAACAGACACCCTAACAGATCCCAAGGGAGCTGAACCCTTGACACCCAATCACTTGCTTACTATGAAATCTACAATACCCCTTCCACCTCCAGGAAAGTTCGTTCAAGAAGATCTGTATGCAAGGAAACGGTGGCGCAAAGTACAGTATCTCTCAGAACAGTTCTGGAACAGGTGGCGTCGAGAATACTTGACTAGCATCAGCCTTCGTCAGCAGTGGCATACAACCAGACGAAACGTGCAGGTTGGGGATGTAGTCATTGTTAATGATGAAAACACTCCCAGAAATGAGTGGCCACTAGCTAGAGTAGTTGAGGCACAGGAAGATGATGATGGTCTCGTGCGAAAGGTGAAAATACAAGTAGGCCAAAATAAATTAGGACCAAACGGTGAACGCTTAACACAACCTTCATTTCTTGAGCGTCCAGTGCAGAAATTAGTTGTATTAGTTGAATATTATTCAAAATAGCTCAGCATTAACATGAAAATCAGTCACTTATTGTAAGACGTATTGATGGACATTTTGGGTAAAGGTTAATTTGAAGTTATTGAAAATTACATGTTTTATTTCTTTGAATATGGTGAAAGTAAACCTTTTGTAATTTTGGTGGCAGTGTAACGAACGTAGTCACATGGGCATTTTTTTTGTACATATTTAGGGAGGTACCGTTTGATTGGTGGCATCATCTGACCACCTCAGTAATTAGGTCGTCACTTGGTCACGTGATGCTTTTGATAGAGAACTTTAAGTTTCGTTTTATACTCAGTTGGTGTGCGCAAGCGGCAATAGGAAAGACAAAGAACTGAAATAAGGAAGAAATGGACTTCTAGCAACTCCTAACCTTCTGGTTGGAGGGGGATACGGTATGGACAATTGAGTGGAATATTCTTGTGTTTGTATATGTGTAATAAGTTTCATTTGAATAATTCATATAAGGGAACATGACGGTTTTATTGATGTATATTTGTCACCGTGTATTTTATTGCAGTGTTCACGGTGGTCTTGGACGTTTATGCGGCAAAAATTCATTTAATGAAACGTTTGAAACCATCAGTCGAAGTGTTGCACCTTCATCAACCAGCGAGAAAAAGTTGGGAGCAGCTACAGTATTGTAATCAGTGAAAAACTTCACAACAGCCTGCAGAGATTATCATTATGGCTAAATGATTCTTGCTTAACTCTCAATACAAAGAAAACAAAATGTATTTGCATTTCAATCAAGAAAACATCATTACAGTCCTTGAATATTCAGATTAATGGGGACCCTATTGAGCAAGTATCACAAGAAAAATATTTAGGAATAATTCTGGATGCTCAGTTAAATTTTAGGAGCCATGTTGACAAAATCAGCAAAACTGTTAGATCAAATATAAACTGTTTTAAAATTATTAGAAATTGTTTAACACTTCACTGTGCAGAGATGTTTTCTTAACTCAATGATCCTCACAGTTTTCCTATGGAGCTGCTGTCTGGTCTCAGACTAGTCAAACTAGACTCAAACCATTAGCAAGTCTCTGTAATCGGGCTTTGAAGGTTTTATATCAAAAGCCAATCAGATTCCATCAATGTCACATTTTGGCTAAATTCGGCATTTTGGACTTTTCTGATTTTATAAATTATAATCTTTTAAAATTGATTTTTAAGTGTTTAAATGGATATGCACCTATACCATTAAGTAATTGCATACAGAGACTGCAGGGCAACAGCAGATCTACTAGAGCAGCTTCAGATGGAAACTGTAAGGTTCCCTTTCGAAGAACCACGTTTGCTCAAAGTGCTCTGTCCATGAGAGGATCTGCAGTTTGGAACTCATTTCCTGTTGATTTAAAGTCTGTAACCAGTTTTAGTACGTTCAAGAAACAAACTAAACTCTGGTTATGTCAAAAACAGAACTGTACCCATTTTTGATGTTTCATGTTTCACTGTTTGTTTGTAGATGTCGTCAACATCAAGCTGTGCTATTTTAAATGATCATCATTTTTACTTTAGAGGTACTTTTTAAAAGCCCATCTAGGGACAAGTGCTGCGAATTAGCTGTTGCTATAGCGCTATGACGCAAACATGGGACTGCTGTTTTGTTCAGTCTGTTTATGTCGATGTGTGTCTGTCCCTATCAAATAAACTCAAATAAATAAATGAATTAAATATTTGAGATAAACCTGTGAGACACAAAATGCACCGAATTCAGAGAATGACCCAATAGCTTATGTATGTTAGAGACCATCTGGTTCTGAAAGATATCCACATGAGATATGTTTTTTATCTTAACTGTGGAAATGGTTAATAATCCACTATGTTGGATGATATTTGAACCACAGAGATGAAACTTTAATCATAAAATTAATTCATAAAAGCCTTTTTCTTTCAGCATTACTCTGTCTGGAAAATAAATTACATTTATATTTAGAGAACAATCCAAATATCAATCTAGAAATTAAACTCACTTCTGCCTTTTGTGTTTGTGTGTTAAATAAATATTTAACACACTTTGTATTGAGAGTTATACTGTATATGTGTGTTTATACTTGTCACAATAACAGATATAAACTGAACAGTTACAGCAGTTAGAAACAGCTCACCTCTCTGATGGTGGAGATCCAGGAGATTTAAAGAAAATGATCTCATCCTTTGACTTGTCGCTCTTAAAGGACACACAGCTGGGTTCTGTTTCTGGTTCTGGTTTGAGTCTCTGATGGATCCTGACAGAAACATGATGATTAAAACTTAATCAGCAAAGAGGAGCAGCAGCAGCTTCATCACCACGTCTGTTCTGGCCTGATATAGTGAACGCTGTGTGAAAAGGGCTGTGGACAGTTAGAGATGGTGACCTCACCTCTGACCTTTGCTCTGGCTCTCATCTTCCCCACACAGAGTGGTTTTAGAGGGAGGGACTCCCTCCTCTCTGTCCTCACACTGATCCATGCTGCTGAATTCACATCAGCTCACACACACTTTCTACCTTCACCTGCAGAGGAAACACACATCATTCATCTGCACATCAACTCTGATCATCCTTTACATCATTAGAGCTGGAAAAAGATCAGCTGCTCCTCCTCTGATTGGCTCTTCTTCTCTGCTTCATATCAGTGTCAGGTGAATGCAGTCAGACAGCAGAGAGGCAGAGGAAGCTGCCATCAGCTGCTGCACTTCTACTATCAGTCCACTAGATGGAGACATGGAGCAACATTTACATTCACTGATTCAACCTGAACAGGAAGTATTTTAGTTAGTTAATTATTAATCTCTACAACAAGTGTGACCTGAACAAGTGGATTATCTGCTGCATCAAAATCTGACTGAATCAAAGACATTTTAAGAATAATATTTCAATTTGAAACAAAGCAGAAACGAAACTCTTTTTTTTTTACATTAATGGTTGAGACTTGAGTTTGATTCCTGGAAATAAAATGAATGAGTTTGTTTAATGAATAAAATATAGAAACATCAAGCTGTTCATCATGTTTTTCTTCCAATTCATCAATAATTTAATAATCCTGTAGATTAGCTTTCAAACAGCAGAGATGAAACTTTGAGCTGAATTTAAAAGGGAACATTTTATCTAAATGTCATAGAACCGAAACAAGTAGAAAAGTTTCTGTAGATAAACTTCAAGTAGAAAAAACAGACTTACAGTTTGTTCAAACTGTCCAAATAGCTGAAGAAGAACATCTGAACAACAGACTGAAACCCAACAGAACCGCAGGAGAACCAGACTAATGACACACCTGTACAGAGACACAACATAACTGGACTTTTATCTGACCTGAACAACATGAGTTCAAAGTCAAAGTGTTATAAATGTTGCATAAGTGATTATATGACAGCTCACCTGGTTTGTAGTTTCTTCCTTCAGAGCAGCAGAACCAGGAAGTAGAAGGTCTGCAGTGAAATCAGAGGCAGGTTGATAAATCTTCATGAGACAGGAGAGAAGTTCTGATGAAAATGTTTCATGATGGAGTCATGAGGAGAAATGAGCCCAGAGAAAAGAACAGCTGGTTGCTTCCTGCTGCTGTAACTGGTCAGAATATAATTACAAGCAGAAAATAATCAGAAACATTAAACTAAACTATAATTCTTAACATCACCACAGTACTGCAGCTAAAACCACACATTGTTCTAATGCAGATTATTCCTAAAGCTCCTATATAATCATTGATCATTATGTTAGTGTGGTGAGCAGAGTGAGGACAGTCTCTGTTTAAAACCAGGATCAGCTGAGGAGGTTCTGCTGATCCAGGTTGAAACCCTGATTTCATTTCAATCATCAACCTGAATTTAAAGTCAGAGTCAGATCAAGCAGCAGAGAGGTGGCAGCTTGTTCCAGACTCATTATTTACACATGCAGCTGTTTTCCAGCTGTTCTCCACAGCTGGAGGGAGGGGGGATGTTTGGGAGGAGAGAACCTGAACATTCAACCTCCAGGTTTCACAGCTGGATTCTGACCTCAGCAGCTGGAACAATGACACAGATGAAACCAGTGACTCCTGAAAAATGGGATGTTTGGATCTGAGCAGGTCTGCAGATTCCACTGACTGGGATTTATTCAGAAAATGTCTCAGAGCTGAGAAGAGCTGAGCTTCTTTAGACTGAATGCTAGGAAATCTGCCCTCCTCCCATTCAGTGATGTTCAGGTTCTGAACTTTAAAAACTAAAATCAGTTGGAAACATCAATAATTTTGTCCACTAATAGTGATAATAATAAAACCAAACACTTCTGCTGTTAATTTAGTAAAGTCGCCATCTTGTATTTTAAAAATTGTTTCTCTTTTTAACAAATCAAACTGATTAGACTTATTATTTTGAATCAACAACCATTAGTTTAATTTATTGATTATGTTATTGGCAGACTAATATAAACTTAAACCAATGTATGGAGGAGCAAACATGCCTCAGTCAAGATAATCACCATTTATATCATAATTATCACCATAACAACATAAGCTAACAAAGCTAACATCTTATATTCCACAAATATAAAGATTGTAATTTTTAGATTAAAAATATGTAGAAAATTATATATTTATGTCCAGTTTTATTTGCTATAACAGAGTTTTAGGGCCACACTAAGGAAAAATATACAAATAAAATTACAAAGTAAGTGTCTGTTTGGTGGGAAAATTATTCTAAGTTAACATCTGCTGATCATGTTACATTAAATGCTTGTGAATCTCACCAACAGAACCTGTTTGGGTTAAACACACAAGGTAGGAAGTTGTTTTCCTGCAGCTGCTTGGGAACCAGACTGTCTCTCCATGTTTTGGATCCTTATCCTTGATATAAAACCTGCATGTTGACTCTGCCTGTTAGAGCTTTTCACTCTGAACTGCTTCATTATTGATTGTCTTACAAGCTCTCTGTATTGTGCACAATATACAGATAAATCTGATTGAGTGATTTCATCTAACAGAGCTTGGAAATTAATTTCTTCCACAACAACTTGGTGCCAACCTGGACACTCGGCTCCAGCCTCAAACCTGGATTAGGATTAAAGAGAGACGAGGGCTGCTGGTCGGCTCCACGGCTCCAACGCTGAGATCAACAAACTCAATCCACTGATATCTGGTGAGACTCTCACTCAGGTAATAAATTAACTTAAAAACTCTAAATGACAGAATCTAAAATAGTAAAGGATCTGATAAACCTTTCTCCCTGAGGATTGAGATTGACCAGATTAATAGAGATTACAGAGGAAAAGAATTTAAAAAAGAAGAAAAGTAAGAGATGAAGAGAAGGCAGATCTTTGTAAAAGTGAGAGATTATTTTCTTGAAGATACCTGTAAGGGTGTCTGTCTAAGAAATTGAGAACTTACAGAGATTTTATTGGTTTTCTTGGAAAGCTGAAGAAAAAACCTTGATAGAGTTTTGATGGAACCACAGGTTCTAGGATGAGTCCTAGTTAAAGTCCTTATCGGAGAATAAGGCAGGTATTTACTAGAGTTTTGGTTTCTAAATTCAGGGAACCAAACCTTTAGAGAATCCTAAAGACGTTTATCAGAAATAAAGACCCTCTTAGAGGATTAAGAGGCAGAGCGACCACAAAGCTGATTGGTTTGATTCTGTGAAGACGTTTGCAGCCTAAAGAGGAAATCCCACCTATTCAGAAGAATTGGCCTGAGTGGTTCCAGGGTCTTTTCTCCTCCTCAGGGTGAATTGTTTCACTATATAATAATGAAATAGTCAGAAAAAAGTCTGCATGGTGTGAATGAATGGATAAAAAGTGTCATTTTTCTTGCAGGTGGTTCATTGAAGCTGATCGTTGTGAAAGGAAGAGAAAGAGAATTAGAAGCAGAGGAAGTGAACTGAGGCAAAGAAATCAGAAACAAAGAGTTTAGTTCATCTGGAGAAACACGAGGAAAGTTTGGATGAAAGAGAGAGAACGAAGAGAAAGACAGAAAAATGATAAACAAATGGAAATGCTTCTATTACTGAACATAAATCTTTTGTCAATAAATTACAGGCCTTAATATGTTTTATGTTTTTGTGTGTTTGAATAAGCAAATGAATTTATTCCTTAAAAGGATGAATAATAAGTGACTAAAACAAAATAAACCAAATCGATTTCTATTTGCTTCTTTTTTTCCTCTGTCTGAGAATGCTGCGATGCATCTGACCTCTGACCTCAACTCCTCAACCCTGTCCTCCCATGGACCAGATGATGTCCCTCTCACACCACCAGCTGATGAAAGTAGATCCAGTGGATCCAGTGGATCAAGAAGATCAGGAAGATGAAGAAAACCTTCATCACCTCCAGCCACTGAAGTGTCTGTTGATCCTGATTTTTATTTTTGACACCAGAGAACTGATGAAACATTTCCATTCAGGGGACGACTGTCAGGTCTCCTGTTGGACATTTGGACTGAAACTGTGTGTGACTGAGCTTTAACAACCTCCGCTGGTCTGCTGTCCAGTATCAGCGCAGAGAAAGAAAAGATAAACATGATTCAAAGCTGTGAGAGGAGAAGACACCATTCTGAACTGGTGATGCTTGTTTCATCTGTGGACAACATGGACATTGACTGAGGGACGATCTGGACCAGCCAAAGATCCAAGACCAGAACCAGTTGGACTGACAGGGAGCCGGAGGAGAGAGACGGGGAGGATTTCACTGCAGCGACGCCGACAGCAGGAGGGAGAGAGAGAAGAGAAAGGAGACATTTAAGATAAGTTACACACACACACACACACACTACAACGAAGACTGCTGGCTCACTAACCCCGTTCATATTTAGAAATTCTTTAGAAAGAAAAGAATGACTTCAATAAAGTTTTTATGCTCAATAAATAGAGAAACTCTTTCAATTGTTCCTGTTAATTCTAAGTCCTGAACAGAAGGACCAACACTAATGACCCTCTAAGGGTCCATGAACCATAGATTGAGAAACTGTGAAGGGAAACTGCAATCACTTTAGTTCTGCAATGAACTAACAAAATTATGCCATTGAATTATAGCAAGTAAAACAGATAGAGAACATTCTAAATAAAAAATGGTTTTGAAATAAATGTTTTAAAATAAATAGATAAAAAACTGAATAGTTTTAGACAAAGACAGTAAATTTAATGTTGAATAGAAATAAAGTCAAAGTTTCTCCTGGATTCTAAATGTTTTGAAAACTTCTGACACTCAGATGGTTGAGATTTATTTTGTTCTCCTTTTTGAAGATCTAAGCTGTAGTTACATATTAGTATGGGAATAAACAAAACATCTTTCAGGGTTAAGAATTAGAGATCATTAATACTGCAGTGTTTAGAACATTTTGGTAAACCATATAATATTTGTTGTATTGAAATTGAATAGAAGGAAATTATTATAAAATAAAGCTGTGATACATTTGAACTAAGAGGTTAAAAAGACTTTTTGTTTTCCTGGAAATATTTGTTATAACAAAACCTAAAATTAGTGAAGCTTCAGCAGAAACTTGATCAATTTGTTGCTGTGATCCTAAATTATATTGAGATTTCTTGTTTGACTGTGAACACATAACTTAAAACAGGATCCTGTAGATTAGAGTTCAATTCAAACATTAAAATATGTTAAAAGGAGAAAAATTAGAGAATCTTGAAGCTTCAGTAAATTTGATAATTACAATTTGATAAAATAAACAAAATGAGGACTGACTGGAAATTATTGACTGTGATGAAAATTTAACTGATTCCAAATTCTGACTGTTTGTCTGTTTCATGTTGAATGTTTGTGTGTTTTGTGTTTGATAAATATTGTTTACTAAACTAAAATTAGTTAGAGTTTGATGAAGCAACTTAAGTTTCTAAAGGAAAATTGCATGAGATGATCTGAGATCTTAGTTTGTCTTCAGGATGGTAATTTTTATTTTTATACTTTGACAACCAAAATTATATTTTGCTCTGTTAATTCTAACAGTGTAAGGAGGAAGTAGGACTGCCTACAGTCGACCTTTGAACTGTCTGAGACTGACCCCTCCTAGCTCCTCCCACCTACTGGATTTGTTCCCGCCTTCAGTTTCCATAGCAACGCTCCCTTTGAGTTTCACAGAGTTTAGGAA
The DNA here is from genome assembly GCF_002775205.1 of Xiphophorus maculatus. Classification (NCBI taxonomy): domain Eukaryota; kingdom Metazoa; phylum Chordata; class Actinopteri; order Cyprinodontiformes; family Poeciliidae; genus Xiphophorus; species Xiphophorus maculatus. The sequence continues at coordinate 5,083,216 of NC_036450.1, forward strand.
GAAAGAAAAAACCTGCCATGCTTGATAGAATGAATGGATGTTTATATAATAACTGAGCATGAAATTATATAGTTAGTATTTACATATTAAAGATTAATAAAACAGTTTAAATGGTTTTTAAGTATTTTCTTTACTTTGTAGAACAATAAAGGATTTATTTGTATAAATAACTTTTCATAATGACATACAACACTTTTAAGAAAATCAATGTAATATTTTAGCAGCTTTAGATTCCATTCCTTCCTCTTTACTTAAAAAACAAAACAATCAAACTCAAAGCTTCTGAAACTCTTTAAATTCTTTCTTTGGGAATTACTTAATGGAAATAGCTAATGGCTTCTGTTATGAAATAATGCACAATATAATGTATGAACCTTTGGATGAAATGCATCATGGGATGCTTTGCTGGTTGATCCCCAATGTCACATAATATGTTACACAATGTTTTGGATTGAATAAATTAATTGAAAACAGATTTAACATTTACTTTTTAAAACTAAACTTAAAATTGGACTTTACAATAAACATAAACCTTTACTAGGCTTCCTTTAATTGGAGAGTTAACACACAAATAAATCTTGACTAACTTCAGTTGATTCAACATCGTTCTCAAGTAAATATGTTATAATTTACAGTGTAGATGGGTAAAATAATGAATAGAGGTTCTGTTTGCTGAAATGATTGGATTTTCCAAAATGCTGCAAATCCTTAAAAGTATGAATACAACATTTTAGCTTAATGAGACTAAATTTACAGTTTTAGTCGAGGATAAAAACATAAATCAACCTACATTCAAACTTCAAATTAGATTTGAAGACTCTGTGTGGAAGTGAGGCCCACACTGCTGAGCTCATACGACACAAACCATTGAAATTAAACATATTACTTAGCAGATGGCTGGTTTCTGATGCTTCTGATGACTCGGTTGCCAATGGCGACAGAACAGCTGCTGCTGCTGCTAAGCTAGCTGCCCACAGACCTCAGGCAGTAAACTGCCCCTTCTTTCACACTTGCTGATGTTAAGATGGTTCAATCCTTTGCACATTCTCTACCTGACAAACCTTTTGACCACTTAATATTGGATTTTTGTCAAATTTCACCAACTTAAGCTAAAAATGAAAATGAAAAAAACAATAGTAGATTGTTCCTGTGTTGTCTTATTGTTAAAACCTGCCCACTAGGCTTTGTCGAGCCTCACAGACAGTGAAAACCTTCCTGCCATTTCCTGCCAAAGGCCTGTTGCATCCATCAGACCAGGTGACTGGGTCGTGATGAAGGATTTTCAGAGGAAGCTCTGGAACTACAAATGCTGGCCTAGTTCAATCCAGAGGCCAATCCAGCTGCTGCTCATGACCAACACAACCACTAAAGTCCAGGAAGGAACAACCTGAATCCCCAGCAGCCACAGTGAGGAGAACCAGAACCTCTCTGTAACGTCCATCTAGATCAGACCTCCAAATCCAAAACAACAGAGTCAGTAGTAAAACTTCACTCTACCAAGTATCAAGTACTACAACCTCTGACCCCAAAGAGAACATCGTCCAGTTCAACAGTTAGTTTAAATGTTTCTTAAAGGCTCTCCAGCCAAAGAACTACTGCTGGTCCAGTGGCGAGTGGTCGAAGTGGAGAGAGAAGATTTGAACCATCACTGTTCTGACAGGAGGCATCAAATCCTCCTGAGCAGATAAACTGTCAGTGTTCCTGTTTCTACACTTTACCTGCTTCCACATGGAAAATCTACATTTTCTTGTTGGGTTTTTCAATAATTGACACTACAGACACTTAATATACCTTCACTGAGCAAATGTAAGATTTATGTGGGATTTTCTTGAAAACACATGAAATTGGGAAACTACATCATAATAATTTTTAGTTCTTTGACTAAGATTTAGATTAGATGAATATATCAAAAGTCTTAATAATACTAACTTTAGGCTGAAACAACTAAATTAAAATGTGGATAAAATCAAAAAGTGAAGGTTTTAACATAAATAACATGAACTGAATGTGGAGATTTTCACTGAAATAAATGGAAATCTGATTTGATAAAAAGTTTAAATAACTCCATGTTTAACTTTATGCATTATGTTATAGAAATATTTAGGATAATTTTCTACTGCGATGCTTTGCTCAGAACAAAAACATGCCTGTCCTTTCTGTTTGTCCTTAAATATACACTCAAAAGAAAACCAAATTCAAATTACTTGATTTTTCATAAGTCTAATTTTGACCAAAGATGATGAAATCAAATGTTACTTTAATTGTTTATAACTTGGTTTTATTTGGAATCAAAGAGGATGAAGATGAATTTGAAATTGTTTTGTTTTATTTTAAAGTGGGTGTATTAGAATCAGATGGGGGCAACTTTAAAATTTCACTTGTTGATTATAATTTTACATGAGTTTTATTAATATCAAAGGAGATGAGATTATATAAAATTTTAATTATATTTTCACAAGAGGATGAATTACTATTACTTTAACTTTAAATTTTAACTTAGAATTAAAATAATAAATTATTCAAGCAGTTGGTGATAATGATTCTGGATCTGTTTGGTATTCCACTGGTGTTTCATTTCCAAATACGATATTTCAAATTTCTCCTTTTTTTTAAGTTTCCTGAAAGATGACAAAACATCCAGATGACCGTCTCTCTGGCAGAGAGGATCCAACGTACATTTTCCTACACAACACAGTGAAAGTAATAAAGGGATGAATATATGGAAGCTGGTAGGTTTTTCATATCTTGCAGGATAATGCTTTAATGAATGAATTAATATGTAATGTCTCAAAATGTATGGATCATTTTTCACCATAAAACCCTGCAGAAATTTCCTCTTGCATAATCAGTAAGGTGGAATAAAATTTGTTGTGTGATTAATAGTAATTATTACATATTTTCTTATAATCAAAAGAGGAGAATTCTGGAGGGGAAATTATAAGTTAACATCTGCTGATCATATTATATTAAAATGCTTGTGAACTCTCACCAAAAGAAACTGTTTGGGTTAAACACAAAGACTGAAGATGTTTTCCTGCAGCTGCTTGGGAACCAGACTGTCTCTCCATGTTTCCAGTTGATCTGAGACCAACTTTGAAAGTGAAAAGTTCTGTTATCAGCCATAAAATCAATACGTTGGTCCAAATTTTTTTATTGATGCATCCCTGTATCTGATATTTAGACTAGATTGTTTCAAGTTGGAAAGAAGGAAAACTGCATTCCTGTATCATGTTTTAAATGTTGATGTTGAGGATGGAGTGTTTGGTCAGAGACATCAGAACGTGAGACGACGACACCAGCAGCCGGTCCTCCACCTCTTGGCTCTTGAACAAATTTGGTTAAACAAACCTGTATTTAAATAACCCAATGTTGTAGATTACATTTTTTCCATCTTAAATGCAAAATATGTATATTTTTAAACTTTCTAACTTCTTTTCTGCAGTTCCAGGGTGAGTCTTTCTTCATGACTCTTTAAGGAATGAGAAGCTCAGCTCAATGTTTTTATCCAACCTTGTTATTAATCAGTGAAATAAGTTGGAGGAGAGACGTTTGGTTCCTGTTGCAGCTCAGTGTTAATCTGGTTAATCTGAGAGATGAGCTCCAGTCTAACACTGCAGTGAGGATTAAAACCGGCCAGACAAGGTGAGGGACGGAGGAGAGGTCACCATCAGGAAGTTTGAACCTCTGCAACAAACTGCATTTTAATCACAACCAGCTGCTGATTTTACTGGGTTTTGCTTTTTCCAGTTAAATTCTTTATTTTCCGGTTTGGGTTGAATCAGGTGTGGCCCACGTTGACGCTGTGGCGGGTCATATCCATGTTGGTTTATTCACTAAAAACAGGTTTACTTTATGTTATCAGATTTAAATGTAAAATATAGCAGAGATGCAGCGATCAGACCTTTTCTGTCCAGCACTGATCTCCAGTTTTCATTCTGCTCTGATCTTCCAGTTCCTGGGATTTTTCCTCCAAAGAGAAAAATGTTCTGCAGGTTCTGAGTTTCAGGTAGAAGTTCTGAATGAAACAGAAAATATGAAGATTTTCCCACTTTAGGCTTCAAAGCATTGACCTCTGACCTTCATGGGATGGGAATGTTTTACTTTAAATCAGGACTTTCTGAAAGGCAGAGTTGATGAAAAAATCTTTTTAATGCAAATATTTAAATTTGAACAGGAAAAGAACAGAATGAGCAGCAAATGAACCAAATGCAGAAGAAAAATGTTTTTATTTAAAGCACATGAAGAAAAACTGCAGCAAATTTACAAAAGGAAGATTTAATATTCAAATCTGACATGTTGAGAAAAATAGGAGCCGATAGAAACAGAAAATGATCAGTGATTGAGAAAAACTGATCAACATTTCAATGAAATCTGATGAATGAAAGGAAAAAATAAGAGAAACAACATCTTGATATTCAGTGTGAAGCTTTGACTGGAAACAGACAGGAAAACATGTGGATCCTGGAATAATCCTGGAATAATCCTGGAATAATCCCAGCTTCCATATTTAAAGGCCTGGAAGAAGAAAAAGTTTCCAAGGACTCAATCAGAATTGTTTCACCAAGAAATAGATTGTAGAGACTGAACTATCTGTTCAACAGTGAGAGAGTTTCTCTGACAGGAGGAAAATCTTTAGACTCTTTAGACTCAATTCAGCACAGAAACACTGAGGAACCAGAACTGGACCAGAACATAAATCCAGGAATCAGAGGTTCAGTGAATGTGGTGTTGAAGGTGTGGAGGAGGATCAGTGAGTCAGAGGAAACTCTGTAGAAGGACAGAATGCCAGCAGGACAGTCCACATACACTGCTACTCTGTTAGAGACAGAGGAGGAGGAGAGACGAGGTTCTCTGTTATTGTGACAGACAGAGTAACCATAATCATCAGAGCAGCTCAGCCTCCAGGAATGATCATTCCATCCAAACAAACAGTCTTCACTGTCTCCTTTCCTCCTGATTCTTCTGTAACTCACTGATATATCAACATCTCCTCTCCACTCGACCTCCCAGTAACAGCGACCAGTCAGACCAGTTCTACACAGCAGCTGAGGCCAGTGATCAAATCTGTCTGGATGATCAGGATATGACTGAAACTCCTTCACAAATGTCACCTTCCTGTTGTCTTCAGACAGTTTGAGTTTTCTGCTCACTGTGTTTGTGTCGATGGTGAGTTGACAGGAATCTGATGGAGAGAACAAACACAATCCAGCTGCAGTTATTGATCATTTATTGACACGTTGATGATGACTCCTGAATGAGTGATGTGACAGTTTGAAGATGGTTGAATGTGAGCTGCTTTGTTGTCATGAATCAGATGAAAAACACACTTACACTTCCTCAGACCTGGTGTCAAGAATGGGACTCCAGCAGGCTCCACCCTGAAAGGAGGAGGGGGGTCAGACCATCAGTCTCTTTCAGCAGCAGACATGGACATTACATGACTCTCAGACACACATTGTCCTCCACTGAGACAGGAACAGTCCAACATTTGGATTGCAAACTGCAGTGGATGTAGGAAGGACAGTTGGTGCTGCTGCAGCACAACTCATTTCTCCAAACACAGGAAAAGCTCCAACAGAGAGGAGAAAGGAAATCCCTCAGTAACAACCTGAAGAAACTCACTGAAGCCTAAAAGGACATCAGGAAACTAAGGAAACATTTCTGGAAGCTCAACCTGATTTAATAATCAGCATTAAAATACAATCAATCTAAACTCTGACACAACACCTGGATACCTGTTCCATCCACACTCCCACACACAGATGAAGGAACGAAACACTAAACAGCCCTGCTGCTGAAAACCTGCTGTGGCCTCACTGTAATATCCAGAAATACAAACATTAAAAAGGAGAAGCTGCATCACATTCAACAAAGAGCTCAACAAGAATCAAAGATTTGATCTCTGAGCTCAGACTCACAAACCAGGGAGAGGCTTCCATCATCACACACCTCTGACAAACACCTCCAACCTTTCAGCACTTCCTCTACCAACCAACACCACCAGGTGGTGCTGCTGCACACATTTACAATGAGGCCAAGAAGAAGAAGCAGCATCCTGAATCCAGCAGCTGCAGTAATGACTTGTGAAAGTGTCCAAGGAGCATCTGGAACCAGAACCAGCAGATCCAACAGTCCAGAGAGTCTTTGTTTGCATCTTTCCTCTCAGATTTCCAAGCTGCTCTGAGAGGGAAATGACATCATCACTTTACTGATGATGTCACGCTCTGATGTCACTGATCAGGAGCTGCTGGACTTGTACATTTCCAGCATGGAGGACAGAGAAGATCTCAGCTCTGATGAGGAGCTGGCCTGCCTTCAAACTGATTCAGGGTCAAAGAAATATTTCCAGATGAAGTCAGACTAAAATGTTGGATTGTCCTGCTGTTGCAATCAGAGGCCAAGAAGAAGCTTCAAGTTCTTCTCCTGTTCAGCTCTACGTTCCTGTCAGAGACTTCAGCTCCTCATGAGGAGAACAACTAAAGCCTGGAACAGACTGACACTAACATCCTGACATCTCATCCCTGAACAAAGCTTTGCAGCATCAAGGTGACTCTTAGCGCCATATATGGACAGATTTCCTCTAAAGGGGGCGGAGCCTGGATTGGAGGAACCAGCAGCAGCTTCCAGGAACAAACCTTGGGAACCTCTGGAGGAGAACATGGAGATGAGATTCCTGCTTTAATCAGTGGATTCATTGATAGAAAACATGACGACTGAAATATCTGAGAGCTGCAGCTCCATTTTCTACAGATCTGCTGGAACATCAGATAGAAATGAAGAATTTCATCATTTCACCTCAAATCTGTTCATCTTCCACAGAAACAACTGAATTATTGACCTGAACTGGTTCTAAAGGTCTGGATGGTAAAAACATCCATTGTTTTTATGTCTCATTATTTTCCAGAAAGAGTTGAAATGTTTCAGAAGCTTTTATCCAGCAGCTCAGTAAAGATCTCTCCTCTTTCCAACCTGATTTAGTCCATGAAGCAGAACATCTCTGCTGCTGCAGCAACAGGAGGAAACTTCTCCAGCTCTCAACTTCTACACTCTGACTGCTTGGAAACAGATCAGGGAGGAACAGCCTTTTCTCCAGGCTGCCTCCTCCTGACTCTAGCTCCACCTACTGGCTGTTCACCAGAGGTGGAGAAAGAACTCAAACAATGTACTGAAGTAAAAGTACAAATAAACAGACAAAAATGTTCTCTAGTAAAAGAACCACATTAACATTTTTACTTGAGTAAAAGTAAGAAAGCATGAAAAAGCCTTTCTGCCATCAGTAGATCATCATGGAAATCTAACTGAACTTCTTTTATTAATTTAGTCAGAGTCCCTATTAAACTATTAAACCCATCCCACTCTTTAATTTTCCTTGTGAGCCGTTCTTAGTCTGGAGAATATTCCAGAAAACTGGGTAATGATCTCTGCCTCCAGATGAGGCGTCTAAATATTTAATTATCAAATTAAACATTCAGCTTCAAACTAAATGTTTCCCAGCAGACTGACTAAAGACATTTCTCCCTCTTCCTCCTCTATCAGACCTTCTCTGCTCCTGCAGCAGGTTCCTCCATACCTGAGAGCTTCCAGTCTCCAGTGTGGATCCTTCAGTCCAGCCGACAGCAGCTTCACTCCTGAGTCTCCTGGATGATTGTAGCTCAGGTCCAACTCTTTCAGATGGGAGGGGTTGGAGGTCAGAGCTGAGGCCAGAGAAGCACAGCCTTCCTCTGAGACCAAACAGCCTGATAAGCTGCAGACACACAATTCATCACATGATGAGAACATTGAGGTAGAACCCAAGGTCTGAACTGATCATTTTTAAAAGAAGAAGAAAGTAAATAAATTAACCTGTCAATAAGATGAAATAGTAATAACACTCTAATTCCATTACATGACTACTAACAATCAACATTTGTCACTTATAGAACAGATCAGAATAGAAACATTCTTCATTTTTCCACAGCAGGGAGTTCAGGTTTACCAGCAACAAGTTTAAGGTAAATGGAAGAATAAAACATTGAAGATAAAAATAAAAAATAATAGGAGGCTGTAGAGTAAGGACCCATTTACAATAGAGGAATAATAATGTTGTACTTTTAATAAAAACATCATAATCAGTTTGAAAAAATGCGCAGCTGAGTAGAGCAATTTATAATCATATGTAAAAGTTTTTTGGGAGCAGTTCTGGTTAGAAAGTCTAACAACTCCTGGGAGGAAGGATCTGCAATAATGCTCTTTTTTTCTTACAAAGCTGGATTGCAAGAGTCTTTGTTGCTCTGATCGTTTCACTGGCCTGGTGGAGCAGATTTATTTCTATAGATAGGTTTATAGTTGATGCATTTAAAACCAGGAGAGTGGACCAATCACACAGCTGGTGCCTCTACATGTTGCCTCGTGCTGCCACTGCTTGGTCTCTGAAGCCTGGATCACCTGCACCTCTTTTCACTCAAACTGGACACAGGCTGACCTGTATGGACATGGGCGTAAATCCCAGGTGGGTCGGGGGGTCCGGACCCCCGCAATCTTGGAATTGTCCCTCCAAATAAATCATGAAAGAAACCTTTGTATTTAAACAAGATCAATATAAAAATGCAATAGAAACAGAAAACAAAGTAAATCTGCCATTCATCTAAGAAAAGAATAAAAATTAATTTTAAGTTTCCCCCCACCATTCTTAGAACAATGGCTCAGTCCAAAGTGTAGGAGGAGCAACAGCAGCTGAACGGTGTTATAGATTAACTGGTTGTAACTTATGTGCACCACATATGTTTCTAAATTGTAGGTGGCTGTGTTGACGCCTGTTGAAAAATGCTACTTGTGTGACAAAAATGTTTGCAAAACTTAACTATAAATTCCATTTGAAGCAAATATGTTTAGTCTTGCATGTTAAAAATATGTTTCAAAACAAGTTTCAACAGAGCAGCTTTCAGTGCACTTCGAAATCACTGCATTTGAGCAAAACCAGATCAATGAGTAACACAAAAATCCCATTCACATTCAGGTTCACCAGAATAAATTAATTTCACCTCATGAACAGCCACAATGTAAACCTAACTGGTTTACATTTTATCCACTAAACTATATCGGCCGACGGAAGAGCAATTATCCTACCTCTTGTGATCTAACGAATTCCTCGCAATTTAAGAGGCAAACCTGGATTCACTGGTGACACTTTCAGAATCTCAGTTTGAGTGAAAATTTTAACCCGTTTCTGATGTAAAAGTATATAAGACAATTGTTTTCCAGCGTTGTCTCTTATGGTTGAATATTAGGGTCACTTGATGAAAAGAATAAAGATGTTTAGTTAAATTATGAGAAAAAATATCAACAATAAAGAAGAAATGACACTGCTACATAGATCTGCCATGTCTTCTGTAAATGAACTAGGAAATAAACTATAACATGTTACAAAAACAGTGTTTAAAAAGATTTCGCTATTCTTTCTGTGGAATTGAAATTTCTGTGAAATATCATACAATATGAGGGAGATGTGAAAAACAACATAGCCAGTCGATCCTTTTAAACGTTTTACATTTAATCTCAGGGCTCTTCAACATTTATGTCAGTTTTCAGGGATTAATCTTTGTTTTGAGATTTGTTTATGGCATCTGGAGAGATATTTCGATCTTTCTTTGAGTTTCAATCTCTGAAGCAACACAGAAATCAGGACAAGTTCTGCGTAATTTACATATTTTGGTAGTTTTGCAAATTAATTTAAAAAAAAACATCAACATACCAAATTAGACCAATAAAAGTCTTTCTATTTAGTTATTCCTGATATCTTAATGGTTGTCTTATGGAATCGGATAGTATTTTTGCAAAGATTTGTAGTTCTTTAAGTTTATCACATTGTTTATGTAGCCCAGTGTTAAACCGAGGTTAATGTAATGACTATGTTGAGGTTAATAGAAATTTTATATAAGTGAAGACAAGACTCAAATATAGTAAAAGTAAACGTTTACTTACTAATGCATAACACTGGTGATAACTATGGATTTCATATTCTTGTCTCTGAAAGAAATACACCAGTATTTTCCTTTATTTTAATATTTAAATAATATAAAAGATAAAGGGAGCTATTAAGTAATTTGCTTACTTAGTAATTAAAACGGTATTATTTGTAAATCAACTAAGAGCATTATTTTATGTAAATATTGCAGTAGAGAGTATGGACCTTACCAGAAGGGCAGCTTTTTATTGGCTGATGCCCATTCTACGTAGTAGCGCGGCTACCACGTGCGTGGCCATCTCACAAACACACTTAGCTTCCCGTTAGCTAAGTACAGCATAAAGGCAGAACTGATACAACTTCTACACCTTGAAGCCTGTCTGCTACACAGTCTTACGTTAGCTAAACAGATCAATATGCAATGTGTCTGTATCTGACATACACTAAAGATTTTATTTTAGCAGAAAAGGCTTTGGACTAAACTGTTACTCGTGTTAGCCACGCTAGCACCAAGTACAGCTAGTCAATCAACCATCTGTGTTCAGGGAAGCGCTGATTCATAATCGAGAAATAAATATCAAGCCTGGAAACTTGATATCGTAACGGACTGAATGTTATGTTTTTAACGTAATCTTTGCTCGGCGGTTGCCACGGTAACATTTATGCTTAAACTACACAGAGAGAGAGAGAGTAAAAAGGTAGGAGTGGTTTTGAGTTGATCACCTGTTCGGGTTATTTTACCTTTGTTTACCTTTGCTGTGGCGCATTACAGCCGCTGTACTTTCTAAACGTTGGACTAATTACCTCATTCGTTTGTGAGTTTACGTCATTCACAACAAACATCAAATAGAACAAACATATATCATAAAATTTTAACAAATGGCTTCTACCGCGATAATTATGTGAAATTAAATTAATTATATCCCAACTTCAGAAGATTTGCCTTTACCTTTACAGAGCTCTTTGGTTCCTCCTATCAGTCTGTAGCTTCTCATATTGACGTCATCAAACCAAATGTCAGATCTACCATAACTGACTGACACCTGCTGGCCTCAGGTTTGCAACCAGCTTGTGACTGAGAAACCAGTAACCTCCTCCCAGATGATGACATGAACTTGTTAGTTCCTCTGTCCATTTAGTAGCTGATATATTGTGAAAATCCGGTAGAAATGACGCACTAATCGAGTCATGTTTACATAGAAACAAGGCGCCGCGAGGCTTTGCTTGTGAGACTTGCGGTCACGTGGGTCGGTTGTGGGCGGAGCTTGGTAAGGTCCATTGGTGTGATGTAAGATGCACTGTGTATTTTATTTGGATTTGCCATTTGATTGGTCACTGAGACAGTCCGTCTTTGGCGTGACTTGTGATTGGTTGAGAGAGGAGGAGAAGGGAGAGGAAGGACAGGAGAGCCGTGATGGTGGAGAACAGAGGGTGAGACGAGCGGACAGGAAGTGAAGAAAACACATTCAAGGGAGATGAAAACTGGACAAAAGCACGGGAGAGGACGAAATTCATGAGAAGTTAGAAGAGTTTGGTCGCCGCGAGAGGGACGGGACCAGAGGAGATAGACAGAAGTAGTCCTGACGAGTTTTGAGCTAAGCTAAGTGAGCTAACCGCTTCAGCACCACGTGTGTTCAGCTGCGTTCATCGGAAGTCGAGGACAAGTGAATTGCGACGCTGTCAATGTTTTCCTATGGGATTTCAACTCATTGTTTTTCTAACAGGCCTGCAACATTCTACAGATATAAGTTATTTAATTAATTATCTTAAGAAAACAAAATTGATAGAAAAGATTTAAGTGTTGTTATTTTATTATTATTATTATTATTATTTTTATTTTTTTATTTATTTTTTTTATTGTTTTGTTTGTTTTGTTTTGTTTTGAGGGGGGTATATATAGTTAGCGTTCCGATCCACACTCCATTCCAGTAGATGGCGGTAATGCACATCTAAAAGTTGCTTGCCAACCGCCATAAAAAAGGAAAAGAAGAAGAAGAAGAAGAGCAGGCCTGCAACATTTCTCTCCTGGAGGTCGTGAGTAACGAACTGACTGGGTTACATTTTGTTTAGAACTGTATATTGATATAATTGGACATTTCTTGTTCTGTCCTGGTTCTGTGGAAAAAAAGTGTGGCCATTAATTTTTTATTGATCCTGCCTTATGTAAACAGGTTTATGTTTGTTTAGATCTTATTGAAGGGTCTTTCAACTACAATGTTACGGTGGTGACTAAATAATAGGTTTTCTGTCATTTTAGTTTAATAAAGTTAGGCTAAATCATTTTGCCTAAAATTTCAATATTTCTCTGGGTTGTATTTGTCATAAGGTAGGTCATTGGTGCCGCACACTGATTGGGGTACCGGACTGATGTCGAACCCAAGCCCCTCCATTTTAGTTTTCTAAATGGAGGAATATAATGGAAAAAGGTGCTACATTAATTTCCTGGTTCGGTAAAGGGGATCTAAAAAGCCACGCCCATAGAAACATCTGTCTCTTCCAGATGCCGCCACCAGTTAGTTTAGCCACTAGTTAATCGATAACAACAGCACAGGCTCCGTTAGAGCCGCTGAAGTGAGGAGCTAGCTGCTAGCTGTGGCTCTGCAGCACAAACAAAAAACCCTCCAGTAAGTAAATACTTAAAGCAAAAGACATGTAACACATTTTATTTACTTTCACTGCTTAAGAGGAAGAAACACACTAATAAAAATCAGACCACAGTTTGTTCATTTCATTAGTTCAGCTGAATCATGATAAACTGCATTATTATGCCTTAAATCAAAAGTAGCAAAACTGGCTACATTGCTTTCATAGACTTAGCTCCTTTTTCTGTTGAATGTGGTCAATATTTCAATTATGTTTAACTCTTTAACTCTTACTTTAATAAGAAGAGTTTGAAACTGGACGGGCTGAGTGTTACCACTAGCCGACAGCTCCGTATGTGAGCCGAGAGCAGAGGGGCTATTGAAGCTGATAGTAACACAAAATAAAGTATGCCTTTATTTCTTATCATCTACAATGTAGAGCCTTTAAAACCACAAAATAAAATCTGAATATTTTTCTAGAAAACTCTGGTGCTCAGCCTTAAGTTCAAGTTATGATACTTCCCAAATATTAAATTTCTGCATATTTATAGGTTCTCAGTTGTCCAGGACATGAAAAAACCCACTTGTTGCACATCCTATCACAGTTCCACTCTGGAATTCACTGAGTTCCTGAGAGCAACACATTCTTTCACAAATGTTTGTAAAAACAGTTTAGATGTCTACATACTTGGCCATGCAAGTTATTGGAACACCTGATTCTGATGATTTGGATGGATGGTCAAATACTTCTGGCAATCTCTGCTAGCAGCTAGTGAATAGAAATAACTAGCATTGAGAAAATTTTACCTGAGAGTTTCCAGGTTGCAGTTTGGACTCTTCAGTCCAGCAGAGAGAAGCTTCACTCCTGAATCCTGCAGGTTGTTGTTACTCAGGTCCAGTTCTCTGAGACTGGAGGACTGGGAGCTGAGAACTGAGGACAAAGCTTCACAGCTTCTCTCTGAGAGGTTACAGCCACTCAGTCTGAGGAGAAAGAGAGAAAAATCTGTTATTAAACAATTTCTTTTCTTTCAAATCAGCAATGTCATTATTGGACAGAGAAGGAACTATTTTACTTTACACAACCTTTGCATTTGTTGTGAACTGGTTCATTCTATAGTTGGACCTCCTGCCTCAAAGGACTGAACAACAGGTAACAAGGAGGTTGGAAATAGCATTATAAAATTCCACAATTACCGTATTTTCCGCATTATAAGGCGCATAGAATAGAGGTTGCATTAGAAGCTGGGGTTACGTTATGCATCCATTAGATGGAACTGCGCTAAAGGGAATGTCAACAAAATAGTCAGATAAGTCAGTCAAACTTTATTAATAGATTACAAACAAGCGTTCTGAAAACTCCGTTCACTCCCAAAATGAACAGCTGTTGCTTCCTCCGCTTCCGCACCATTGATTTGTTCATATTAAATTTTCTCGCTGCTGCTCTATTCCCGTGTTCTACTGCGTAACTGATCGCCTTGAGTTTAAACTCTGCGTCGTAAGCGTGTCTCTTAATAGGAGCCATCTTGGGGTCTTTACACAAAACCCAGCGTGCACCGCGCGCTTCTCCTTCTACGGGGGAAAATGAAGTCGGCGGCTGCTTACCGTAGTTGCGAGACCTGTTGTGGCTCAGTATTGGTCCATATATAAGGCGCACCGGATTATAAGGCGCACTGTCGGCTTTTGAGAAAATGGAAGGTTTTTAGGTGCGCCTTATAGTGCGTAAAATACGGTAACTATTTTAATCCAATTTCAATTTTAACAGTGGAGAAGTTTTGCTGCTTTAATATGTAACACTATGTCCAGCTGCGGAAGGAAGTCTGTTTCTTTTTTGTGCAACCTCCCAATAAATCATTTTGAAGAGACAATGCAACAATATATAAACTGAAACATGAATATTTACCTCATAATTAGCAGATTTCTATCTATAGAAAATGCATTAACAATCTGTGTCCTTACAGAGCTTTGTTGGAGGCTTTAACCACTGGCAGCAGCCTCAGAAGAACCTCCTCTGAAGCAGAGTATTTCTTCAGGTCAAACACATCCAGATCTTTTCCTGATGACACTAAGATGAAACCCAGAGCTGACCACTGAGCAGGAGACAGTTTATCTGTGGAGAGACGTCCTGAACTCAGAGACTGTTGGATCTCCTTCACTAGGGAACGATCATTCAGTTCATTCAGACAGTGGAACAGATTGATGCTTTTCTCTGCAGACACATTTTTACTGATTTTTTTCTTGATGAACTGAACTGTTTTCTGATTGGTCTGTGAGCTACTTCCTGTCTTTGTGAGCAGACCTTGTAGGAGTCTCTGATTGGTCTGCAGTGAAAGTCCCAGGAGGAAGCGGAGGAACAAGTCCAGGTGTCCATTTGGACTCTGTAAGGCCTGGTCAACAGCTCTCTGATGGAGAGATTTTAGGTCAGATCTATTAAGTAATGAAGACTTCTTAGATCTTTGTGTTTCTTTCATCACGTCAGAACCAGAATTGATAAAGGTCAGATGAATATGAAGAGCAGCCAAAAACTCCTGAACACTCAGATGGACGAAGCAGAACACCTTGTCCTGGTACAGACCTCTCTCCTCTTTAAAGATCTGTGTGAACACTCCTGAGTACACTGAGGCTGCTCTGATATCGATGCCACACTCTGTCAGGTCTGATTCATAGAAGATCAGGTTTCCTTTCTGCAGCTGATCAAAAGCCAGTTTTCCCAGAGACTCAATCATCGTCCTGCTCTCTGGACTCCAGTGTGGATCTGTTTCAGCTCCTCCATCATACTTGACCTTCTTCACTTTGGTCTGAACCACCAGGAAGTGGATGTACATCTCCGTCAGGGTTCTGGGCAGCTCTCCTCCCTCTCTGGTCTCCAACACATCCTCCAGAACTGTAGCAGTGATCCAGCAGAAGACTGGGATGTGGCACATGATGTGGAGGCTTCGTGATGTCTTCATGTGGGAGATGATCCTGCTGGCCTGCTCCTTATCTCTGAATCTCTTTCTGAAGTACTCCTCCTTCTGTGGGTCATTGAACCCTCTGACCTCTGTTACCATGCCAACACACTGAGGAGGCATCTGATTGGCTGCTGCAGGTCGTGTGGTTATCCAGAGGAGAGCAGAGGGAAGCAGTTTCCCCCTGATGAGGTTTGTCAGCAGAACATCCACTGAGGTGGACTCTGTAGCATCAGTCAGGATCTCCTTGTTGTAGAAGTCCAGAGGAAGTCGACTCTCATCCAGACCATCAAAGATGAACAGAACCTGGAAGTGTTCAAAGCTGCAGATTTCTTTGGTTTCACTAAAGAAATGATGAACAAGTTCCACCAAACTGAACTTATTCTCTTTCAGCACATTCAGCTCTCTGAATGTGAATGGAAATATGAACTGGATGTTCTGGTGGGCTTTGTCTTCAGCCCAGTCCAGAGTGAATTTCTGTGTTAGGACTGTTTTCCCAATGCCAGCCACTCCCTTTGTCATCACTGTTCTGATTGGTTGATCTCTTCCAGGTTGGACTTTAAAGATGTCTTCTTGTCTGATTGTTGTTTCTGGTCTGTGTGTTTTCCTGGATGCTGTTTCAATCTGTCTGACCTCATGTTCATCATTGACCTCTCCAGTCCCTCCCTCTGTGATGTAGAGCTCTGTGTAGATCTGGTTCAGAAGGGTTGGACTTCCTACTTTAGCAATCCCCTCAAACACAGACTGGAACTTCTTCTTCAGACCAGATTTAAGTTGATGTTGACAAAGTGCAGCAAAATGTCCTAAATTAACACAATAACGAAAATCTGATATGAAATCAGAGATGTTTTGCATAAATTTGATTCCATCTCTTCAAATTTCAGTAAATGTGTAATTTATCTATCATTTTAAATCTCTGAAGAAATGTTCTTACTGCTCTCCAGATGGTCCGCCAGCGTTTCCTGCTTCATCTTCCTCAGAAAGTTCAGTGTGATCTTCATCACTGCTTTTCTGCTGCTCCTCCTCTGCTCTTCATCCTCACCTTCCAACACCTCATCATCTCTCTGACTCTCTGAACATTCTGGGTAATCTGGACTCAGAACTTTCTGGATCTTCTTCAGTTCTTTCTTCACAAAAGTGACAATGTTGTCCTCCAGCAGCTGGAACAGAATAATAGATGAAGGAAACGTCAGAGTGAAGTCAAGGAGCCAAACACCAGATGGATGTTGGACAGACTGACAGTCCTCTGGTCTACAAAGTGCAGCATGAAGGTGACTTTGAACAGAACTCATGGAAAAGTAGTTATTGTTCATGTACAGACCATAAATATGGAGTCCAGCTGTGTTTGATGCTGCTGGGCAGACGGACAACTGGGAACCTCTGAGCTCTGCTGGTCCACTCTGTGGAGGAACCAGGAACAATTAGGAAATCAGGAAATATTCAATTAGCAGTATTCACAGACGAAATCACAAAGATTTCACATTAAAAGTCCTTAATATAGAAAAACACAGGATCACATAAACACAATTTAAAGTCAGAAAGAGGAAGATGATCTACGAACTAGAAGAACCTCTGATGGTCCACATCAGCTCAGTTTGATTGAGATCCAGCAGATCTCACCAACCACATTGTAATGGATAGTGAACTATTTTAAATAAATTGCCCAAATAATGTATATTTGTAGACTATTTATTGTAAATTATTCAAAGTGAATTTTTTAAATTAAGAATGTCGCAGATTGTTTTATGGATGTTTGTCTGTTTTTATTAGCATTTTTGTTGGTTTTTTATTTTGTTTTGTTTAATGGTATTTACAGTTTGTGATGTTTTGGGTTTTTGTATGTACCTCACGGGCTGCCATAGGTAACGAGGGCAGGCCCTATAAAGGCTGGTAGAATCATTGTGTCAATCAATGAGTTGAACTGTCAAGCTGTTTGACATGAAGAAATCAACACTTAGTGTTCCCCAGTGAACGCAGCGAGGTACGTTTTGTTCTGTTGTTTGTATTGTAAGTTTATGTTTGTATTCTAATATTTGTATATGTTTTAGTTTTCACGGTGACTGAGGTGATCATGGTGGATCTGAATCACCCGTAAAAGAAAAATAAAAACGCTAAATTCACCCGTTGAGACTGGCTGATTAATTCAAGTGCTGGGGAGCTGCTACACACATCATGAAGCTTTCCTTCTATGTTGAACTGCTCTCACAATGCACAAAAGAACCAAGTCCTGATGAACCAGACTGGCTTTACCAGGTATTTCACAGTGGGTTATGGAAATGTGTCCACCGTTAATCTGACGTGGAGCTAGGAAGCAGCAGATTATCATCATCAACATCCAAACATGGAGATATGAAGATGTTGTCAAAGGGGTTTATGTCTGGTGAAGGAGGGGACCACGTCATTATTCTTTCATCTTTAAGGCCTTTACTGGCTAGACACATAGTGGAGTACTTTGATGCGTGTAATGGATCATTGTCCTGCATAAAAATCATGGTCTTCTTGAAACGTGCAAACTTGTTCCTGCACCACTGCTTGAAGAAACTGTCTTCTAAAATCTGGCAGTAGGTTTGGGAGTTGACTTTGAGTCCATCTTCAGACCAAAATTGTCCAACTAGCTCATGTTTAATAATACCAGCCCATATTAGTACCCCACCTCCACCTTGCTGGTGTCTGATGCGAGGTGGATCTCTGTGGCCATTACTGATCCAACTACAGGCCCATCCATCTATCTGGGCCATCAAGAGTCACTCTCATCTCATGAGTCCATAAAACCTTTGAAAAATCTGACTTCATATATGTTGTGGCCCCGTCTTGATGTTTCAACTTATGTGTCTTGTTCAGTAGTGGTCGGGTTTCAGCCTTCTTTACTTTGGCTATATCTCTTTGTTCTGAACATCTTGTACTTCTGGGCACTCAAGGTTGGAGTTCTGGAATATAATAGCACTGGAAGGTAATGGCTTTCTGGTAGCTTCATGTCTGATTCTTCTAAAAAATTTTGCAACTAATTTACATATTTCTTTCTCAACATGTTTCTTGCAACAGTGTTTACTATTTGCAGCAAAACATTTGATGGTTCTGTGATACTGTCCCAATATCTGAGCAATTTAAAGACTGCTGCATCCGTCTGAAAGACCTTTTACGATTTTTGACTTTTCAGAGTAACATAAATCTATTCTTTGACCTATTTTGCTTGAGAAAAAGAAGCTTTCTAACAATAATGGACACCTTGATATAGGGCAGTGATTCTCAATTCCAGTCCTCAGGCCCCCCTGCTCTACATGTGTTAGTATGATCAGCTCTATTTAAGAACAGCTGATTCAGCTGATGCATGCCTTCTTCTGCAGCCATCAAATGCCACAGAAGGCTGTTAATCACCCACAGATACAAACCAGGTGTGTGGCTGAAAGAAAAACAGCCAAAAATGCAAGGCAGGGGGCCTTAGGACTGGAATTGAGAAACACTGATATAGGGTGTCCTTAGGCCCCACCCTTCCTCATTAAACAAATACACATTAGCTGATATTCAGTAAGCATTCCATGTTTACTGCTGGGAGTAGAATAATGTGCATAAAAATGATATGGTCAAAACTAAAAGTTGCCTAGTAATTGTGCACACAGTGTAGATATATGTGACAGAATGGACATTAAAAATAATTACACCCCTCCCTTTTTCTTACTTTATTTAAAGACGGTAGACTATAGTCTTAAGCTGCACTTCTCCTACTTGAACTGAGATGCATTAAACTGCAGTTACAACAGTTTACCACCAGTTGGCACATAGAACATGGTGAGCACTCCTGCACCGCGAGCCAAAGGCAATTTAGCGCAGTAATGGCTGGTCAGCTGAGGCGCTCACTGTCACTCTTGTTCGTTAACAGCGTTCAGGTTCAAGAACCTGCAAAAAACACACTATATAAAAAATATTTGTTTTTACATATTTGTTAAAACTGTCATTATGTTGTAACAATATGATATGAAAGATGATCTGTGAAAAATCTATTTCCTCTGATCTTTCCCATTGCTATCTAGAAACAACCAATCTGTGGCAGGTGAGTTTTATTGCTGTCAATCACAATCTCATGTGGCGCTGCTCATCCTCCCTCCTCTCGCTCTGTGCTATGCTGCAGCTAGGATAGCCTGTTGTGAATGCTCAGTCTAGTTAGCATAGCTACCAATGACAGCAGAAAAACATTTTTCCTGTAACGATAAGATGTTTCTCCACCATTAGCACATTTAGCAGTTAATGAATGAGGATGATTGACAGCGCTTAGACCCTCTTCCTGGTTCTGATTGGTTGTTTTTGGTCAGAACGGTGCATTACTTAAGCTAACAGTAGCAGATCAAGGAAGAAGGTGGAGGAGATTGATCTTTTTTCACAAATTATCTGTTTCATAACAAACTATCACGACATGGTGACATCTTTAACAAATATGGAGAAAAAATATATTTTTTATTAAAGTTATATACTGCAGCTTGAGTAAAATGCAACTACATAGCATTTTTTGAGAAGTCTGGATTGTTTTATGTATATTTTGCACATTGTGTTTCACTGTTGCTGGTGGGGAGAGACATTTCAGTATCTAGAACTAATAGAAAACATTTAAGCAACCTACTTGCAAACTGTATGTGGACTGTTGCATGTAAAATTCATGAGCAGTAAATATTGTGCTAGTATCAGTATTGGACCAAAGAAAGCAAGGCAGTAGCAAGCCTTTAAAATTGTGACGCTTTTTATGGGTCAAATAGACTCAAAACATTTTAACAGCAGCTGCACGGAGGGCCCAATTTAACTTTTTGTGCCCAAGATTCCTGGCGGCGCCCCTGCAGACAGATCCAAATGACTGATGAACTTGCGCAGATTTCTCTGCAGATGCAACCAGGAGGAATTTGTGAGGCTGCATGTTCAGATCCCAGCAGCTGAACTGCTGGTATTTTCAGTGAAGTCGTTTGATTTAATTTATTATAAGTTATTGAGGCCACAGTCAGTGGTTTTTATCACTGCGGAGAAAAAGTTAGAAGTTTATCTGCTTTATGTGTGATGGGACCTGGATTCACGGTTTAACTAGGTGAATAATAACTAAACCATGAGGCTGAATAGCCTATGTTAATATGATTATAATTTGACAGGTAAAAATAGTAAATGACATGATTCTGATCATTGATCCTCCTGAATAATGTCCAGCCTTGTTTAAAGAGCAGAAAAATCTGTTTCTGAGACAAAAATGTTGGTTTGAAATGACTGAGAGAAGTTTGGTGATCTTAGTGTTGAGCTCCGACATGGAGAAGAACCAGGAATCATTTCCACTCTGACCATCCAAGGAGGATCTGATGGAGCTTCAATCAGAACCAGATGGTCCGTTAAAGACCATCTGGTTCTGAAAGATATCCACATGAGATATTTATTTAGTTTAACTGTGGAAATGGTTAATAATCCACTATGTTGGATGATGTTTGAACCACAGAGATGAAACTGGAATCATAAAATTAATTCATAAAAACCTTTTTCTTTCAGCATTACTCTCTGGAAAATAAATTACATTTATATTTAGAGAACAATCCAAATATCAATCTAGAAATTAAACTCACTTCTGATTTTTTTGTTTGTGTGTTAAATTAATATTGGATGGTCATAATAACAGATATAAACTGAACAGTTACAGCAGTTAGAAACAGCTCACCTCTCTGATGGTGGAGATCCAGGAGATTTAAAGTCAATGATATAACTCTTTGAAAAGTCGCTCTTAAAGGACACACAGCTGGGTTCTGGTTCTGGTTCTGGTTTGAGTCTCTGATGGATCCTGACAGAAACATGATGATTAAAACTCAATCAGCAAAGAGGAGCAGCAGCAGCTTCATCACCACGTCTGTTCTGGCCTGATATAGTGAACGCTGTGTGGAAAGGGCTGTGGACAGTTAGAGATGGTGACCTCACCTCTGACCTTTGCTCTGGCTCTCATCTTCCCCACACAGAGTGGTTTTAGAGGGAGGGACTCCCTCCTCTCTGTCCTCACACTGATCCATGCTGCTGAATTCACATCAGCTCACACACACTTTCTACCTTCACCTGCAGAGGAAACACACATCATTCATCTGCACATCAACTCTGATCATCCTTTACATCATTAGAGCTGGAAAAAGATCAGCTGCTCCTCCTCTGATTGGCTCTTCTTCTCTGCTTCATATCAGTGTCAGGTGAATGCAGTCAGACAGCAGAGAGGCAGAGGAAGCTGCCATCAGCTGCTGCACTTCTACTATCAGTCCACTAGATGGAGACATGGAGCAACATTTACTTTCACTGATTCAACCTGAACAGGAAGTATTTTAGTTGGTTAATAATTAAACTCAACAAGTGGATTATCTGCTCTATCAAATATTAACTATTTAATAATCCAACTGAATTAAACATATTTTTAAAATAACATTATTTTATTTTGAAAGGAAGCAACAGGACATTCTGACTTTAATGGTGGAGACCAGAGTTTGATTCCAGGAAATAAAACCAAGAATCAGTTTGTTCAGAGAAGAAAATAAATAAAACCAGCTGTTCAGCAGAGAACTTCAAACAGCAGATTTTAGTTTTTTAGCTGAAATCAGAAGTGAACATTTTCTCCAAACATCAGAGCAGAAACAAGCAGGAATATCCTGATGACAAAGTTCAAGTAGGAAACAAAGCAAACTTACAGTTTGTTCAAATGATCCAAAGAGTTGATGAAGAATATCTGAGCAACAAGCTGAGACCCAACAGAACCACGGTAGATCCAGAGTGGTGCCACAAATAAACTATTTAGTTTTAACTGAAAGTGTTATGAGGAGAAAAGAGCCCAGACTGGTCTGACTGGTCTGACTGACTGGGAGTCAGAGGAAAGTTATTCTGTTGACGTCTGAAGACAGAATCACTTCTCATAAATCTGGATCCGCTGTTATTCTGCTGATCCAGGTTCTGTTCAACACCAACTGAACCAGAACCTTTTTTAACTTGGAACCAACTGAACTCTTCATTAGTGGGGGTTTGTCTCCCTCTGCTGGTGAAACTCTTACCTGCATATTGTCTGGTTATTAATAACAGATTAAGTGATTTTTAAATGATCCAAATACAGCTCTTGAAAAGATTAAGAATCCTCTTAAAATGACCAGTTTCTCTGATTTTACTTTTTTATACATATATGTTTGAGTAAAATGAACATTGTTTTTTTTTCTATGTGTAGGAATTATTTATCTATTTTCAGTTAAAATTTAGATTATTTAGTTCATTTTTATTTGTTTATTTTCTAGTTGATTTATAGTTAGAATTTTTGTTTAATTTGTTATTTTAAATAGGTTCTTTGGTTAGTAATTCACTTAATTAGTTAATTAATTTCAGTTTGGGAAGTGGGTGTTTCACCGTATAAATAGGTCTTAGGCAGGCAAGTACAGTGGGGGGGAGAGGGGGGCTTGAGCCCCTGCATTTTTTATCCTTTTTTTAAATTTTTTTATTTTTAATCTGTATGTCAGAAGGCCTGTTTGTGCCCCTCAGCAACAACATTTAGCTAAATATAATAATTTAGTAAAAATAAACTAGTCTGGCTGCCCTCAGTCTAATAATGACTCTCAGAGCCTCCATGTTGTTCAGACTCCGGGTCCATGGTGAGGAGGAGGAGGATCTGTGTCCTCTAACTATCAAGTTATGGGCAAGAATATTTTTTCATACACTGGTTTGTGAATAAAAACGTAGGTCTGATGTTGACGTTAGAAAAACTGTTTCTATTTATATTTTCATAATTGTCCTTGCAATAGCGGGACAAAACCCGCCTCGCCACTAAACTCAGAAATGCTGCAGAGAAACTTCTGACTTTAACTTCATCATTCTGCTAAAGGCCCGGTTCGCTACAGGCAGCTTGAGTCGGTCCACCGACAGATAGAAAGAATATCTGTCTTTATATCAGACATCCTGATATAAGACACGGTACCGACTGTCACCGCGAGTCGCAACGCAGATCAAAGCCCCGGTACCACCTGGTACCACCTGGTACCACCTGGTACCACCTGGTACCACCTGCTCTCTGATCGCTCTGCTTCTCCTTAACGTTTCTACCAGGCGGGTTAAAGCCGCTGCTGACGGGATCTGGGCTGGAGGTTCTGGACTGTGAATAGAAGTTACTGCAGAACCTCAAGTGTTAAAGGAAGATTCGGCCCATTTAGAGTCACAAAATAAACATCAGAGAAAATATTGTAGCAATAATTAGAACCGCAGCAAAAAGCCAAACATGCCACAATGAAAAGAATCAAAATGTCCCCAAAGCATCGGGGGACTGACAGGGGCCACCGGGGGATTCCAGGTAGATTCCAGGTGGATTCCAGGTAGATTCCAGGTGGATCAGTCTGCAGCCAGGTTGTTCTAGAGGTTAAATAGATATTATTAGGGCTTCATTAGTAAAATGGCTTCAATTTGCTTATTTCATAACTTCATAACCTTTGACCTTCTCTCCTCTGGTCTGTTTAACAGCTACAGTCTCAGATCAGCTCAGCCCTCCAGGACTGTCAGCAGCAGAAACAGAAACTTTATACCTGTTGGGGAAAATATAGATTATATTTGCTTTGCATTTCCCAGCATGATGGCAATGATACAGTAGGATCCAATTAGATTCTTGATTAATATGGGTTGTTGCTGTGTTGTTGTACGGAGTTTTTGTTCAATGTGCCATTTTTTAAATTTGAGCCCCTGCCCCTCCATAGGTCTCTGCACGGCCCTGCTCATCGGCAACAAGCACCAAACTGTCATGTCTCTCATGAATAACCGAGAGTTTTTTTGTTTTTCTGCCAGGTAGAGAGAAATATGGAAATGTGAGATGAGAAAACGTTAGACCAACTGTCAATGATTTAACAGGAACTAAAAGGAAATCTTAAATATGAGATCAAAAAATAGACAAATGGGTAAATGTTCTTCCTGCACCTGGATTGTCTCCGTTTGTGATATTTATCACAACATTCTTGCAGTAAAACATTTGTCCACCTCAACTCTGACCTGCCTTTCAGAACCCAAACTCAGTGCTACAGTACTCCGTTTTCTCAAAGTTACCCTGACATCCTAGTTCATTTCTTCAAGTCTCCCTTTATGCTCAGTCCTGTAAATAAGACAATAAAAGCAACAGCTTACTATCTGCAACATATAAAAAGTTATAAAGCAATACAGAAGATGTGTATTTTCTGAAATGTAGCAGAGAAGTTTTACAGATTCCTTCCACATACATGATGTTTATTGCTATATAAATACAAAAAAAGCATATTTGAGTGAGTTCTGGTAAAATTGTACTGTACAGAGTAAGTGCCACATTCAATGCTCAGATTTATCTGGATTTCTTTGTTACTTTGGAACCAAGTATGAGTTTGTGTTACTTGTTTGCATTAGCAGCTTGGTGTTGGAGTTCGTTATCGTTGGCCAATGGGTTATGTTTTTACCAGTGGAGTGATTGTACATAGTTTTGCTCTTTTTTTTCTGAACACTTAAAATGCAAACTTCTGTGTGTTTTTCTGCACTTGTTAAATTTGTTTGTTGGAACAAGTTGAGGAAAAAGGTGCTGAACTTGCAGGAGATTTTGATGTGGAAACATTTCCAGCAGACCTTAAAATGCACAAGGAAGAGCAGTTTACAGGAACATGTGGGAAACTGATTTTCTCTGTTACCGTAATTATTATAATAAAACTTGAATTGTTGAATATATGAAACCAAGTGAAACAATTAATTTAAAGTATTGCAAAAACAAAAAAAAAGTAAGGTTTATTCTTTATGTTTAAATGGAAAAAAAAAACAGTGACTAAGATGATATTTGGAGGAGCTAAGATAAGATGTTAAATCTACAAACACTGTACCAAATATCAAACATGGCAGTGGCAGCATCATTCTGTGGGTCTGTTTTTCTGCCACTTTCATCCACTTTTATAAAGTGGATGAAATAATAAAGGATGATGCTTTTATATTCTTTAATATTACCTCAGCGAAGTTCCCAAATTGTGATTTAAAACACTCATAACCTTTGCATAAAGCTTCCTGATGTCAAGCTTGAAGAAGCATCCTTACCTGAAACCTAATAGAAATATGTGCACAATGTTTCAAAAGCAGTTCTGTTTAAATAAATAAATAAAGGTCCGGGTTTACCTCCAATGTATTTTTCCTTGCACATTTCATTTTGTTTCTCTGTATGTTCACTTAATCTTAATGTTTTTTATTTGTTTATATCACAGTTTAAAAGGTTTACTGTACCTGGAATCAGCATGTTTTAAAACATGTATTGTTGCTTTAAGAGGACAATGATCTCACACACACTTCTAAAGTGGTTTTGATATTAATACTTTACATAAGCAATAAGCTCTTGGAGAGCCATGAACTCTGATACTGAAAATATGCCGTTGTTTAATATGCCAGTGACGTTTACATTGGAATAAACCTATGTTGTCATCTGTACACGTTACCAGGCAACACCAGTTACCTTCAGGTGTCGTATGTTTCGTACAGCTGACAGTGTTGGACTGACCTGTTCCTGTTATTTTTACTAAATGACTAAAATGTCTGAAATATAGTCAAGTGTTTTTTATTTCACATTTTGTTACAATAAAACCACAAACTTCATAGCATTTTATTTGGAAATTTATATAATAGACCAACTAAAGTTGGTGATTTTATACTTTTTTTTTACTAGGAAACATAAAAAAATGTGTTATGCATTTTTGTATTCAGGCTCTTTAATACGTATATGATCCATGCATCTTAACTGTGAATAATAAATGTTAATCACTTATTTCTTTATTTTGGGAACTTGGTGTCAAAGCAATTTTCTGACTTTTCTTGCATGTCATTAAAAGTATTTGATTGGAAATGGTTTTAAATTTTTCATACAGGCATAAATAAGTAAATGTTTCATGTTGTATCTCTAAACTTTACCTTCAGTATAAATTATGTTTCGCCTTTAATTTCCACTTCTGCCTTAATGTTAAAGAGAGTTACTGGTGTTACAGGAGCATGTTTTCTATAAGTTTATTCTGCCTCTTCAGCTCCACCAGCACGCATGAAACTTTTGGTGCAATTTGACGCGCATTAAAAATAAATGGTATGGTGAAGTTTTAATGATTTAAAAACATTTAAAATTGCATCCAGCCAGAGCCAGGGAGACGATCTGTACTTGGAAAGCTTTTGTTCATTTGAGCTTGGATCAAAGGTAAATGTTTCATACAGGGGAAAAAAACGTGATTTATAATTTATAAGGAAGTTGTGATTCATGCTGTGCTTTTATAATGTTTTCTACCACTTTGTCAGCTCTGAATCTCATGTTTTATGCCTATTTTTAACCTTTTTCTTATTCAGAGCACTTTGAAATGAAAGTTACAATCTTTCTGTAACTTTTACACCGTTAAACTTGCTATAGTAACTGTTTATTCTTGCAAGGAGTCTGTTTTTAAGCTACATTTGAGATGTACAAAATTAATAAGTAATAATTAGGTGCATTTTAAAATTGGTGTCTGAATTTTCTGGTTAGTTTTCTTAGTATGTATCATATTTCTATATATCTTTATCCTGATATATATTGATACTGTTTACTGGTGGTTATATGATTGTAATTTATTCAGGATTAAACTATACTAGTTGTTCTACCTTGTGCTTGTCTTTATTGATCTGTATTGTTCCTATAGTCATAATCCTGCTCTAGGAAGATGTTAAGATGTTCTGGTAAAGTTGTTTCATTCCCCAAATGACATATTTATGTTGCATTTAGCAAACAGAAATTGTTTTGGTTATCCTAACTTAATGACTTAATGTTTGAAAATGGCAACAACTTTTTATACAGTTTGTAAATATCTGGTTTCTACTGTACACTATCTATGGGTGAGTAAAAACGCAAATAATTCAAGATGTGGATCAGAAAAATCTGCCATGAATAGATCAAATTTGGTCTCAATGAATGTCAAAAAAACCAAAAAACATTTATTTAGACCAGAATTAATCACTTTATTTTGTACATTTAACATGATGCTACCATTATAAAGAATATTCCTTCAGAGTTAAAGAATTTCTGCTATTTTTTCTTTCAGTAAGTCTCTCCATGAGGATTAAAATATTGCAGCAGAGTTTCTGACAGGAGTTAGAAAGACGTCAGTACGCGCAGTCCCAAAGATCTTATACAATCTTATTTCAGCACTGCACATTGAATTAAATCCCCAAAAGCAGGACTGGAACCAGAACCCTCAAGTTTTTGCCTCTTATAGAACCAGCTTCAAGTTTAGATGGGAAGATATGAGCTTTGCTTCTAATTTTGCTCTAAAATTGTTCCCCAAAGCTGCTCTGTGTTCTCTCAGTGTGCCTTACTGCAGCCATTTCTGTGTTTATTCTCACCCTCATACTGTTGGCTCTGTTTTTCTCTTCTTTCTTCCTGTGCCCTCTCTGCAACTGGTCCAAACAGACGGCGGCATCTTGGTTTTTTGGCTCACTTTCTGTGAGAAGTTTTAACTTTAGGGATGAAGTGAGAGCTAAACCAGGAATAGATCATTACAAGGTAAAAGACATAATCTATACCCAAGTTTTTAAGCACACGCTTTATGCATGAGGCCCCTGAGCTCCATGTTGGCTAATGATGGCTAACTGTTTTCCTTACAGTACGACGGTTTCCGTGTAGCAAATGAAAACATACATTGAGGTAAGACAGCTTGGTTTATTGTACTGCACTGCAATGTTTAATTTGTACATTTTACTTGTGGTTTTGGGTCGGCTGTAGTTTTTGGTCTTTGCTGTTG
The DNA here is from genome assembly GCF_002775205.1 of Xiphophorus maculatus. NCBI lineage: Eukaryota > Metazoa > Chordata > Actinopteri > Cyprinodontiformes > Poeciliidae > Xiphophorus > Xiphophorus maculatus. The sequence goes on from NC_036450.1 coordinate 5,111,444, forward strand.
TTGACGTGTGATGCTAACTGAGCAAGTATTTGCTGATTTTAGGGGATTAAAATGGCTGAAAGCAGATTTTTAACGCAGTACTTTGATTTTATAATACAGGCATGTAAATAACGAATGCTTTGAAACATTTTCACGTTATGTTTTAACCTCAAACTGAAATGTTTGTCTTGGGATTTTATGTGATAGAGAAACAATGTAACACATAATTGTTGTGAGGTGGAAGAAAAGTAAAATAATGCTGTTGTTTTTTAATTATTTCGTCTTTGTTATGTATAAATAATCTGAAAAGTGTGTTGTGCGTTTAGTTGAAATGGTTTCCAGGCATGCATAAATATGGAAAAACAAAGCAAAAATACAAAAATATATTTTTTCTTTATTTCTGTCCATCCTTTCATTCTAGTGTCTGCCCTTCTTTCTCGTCTGTATTTTAACTTTTCTTCCTCTCTTCTTCCCTATGTGCCTTCACTGATTTTCTTTCATGTTTTTTGTTAGAAAAATGTGCAGCAACCTTGTTGACAGTTTAAAGTTTTTAGCTGCCTCTTTTCTTAGTCTTGCAAAGCTCTGTCCAATATTTCAATAAAATATATTTCAGTTTGTGGCTTTAAAATACAGATTTGAATCTAAGATACTGGATTGTTAATTTACTCTGGGCCGTATTTTGAATTGTAACGGTTGAATGTTTTCCACTTGACTTTAGGTGAACATTTGACAAAAATGTAGTTTCTTTTTATCTTTTTGCTGTGATTATTGAAGCTATGATTTTAGTCATTAATGCTTGAATAATTAGAGTGAATTCGAGTAAAACATAATGACTATAATGAATCTTAACCTTCTGAATGTTTTGCTATAAAATATTTTCTTCTAAATGTGCAGGAAGCACATTATATATGATTTGCTGGGTTTCCTATAAACTAATGTTAATTAAATCAACTCCTATTAACTGCTTGTAAAAGATGGGAATCAATGACAAACTACTAAGTTGGAGCTTAAAATGTTGTTGTACATTTTTGTTTTTAAAAAATCAGTCGTAGGAAAATGAATCCGGACTTTTTCTGCAGCATTGTTCCAGGGTAAAACATGGCTGCCATGACCTTGCCTCCTGTTCTCTACGATGAGAACCAGCTAAATAAATCTGTCCTGCATAAATTTAGAAAGTTGATGAGCTGACACACACACACACACACAGCGGCAGTGTGTGTTATCTGGTCAAAACAGGACCACATTAGTTGCCTACTCCCTGACACTGAACTCGGAGCCATTTATCTTATGGGGTCTCTGGTTACTGTTGCTGCACTTAGAGCATTGCGACTGTCAGGTTTGGGAAACTATCAGCCACGGTGCAGCACTCTGAGCAGATATATGATGGGGGAATGAAAAGTTGATGTGTGTGTCGCTTTATTTACTGTTTGTGGAGTGATAAATAGTCATGAGTGTTATGCTGCGTTGTAGATTCGGTGCGATACACTATAGGATTAAGCTTGAATGATTCAGAGTGCTGTGATACTCAGACTGATACTATGCACTTGTTTTTTTTCAGAGGATTTTCTTTTCTAAGTCCATTCACAAGGCAACAGGAGAAATAAGTGAGAATGTTTACTTGGTTCTGATTAGATCTTGTTTGCTGTTCACACCTTTTGTGTGATTCTAGTTTTTTCTTTCTATAAAGTTGGAGGAATACTGATTTCTGCAACTTTTTCCCCACTACTTCTTTTGTCAGTTTGCCTCAATCATTCAGTCATTCACACACTTTGAAACCTCAACAGAAGTGGTTTTCAGTTTCTAAGGCCTGGCTGAGGTGTCTGTGCTAACCTCATTAATTCAGCTTATTCTGGCCTAATTAATCTTTGTCAAAGTAATTACAGCTATTTGGAGTTACCGACATAGATGCAGCAATCTCAGATGTTTGTTGTGGTGTAAAAAGCTGATCCAATGCGAATTCAGTTTGCATTTAATTGTGGTGCAGAGGAGATTAATATCTTGAAGTTACAATTTGGTACTTTTAAATATTGATGCACCATATTATCGGCATTGTATCGGTATCTGCTGACATTAGCTGTAAAATTTAATATAACTCACAGATATAAAAGCCATTGTTTTGATGAACCAGTGACAATGAGTGTTTGAGTGTTGTCATCGTCTTAGAGAGAGCAAATGTCAAATAAAGGTGACATTAAACACAATGCAAGTTGAAAGTGTATCATTTTAGCATTAGTATTTGGTAGCTTGCTAAATTGATCAAATTAATGCAGTATTTTATTTCCACAGTAGAGAAAACCATATAGTTTCAGTAAGTAGGTATAGGACCAAAATATTGGCATTGGTATCGGTTATTGGTTATTGGTTATCTGCCAAACAAGTTTTAGTAAATCAACATTTAGGCCAAAAATCCAATATTGTGCATCTCTAGTTTTAAATTAGATTTTGAGATTTATTTTAAATTCAGATTATAATCTCCACCTGGAAAACATGTCTATTTAAAAAAATGCTTCAGCCAAGTTAATTAGTCACTGGAGCAGCAGTGAGTTTTCAGAAATGCAGAATAATGGAAATATGAATCTGTAGTCACATTGGGACTAAAGAGGATTTAAAAAGGTTTTGTTTCCAGCTTCCTGTCTGCTGTCTAACACCTATTCTGCTCTCTTTTTGTTCCGCTCACTCACACATTCTCATTCATTTTTCACTGTTTGCTATCTCTCAAGCTGGTGGCTAAACAAACTACTATGACCCAACTAATGGTCTGAAGCCACACCTGAACAGGTAAATTCAAACCGAAAGTGAATGTGACGGATGTTGCATAACTGATGACATCACAGCTCACCTGGTTTGTAGTTTTTTCCTTCAGAGCAACAGAACCAGGAAGTAGAAGCTCTGAGGTGAAATCAGAGGCAGGTTGATAAAATCTTCATGAGGAAGGAGAGAAGTTCTGATAAAAAAATGTGGAAATAAAACTTTAACTAAATATTTACGTTCAAAATAAATATTTATTTTCCAAACTAAATATTTAATTTTCAAATCCAATATTTATTTTCTAAACTACATATTTAATGATCTATTTTCATGTCTAGTTGTTCAGTCAGACGCTCCATCATGTTGTCATGTTCCAGTTTTTCTCCACTCAGCAACAGTTGGTGAACAGGATTTAATCCAGTTTAGTGTAATTGTCTTTCTTGCTACTAGTAGCAGAAGGTGCAACAATATGTAAGATTGATCTTTAGTGAGTAAATCCTTGGTGTTTATGTCCAGCAGAAATAGAAGAGGCTCCATGAGGAGATCTGTCCTTAGAATGTCCTCAATCTCCTGTTTCATTTCCTCCCAGAAGGTCTTTATTTGTGGTCAGTCCCAGAAGACGTGTGTGATGACCGACCATTCCACAAATTCCTCCAACATCTATCTGTGGTTGGAATCCTGGAAATGAAACTTTTTAATGGAGTTCAATTAAATCTGGTTTTTACTTTCCAGTCAAACTCTTTCCAGATTTGGTTTCCAATCCATTTATGGCACAAAAATGCACAGAAGAAAAATCCACTCCGTGTTTTATCAATCTCCAGTTCAGTCCAGTAAATTGATGCTCTCAGTTTTCCCATCAATCCACCAATGGAGACACCAAACTATGCAGTAAGAGACTGGTGTATTCAGTGTTTCTGTGCTTTGAACCCTCATCCATTTTACTTCTATGTCAACGGTGGAGCAGGAAGTGGAAAATCCCACCTGATTAAATGTATTGACTCTGAAGCAAGCACTGCTCTGGATCATCAGATCCATCAGTAGCCTCTTCTACTGATGGAGAGGAGGCTGACATATCAAATCAAACTGTCATGTTGACTTCATTTACAGGAACAGCAGCTTTTTCTATCAATGGCTGTTTGTTACATTCACTGCTCAAACTACCCAGGAGTCTAAAACCTCCCATTCAAGGACTTGATACTCAACTAGATGAAGTCAGATTTGAGCTTTTAAATGCTGAAATTATTGCTACTGATGATATTTCAGTGCTTTCAAAACCTCTTTCTGCTGATGTGGATGCAAGACTGAAAGAAAAGGAAATCACTGAGATTTTGGAGGAACGTCTGTTTCAGGGTCGTTGACGTATCAGGATTTCCATCAGGGGAAATTAAACATTTAAAAATATGTTTATCCATTGCAATTATTAGAACATTTGAAATGTTGTGCACACAGAAATCATAATTAAAAATTAAAATGAGACGTTTTCAGAGGTTTTTTATCAATATGATTCGGCTGTGGTCTTAAAAACTGTCATGTGGTGCGACCGTGATTTATCTTAAAATAAAGTATTTTCCATCATTTATTAAACATTTTTTATAAGTTTAATTTTACTGAAGGTATTTAAAAACAAAGTTTTTAATTTTCTTTGTATTTTTCTGACAATTATGACAGTTTTTCCCCAAAAATGAACCAGTTCCATTTATAATTGTCTTATATTTTTCTTCACCATTTCATCAAACTGTGTTAAAAATAAATAAACTCCAGTCACTTGAGGAAACTGTATTAGTGATTAATATTTCTGCTCCACAAATTAGATATTCCATTTTTAGTTCAATACATTTACTTTTTAATTGGCCACCAGATGATTTATAGAATAAATGTTGGCCAGTAAACGGGTCAAAATCCTTTAAAAAATAAAAATAGTATTACATCCAGTAACAGTACATTACAAAAAACACAAATTAAACACACCAATTTAATTCACATCAAAATTAATGCAGTAATCAACTTTGTAACAAACATTTCAAACAGATCCTCATAAAATCAGAATGTTCAGTAGATTGATTTTATTTTCTGAACTTTTTAAAGTTTTATTTTAAAAACCTAATAAAAACAGAAATGTTCAATCTCCCAAATGTAAGAACAATAATGACAATAGAATAATTCAGTTGAATTGAATTATTTTAAGCAGAACCAAGTATGATAAATAATGTAATCATTCACAAGTTCCCCAAATGTGAGCTTCTTTCAAAACGGAAAAGATTTCAATGAACTTCTAAACCATCATATTACTCCTGGGTAGAGACGCTCCCATCAGGGTTTTTCTTGCCGGTTCTGATCACCATGAGGTCCGATCACTGCCGATCACAGATACCGATCACATGGATTGGCTGTTAATGTTTGGCTTTAGGTAGAAATGCTACTATGTGATCTGGCAAAATGGAGCCATAAAATTTGAACAGGAAAAGAACAGAATGAGCAGCAAATGAACCAAATGCAGAAGAAAAATGTTTTTATTTAAAACACATGAAGAAAAACTGCAGCAAATTTACAAAAGGAAGATTTAATATTCAAATCTGACATGTTGAGAAAAATAGGAGCCGATAGAAACAGAAAATGATCAGTGATTGAGAAAAACTGATCAACATTTCAATGAAATCTGATGAATGAAAGGAAAAAATAAGAGAAACAACATCTTGATATTCAGTGTGAAGCTTTGACTGGAAACAGACAGGAAAACATGTGGATCCTGGAATCATCCTGGAATAATCCTGGAATTATCCTGGAATAATCCTGGAATAATCCCAGCTTCCATATTTAAAGGACTGAAAGAAGAAAAAGTTTCCAAGGACTCAATCAGAATTGTTTCACCAAGAAATATATTGTAGAGACTGAACTATCTGTTCAACAGTGAGAGAGTTTCTCTGACAGGAGGAAAATCTTTAGACTCTTTAGACTCAACTCAGCACAGAAACACTGAGGAACCAGAACTGAACCAGAACCCAAATCCAGGAATCAGAGGTTCAGTGAATGTGGTGTTGAAGGTGTGGAGGAGGATCAGTGAGTCAGAGGAAACTCTGTAGAAGGACAGAATGCCAGCAGGACAGTCCACATACACTGCTACTCTGGTAGAGACAGAGGAGGAGGAGAGACCAGTTCCTCTGTTATTGTGACAGACAGAGTAACCATGAACATCAGAGCAGCTCAGACTCCAGGAATGATCATTCCATCCAAACACACAGTCTCTACTGTTTCCTTTCCTCCTGATTCTTCTGTAACTCACTGATATATAAACATTTCCTCTCCACTCGACCTCCCAGTAACAGCAACCAGTCAGACCAGTTCTACACAGCAGCTGATTCCAGTAATCAAATCTGTCTGGATGATCAGGATATGACTGAAGCTTCTTCACACATGTCACCTTCCTGTTGTCTTCAGACAGTTTGATGTTTCTGTTCACTGTGTTTGTGTCGATGGTGAGTTGACAGGAATCTGATGGAGAGAACAAACACAATCCAGCTGCAGTTATTGATCATTTATTGACACTTTGATGATGACTCCTGAATGAGTGATGTGACAGTTTGAAGATGGTTGAATGTGAGCTGCTTTGTTGTCATGAATCAGATGAAAAACACACTTACACTTCCTCAGACCTGGTGTCAAGAATGGGACTCCAGCAGGCTCCACCCTGAAAGGAGGAGGGGGGTCAGACCATCAGTCTCTTTCAGCAGCAAACATGGACATTACATGTCTCTCAGACACACATTGTCCTCCACTGAGACAGGAACAGTCCAACATTTGGATTGCAAACTGCAGTGGATGTAGGAAGGACAGTTGGTGCTGCTGCAGCACATCTCATTTCTCCAAACACAGGAAAAGCTCCAACAGAGAGGAGAAAGGAAATCCCTCAGTAACAACCTGAAGAAACTCACTGAAGCCTAAAAGGACATCAGGAAACTAAGGAAACATTTCTGGAAGCTCAACCTGATTTAATAATCAGCATTAAAATACAATCAATCTAAACTCTGACACAACACCTGGATACCTGTTCCATCCACACTCCCACACACAGATGAAGGAATGAAACACTAAACAGCCCTGCTGCTGAAAACCTGCTGTGGCCTCACTGTAATATCCAGAAATACAAACATTAAAAAGGAGAAGCTGCATCACATTCAACAAAGAGTTCAACAAGAATCAAAGATTTGATCTCTGAGCTCAGACTCACAAACCAGGGAGAGGCTTCCATCATCACACACCTCTGACAAACACCTCCAACCTTTCAGCACTTCCTCTACCAACCAACACCACCAGGTGGCGCTGCTGCACACATTTACAATGAGACCAAGAAGAAGAAGCAGCATCCTGAATCCAGCAGCTGCAGTAATGGCTTGTGAAAGTGTCCAAGGAGCATCTGGAACCAGAACCAGCAGATCCAACAGTCCACAGAGTCTTTGTTTGCATCTTTCCTCTCAGTTTTCCAAGCTGCTCTGAGAGGGAAATGACATCATCATTCTACTGATGATGTCACGCTCTGATGTCACTGATCAGGAGCTGCTGGACTTGTACATTTCCAGCATGGAGGACAGAGAAGATCTCAGCTCTGATGAGGAGCTGGCCTGCCTTCAAACTGATTCAGGGTCAAAGAAATATTTCCAGATGAAGTCAGACTAAAATGTTGGATTGTCCTGCTGTTGCAATCAGAGGCCAAGAAGAAGCTTCAAGTTCTTCTCCTGTTCAGCTCTACGTTCCTGTCAGAGACTTCAGCTCCTCATGAGGAGAACAACTAAAGCCTGGAACAGACTGACACTAACATCCTGACATCTCATCCCTGAACAAAGCTTTGCAGCATCAAGGTGACTCTTAGCGCCATATATGGACAGATTTCCTCTAAAGGGGGCGGAGCCTGGATTGGAGGAACCAGCAGCAGCTTCCAGGAACAAACCTTGGGAACCTCTGGAGGAGAACATGGAGATGAGATTCCTGCTTTAATCAGTGGATTCATTGATAGAAAACATGACGACTGAAATATCTGAGAGCTGCAGCTCCATTTTCTACAGATCTGCTGGAACATCAGATAGAAATGAAGAATTTCATCATTTCACATCAAATCTGTTCATCTTCCACAGAAACAACTGAATTATTGACCTGAACTGGTTCTAAAGGTCTGGATGGTAAAAACATCCATTGTTTTTATGTCTCATTAGTTTCCAGAAAGAGTTGAAATGTTTCAGAAGCTTTTATCCAGCAGCTCAGTAAAGATCTCTCCTCTTTCCAACCTGATTTAGTCCATGAAGCAGAACATCTCTGCTGCTGCAGCAACAGGAGGAAACTTCTCCAGCTCTCAACTTCTACACTCTGACTGCTTTTATTAAATCCTGAAAGTTGTGAGTTTTGTTTAAAATCTAAAGTTCTTTATTTTTCTCTCCCATAACTTTTAAACATCCATCTGACCAACATGGAGTTACTTTTCTTCTCATCTTTGCTTCTTGGGGCTGATTGGTCTGGAGCTCCATCAAATATTGTTTTAAAGTCCTTTCTGCCATCAGTAGATCATCATGGAAATCTAACTGAACTTCTTTTATTCATTTAGTCAGAGTCCCTATTAAACTATTAAACCCATCCCACTCTTTAATTTTCCTTGTGAGCCGTTCTTAGTCTGGAGAATATTCCAGAAAACTGGGTAATGATCTCTGCCTCCAGATGAGGCGTCTAAATATTTAATGATCAAATTAAACATTCAGCTTCAAACTAAATGTTTCCCAGCAGACTGACTAAAGACATTTCTCCCTCTTCCTCCTCTATCAGACCTTCTCTGCTCCTGCAGCAGGTTCCTCCATACCTGAGAGCTTCCAGTCTCCAGTGTGGATCCTTCAGTCCAGCCGACAGCAGCTTCACTCCTGAGTCTCCTGGATGATTGTAGCTCAGGTCCAACTCTTTCAGATGGGAGGGGTTGGAGGTCAGAGCTGAGGCCAGAGAAGCACAGCCTTCCTCTGAGACCAAACAGCCTGATAAGCTGCAGACACACAATTCATCACATGATGAGAACATTAAGGTAGAACCCAAGGTCTGAACTGGACATTTTCACAAGAGGAAAAAAGTCAATAAATTAAATTGTCACTAAAATGAAATAGTAATAAAACTCTAATTCCATTAAATGAGTCAAAAAATCAACATTTGTCACTTATAAAACAGATCAGAATAGAAACATCCTTCATTTTTCCACAGCAGGAAGTTCAGGTTTACCAGCAACAAATTTAAGGTAAATGGAAAAATAAAACATTGAAGAAAAAGGTAAAAATAAAAAATAATAGGAGGCTGTAGAGTAAGGACACATTTACAATAGAGGAATAATAATGCTGTACATTTAATAAAAACATCATAATCAGTTTGAAATAATGTGCAGCTGAGTAGAGCAATTTATAATCATATGTAAGAGTTTTTTGGGAGCAGTTCTGGTTAGAAAGTCTAACAACTGCTGGGAGGAAGGATCTGCAATAATGCTCTTTTTTCTTAAAAGCTGGATTGCAAGAGTCTTTGTTGCTCTGAGTGTTTCACTGGCCTGGTGGAGCAGATTTATTTCTATAGATAGGTTTATAGTTGATGCATTTAAAACCAGGAGAGTGGACCAATCACACAGCTGGTGCCTCTACATGTTGCCTTTTGCTGCCACTTCTTGATCTCTGAAGCGTGGATCACCTGCACCTCTTTTCACTCAAACTGAACACAGGCTGACCTGTATGGACATGGGCGTAAATCCCAAGTGGGTCGGGGGGTCCGGATCCCCGCCATCTTGGAATTGTCCCTCCAAATAAATCATGAAAGAAACCTTTGTATTTAAACAATATCAATATAAAAATGCAATAAAAACAAAGAACGAAATAAATCTGCCATTCATCTAAGAAAAGAATAAGAATTAATTTTAAGGAACCCCCCACCATTCTTAGAACAATGGTTCAGTCCAAAGTGTAGGAGGAACGACAGCAGCTGAACGGCACAGGCTCCGTTAGAGCCGCTGAAGTGAGGAGCTAGCTGTTAGCTGTGGCTCTGCAGCACAAACAAAAAACCCCCCAGTAAGTAAATACTTAAAGCAAAAGACATGTAACACATTTTATTTACTTTCACTGCTTAAGAGGAAGAAACACACTAGCAAAAATCAGACCGAAGTTTGTTCATTTCATTACTTCAGCTGAATCATGATAAATTGCATTATTATGCCTTAAATCAAAAGTAGCAAAAGTGGCTACATTGCTTTCATAGACTTAGCTCCTTTTTCTGTTGAATGTTGCTAATATTTCAATTATGTTTAACTCTTTAACTCTTACTTTAATAGGAAGAGTTTGAAACTGGAGGGGCTGAGTGTTACCACTAGCCAACAGCTCTGTATGCGAGCCGAGAGCAGAGGGGCTATTGAAGCTGATAGTAATACAAAATAAAGTATGTCTTTATTTCTTATCATCTTCAATGTAGAGCCTTTAAAACCACAAAATAAATTCTGAAAATTTTACTAATAAACTCTGGTGCTCACCGTTAAGTTCAAGTTATGATACTTCCAAAATATTCAATTTCTACATATTTATAGGTTATTAGCGACTGTCAAACAAAGTCGCCGAGCAGCTGAATAGGGGAATCCTTGTTGACGCGCCAGCTGATCAAAAACGCCATTCCAGGATGCAGTTAAGATGGTTTTATTTTGTCATATTATCAATATTCAAGAACAGTGTCCAAAAGAGCATTAAAACCGGTTCCGCAGGTTTAAACAGTGATCAAGGACAACAAACCATATTAGCATAAGGCGGTCAGCAAAAAGTAAACCTCCCCCATCACCCACTTACTAAAGTCACTAGGTCCGCTACAGGTGATCTACAATCACTAATCACACCACGTGATCCCGCCCCTCACCTATCCACAACATTCCGGCCCCTAATTATTACATCATTACACAGTAATAATTACTCATACAACACCATAACCTAAGATATACACTACATAGAAACACACATTGAGGCAACACATTCAAAGAGTTCATGAAAGTCATTTTCAAATAGTCAAACAGTCATTTTCTCCTTTTTCTTCAAAATAGTCCATCCATAGTCAGTCAGTCATAGGCCAGAGGTTACCAGCACTTAGCCTAAATATAGTCAGTCTGCGATGTACATCTAGTTGTGGTAAAGTCAAGTCAAAGGGTCATGTCAAGAGTTGAGTTAAGTCAAATGTGTTGTCTTCATTGGTCGGAAGTCTCCTGAAGAAGGCATATCTTTGTGATGGGTCTGCATAAGTGGCTGGTTGGGGTCTTAATCCAGACCTGACGTACAAGTCCAATTTTGTCTGGCACAGTTTCTGTGATTCTGCCCATGATCCAGGAACCACGAGGTGCCGAGTCCTCCATTATAAGGACCACATCTCCAGGAACAAAGTTGCGTCTAATCTTCATCCACTTTTGGCGCTGTTGAAGTTGAGGCAGATATTCTTTAATCCATCTCTTCCAGAACAGATTAGATATGTATTGGACCTGTCTCCATTGTTTCCGTGCATAAACATCATCTTTCTGGAATAAACCTGGTGGTAAGCTTGGGTTAGCCTTGAGTAAGAGAAGATGGTTCGGTGTTAGAGCTTCCAGATCATTTGGATCAGCGGATTCCAATGTGATAGGTCTACTGTTGAGGATTGACTGCACTTCACAGAGAGCAGTTTGAAGTCCTTCCTCGTCCAAATGCTGTGTCTGCAAGGTGGAAGTAAGAGCTTTTCTGATGGAACGAATCAATCTCTTCCATGCTCCACCATGGTGCGATCCAGCTGGAGGATTGAAGATCCACTTCACCCCTTTCAGTGACAGCACGTCGGAGATCTTTTCCTGATTCCAATCTTCGATAGCTCGTCTCAGTTCGCGCTCTGCGCCCACAAAGTTGGTACCATTATCGGACCGCAGCTCTTGTACTTGGCCTCTCCTTGCAATGAAACGTCGTAAGGCGTTAATGAAAGAGTCTGTGTCAAGAGATGAGGCAACCTCAATGTGTACTGCTCTGATCGCCAAACATGTGAAGATAACTCCATATTTTTTCACAAGACTTCTCCCACGCTTCACTTCAAATGGACCAAAATAGTCCACTCCAACAAAACTAAAGAGGGGTTTTTCAGGGGTTACTCTGCTTTCAGGAAAATCTATCTTGAATTGTTGCTTCCATAGGTAATCCAGTGTAACAGTAGAAATTATGTTCATGGTGACAGTTGACAGACCACTCGTTCTTTCCCAACATTCTCGGTCAATCGGCCCGTTCACTGTCCAGCCGAGCACAGTTTTAATGGCGAAAGGTCCTTCACCTTCGCTCCTAATGACCTCTAAAGGTTCTAGAGCTCTGGGCATGTTTATGCCAATCAAAAGCTCCACCTGTGCTTTGATCTCTGGCAAATGAACGCGCTTCAAGTGTGGCTAGATATCCAGATCTTGTTGCTTAGGGATGTTACTCAGGCCTACAGGCATTTTGTGCTGAGTAAAGAGGTCGGGCATGTCATAATACATGTCGCTGTCCAATCCAGCAATTTCAAGTTCAGGTACAATGAAGCTGTCCACAACTTTCTCTTGTCCCATGGTGCACAAGAGAATCTTTGTTTTTCTTCCAATGAGATTCAGCTTATCCAAAAGACCCACTGTACAAAAGGATGCTGAACTCCCTTGGTCCAAAAAGGCATATGTTTCCAATATCCGTTGACCTTTCTTTGATTTCACCTTGACTGGCATGATGGCAAGCTTGCAGTCCTGTTCACTGGCCCCAGTAAGACCACTAGTCTGAACTGTGTCAAGAGATTTCACTGCTTCAGCTTCATTCTTCTTCTTGTTGTAAATATGGAGTATGCTTGCATGTCTGAAACCACAGATTTTACATGAAAGGCGTTTTCTGCATTCTTTGCTGATGTGCCCTGTACACAGGCAACCAAAACAGACGCCATTTCTTCTAAGAAATAAAATCTTCTCATTATGAGGTTTCTTTTCAAGCAGAGAACATAACTCCAGTTTGTGTCCACCTCTGCAAAACAAACAAATCTTCACATCAGTCTGAGGGTCTTGATTATTTCTCTCAACAGAGGTAGTGATGCCAAAGCTATTTCCTGTAGTTCTTGGGCGAGAAAAACGTTTCCCTCCATCTGTACTCTTGGCTGATAAATTTATTGATGGAGCATCAATTAAGTTTCCAAAGACAGGATCTGTAATAATTTTGACTTGATGCTCAATAAAGAAAACAATGTCAATAAATGTTGCTCTTCGATGCTGCTTCTCGAGGATGTCACATGCTACTGTTCGCCATTTATCTTTTAATTGATATGGCAATCTTTTAATCACAGCAAGCATATTAGCAGGTGTGTTTAATTCAGAAAGATCCTGAATGTCCTCCATCGCATTACAACACCCACGTAAGAACAAATAGTATGCCTGAAGAGCTTTTCCGTCTTCTGATTTAATCAATGGCCACGAATGAACTTTATTCAGGTAAGCAGATGCAATAACATGCCCATTTCCAAAATGCTCATACAGCATAGTCTTTGCTTTTACATATCCACCACCATCAGACATATGTTGACAGCTTTTGACAAGTTCATTGGGCTGCCCCCTGGTGTACTGTGCGAGGTAATGCAGGCAATCATCTGGATCACCTGTCTTTGATTCAATGACGTGTTCAAATGAGCGAATAAAGGCCTGAAAATGAAGCGGATTGCCATCAAAAGGTTGAATTTCTCTTTTGGGTAGTGAAGAGAGACTTTGTTGATGAACCAACATGCAAGTTAATTCATTTTGTTTCTCCATAATGGATGACAGATTTTCATTAGTTGCTGATTGAGCAGCTTGCTGCAGAGGCATATTCGATATTGTTCTGCTTACAGGATGAGAAGGTCCAAGAAGAGGTGCAAACTTCTTCCTTGTCACTTTTTGTTGTACTGTTTTTATTTGAAGCTCTGTATTTTCATTAACTGTATTTCTCTTTGTCTGTGGAACAAAAGTATTAGCATTAAGAGTTTCAACAGCATTTCCTTTTGTTTTAAAATAGGATTCCATTCCATTAGATTTCCGTGAAACTGAGCTTTGTACTGCAGATCCAATTTTCAGCACATTCACTTTTGCAGCAGTTGCAGCTATTTCTGCTTCAAGTTGAAGCTGTTCTTTCCTTTTCCTAAGTTGCTAATCTTGTTCTTCAATAGCATGTTTTTCTTTGAGCATATTTTGACGTGTGAGTAAAGCAGCCATTTCAGCTTCTGCCCTGAGACGTGCAGATGAAGTTGATGATACTTTGGAGCTTGACTTGCTTCCTTGATTTGAAACACTGTCTGATGGCAACACATCATCTTGAATGTCATGCTGGAGATTAGCAGATAACTGAGGCTCCATTTGTTCTTGAACCTCCACTTCTTTTCCTAATGGAGTTTCCTGTGACCGTAACATGTCAGAGGATGACCTGCTTGAGCATTTATTTGTTTCAGAAAGCCATGTTTCAACATCCTCAATAAATCCTTTGTTGTATTTAGTGATACTTGAAAACCATGTATTTTGTTTATCTTGCTCATCAAGCGGAATTAAAGGCAGCAAAGATTCATGCAATATAATGGCCTCTTGAAACAGGTGTGTTAACTCATCCAGTAGTGATTTTACTTGTGAATAATTTTTATCATCTTTCATTAGCTCTTTAAGGGATGATATTACACCTTTCATTTTCTTTACACACTTTTTCCGCTCTGTTTGGATCGTTTCAATTTTATTTGCGAGAGCTTTCTCAGTGAGAACGATCGCTCTTTTATCCTTTTCAGGTTTCTCAAAAGCTGATACAGCAGACGATCCACTCATTTTAATCCAAAATAGAGGAAACTTACAGGCAACAGCGACTTCTTAAACTTTATTGAACGCACGCAGAGCCACAACACACACTCGCACACCAAAATGCCGCAGCCGCAGAGCAAAACGTAGCGGGGGGCGTGTCGCAACAACAGCTCCACATGGCAGAACCAAACTGCGTTAAAAGAGCAACACGCAGCACCAATCATTCAGGTTACATACCACTGTCGTCTTCTACTTCTTTGTCAAACGATCCTCTTTCATAGGTATAGTGGCTGTGGTGTGTGGGCTTGCATTAGCGTCCAGCTGTGCGAGAAAACTCCGTTGTCGTTGTTTTTTTTGCTGACAAATATTAGCGACTGTCAAACAAAGTCGCGGAGCAGCTGAATAGGGGAATCCTTGTTGACGCGCCAGCTGATCAAAAACGCCATTCCAGGATGCAGTTAAGATGGTTTTATTTTGTCATATTATCAATATTCAAGAACAGTGTCCAAAAGAGCACTAAAACCGGATCCGCAGGTTTAAACAGTGATCAAGGACAAAAAACCATATTAGCATAAAGCGGTCAGCAAAAAGTAAAACCTCCCCCATCACCCACTCACTAAAGTCACTAGGTCCGCAACAGGTGATCTACAATCACTAATAACACCACGTGATCCCGCCCCTCTCCTATCCACAACACAGTCCTCGATAGTTTTCTTGTTTTATTTTGCAACTCTTTGCTGGTTTGTTTTTCTTTTCTTTTCCTTTATTTTATTTTAGTTTTGTAAAACTGTAACAAAACACAAAAGTATACATCAGCTACAGATACAGAAAACAACTAGGCAAACACGTGACTCCCAATTCTCTCCAATTAGCTAACGATGTAGCTTTAAATATTGGTTGGGAAACGTAAAACTGTTCTACAAAATATTACACAATGCTGGAATAACGATTAATAAAATGAACTTACAGACAAATAGTGTCCAAGGAACAAACGTGTCTGAAGGACAAACGAAGACACCAACCGTACAGCTGGACGAGTTCTTCTTGACTGACCAAATTAAATGTGTAAACAATGTCCACTAGGTGTCAGTAAGGTTCCATAGTTTAACTTACAATTAACCCACCAAATACTTAACAAAACATAATGATGGAGTCAGCACAGTTATATTACCAAGACACATGGATATTTCCAATACTTGATTTTTCTTTAAAAATGTTGGTTGCATTATATGAAAATATTTTTAGATAAATCTGAGACACAAAATAAACTGAATTCAGAGAATGACCCAATAGCTTATGTATGTTATAGATCATCTGGTTCTGAAAGATATCCACATGAGATATTTTTTATCTTAACTGTGGAAATGGTTAATAATTCACTATGTTGGATGATGTTTGAACCACAGAGATGAAACTGGAAACATAAAATTAATTCATAAAAGCCTTTTTCTTTCAGCATTACTCTGTCTGGAAAATAAATTACATTTAGATTTAGAGAACAATCCAAATATCAATCTAGAAATTAAACTCACTTCTGCCTTTTGTGTTTGTGTGTTAAATTAATATTGGATGGTCATAATAACAGATATAAACTGAACAGTTACAGCAGTTAGAAACAGCTCACCTCTCTGATGGTGGAGATCCAGGAGATTTAAAGTTAATGACCTCACCCTTTGACCTGTCACTTTTAAAGGACACACAGCTGGGTTCTGGTTCTGGTTCTGGTTTGAGTCTCTGATGGATCCTGACAGAAACATGATGATTAAAACTTAATCAGCAAAGAGGAGCAGCAGCAGCTTCATCACCACATCTGTTCTGGCCTGATATAGTGAACGCTGTGTGAAAAGGGCTGTGGACAGTTAGAGATGGTGACCTCACCTCTGACCTTTGCTCTGGCTCTCATCTTCCCCACACAGAGTGGTTTTAGAGGGAGGGACTCCCTCCTCTCTGTCCTCACACTGATCCATGCTGCTGAATTCACATCAGCTCACACACACTTTCTACCTTCACCTGCAGAGGAAACACACATCATTCATCTGCACATCAACTCTGATCATCCTTTACATCATTAGAGCTGGAAAAAGATCAGCTGCTCCTCCTCTGATTGGCTCTTCTTCTCTGCTTCATATCAGTGTCAGGTGAATGCAGTCAGACAGCAGAGAGGCAGAGGAAGCTGCCATCAGCTGCTGCACTTCTACTATCAGTCCACTAGATGGAGACATGGAGCAACATTTACATTCACTGATTCAACCTGAACAACAGGAAGTATTTTAGTTCACATTTATTGAACTACCAGCTTTATCAAAGATGAACTATTTAACAATCTGACTGAATTAAACAAATTTTAAGAATAATATTTTACTTTGAAACTGTTGTGTTTAACTTTAATGGTGAAAACCAGAATTTGACTCCAGGAAATAAAAACATAAATCAGTTTGTTCAGAGAAGAACATCAGCTCTTCATCAAGAGCTGTTGGACTCCAGTTTATCAGTAATCTAATAATCCCTTAGATTATTAAGGGATTATTATTATTATAAACAGCAGAGAGATGAAACTATGACTTCTAGTCAGTAGATTTTTGTTCTCCAAACATCAGAGAGAAAAATAAGAAACTAACAGGAAAGATCCTGATGACAAAGTTCAAGTAGAAAACAAAGAAAACTTACAGTTTGTACAAATGATCCAAACAGTTGAAGAAGAACATCTGAATAACAAATGGAGACCCAACAGAACCGCGGTAGAACCAGACTGGTACCACGACTGAACAGGTCAGTTTAAACTGAAAGTTTTAAGAGGAGAAATGAAGCCAAACTGGTTTAACTGGTACTGACTGGAACTCAGAGGAATGTTTACCTGCTGACTTCTGAAGACACGAATTCTTCTCAGAACTCCCAGTTTGAACACAAAGACTTTGCTCCTTTTATTTTGCTGATCCAGGTTCTGTTCAGCTCTAATGGAACCAGAACCTGTTTAAATTTGGAACCAACTGGACTCTTCAATGGAGGGGAATTTATCTTCTCTGATGGGAGAAAGTATAACCTGCATGATGTCTGATTATTAAACCCAGAAGCAGCTTTTTTAACTGATCCAAACATGTCAGTGATGGTAAAAATAGATCAGAACCAGAACCAGTTCTAAGATTTCAATCATCAGGATGTGAATAAAAGATCATCTGATCCTCAGCAGCTCTTGAAATGAGCTCAATGCAACAGCAGTAAACATTATATTGAACCATAATGTATTGAAATGAATCAGAACCAAAGTGCTGAAGCATTGAGAGAAAAACTAAGTCCATCCTTTCTGCTTCCACAGCAGGTCAAAGGTCATCAGCTTCAAGGAGCTGCTGGTCAGATGGAAATCTTTACTTTAACTATTTTTATCCCTTTGACACTAAATAAGAAAAAGTTTATAGTTTAATGCAATTATGACATAAAAAATATCAAAACAAAAATAAAAAACAAGAATCTATTAAAACTACAAACTAACAGAAAATAATCTGAAAAATGAAACAAAGGAACAAACTCAACTGTAGTCCCTAATATCACCACATTACTGCTGCTGAAACCACACAGAAAAGTACCGTCGCCTAGCAACCTCTCAGCCAATAGAATCCAAGTGTTATATTGGGTTTTACAATATTTGGATTATATAAATGTTATAGATGGTTAGAAGGAAACTCATTGTTTCCTTCTAGTGGGTGTCTGTGTGGTTCTGTATCTGTCTAGATAGAGAGATGTCTGTCTATTCTAACAATATAGGAATAATCTAGATAGACAGATGTTAGAAAACCCATAAAGCTGATAAAAATCAACATCCATTCTTTTGATAGAATACTGTGACTCTTTAAAGTTTAACTAATCTCTGAAATCTAAACCCATTGCAAATATTCTGTTCCAAACTCGAGCAGAAAATGATTCGCAGGCAGGAAGAGAGTTTTGCAAGGGGAGATTTGATCCAAGGAGAGAAAAGTTTTGAGCGTCAGAAAAAAGTTTGAGGAAGAACAGTGAATATTTGAAAGAGAGCAGAAGTTTTGAGTACAAGCATTAAAAGTTTTCAGAGGAAAGACATGACTTCCTGCTTTCAAAATGAAAATTATGGCTGAAAAATTCCCCCACAGACTGGAACAAAATGTCCCTGTGTCATAACTTCGACATTCAGACTGGATGAACCGGTTGCTGTTTTTACATTTATTTCCTTGTTTCTTCTTTTCTCGTCAGCTGTCATGTCTGGTGAACAGCCAGTAGGTGGCGCTAGAGTCAGGAGGAGGCAGCCTGGAGAAAAGGCTGTTCCTCCCTGATCTGTTTCCAAGCAGTCAGAGTGTAGAAGTTGAGAGCTGGAGAAGTTTCCTCCTGTTGCTGCAGCAGCAGAGATGTTCTGCTTCATGGACTAAATCAGGTTGGAAAGAGGAGAGATCTTTACTGAGCTGCTGGATAAAAGCTTCTGAAACATTTCAACTCTTTCTGGAAACTAATGAGACATAAAAACAATGGATGTTTTTACCATCCAGACCTTTAGAACCAGTTCAGGTCAATAATTCAGTTGTTTCTGTGGAAGATGAACAGATTTGATGTGAAATGATGAAATTCTTCATTTCTATCTGATGTTCCAGCAGATCTGTAGAAAATGGAGCTGCAGCTCTCAGATATTTCAGTCGTCATGTTTTCTATCAATGAATCAACTGATTAAAGCAGGAATCTCATCTCCATGTTCTCCTCCAGAGGTTCCCAAGGTTTGTTCCTGGAAGCTGCTGCTGGTTCCTCCAATCCAGGCTCCGCCCCCTTTAGAGGAAATCTGTCCATATATGGCGCTAAGAGTCACCTTGATGCTGCAAAGCTTTGTTCAGGGATGAGATGTCAGGATGTTAGTGTCAGTCTGTTCCAGGCTTTAGTTGTTCTCCTCATGAGGAGCTGAAGTCTCTGACAGGAACGTAGAGCTGAACAGGAGAAGAACTTGAAGCCTCTTCTTGGCCTCTGATTGCAACAGCAGGACAATCCAGAATAAGGTGGTGTTTATGTGAAGAGGCAGGAAAATCTTCTTCCCCGTTCGAACTGTTCCAACATTTTGTCTTTGTGTGTATTCAAGATCAAGAGCATGGACTTAGCTGTTTCAATCGATACTAAGAATGTCTGACTGATTTTCTGTATGTTTCTCCATGAAGCTCTGCTACATTATCAAGATGGTTCTGGACAACACATCTTCTTCCAATGAGACTGATGAGCTTGTTTTGGCACAGAGAGGGAAAATAACAGTTAGACTGTCTTGGGATGTTCATGATCCTGTGCAGCAGGTCAGATGATGAGTTAACTTTGTTTTTTAATATGATTGTAGAGCAGGGAGTGTGAGGTCAGACTTCACTTCCAGCAGATCTCTGAGATGAAGGTCGGGGCTGAAGGCTTTGATGACAGCTTCAATGATTTCATCCTCAGAATATCTCTTCTTTATGCCTGACTCCATCTGGTTACTGAGACTGGTGACAGAAAGCTTGTCTGTCTGTCCTGTTTCTCCAGTCTGGTTCCATAATTTAAAGTCTTTCTTAATGTGACTTCAGTTATTCTGAGGCTTCCAGGTGGATTTGCTTTTCTGTCACTGATGACTATCATGCTGCTCACCTTTACACCCAAAGCTCCAAACTTCTCCTCCAGGAGGCGTCGATCTTCTGCCTGCAGCCACTGAAATTTATTCAGTTCTTGCTTTAGTTTTTGTAAGGCAGCAATTTTTGACTTTTGAGAGCCAAGTTCCACCATTTCATGTGTTTCCATTCACTGTACAACTGACTAGAGCTCTTTAAAAAAACTGCTGGAAAACTTGGAGTTTTTCTCCATCCTGGATTTCACCAGTTGCTGTTCCGTCCATCTTCATAATGGATCTTGGGTCTGTCCATTAAATCCTCCACCTGCTGGTTCACTGCACTTTAGATAGTGGCTCATTTTGATGAGCTAATTTGGTTCCTGCTCCATGTCGACTTTCTTCTCGTGGTTTGGTTTTCAGGCAGGTTGTCTCAGAATGCTTATTTTATCTCTTATTATCTCTTATTTTAATTGGACTTGCCAATATTATGTCACACATAATTCAATTAATGTTGGATGACTTTTTAAAGTTCAGAGCCTGAACATCACTGAATGGGAGGAGGGCAGATTTCTCAGCATTCAGTCTAAAGAAGCTCAGCTCTTCTCAGCTCTGAGACATTTTCTGAATAAATCCCAGTCAGTGGAATCTGCAGACCTGCTCAGATCCAAACATCCCATTTTTCAGGAGTCACTGGTTTCATCTGTGTCATTGTTCCAGCTGCTGAGGTCAGAATCCAGCTGTGAAACCTGGAGGTTGAATGTTCAGGTTCTCTCCTCCCAAACATCCCCCCTCCCTCCAGCTGTGGAGAACAGCTGGAAAACAGCTGCATGTGTAAATAATGAGTCTGGAACAAGCTGCCACCTCTCTGCTGCTTGATCTGACTCTGACTTTAAATTCAGGTTGATGATTGAAATGAAATCAGGGTTTCAACCTGGATCAGCAGAACCTCCTCAGCTGATCCTGGTTTTAAACAGAGACTGTCCTCACTCTGCTCACCACACTAACATAATGATCAATGATTATATAGGAGCTTTAGGAATAATCTGCATTAGAACAATGTGTGATTTTAGCTGCAGTACTGTGGTGATGTTAAGAATTATAGTTTAGTTTATTTTTTCTGATTATTTTCTGCTTGTAATTATATTCTGACCAGTTACAGCAGCAGGAAGCAACCAGCTGTTCTTTTCTCTGGGCTCATTTCTCCTCATGACTCCATCATGAAACATTTTCATCAGAACTTCTCTCCTGTCTCATGAAGATTTATCAACCTGCCTCTGATTTCACTGCAGACCTTCTACTTCCTGGTTCTGCTGCTCTGAAAGAAGAAACTACAAACCAGGTGAGCTGTCATATAATCACTTATGCAACATTTATAACACTTTGACTTTGAACTCATGTTGTTCAGGTCAGGTAAAAGTCCAGTTCTGTTGTGTCTCTGTACAGGTGTGGCATTAGTCTGATTCTTCTGCGGTTCTGTTGGGTTTCAGTCTGTTGTTCAGATGTTTTTCTTCAGCTATTTGGACAGTTTGAACAAACTGTAAATTTGCTTTGTTTTCTACTTGAAGTTTGTCAACAGGAAATTTCCGACTTCTTTCTGTTCTCTGATGTTTGGAGAAAATGTTCACTTCTAAATTCAGCTCAAATATTTTCTCCCTGCTGTTGGGAAGCTAATCTACAGGATTATTCAATTATTGATAAAGTGGAAGAAAAGAATAATGATGAACAGATAATGTTCCTTTATTTTCTTCTCTAAACAAACTGCTTCATGATTTTATTTCCATAAATCAAACTCCAGTCTCAACCAGTAACGTCAAACCCAACAGTTTCTTGCTGCTTCGATTCAAAATAAAATAAATATTGTTAAAATGTGTTTGATTCAGTCAGATTATTAAACAGTTAATCTTCTCCACTTGTAGAGTTTAATGATTGTGAACTAAAATACTTCCTGTTGTTCAGGTTGAATCAGTGAATGTAAATGTTGCTCCATGTCTCCATCTAGTGGACTGATAGTAGAAGTGCAGCAGCTGATGGCAGCTTCCTCTGCCTCTCTGCAAATCTTTTTTAGCTGCTGTTGCCAACAGCAGACATGGCTCAGTTTAATGTGCCATGTCTGCACCATGTTGGAGGAAGAAAAGAGGAAAATATTCTGCTTCTCTGACCTGAAGAACAGGCCTTCTGATGGTCGCCATTTTATTACCAATTTGGTCATAAAAAAGTTCATATTTTTGTAAAGACCGTCACCGGTTCTGTAAGAAGGAATGGACCAGAACTCCAGCAATGTATCATGAGAACCTTGTGGAAGGAAACCAGAACATTTGACCCAAATTAGACTGAAGGAGATTCTGACCAAACCTGAGGAGATGGAAGCAAACTTCTGAATATTAAGTTATGAAACTGTCTCCAATATATATTTTTATATAATTATTCTCTTTCTTATTTCTGAATCATGAGGCTTTTCACATTCCTGGGTAAAAGTTACTCAAGACATCAAAATGTACAAATAATATGAATTCTGATTTACTAGAAGTTACCTGTGGAAAACCACAAGGGTCAGAACTGGGTCCTAAACTTTTCTTACTTTACATAAATGATTTATGCAATGAATCTAATTTGTTAACATTTACTTTATTTGCTGATACATTATTTTGATCTGGTCAGTTTGGAGCAGCAACAGTTTAATGGAAGGAGAATTACAAATATTAATGATGTGACAAAAATAGATTAACACTAAATTATGGAAACATTTGTAATATTTAGTAACAAGAAAATAAGAAAATGAAAGTGCATACTTTAAAATGTTATGATTTAGTAGAGATCAGAACAACTTTGATTATTTACAATGTCTATAATAAACTCCTTTCATGGTGTAAAGAAACATTGTTAGAAATGAAAGAAACAAACTATAAACTAATAGAAAATGATTTATTTAGGATGAATATTAAAAACAATTGTAGGTAATTTAGAGGGATTTCTAGTTTGCAATAATTTAGTGAGGAGATAAAAGTGTTTTTCTCTCTTTAAAATATTTGCTAAACAAATAAAATAAGGTTTATGATGTTTTTGTGAGTTTGTCTACAAACTTAGCTGGAAATCCTTGAAGATGTTTTAGAAAAATATACAGGAAATATTTTGCTGCTTTGATTTTGATGATGATTTATGTAGAACAGAGTGAAAGTTTTATATGTTTGTTTTTCTATCTAAACTTTTTTCAGTTTAAACTTTGTATTCTTGCCATTGACAGTAATTTAAACTTTGTTTAATTATTTCTATTCTTGTCTTGTTTTTCCAGCTTTGTGTTTTTTCTTGGTTTTGTGTTTGTTGGTTTTCAGCTCTTTTCCTTTAATGAATAAAATCATCATTTGAAAACTGTTTATTGAATTTAATCAGTTTTTCTTCATCAAATATTAAAATCAGTTTGATGATCTGAAATATTTCAGGTGGACAAAAAGGCAAAACAGAAGAAATCTGTAAAGGAGCAAATACTTTTCACAGCACTTTATGTTTCAGGTCCAGAGAAATCAAGCGGTCCAGTCTGGATTTAGAAGCAGAATGTTCTGTTTAAGGTGTGACTGGAGTCCAGTTGTTCTGGGTTTCTGGATGAGTCCAGAACCTTCTGGATCAACCAAACCAGATGCTCAGATCTTCTCATCTGGAACATCTGGGAGAGCTTCTGACTAAAACTACAGACATCAGGTTCAATGAGGATCTGAGATCTGAGAACGTTTCTATGAAGCATTTTAATCCTCTTGTCTCTGTTAGGTGGACAGTGGAGAAAAAGAAGCAGAAAAAAGCAGAACTAAGAACTGGGACATGATGGAAACCAGAACTTTCTGACCTCAGATCTGGAAAACAAACTTTAACTGAGACGTTACTGAAGCTTGATGTTCAGTTGATCCAAATCTAAAGCTGGTCTGCAGGGACGACTTTAGGGTTTGTTTGTTTCTGCTCACCTGGAGCACCAGCCGGGTGGAGTCAGTCTGAGTTCCTTCATCATCTAAAGAGAGCTGGAGAACATTGAAGATCCTCCTGGAAAAAATGGGAGCTTTGGAAAGAAATGAGCAGGAAGAGGAAGAAAAATGGATCTTCATCACTTCTGAAGTGGACGACATCAGAGTTGGATTCAGTGGAGTCACATGAAGAACAGAACACTGAGGCTAGAATAATAAACATCATGCTAAATATTAGCTGCAGCTCCGTCAGAAGAAGCTTCAGGTTTAATCTAAAGGAGGCTGAAGATCTCAAAGTGGATGAGAGGAAACCTGATGAGCTCTACAGTCCACTAGATCCAGATCAGAACCCTGGAGAACATCTACGCTGGAAGCAGAGCCACAAGCTAGAAAAATATCCAGGTTTCTATCCAACCTGAACACAGGAAGTCCTTTCTTCTTCTGCTGCAGCTGAGAAGGTCCTGCTGCAGAACTGAAGCCACACAGTTCCTCCACAGCAGAACAGAGGAGGTTCTGGAGGAGACCAGGGTCCACATCTGGACTCAGAGTTCTCCTGAGCTTCAGCAGAACTGCTGGGTTTGGTTCTGATCCGCCTCTGTTCTGGTGTCTGATCTTCAGAGACCATCTGAACCGACCCATCAGAACTCAGTTGAGGTGGTGGAGGATGAGGATGGGGCGCGGCGAGGAGGAGGAGGAGGAGGAGGAGGAGGAGGAGGAGGAGGAGGAGGAGGAAGAGTGCCGTAATCCATCTCTCTGCTGTGGAGAACCTGTTTGTCACTGATTTCACCTTCTTGTCTGCCTGTTTGGCTCTTTTTTTCAGCCAGCATTAAAATGCCGCTAATTCATTTTGGTATTCAGTCAGCACTATTATTATTTCAACATTATGATGGTCCCAAACCATTTTTACTGATTTCAATGAACTTCTAAACCATCATATTACTCCTGGGTAGAGACGCTCCCATCAGGGTTTTTCCTGCCGGTTCTGATCACCATGAGGTCCGATCACTGCCGATCACAGATACCGATCACATGGATTGGCTGTTAATGTTTGGCTTTAGGTAGAAATGCTACTATGTGATCTGGCAAAATGGAGCCATAAAATCACCTCATTTAGACAAAAACATGTCCAATACTTGCAGGCTCATGGCTAATTGTTCTGGTTCTGATGGCTTGTTTCTGACCCAGTAGAGTAATTCAGCAGAACACAGGGAAGAGGCAGAGGAACTCCATTTGTTCTCTCAGATTATCTCATGTTAGGACATAGAGAAAGTTACATTAAAACTTTTTTAAAGTTTCCTCCTCAGTACCGCGTAGCGATGGTCCAACAAAGAATTATTGTGATGATTAATCAGGTTAAAAATTGGCTCATTCTGAAGATTTTTAACCATTTACACCTTTTTTATACAGTTTTATACATTAAAAGATACAAAAACAGATAATTAAATCACTTGTTAGAATATATTTACAAAGTTTTTTCCATCTATTTTTAAACTTTCTAACTTCTTTTCTGCAGTTCCAGGGTGAGTCTTTCTTCATGACTCTTTAAGGAATGAGAAGCTCAGCTCAATGTTTTTATCCAACCTTGTTATTAATCAGTGAAATAAGTTGGAGGAGAGACGTTTGGTTCCTGTTGCAGCTCAGTGTTAATCTGGTTAATCTGAGAGATGAGCTCCAGTCTAACACTGCAGTGAGGATTAAAACCGGCCAGACAAGGTGAGGGACGGAGGAGAGGTCACCATCAGGAAGTTTGAACCTCTGCAACAAACTGCATTTTAATCACAACCAGCTGCTGATTTTACTGGGTTTTGCTTTTTCCACTTAAATCCTTTATTTTCCGGTTTGGGTTGAATCAGGTGTGGCCCACGTTGGCGCTGTGGCGGGTCATATCCATGTTGGTTTATTCACTAAAAACAGGTTTACTTTTTGTTATCAGATTTAAATGTAAAATATAGCAGAGATGCAGCGATCAGACCTTTTCTGTCCAACACTGATCTCCAGTTTTCATTCTGCTCTGATCTTCCAGTTCCTGGGATTTTTCCTCCAAAGAGAAAAATGTTCTGCAGGTTCTGAGTTTCAGGTAGAAGTTCTGAATGAAACAGAAAATATGAAGATTTTCCCACTTTAGGCTTCAAAGCATTGACCTCTGACCTTCATGGGATGGGAATGTTTTACTTTAAATCAGGACTTTCTGAAAGGCAGAGTTGATGAAAAAATCTTTTTAATGCAAATATTTAAATTTGAACAGGAAAAGAACAGAATGAGCAGCAAATGAACCAAATGCAGAAGAAAAATGTTTTTATTTAAAACACATGAAGAAAAACTGCAGCAAATTTACAAAAGGAAGATTTAATATTCAAATCTGACATGTTGAGAAAAATAGGAGCCGATAGAAACAGAAAATGATCAGTGATTGAGAAAAACTGATCAACATTTCAATGAAATCTGATGAATGAAAGGAAAAAATAAGAGAAACAACATCTTGATATTCAGTGTGAAGCTTTGACTGGAAACAGACAGAAAAACATGAGGATCCTGGAATACTCCTGGAATAATCCTGGAATAATCCCAGCTTCCATATTTAAAGGACTGGAAGAAGAAAAAGTTTCCAAGGACTCAATCAGAATTGTTTCACCAAGAAATAGATTGTAGAGACTGAACTATCTGTTCAACAGTGAGAGAGTTTCTCTGACAGGAGGAAAATCTTTAGACTCTTTAGACTCAACTCAGCACAGAAACACTGAAGAGGAACCAGAACTGGGCCACAAGACCCTAAATCCAGGAATCAGAGGTTCAGTGAATGTGGTGTTGAAGGTGTGGAGGAGGATCAGTGAGTCAGAGGAAACTCTGTAGAAGGACAGAATGCCAGCAGGACAGTCCACATACACTGCTACTCTGTTAGAGACAGAGGAGGAGGAGAGACGAGTTTCTATCTTATTGTGCCAGACAGAGTAACCATCATCATCAGAGCATCTCAGACTCCAGGAATGATCATTATATCCAAACAAACAGTCGTCACTGTCTCCTTTCCTCCAGATTCTTCTGTAACTCACTGATATATAAACATCTCCTCTCCACTTGACCTCCCAGTAACAGCGACCAGTCAGACCAGTTCTACACAGCAGCTGAGGATAGAAATCAAATCTGTCTGGATGATCAGGATATGACTGAAGCTCCACACATGTCACCTTCCTGTTGTCTTCAGACAGTTTGAGTTTTCTGCTCACTGTGTTTGTGTCGATGGTGAGTTGACAGGAATCTGATGGAGAGAACAAATACAATCCAGCTGCAGTTATTGATCATTTATTGACACTTTGATGATGACTCCTGAATGAGTGATGTGACAGTTTGAAGATGGTTGAATGTGAGCTGCTTTGTTGTCATGAATCAGATGAAAAACACACTTACACTTCCTCAGACCTGGTGTCAAGAATCGGCCTCCAGCAGGCTCCACCCTGAAAGGAGGAGGGGGGTCAGACCATCAGTCTCTTTCAGCAGCAAACATGGACATTACATGTCTCTCAGACACACATTGTCCTCCACTGAGACAGGAACAGTCCAACATTTGGATTGCAAACTGCAGTGGATGTAGGAAGGACAGTTGGTGCTGCTGCAGCACAACTCTTTTCTCCAAACACAGGAAAAGCTCCAACAGAGAGGAGAAAGGAAATCCCTCAGTAACAACCTGAAGAAACTCACTGAAGCCTAAAAGGACATCAGGAAACTAAGGAAACATTTCTGGAAGCTCAACCTGATTTAATAATCAGCATTAAATACAATCAATCTAAACTCTGACACAAAACCTGGATACCTGTTCCATCCACACTCCCACACACAGATGAAGGAATGAAACACTAAACAGCCCTGCTGCTGAAAACCTGCTGTGGCCTCACTGTAATATCCAGAAATACAAACATTAAAAAGGAGAAGCTGCATCACATTCAACAAAGAGTTCAACAAGAATCAAAGATTTGATCTCTGAGCTCAGACTCACAAACCAGGGAGAGGCTTCCATCATCACACACCTCTGACAAACACCTCCAACCTTTCAGCACTTCCTCTACCAACCAACACCACCAGGTGGCGCTGCTGCACACATTTACAATGAGACCAAGAAGAAGAAGCAGCATCCTGAATCCAGCAGCTGCAGTAATGGCTTGTGAAAGTGTCCAAGGAGCATCTGGAACCAGAACCAGCAGATCCAACAGTCCAGAGAGTCTTTGTTTGCATCTTTCCTCTCAGATTTCCAAGCTGCTCTGAGAGGGAAATGACATCATCACTCTACTGATGATGTCATGCTCTGATGTCACTGATCAATTGTTTTATTTATTGCAGTCGATTTAAACTAGAAGCTTGGTAAGATTACATAAAACTTCTCTAACCTAAATCAGTTTAACATCCAAAACTCAGACAGCGTTTAGCAGCTTAACTTTCCTCGATATGTTTTTCAGATTTGATGGTGAATTTTTGAAAGCTAGCAGTTCATGATATCAGGGAGGCAAAGGCGGCACCAGAATCATTGATTACTTTCAAACTAACCAACAAATCAAAAAGCACAAAGCGACTTGGATGTAACTTGTAACGCAACGCTTTATAGAAATGTAGTGAAGTAGAAAGTACAGATACTGTAAAATGTAGTGGAGTAAAAGTTCCCACCATTAAATCTACTTACGTACAGAAACATGAAAAATGTCCTTAAGTTCAGTAACAAAGTTCTTGTCCCAACAACCAGGATCAGGTGAAGGACCTCTGCAGTCCCATGATGCTTCCTCTCCCTCTTCTAAACCATCTGATGGGCTGATATCATCCCTCTACTTTATCAATAAAATGTTTTTCTTTCTCTTATTACGATTTCATTATTTATCCTAAATGTGACGTCAGAGCTGTGGATCTGGAATCTGATTGGTCGGATGGATATTTCCCTGGTTTTCCAACATGAAGGGTCTCTGCCTTTTTCCAAGACGTTGGGAATTTTTCCCAAACTTTATTGAACAATCCCAAAAGCTTTCCCAACTACTGAAAACCTAAACACATTAGTCTTTTCTTGGATCTGTCTAAAAGGTCTTATTGTTGTTTTTCATTTCTACCACAGTCAACAGAGCACAATTCTACTTTTTCACCATCATTCACTGCAATTCTTCATTTCCTCTGGAAAACAAGGGATTTCCATTCTCTCCTGATTCCTTTCATTCTTTGGATCATTTTCCAGATGTCGCCCCCTGGTGGAGATCAAACTACTAAATGGATGAAACTGTTAAAATTCTCACTTTCTTTCTTTGCCTCATGAATAGTTTTCTTCACTTTTTATGTAATTTATATTTGATTAAATACTGAAAGTTGTGAGTTTTGTTTAAAATCTAAAGTTCTTTATTTTTCTCTCCCATAACTTTTAAACATCCATCTGACCAACATGGAGTTACTTTTCTTCTCATCTTTGCTTCTTGGGGCTGATTGGTCTGGAGCTCCATCAAATATTGTTTTAAAGTCCTTTCTGTCATCAGTAGATCATCATGGAAATCTAACTGAACTTCTTTTATTAATTTAGTCAAAGTCCCCATTAAACAATTAAAACCATCCCACTCTTTAATTTTCCTTGTGAGCCGTTCTTAGTCTGGAGAATATTCCAGAAAACTGGGTAATGATCTCTGCCTCCAGATGAGGCGTCTAAATATTTAATTATCAAATTAAACATTCAGCTTCAAACTAAATGTTTCCCAGCAGACTGACTAAAGACATTTCTCCCTCTTCCTCCTCTATCAGACCTTCTCTGCTCCTGCAGCAGGTTCCTCCATACCTGAGAGCTTCCAGTCTCCAGTGTGGATCCTTCAGTCCAGCCGACAGCAGCTTCACTCCTGAGTCTCCTGGATGATTGTAGCTCAGGTCCAACTCTTTCAGATGGGAGAGGTTGGAGGTCAGAGCTGAGGCCAGAGAAGCACAGCCTTCCTCTGAGACCAAACAGCCTGATAAGCTGCAGACACACAATTCATCACATGATGAGAATATGAGAACATTGAGGTAGAACCCAAGGTCTGAACTGATGGATGGATGGATGGATTGATGGATGGATGGATGGACGGATGGATGGATTTGTAACATGTGGAATAAATAAGAAAGCCAAGCAACTGCTGGGATCTGTAATTATGCTTCTTTTTGCTCCTAAGATGCAGCAATTTGTCAAGTGCCCAGAGTTACCTGAGAGTTTCCAGGTTGCAGTTTGGACTCTTCAGTCCAGCAGAGAGAAGCTTCACTCCTGAATCCTGCAGGTTGTTGTTACTCAGGTCCAGTTCTCTGAGACTGGAGGACTGGGAGCTGAGAACTGAGGACAGAGCTTCACAGCTTCTCTCTGAGAGGTTACAGCCACTCAGTCTGAGGAGACAGAGAAAAATCTGTTATTAAACAATTCTTCAAAATGTGTCTTTTTTCCAGTCAACAATGTTCCTCTTTACTGATTTAAGGGACTGTTTTATATATAATTATGTTGCCTTTTGTTGTGAACTGGTTCAGTCTACAGATGGGCCTCCAGCCATGAAGGACTGAACTAAAGGCAACAAGGAGGCTGGCAAGAGAAATATTAAATTCCTCTATGAACTAAATTAATCCCATGTCAGTTTTAACAGAAAGAGTCCAATGAAGCCTGAGAATCAAGGCTGGGCTGAAGAACAGCATCAGGCTCAGTTTGAGGATCAGCATCAGAGCTGGTTTGAGGGAAAACACCAGCTTGAATCAAAGCAGAGCAAATCTGGAATTTCATCTTTCCATTTTTTAACTGTTGGATACAGAGATGGAAAACTGAGCAGCAAATGACAAAAAACATTATTTTGAACAAATATTACAACAAAACTAATGTGGGAAAAAACAGAAACAAATTTGCTCCTAAAACAATCCAAAAACAAGCACTAGCCAAACATTAAATACAGAGAAATTTAACCCAGTATTTAAATTAAAGAGTTCTGAAAACAGCCCACAAACCTGACACTAAAGGTTACTAAACACATGGAAAACACACTTTCAGACGTCACCACAATTAAAACTGCATTCATAAATATCACAACATTGAACGGCCCTCCAAATATGTTTTAAACATTTTGTTGGAATAGGATGGGCCACCAATATGTTACGATCCTCATGTCATCACACAGAACTCACAAAATACAAAGTCCAGACCAGATGATGTTTTTAACAAAGAGGTTTTATTAAACCCAAGTCTGGACACAAAGTGGTTCTGGCAGTCTTGGTAAAATAAAAGAGTGAGAGAATGAACAAATAAGGCAGCAGTTGGCCGTCGGATTCAGGCCGCTGTGGGGCTCATACTGATTCTAATCTAACGTTCATAATAGTTATCTCTTCTTTCATTTCTAATTATTTATTATTCTTTCTACTGTTATATTTAAATTAAAATTAGAAAACAGCTTAATGATCCCAAAAGGAAACAAAATCTTCTTGTGACTCAAATTAATTCAAATTCTTCAAAGGGTTATTTTAGATATTAATGACTGTTTAGTTTAAAAGATCTCTTGTGGTCTGTATAACAGTGAATTTCAAGAAGGTTCTGACTTTATATTATATATATTCTAGATAAATTCCTCTACTTGTTTCTCTGAATATAGATGATTATTTTAACATGTTGCTCATCCTCTTCCTGTTACTGAAACTTTTCCACTTATTCTAGAATCTATAATTGCTCTCAGCCATATCTCTTCAATGCCAATAATATCTGTTAATGTAATTTATCTGAACAGTCTAACTTCCTGTTCATCAGCCAATCAGCTTCTTGTATTTTCTCAGTAGATCCATCAGTGGAAGCCCCGCCCAGCCCATGATGCTCCTGGTTTGTGAAGACAGAGAGACAAACTGAACTCTGATAGGAAACAGTTTCAAACTGATTTTCTCTCTCCAACCTCTTGGTTCCACATGGAGCTATATTTGGCCCCCTGCTGCTCTGACTACCATGTCATTGTGGTTCCAGTAGATGGGTCGGTTTCCCAGGTTCATTCAGTACCATGTGGAAAATGGTGCTATATGGTAATAGGCTGTTCTTTGCAAAGTTACACAGTCAAAATTAACAGAAATAATTTTAGTTATTCAATTGTTATAACAGACAAAAGGATGTTCAGAATATCAAGTTATATTTTCACCATGTTATTCATTCACTTATAAATCCCATCGTTCCAAACTAAATATTTAATTGTCAAACTACAAATTTGGCTTCAAACTAAATGTTTCCCAGCAGACTGACTAAAGACATTTCTCCCTCTTCCTCCTCTATCAGACCTTCTCTGCTCCTGCAGCAGGTTCCTCCATACCTGAGAGCTTCCAGTTCTGTAGGTAATAAAAATCAAAAACAGTCACATGTACAATGGATTAGGAAGTCTGACAACTGCTGGGAGGAAGGATCTGCAATAATGCTCCTTGTGCACCAGGATGCAGCAATCTGTCAAGTATCCAGAGCTACACTATCAATGTTAGCCTGAACCCAACCTTTCTAAATATTTCTCTTCTTGGTTCATTCAGGCTGCAGTAAAGGAAAACCAGCCATGTTTGTGTCGAGACTTAGCATGGTTACCCATCTCGCAGTAAAACATCTATTATTATTTTACTCTAATATTGAAAAAACATTTGCATCTTAACTGATAGAATATAATGGACAGAAATCTGGTTTCACTAGGATTGACAACATTTTACCTGAGAGTTTCCAGGTTGCAGTTTGGACTATTCAGTCCAGCAGAGAGAAGCTTCACTCCTGAATCCTGCAGGTTGTTGTTACTCAGGTCCAGTTCTCTGAGACTGGAGGACTGGGAGCTGAGAACTGAGGACAGAGCTTCACAGTTTCTCTCTGAGAGGTTACAGTCACTCAGTCTGAGGAGACAGGGAGAAAAATCTGTTAATCAGCAAATCAGAAATATTTATTTCTTTATTTCCAGTCAAGAATTTTCTTCTTGGGAAGATTGAAAGGACTTTTTACTTCACATATTGAACTGGATCATTTTGTAGATGGTTCTCCTGTCGTGAAGGATTGAACAACAGACAACAAGGAGGCTGGCAAGAGAAATATTACAATCCACCATGAACTAAATGAATCCAGTGTCAGTTTTAACAGAAAGAGTCCAGTGGAAATCTAGGCTGAATATCAGCATCAGAGCTGGTTTGAGGGAAAACACCAGCTTCAAGCAAAGCAGAGAGAATCTCAGATTTCATCTTTCCCTTTTTAACTGCTTGGATACAGAGATGGAAAACTGAGTAGCAACTGACAAAAGCTGTTACTTTGAGCAACAAGCTAACTATTTAGCTTCAAACTAAATGTTTCCAGCAGACTGACTAAAGACATTTCTCCCTCTTCCTCCTCTATCAGACCTTCTCTGCTCCTGCAGCAGGTTCCTCCATACCTGAGAGCTTCCAGTCTCCAGTGTGGATCCTTCAGTCCAGCCGACAGCAGCTTCACTCCTGAGTCTCCTGGATGATTGTAGCTCAGGTCCAACTCTTTCAGATGGGAGGGGTTGGAGGTCAGAGCTGAGGCCAGAGAAGCACAGCCTTCCTCTGAGACCAAACAGCCTGATAAGCTGCAGACACACAATTCATCACATGATGAGAACATTGAGGTAGAACCCAAGGTCTGAACTGGTCATTTTCACAAGAGGAAAACACTCAATAAATTGTTCTTAAGCTGTCAATAAAATGAAAGAGTAATAGTGCTCAAATTTTGTTTTTCTGAGTAATAAAAATCAACATTTGTCACTTATACAACAGATCAGAATAGAAAAATCCTTCATTTTTCCATACCAGGGAGTTCAGGTTTACCAGCAACAAGTTTAAGGTAAATGGAAAAATCAAACATTGAAGAAAAGGTAAAAATAAAAAATAATAGACTGTAGAGTAAGGACACATCTACAATAGAGGGATAATAATGCTGTACATTTAATAAAAACAGCATAATCAGTTTGAAAAAATGTGCAGCTGAGTAGAGCAATTTATAATCATATGTAAGAGTTTTTTGGGAGCAGTTCTGGTTAGAAAGTCTAGCAACTCCTGGAAGGAAGGATCTGCAATAATGCTCTTTTTTTCTTACAAAGCTGGATTGCAAGAGTCTTTGTTGCTCTGAGCGTTTCACTGGCCTGGTGGAGCAGATTTATTTCTATAGATAGGTTTATAGTTGATGTATTTAAAACCAGGAGAGTGGACCAATCACACAGCTGGTGCCTCTACATGTTGCCTCGTGCTGCCACTGCTTGATCTCTGAAGCGTGGATCACCTGCACCTCTTTTCACTCAAACTGGACACAGGCTGACCTGTATTTACATGAGCGTAAATCCCAGGTGGGTCGGGGCGTCCGGACCCCCCCAATCTTGGAATTGTCCCCCCAAATAAATCATGAAAGAAACCTTTGTATTTAAACAATATCAATATAAAAATGTAATATAAACAAAGAACGAAGTAAATCTGCCATTCATCTAAGAAAAGAACAAGAATTAATTTTAAGGAACCCCCCCACCATTCTTAGAACAATGGTTCAGTCCAAAGTGTAGGAGGAGCAACAGCAGCTGAACAGCACAGGCTCCGTTAGAGCCGCTGAAGTGAGGAGCTAGCTGTTAGCTGTGGCTCTGCAGCACAAACAAAAAACCCTCCAGTAAGTAAATACTTAAAGCAAAAGACATG
This sequence comes from Xiphophorus maculatus, assembly GCF_002775205.1. NCBI lineage: Eukaryota > Metazoa > Chordata > Actinopteri > Cyprinodontiformes > Poeciliidae > Xiphophorus > Xiphophorus maculatus. The sequence continues at coordinate 5,146,137 of NC_036450.1, forward strand.
AAACACATTTTATTTACTTTCACTGCTTAAGAGGAAGAAACACACTAACAAAAATCAGAACGCAGTTTGTTCATTTCATTACTTCAGCTGAATCATGATAAACTGCATTATTATGCCTTAAATCAAAAGTAGCAAAACTGGCTACATTGCTTTCATAGACTTAGTTCCTTTTTCTGTCAAATGTGGCCAATATTTCAATTATGTTTAACTCTTTAACTTTTACTTTAATAAGAAGAGTTTGAAACTGGAGGGGCTGAGTGTTACCACTAGCCAACAGCTCCGTATGTGAGCCGAGAGCAGAGGGGCTATTGAAGCTGATAGTAATACAAAATAAAGTATGTCTTTATTTCTTATCATTTTCAATGTAGAGCGGTTAAAACCAAAATAAAATAACAATATAAAATCTGAATATTTTTCTAGAAAACGCTGGAGCTCAGCCTTCGGTTCAAGTTATGATACTAACCCAAATATTCAATTTCTACATATTTATAGGTTCTCAGCCACCCAGAACATGAAAAAATCCCACTTGTTGCACATTAGGATGTGCAACAAGTGGGATTTTTTCAAGTGGGTGGAACTGTAATAGGTCACAGTTCCACTCTGGAATTCACTGAGTTCCTGAGAGCAACACATTCTTTCACAAATGTTTGTAAAAACAGTCTACATGCCTAGGTGCTTACTTTCATACACCTGTGGCCATGGAAGTTATTGGAACACCTGATTCTGATTATTTGGATGGGTGGTCAAATACTTTTGGCAATCTCTGCTAGCAGCTAGTGGATAGAAATCACTGGGATTGAGAACATTTTACCTGAGAGTTTCCAGGTTGCAGTTTGGACTCTTCAGTCCAGCAGAGAGAAGCTTCACTCCTGAATCCTGCAGCTTGTTGTTACTCAGGTCCAGTTCTCTGAGACTGGAGGACTGGGAGCTGAGAACTGAGGACAGAGCTTCACAGCTTCTCTCTGAGAGGTTACAGTCACTCAGTCTGAGGAGACAGAGAGAAAAACCTGTTATTAAACAAATGATGAAAATTTATGTTCTTTCAAATCATCATCACTTTGGTTGGACAGAGAAGGAACTATCTTATTTTACACACATTCATGTTGATGTTTATTGTGAATCGGTTCATTCTACAGTTAGTCCTCCAGCCTTAAAGTTTAGAACTGCAGGCAAAAAGGAGGATGGAGAGATAATTATAAGATTCCACAATGAACTAAATTAACCCAATTTCAATTTTAACATCAAGAGGAGTAGTTTTGCTGCTGGGATATGAAACAATATGTCCAGCTTTGCTGAAGGAAGTCTGTTTCACTTTTGCACGTCTCCTTCCTCCCCGCCAGTGGAAGACTTTGAAGAAACAATGTACCAATATATAAACTGAAACATGAAAATATATTTATCTCATAATTAGCAGATTTCTATCTATCAAAAAATACAGTAACAATCTGTGACCTTACAGAGCTTTGTTGGAGGCTTTAACCACTGGCAGCAGCCTCAGAAGAACCTCCTCTGAAGCAGAGTATTTCTTCAGGTCAAACACATCCAGATCTTTTCCTGATGACACTAAGATGAAACCCAGAGCTGACCACTGAGCAGGAGACAGTTCATCTGTGGAGAGACTTCCTGAACTCAGAGACTGTTGGATCTCCTCCACTAGAGAACGATCATTCAGTTCATTCAGACAGTGGAACAGATTGATGCTTTTCTCTGCAGACACATTCTCATTGATCTTCTCCTTGATGTACTGAACTGTTTTCTGATTGGTCTGTGAGCTACTTCCTGTCTCTGTCAGCAGACCTTTTAAGAGTCTCTGATTGGTCTGCAGTGAAAGTCCCAGGAGGAAGCGGAGGAACAAGTCCAGGTGTCCATTTGGACTCCGTAAGGCCTGGTTAACAGCTCTCTGATGGAGAGATTTTAGGTCAGATTTATTAAATAATGAAGACCTCCTAGATCTTTGTGTTTCTTTCATCACATCAGAACCAGAGTTGATGAAGGTCAGATGAACATGAAGAGCAGCCAGAAACTCCTGAACACTCAGATGGACGAAGCAGAACACCCTGTCCTGGTACAGACCTCTCTCCTCTTTAAAGATCTGTGTGAACACTCCTGAGTACACTGAGGCTGCTGTGATATCGATGCCACACTCTGTCAGGTCTGATTCATAGAAGATCAGGTTTCCTTTCTGCAGCTGATCAAAAGCCAGTTTTCCCAGAGACTCAATCATCTTCCTGCTCTCTGGACTCCAGTGTGGATCTGTTTCAGCTCCTCCATCATACTTGACCTTCTTCATTTTGGTCTGAACCACCAGGAAGTGGATATACATCTCCGTCACGGTTCTGGGCAGCTCTCCTCCCTCTCTGGTCTCCAACACATCCTCCAGAACTGTAGCAGTGATCCAGCAGAAGACTGGGATGTGACACATGATGTGGAGGCTTCGTGATGTCTTCATGTGGGAGATGATCCTGCTGGCCTGCTCCTTATCTCTGAATCTCTTCCTGAAGTACTCCTCCTTCTGTGGGTCATTGAACCCTCTGACCTCTGTCACCATGCCAACACACTGAGGAGGGATCTGATTGGCTGCTGCAGGTCGTGTGGTTATCCAGAGAAGAGCAGAGGGAAGCAGTTTCCCCCTGATGAGGTTTGTCAGCAGAACGTCCACTGAGGTGGACACTGTAGCATCAGTCAGGATCTCCTTGTTGTGGAAGTCCAGAGGAAGTCGACTCTCATCCAGACCATCAAAGATGAACAGAACCTGGAAGTGTTCAAAGCTGCAGATTTCTTTAGTTTCACTAAAGAAGTGATGAACAAGTTCCACCAAGCTGAACTTTTTCTCTTTCAGCACATTCAGTTCTCTGAAGGTGAATGGAAATATGAACTGGATGTTCTGGTGGGCTTTGTCTTCAGCCCAGTCTAGAGTGAACTTCTGTGTTAGGACTGTTTTCCCAATGCCAGCCACTCCCTTTGTCATCACTGTTCTGATTGGTTGATCTCTTCCAGGTGGGACTTTAAAGATGTCTTCTTGTCTGATTGTTGTTTCTGGTCTGTGTTGTTTCCTGGATGCTGCTTCAATCTGTCTGACCTCATGTTCATCATTGACCCCTCCAGTCCCTCCCTCTGTGATGTAGAGCTCTGTGTAGATCTGGTTCAGAAGGGTTGGACTTCCTGCTTTAGCAATCCCCTCAAACACAGACTGGAACTTCTTCTTCAGACCAGATTTAAGTTGATGTTGACAAACTGGAGCAAAATATCCTAAATTAACACAATAACAAAAATCAGATATGAAAAAAATCATTTTTTGAATTTGATTACATCACTTCTGAAGATGTTTTGCATAAATGTGATTCCATCTCTTCAAATTTCAGTAAATGTGTGATTTATCTATAATTTCAAATCTCTGTAGAAATCCCCTCTTACTGCTCTGCAGATGGTCAGCCAGCTCCTCCTGCTTCATCCTCCTCAGGAAGTTCAGTGTGATCTTCATCACTGCCTCTCTGCTGCTCCTCCTCTGCTCTTCATCATCACCTTCCAACACCTCATCATCTCTCTGACTCTCTGAATGTACTGCGTAATCTGGACTCAGATCTTTCTGGATCTTCTTCAGTTCTTTCTTCACAAAAGTGACAATATTGTCCTCCAGCAGCTGGAACAGAATTATAGATGAAGGAAACATCAGACTGAAATCATGGAGCCAAACACCAGATGGATGTTGGACAGACTGACAGTCCTCTGGTCTACAAAGTGCAGCATGAAGGTGTCTTTGAACAGAACTCATGGAAAAGTAGTTCTTGTACATGTACAGACCATAAATATGGAGTCAAACACATCACGAAGCTGTGTTTGTTTCTGCTGGGCAGACGGACCACTGGGAACCTCTGAGCTCTGCTGGTCCACTCTGTGGAGGAACCAGGAACAATTAGGAAGTCAGGAAATATTCATTCATCAGTATTCACAGATGGAATCACCAGGAGTTTCACATTAAAAGTCCATAAAGCAGAAAAACAGAGCATCACATAAAAATAATACAAAGAAGTTAGGAGGAAGATTAACTACAACAGTGGAGACCAGTAACACCAGAAACACCCAGTAGACTTTTCAAGAAGTTGGTACTGATAGTGGACTTTTAACAGTCCACACTGTCAGCAGTTCTGATGCTGGTGGAGACAGTTTCCCAGAGGTTGGGGACAGTGGAAGTGAAGGCTCTGTCCACACAGGTGTTCAGGACAGTGTGGGACATCCATCAGGTTCCTATGAATAGATCTGAGGTGATGTGGACATGGAGGAGGTCATGGAAATGTCTTCCACAGTCTGACATGGAGCCAGGAAGCAGAAGAACATCATCATCAACACCCCAGATATGAAAATAAGATGGTGTTTTCAATAGAACAGAGCAGCTGATTTTTGTAGATAGTAGATCAAACCTCTCTGTAAATATAACTGGGAACATCTGAGTTCTTACCGGTTCTATTTCTACAGTTACAACAATTAGTAATGGTGCACCTCTCTGATTATGGCGGTCCAGGAGATTTCAAGTCAATTTTAATGTGGCACACAGGCCATTTTGATGGAATAGGCAAGGTAAATGAATACTGTTTTTTTTTGTTTTGTTTGTGTTATTTATTAGTTGTGTCGCAGTTTGACGTGATTGCGGAGCGGGGTCAATATCACTTCGCCGTTGCTAGGTGACGATGGTGGTGGAACGGACGTTTTGTGTGCTCTTTTTCTAATGGTTGTGTAGCGATACCGCTAACTGAGTTACTTTGTAACAGTTATTAAATTAAAATGTTGCTGACTCAATCACAATATCTCGTTTGATTGTTTGCCACCGTTACATTATGATTCATTGAATTGTTGCTTTTAAAGGACACACAGCTGGGTTCTGGTTCTTCTTCTTGTGTGAAACTCTGATGGAACCTGGTAAAAAAAAAAACCTCTAAAAACTTTCTGTGGAGTTCTGTTTTAAAGATTAATTTTATTGTGACAGTTTGTAAAATAAAAAGCTGTGAGACACAACAGAACCAAACAAATTGTCAACCTGATGTTCTAAATGATTCCTATCAGAACCGGTCCAATCCTCCAACATGTTCCTGATCATTGATCCTCCTGAATAATGTCCAGCCTTCTTTAAAGAGCAGAAAGATTTGTTTCTGAGACCAACATGTTGGTTTGAAGTGACTGAGAGAAATTTGGTGATCTTAGTGTTGAGCTCTGACATGGAGAAGAACCAGGAATCATTTCCACTCTGACCATCCAAGGAGGATCTGATGGAGCTTCAATCAGAACCAGATGGTCCGTTAGAGACACTGAAGCCCACTGCTCAATCAGATCCACAAAATATTTAGTTTAACTGTAGAAATGGTTGATAATCTGCCATGTTGGATGATGTTTGAACTTCAGAGGTGGAATCATAAAATAATTCATATACATTTTTTTTATTTCAGAATGAATCTGTCTTTTGTCAGATTTTAGAGAAAGATGCAAATATCAACCTAGAAATAAAATTCACTTCTGTCTATTTGTTCTTGTGTTAATATTAATATCGGACAAAATAAATGAGCCGGGCTGCACAGTTGGTAGCACTGTTGCCTTGCAGCAAGAAGGTCCTGGGTTCGATTCCCGGCCGGGGTCTTTCTGCATGGAGTTTGCATGTTCTCCCTGTGCATGCGTGGGTTCTCTCCGGGTACTCCGGCTTCCTCCCACAGTCCAAAAACATGACTGTTAGGTTAATTGGTCTATCTAAATTCTCCCTAGGTGTGAGTGTGTGTGTACATGGTTGTTTGTCCTGTATGTCTCTGTGTTACCCTGCGACAGACTGGCGACCTGTCCAGGGTGACCCCGCCTCTCGCCTGGAACGTAGCTGGAGATAGACACCAGCACCTCCAGACCCCATTAGGGACAAAGGGTGAACAGAAAATGGGATGGGATGGGATGGGACAAAATAAATGAGTGTTTCCTTTGGAGCAATTAGGCTTATAGAAAACAGAATAAAACACAGTTAAATGTTTCTGGTTCAAATCTCATGTCAACATAATAGTTTATAAGAGTGTGTCCTGACTGAGGATTTTTAAGGTTCTTTCTGTATGGTGTCAATAACTGACCAATGAATGATGGTTAAATTGATATCAGGTAAACATCAGATCAGATTTTGAGATTTCTGTTAACTAGTGAAGCTCTGAGTAGAAAGTGTGGATCTAAACGGACCTGTTTGATTTTTGTACAAAGGAGCCAGTTTAACTTTATTGTGTTCATAGTAACATGGTCCTTATTGGAGCATGTTTCCATGGAGACATCATACGTATTACATCTTTGACGTAATTCGTTTGAAAAGAAAAATAACCTGAAATTCAGTTCAATGTTTTCATGACAACAGAACCCAACAGAACGTTTTATCATCACATGGCCACAATAACAGATATAAACTGAACAGTTACAGCAGTTAGAAACAGCTCACCTCTCTGATGGTGGAGATCCAGGAGATTTAAAGTTAATGATATCTTCCTTTGACATGTCACTCTTAAAGGACACACAGCTGGGTTCTGGATCGGGTTCTGGTTTGAGTCTCTGATGGATCCTGACAGAAACATGATGATTAAAACTTAATCAGCAAAGAGGAGCAGCAGCAGCTTCATCACCACGTCTGTTCTGGCCTGATATAGTGAACGCTGTGTGAAAAGGGCTGTGGACAGTTAGAGATGGTGACCTCACCTCTGACCTTTGCTCTGGCTCTCATGTTCCCCACACAGAGTGGTTTTAGAGGGAGGGACTCCCTCCTCTCTGTCCTCACACTGATCCATGCTGCTGAATTCACATCAGCTCACACACACTTTCTACCTTCACCTGCAGAGGAAACACACATCATTCATCTGCACATCAACTCTGATCATCCTTTACATCATTAGAGCTGGAAAAAGATCAGCTGCTCCTCCTCTGATTGGCTCTTCTTCTCTGCTTCATATCAGTGTCAGGTGAATGCAGTCAGACAGCAGAGAGGCAGGGGAAGCTGCCATCAGCTGCTGCACTTCTACTATCAGTCCACTAGATGGAGACATGGAGCAACATTTACATTCATTGATTCAACCTGAACCACGGGAAGTATTTAGTTAGTTAATTATTAATCTCTACAACATGTGTGACCTGAACAAGTGGATTATCTGCTCCATCAAAATCTGACTGAATCAAAGATATTTTAAGAATAATATTTCAATTTGAAACAAAGCAGAAACGAAACTCTTTTCTTTGACATTAATGGTTGAGACTGGAGTTTGATTCCTGGAAATAAAATGATGAATGATTTTGTTTAGAGAATAAAATAAAGAAACATCAACTTTCATCATGTTTTTCTTCCAATTCATCAATAATTTAATAATCCTGTAGATTAGCTTTCAAACAGCAGAGATGAAACTTTGAGCTGAATTTAAAAGGGAACATTTTATCTAAATGTCATAGAACCAAAACAAGTAGAAAAGCTTCTGTAGATAAACTTCAAGTAGAAAACAAAACAGACTTACAGTTTGTTCAAACTGTCCAAAGAGTTGAAGACGAACATCTGAACAACAGACTGACCCCCAACAGAACCGCAGGAGAACCAGACTAATGCCACACCTGTACAGAGACACAACAGAACTGGACTTTTACCTGACCTGAACAACATGAGTTCAAAGTCAAAGTGTTATAAATGTTGCATAAGTGATTATATGACAGCTCACCTGGTTTGTAGTTTCTTCTTTCAGAGCAGCAGAACCAGGAAGTAGAAGGTCTGCAGTGAAATCAGAGGCAGTTTGATAAATCTTCATGAGACAGGAGAGAAGTTCTGATGAAAATGTTTCATGATGGAGTCATGAGGAGAAATGAGCCCAGAGAAAAGAACAGCTGGTTGCTTCCTGCTGCTGTAACTGGTCAGAATATAATTACAAGCAGAAAATAATCAGAAACATTAAACTAAACTATAATTCTTAACATCACCACAGTACTGCAGCTAAAACCACACATTGTTCTAATGCAGATTATTCCTAAAGCTCCTATATAATCATTGATCATTATGTTAGTGTGGTGAGCAGAGTGAGGACAGTCTCTGTTTAAAACCAGGATCAGCTGAGGAGGTTCTGCTGATCCAGGTTGAAACCCTGATTTCATTTCAATCATCAACCTGAATTTAAAGTCAGAGTCAGATCAAGCAGCAGAGACGTGGCAGCTTGTTCCAGACTCATTATTTACACATGCAGCTGTTTTCCAGCTGTTCTCCACAGCTGGAGGGAGGGGGGATGTTTGGGAGGAGAGAACCTGAACATTCAACCTCCAGGTTTCACAGCTGGATTCTGACCTCAGCAGCTGGAACAATGACACAGATGAAACCAGTGACTCCTGAAAAATGGGATGTTTGGATCTGAGCAGGTCTGCAGATTCCACTGACTGGGATTTATTCAGAAAATGTCTCAGAGCTGAGAAGAGCTGAGCTTCTTTAGACTGAATGCTGGGAAATCTGCCCTCCTCCCATTCAGTGATGTTCAGGTTCTGAACTTTAAAAACTAAAATCAGTTGGAAACATCAGGAATTTTGTCCACTAATAGTGATAATAATAAAACCAAACACTTCTGCTGTTAATTTAGTAAAGTCGCCATCTTGTATTTTAAAAATTGTTTCTCTTTTTAACAAATCAAACTGATTAGACTTATTATTTAGAAGCAACAACCATTAGTTTAATTTATTGATTATGTTATTGGCAAACTAATATAAACTTAAACTGATGTATGGAGGAACAAACATGCCTCAGTCAAGATAATTACCATTCATATCATAATTATCACCATAACAACATAAGCTAACAAAGCTAACATCTTATATTCCACATATATAAAGATTGTAATGTTTAGATTAAAAATAATTTAGAAAATTATATATTTATGTCCAGTTTTATTTGCTATAACAGAGTTTTAGGGCCACACTAAGGAAAAATATACAAATAAAATTACAAAGTAAGTGTGTCTGTTTGGTGGGAATATTATTCTAAGTTAACATCTGCTGATCATGTTACATTAAATGCTTGTGAATCTCACCAACAGAACCTGTTTGGGTTAAACACACAAGGTAGGAAGTTGTTTTCCTGCAGCTGCTTGGGAACCAGACTGTCTCTCCATGTTTTGGATCCTTATCCTTGATATAAAACCTGCATGTTGACTCTGCCTGTTAGAGCTTTTCACTCTGAACTGCTTCATTATTGATTGTCTTACAAGCTCTCTGTATTGTGCACAATATACAGATAAACCTGATTGAGTGATTTCATCTAACAGAGCTTGGAAATTAATTTCTTCCACAACAACTTGATGCCAACCTGGACACTCGGCTCCAGCCTCAAACCTGGATTAGGATTAAAGAGAGACGAGGGCTGCTGGTCGGCTCCACGGCTCCAACGCTGAGATCAACAAACTCAATCCACTGATATCTGGTGAGACTCTCACTCAGGTAATAAATTAACTTAAAAACTCTAAATGACAGAATCTAAAATAGTAAAAGATCTGATAAACCTTTCTCCCTGAGGATTGAGATTAACCAGATTAATAGAGATTACAAAGGAAAAGAATTTAAAAAAGAAGAAAAGTAAGAGAAGAAGAGAAGACAGATCTTTGTAAAAGTGAAAGATTATTTTCTTGAAGATACCTGTAAGGGTGTCTGTCTAAGAAATTGAGAACTTACAGAGATTTTATTGGTTTTCTTGGAAAGCTGAAGAAAAAACCTTGATAGAGTTTTGATGGAACCACAGGTTCTAGGATGAGTCCTAGTTAAAGTCCTTATCGGAGAATAAGGCAGGTATTTACTAGAGTTTTGGTTTTTAAATTCAGAGAACCAAACCTTTAGAGAATCCTAAAGACGTTTATCAGAAATAAAGACCCTCTTAGAGGATTAAGAGGCAGAGCGACCACAAAGCTGATTGGTTTGATTCTGTGAAGACGTTTGCAGCCTAAAGAGGAAATCCCACCTATTCAGAAGAATTGGCCTGAGTGGTTCCAGGGTCTTTTCTCCTCCTGAGGGTGAATTGTTTCACTATATAATAATGAAATAGTCAGAAAAAAGTCTGCATGGTGTGAATGAATGGATAAAAAGTGTCATTTTTCTTGCAGGTGGTTCATTGAAGCTGATCGTTTTGAAAGGAAGAGAAAGAGAATTAGAAGCAGAGGAAGTGAACTGAGGCAAAGAAATCAGAAACAAAGAGTTTAGTTCATCTGGAGAAACACGAGGAAAGTTTGGATGAAAGAGAGAGAACGAAGAGAAAGACAGAAAAATGATAAACAAATGGAAATGCTTCTATTACTGAATATAAATCTTTTGTCAATAAATTACAGGCCTTAATATGTTTTATGTTTTTGTGTGTTTGAATAAGCAAATGATTTTATTCCTTAAAAGGATGAATAATAAGTGACTAAATCAAAATAAACCAAATCGATTTCTATTTGCTTCTTTTTTTCCTCTGTCTGAGCCTTGCTGCGGTGCATCTGACCTCTGACCTCAACTCCTCAACCCTGTCCTCCCATGGACCAGATGATGTCCCTCTCACACCACCAGCTGATGAAAGTAGATCCAGTGGATCCAGTGGATCAAGAAGATCAGGAAGATGAAGAAAACCTTCATCACCTCCAGCCACTGAAGTGTCTGTTGATCCTGATTTTTATTTTTGACACCAGAGAACTGATGAAACATTTCCATTCAGGGGACGACTGTCAGGTCTCCTGTTGGACGTTTGGACTGAAACTGTGTGTGACTGAGCTTTAACAACCTCCGCTGGTCTGCTGTCCAGTATCAGCGCAGAGAAAGAAAAGATAAACATGATTCAAAGCTGTGAGAGGAGAAGACACCACTCTGAACTGGTGATGCTTGTTTCATCTGTGGACAACATGGACATTGACTGAGGGACGATCTGGACCAGCCAAAGATCCAAGACCAGAACCAGTTGGACTGACAGGGAGCCGGAGGAGAGAGACGGGGAGGATTTCACTGCAGCGACGCCGACAGCAGGAGGGAGAGAGAGAAGAGAAAGGAGACATTTAAGATGAGTTACACACACACCCACACACACACACGCACACACACACACACACACACACACACTACAACGAAGACTGCTGGCTTACTAACCCCGTTCATATTTAGAAATTCTTTAGCGAGAAAAGAATGACTTCAATAGAGTTTTTATGCTCAATAAATAGAGAAACTCTTTCAATTGTTCCTGTTAATTCTAAGTCCTGAACAGAAGGACCAACACTAATGACCCTCTAAGGGTCCATGAACCATAGATTGAGAAACTGTGAAGGGAAACTGCAATCACTTTAGTTCTGCAATGAACTAACAAAATTATGCCATTGAATTATAGCAAGTAAAACAGATAGAGAACATTCTAAACAAAAAATGGTCTTGAAATAAATGTTTTAAAATCAATAAATAAAAAACTGAATAGTTTTAGACAAAAACAGTAAATTTAATGTTGAATAGGAATAAAGTCAAAGTTTCTCCTGGATTCTAAATGTTTTGAAAACTTCTGACACTCAGATGGTTGAGATTTATTTTGTTCTCCTTTTTGAAGATCTATGCTGTAGTTACATATTAGTATGGGAATAAACAAAACATCTTTCAGGGTTAAGAATTAGAGATCATTAATACTGCAGTGTTTAGAACATCTTGGTATACCATATAATATTTGTTGTATTGAAATTGAATAGAAGGAAATTATTATAAAATAAAGCTGTGATACATTTGAACTAAGAGGTTAAAAAGACTTTTTGTTTTCCTGGAAATATTTGTTATAACAAAACCTAAAATTAGTGAAGCTTCAGCAGAAACTTGATCAATTTGTTGCTGTGATCCTAAATTATATTGAGATTTCTTGTTTGACTGTGAACACATAACTTAAAACAGGATCCTGTAGATTAGAGTTCAATTCAAACATTAAAATATGTTAAAAGGAGAAAAATTAGAGAATCTTGAAGCTTCAGTAAATTTGATAATTACAATTTGATAAAATAGACAAAATGAGGACTGACTGGAAATTATTGACTGTGATGAAAATTTAACTGATTCCAAATTCTGACTGTTTGTCTGTTTCATGTTGAATGTTTGTGTGTTTTGTGTTTGATAAATATTGTTTACTAAACTAAAATTAGTTAGAGTTTGATGAAGCAACTTAAGTTTCTAAAGGAAAATTGCATGAGATGATCTGAGATCTTAGTTTGTCTTCAGGATGGTCATTTTTATTTTTATACTTTGACAACCAAAATGATATTTTGCTCTGTTAATTCTAACAGTGTAAGGAGGAAGTAGGACTGCCTACAGTCGACCTTTGAACTGTCTGAGACTGACCCCTCCTAGCTCCTCCCACCTACTGGACTTGTTCCCGCCTTCAGTTTCCATAGCAACGCTCCCTTTGAGTTTCACAGAGTTTAGGAAGAAAGAAAAAACCTGCCATGTTTGATAGAATGAATGGATGTTTATATAATAACTGAGCATGAAATTATATAGTTAGTATTTACATATTAAAGATTAATAAAACAGTTTAAATGGTTTTTAAATATTTTCTTTACTTTGTAGAATAATAAGGGATTTATTTGTATAAATAACTTTTCATAATGACATATAACACTTTTAAGAAAATCAATGCAACATTTTAGCAGCTTTAGATTCCATTCCTTCCTCTTTACTTAAAAAACAAAACAATCAAACTCAAAGCTTCTGAAATTCTTTAAATTCTTTCTTTGGGAATTACTTAATGGAAATAGCTAATGGCTTCTGTTATGAAATAATGCACAATATAATGTATGAACATTTTGATGAAATGCATCATGGGATGCTTTGCTGGTTGATCCCCAATGTCACATATTATGTTACACAATGTTTTGGATTGATTAAATTCATTGAAAACTGATTTAACATTTACTTTTTTAAACTAAACTTAAAATTGGACTTTACAATAAACATAAACCTTTACTAGGTTTCCTTTAATTGGAGAGTTAACACACAAATAAATCTTGACCAAATTCAGTTGATTCAACATCGTTCTCACGTAAATATGTTATAATTTACAGTGTAGATGGGTAAAATAATGAATAGAGTTTCTGTTTGCTGAAATGATTGGATTTTCCAAAATGCTGCAAATTCTTAAAAGTATGAATACAACATTTTAGCCTAATGAGACTAAATTTACAGTTTTAGTCGAGGATAAAAACATAAATCAACCTACATTCAAACTTCAAATTAGATTTGAAGACTCTGTGTGGAAGTGAGGCCCACACTGCTGAGCTCATACGACACAAACCATTGAAATTAAACATATTACTTAGCAGATGGCTGGTTTCTGATGCTTCTGATGACTCGGTTGCCAATGGCGATGCAAGAGCTGCTGCTGCTGCTAAGCTAGCTGCCCAGAGACCTCAGGCAGTAAACTGCCCCTTCTTTCACACTTGCTGATGTTAAGATGGTTCAATCCTTTGCACGTTCTCTACCTGACATAATGATAGGTATTTTCCTTTCGAACCTAAATAAAAGAAAGAACCACAGACAACGTATATGAATTTTATGTAGAGCTTTTGCAAAAGGAGAAGGCTCTGAGAACTCTTCTTCCAAAGAATCCACAGAGCATTCTGGTCTGCCCTCACAATAGCTTCTGTTTTTATTGTCAAGAAGGACAGGCAAGGGGGCAGTCAGGAAAAACAACAGAGGTCGTAAAGCTTCTAACCCAAACATCTAACAACCCAGGTCCAGATGTGATATCTGATCAAAGGTCTGAGCCCGGTTCAAATCTCGGTCAATATTGTCAAGAAAACAAAATACGACTGCTCACAGGTGGTTACTAAATTAGGAGGTGTTCTTGCAAAAGGGTTTAAGGTCTGAGAAACTTAGTGTTATCTATTTCTCGTAAAGTTGAACAGACAGTAGTGACCTCCAGGTCAGTTAAAGAAGAGAACACTTTAAACAGAAAATCACAAAGTTCTATAGACTTAATGTGAACTAAAGTAAGAATAAAATGATAATACCAAAAAATCTCTAACAAAACCTTTTGACCACTTAATATTATATTTATGTCAAATCTCACCAACTTAAGCTAAAAATGAAAATGAAAAAACAATAGTAGATTGTTCCTGTGTTGTCTTATTGTTAAAACCTGCCCACTAGGCTTTGTCGAGCCTCACAGACAGTGAAAACCTTCCTGCCATTTCCTGCCAAAGGCCTGTTGCATCCATCAGACCAGGTGACTGGGTCGTGATGAAGGATTTTCAGAGGAAGCTCCGGAACTACAAATGATGGCCTAGTTCAATCCAGAGGCCAATCCAGCTGCTGCTCATGACCAACACAACCGCTAAAGTCCAGGAAGGAACAACCTGAATCCCCAGCAGCCACAGTGAGGAGAACCAGAACCTCTCTGTAACGTCCATCTAGATCAGACCTCCAAATCCAAAACAACAGAGTCAGTAGTAAAACTTCACTCTACCAAGTATCAAGTACTACAACCTCTGACCCCAAAGAGAACATCGTCCAGTTCAACAGTTAGTTTAAATGTTTTTTAAAGGCTCTCCAGCCAAAGAACTACTGCTGGTCCAGTGGCGAGTGGTCGAAGTGGAGAGAGAAGATTTGAACCATCACTGTTCTGACAGGAGGCATCAAATCCTCCTGAGCAGATAAACTGTCAGTGTTCCTGTTTCTACACTTTACCTCCTCAGTACCGCGTAGCGATGGTCCAACAAAGAATTATTGTGATGATTAATCAGGTTAAAAATTGGCTCATTCTGAAGATTTTTAACCATTTACACCTTTTTATACAGTTTTATACATTAAAATATACAAAAAAAACCAGATAATTAAATCACTTGTTAGAATATATTTACAAAGTTTTTTCCATCTATTTTTAAACTTTCTAACTTCTTTTCTGCAGTTCCAGGGTGAGTCTTTCTTCATGACTCTTTAAGGAATGAGAAGCTCAGCTCAATGTTTTTATCCAACCTTGTTATTAATCAGTGAAATAAGTTGGAGGAGAGACGTTTGGTTCCTGTTGCAGCTCAGTGTTAATCTGGTTAATCTGAGAGATGAGCTCCAGTCTAACACTGCAGTGAGGATTAAAACCGGCCAGACAAGGTGAGGGACGGAGGAGAGGTCACCATCAGGAAGTTTGAACCTCTGCAACAAACTGCATTTTAATCACAACCAGCTGCTGATTTTACTGGGTTTTGCTTTTTCCACTTAAATCCTTTATTTTCCGGTTTGGGTTGAATCAGGTGTGGCCCACGTTGGCGCTGTGGCGGGTCATATCCATGTTGGTTTATTCACTAAAAACAGGTTTACTTTTTGTTATCAGATTTAAATGTAAAATATAGCAGAGATGCAGCGATCAGACCTTTTCTGTCCAACACTGATCTCCAGTTTTCATTCTGCTCTGATCTTCCAGTTCCTGGGATTTTTCCTCTAAAGAGAAAAATGTTCTGCAGATTCTGAGTTTCAGGTAGAAGTTCTGAATGAAACAGAAAATATGAAGATTTTCCCACTTTAGGCTTCAAAGCATTGACCTCTGACCTTCATGGGATGGGAATGTTTTACTTTAAATCAGGACTTTCTGAAAGGCAGAGTTGATGAAAAAATTTTTTTAATGCAAATATTTAAATTTGACCAGGAAAAGAACAGAATGAGCAGCAAATGAACCAAATGCAAACGAAGAAAAAGTTTCCAAGGACTCAATCAGAATTGTTTCACCAAGAAATAGATTGTAGAGACTGAACTATCTGTTCAACAGTGAGAGAGTTTCTCTGACAGGAGGAAAATCTTTAGACTCTTTAGACTCAACTCAGCACAGAAACACTGAGGAACCAGAACTGGGCCACCAGAACCCAAATCCAGGAATCAGAGGTTCAGTGAATGTGGTGTTGAAGGTGTGGAGGAGGATCAGTGAGTCAGAGGAAACTCTGTAGAAGGACAGAATGCCAGCAGGACAGTCCACATACACTGCTACTCTGTTAGAGACAGAGGAGGAGGAGAGACGAGTTTCTCTGTTATTGTGCCAGACAGAGTAACCCTTAACATCAGAGCATCTCAGACTCCAGGAATGATCATTTCTTCCAAACAAACAGTCTCTACAGTCTCCTTTCCTCCTGATTCTTCTGTAACTCACTGATATATAAACTCCTCCTCTCCACTCGACCTCCCAGTAACAGCGACCAGTCAGACCAGTTCTACACAGCAGCTGAGGAAAATCAAATCTGTCTGGATGATCAGGATATGACTGAAGCTCCTCCACACGTGTCACCTTCCTGTTGTCTTCAGACAGTTTGAGTTTTCTGCTCACTGTGTTTGTGTCGATGGTGAGTTGACAGGAATCTGATGGAGAGAACAAACACAATCCAGCTGCAGTTATTGATCATTTATTGACACTTTGATGATGACTCCTGAATGAGTGATGTGACAGTTTGAAGATGGTTGAATGTGAGCTGCTTTGTTGTCATGATTCAGATGAAAAACACACTTACACTTCCTCAGACCTGGTGTCAAGAATGGGACTCCAGCAGGCTCCACCCTGAAAGGAGGAGGGGGGTCAGACCATCAGTCTCTTTCAGCAGCAAACATGGACATTACATGTCTCTCAGACACACATTGTCCTCCACTGAGACAGGGACAGTCCAACATTTGGATTGCAACCTGCAGTGGATGTAGGAAGGACAGTTGGTGCTGCTGCAGCACAACTCATTTCTCCAAACACAGGAAAAGCTCCAACAGAGAGGAGAAAGGAAATCCCTCAGTAACAACCTGAAGAAACTCACTGAAGCCTAAAAGGACATCAGGAAACTAAGGAAACATTTCTGGAAGCTCAACCTGATTTAATAATCAGCATTAAAATACAATCAATCTAAACTCTGACACAACACCTGGATACCTGTTCCATCCACACTCCCACCCACAGATGAAGGAATGAAACACTAAACAGCCCTGCTGCTGAAAACCTGCTGTGGCCTCACTGTAATATCCAGAAATACAAACATTAAAAAGGAGAAGCTGCATCACATTCAACAAAGAGTTCAACAAGAATCAAAGATTTGATCTCTGAGCTCAGACTCACACACCAGGGAGAGGCTTCCATCATCACACACCTCTGACAAACACCTCCAACCTTTCAGCACTTCCTCTACCAACCAACACCACCAGGTGGCGCTGCTGCACACATTTACAATGAGACCAAGAAGAAGAAGCAGCATCCTTAATCCAGCAGCTGCAGTAATGGCTTGTGAAAGTGTCCAAGGAGCATCTGGAACCAGAACCAGCAGATCCAACAGTCCAGAGAGTCTTTGTTTGTATCTTTCCTCTCAGATTTCCAAGCTGCTCTGAGAGGGAAATGACATCATCACTCTACTGATGATGTCACGCTCTGATGTCACTGATCAGGAGCTGCTTCTACATTTCCAGCATGGAGGACAGAGAAGATCTCAGCTCTGATGAGGAGCTGGCCTGCCTTCAAACTGATTCAGGGTCAAGGAAATATTTCCAGATGAAGTCAGACTAAAATGTTGGATTGTCCTGCTGTTGCAATCAGAGGCCAAGAAGAAGCTTCAAGTTCTTCTCCTGTTCAGCTCTACGTTCCTGTCAGAGACTTCAGCTCCTCATGAGGAGAACAACTAAAGCCTGGAACA
Source organism: Xiphophorus maculatus (assembly GCF_002775205.1). NCBI lineage: Eukaryota > Metazoa > Chordata > Actinopteri > Cyprinodontiformes > Poeciliidae > Xiphophorus > Xiphophorus maculatus. The sequence goes on from NC_036450.1 coordinate 5,163,782, forward strand.
GACTGACACTAACATCCTGACATCTTATCCCTGAACAAAGCTTTGCAGCATCAAGGTGACTCTTAGCGCCATATATGGACAGATTTCCTCTAAAGGGGGCGGAGCCTGGATTGGAGGAACCAGCAGCAGCTTCCAGGAACAAACCTTGGGAACCTCTGGAGGAGAACATGGAGATGAGATTCCTGCTTTAATCAGTGGATTCATTGATAGAAAACATGACGACTGAAATATCTGAGAGCTGCAGCTCCATTTTCTACAGATCTGCTGGAACATCAGATAGAAATGAAGAATTTCATCATTTCACATCAAATCTGTTCATCTTCCACAGAAACAACTGAATTATTGACCTGAACTGGTTCTAAAGGTCTGGATGGTAAAAACATCCATTGTTTTTATGTCTCATTAGTTTCCAGAAAGAGTTGAAATGTTTCAGAAGCTTTTATCCAGCAGCTCAGTAAAGATCTCTCCTCTTTCCAACCTGATTTAGTCCATGAAGCAGAACATCTCTGCTGCTGCAGCAACAGGAGGAAACTTCTCCAGCTCTCAACTTCTACACTCTGACTGCTTGGAAACAGATCAGGGAGGAACAGCCTTTTCTCCAGGCTGCCTCCTCCTGACTCTAGCGCCACCTACTGGCTGTTCACCAGAGGTGGAGAAAGAACTCAAACAATGTACTGAAGTAAAAGTACAAATAAACAGACAAAAATGTTCTCTAGTAAAAGAACCACATTAACATTTTTACTTTGAGTAAAAGTAAGAAAGCATGAAAAATATGTTTAACCCTCTATGGCATGACTTTTTATTTTTGTGGGGAAGAAATATTTTCCTGCATTCTTTGGGAGCTTGGTGGTCCCTAATTACATGTCAATCATAAAATCGGACTCTGACACCTCCTGGAACCAGATTTGGGTTTGTTGCCTCAGGGTAACATTGGTCTAGAACACCAAGATTGTCTACACTGATTATGAGAAATGAAATACAAATCAAACAAAAACTATATTCATAAAAGAACTATTTTTTGGACAAAAATATGTCAAAAATCATGCCCCCCAAAAAATAAAATAAAGGAGCAATGTGAGGTACAGCTATGTGGTTTGTTGCCTGAGGGCAACGCCATGCCATAGAGGGTTAATATCTGCTGAAGTTGTTTAAAACCTGACAAACGAGCCTCATGGGAACCAATATTCTAATTTATTGAATATGACTGTAAATGTAAATATGAGATGGAGATTATTCACATTAATTCAGTAACCAGGATGTGGAGGAGTTTAACGTTACTGGGACATTCATGGCAGGAGACGCTGCGCTCCATGCGCCCCGACCGCAGTAATCAATGTTACTGCCAGTTCAGCTGCTTACAACTATTTAATTGTTTTATTTATTGCAGTCGATTTAAACTAGAAGCTTGGTCAGATTACATTAAACTTCTCTAACCTAAATCAGTTTAACATCCAAAACTCAGACAGCGTTTAGCAGCTTAACTTTCCTCCATATGTTTTTCAGATTTGATGGTGAATTTTTGAAAGCTAGCAGTTCATGATATCAGGGAGGCAAAGGCGGCACCAGAATCATTGATTACTTTCAAACTAACCAACAAATCAAAAAGCGCAAAGCGACTTGGATGTAACTTGTAAAGCAACATTTTATAGAAATGTAGTGAAGTAGAAAGTACAGATACTGTAAAATGTAGTGGAGTAAAAGTTCCCACCATTAAATCTACTTACGTACAGAAACATGAAAAATGTCCTTAAGTTCAGTAACAAAGTTCTTGTCCCAACAACCAGGATCAGGTGAAGGACCTCTGCAGTCCCATGATGCTTCCTCTCCCTCTTCTAAACCATCTGATGGGCTGATATCATCCCTCTACTTTATCAATAAAATGTTTTTCTTTCTCTTATTACGATTCCATTATTTATCCTAAATGTGACGTCAGAGCTGTGGATCTGGAATCTGATTGGTCGGATGGATATTTCCCTGGTTTTCCAACATGAAGGGTCTCTGCCTTTTTCCAAGACGTTGGGAATTTTTCCCAAACTTTATTGAACAATCCCAAAAGCTTTCCCAACTACTGAAAACCTAAACACATTAGTCTTTTCTTGGATCTGTCTAAAAGGTCTTATTATTGTTTTTCATTTCTACCACAGTCAACAGAGCACAATTCTACTTTTTCACCATCATTCACTGCAATTCTTCATTTCCTCTGGAAAACAAGGGATTTCCATTCTCTCCTGATTCCTTTCATTCTTTGGATCAGTTTCCAGATGTCGCCCCCTGGTGGAGATCAAACTACTAAATGGATGAAACTGTTAAAATTCTCACTTTCTTTCTTTGCCTCATGAATAGTTTTCTTCACTTTTTAAGTAATTTATATTTTATTAAATCCTGAAAGTTGTGAATTTTGTTTAAAATGTAAAGTTCTTTATTTTTCTCTCCCATAACTTTTAAACATCCATCTGACCAACATGGAGTTACTTTTCTTCTCATCTTTGCTTCTTGGGGCTGATTGGTCTGGAGCTCCATCAAATATTGTTTTAAAGTCCTTTCTGCCATCAGTAGATCATCATGGAAATCTAACTGAACTTCTTTTATTAATTTAGTCAGAGTCCCTATTAAACTATTAAACCCATCCCACTCTTTAATTTTCCTTGTGAGCCGTTCTTAGTCTGGAGAATGTTCCAGAAAACTGGGTAATGATCTCTGCCTCCAGATGAGGCGTCTAAATATTTAATTATCAAATTAAACATTCAGCTTCAAACTAAATGTTTCCCAGCAGACTGACTGAAGACATTTCTCCCTCTTCCTCCTCTATCAGACCTTCTCTGCTCCTGCAGCAGGTTCCTCCATACCTGAGAGCTTCCAGTCTCCAGTGTGGATCCTTCAGTCCAGCCGACAGCAGCTTCACTCCTGAGTCTCCTGGATGATTGTAGCTCAGGTCCAACTCTTTCAGATGGGAGGGGTTGGAGGTCAGAGCTGAGGCCAGAGAAGCACAGCCTTCCTCTGAGACCAAACAGCCTGATAAGCTGCAGACACACAATTCATCACATGATGAGAACACTGAGGTAGAACCCAAGGTCTGGACTGGACATTTTTAAAAGAAGAAAAAATTCAATAAATTAAATTGTCACTAAAAAGAAACAGTAATAAAACTCTAATTCCGTTAAATGAGTAATAAAAATCAACATTTGTCACTTACAGAACGGATCAGAATAGAAACATCCTTCATTTTTCCACAGCAGGGAGTTCAGGTTTACCAGCAACAAGTTTAAGGTAAATGGAAAAATAAAACATTGAAGAAAAGGTAAAAATAAAAAATAACAGGATGCTGTAGAGTAAGGACACATTTACAATAGAGGGATAATAATGTTGTACATTTAATAAAAACATAATCAGTTTTAAAAAATGCGCAGCTGAGTAGAGTAGTTTATAATCATATGTAAGAGTTTTTTGGAAGCAGTTCTGGTTAGAAAGTCTAACAACTCCTGGGAGGAAGGATCTGCAATAATGCTCTTTTTTCTTACAAAGCTGGATTGCAAGAGTCTTTGTTGCTCTGAGCGTTTCACTGGCCTGGTGGAGCAGATTTATTTCTATAGATAGGTTTATAGTTGATGCATTTAAAACCAGGAGAGTGGACCAATCACACAGCTGGTGCCTCTACATGTTGCCTCGTGCTGCCACTGCTTGATCTCTGAAGCCTGGATCACCTGCACCTCTTTTCACTCAAACTGGACACAGGCTGACCTGTATGGACATGGGCGTAAATCCCAGGTGGGTCGGGGGGTCCGGACCCTCGCAATCTTGGAATTGTCCCCCCAAATAAATCATGAAAGAAACCTTTGTATTTAAACAATATAAATATAAAATGTAACATAAACAAAGAACAAAGTAAATCTGCCATTCATCTAAGAAAAGAACAAGAATTAATTTTAAGGAACCCCCCCACCATTCTTAGAACAATGGTTCAGTCCAAAGTGTAGGAGGAGCAACAGCAGCTGAATGGCACAGGCTCCGTTAGAGCCGCTGAAGTGAGGAGCTAGCTGTTAGCTGTGGCTCTGCAGCACAAACAAAAAAAAACCTCCAGTAAGTAAATACTTAAAGCAAAAGACATGTAACACATTTTATTTACTTTCACTGCTTAAGAGGAAGAAACACACTAATAAAAATCAGACCGCAGTTTGTTCATTTCATTACTTCAGCTGAATCATGATAAACTGCATTATTATGCCTTAAATCAAAAGTAGCAAAACTGGCTACATTGCTTTCATAGACTTAGCTCCTTTTTCTGTCGAATGTTGCTAATATTCCAATTATGTTTAACTCTAACTCTTACTTTAAAAAGAAGAGTTTGAAACTGGAGTGGCTGAGTGTTACCACTAGCCAACAGCTCCGTATGTGAGCCGAGAGCAGAGGGGCTATTGAAGCTGATAGTAACACAAAATAAAGTATGTCTTTATTTATTATCATCTTCAATGTGGAGCCTTTAAAACCACAAAATAAATTCTGAATATTTTTCTAGAAAACTCTGGTGCTCAGCCTTAAGTTTAAGTTATGATACTTCCCAAAAATTCAATTTCTACATATTTATAGGTTCTCAGTTGTCCAGGACATGAAAAAACCCATTTGTTGCACATCCTATCACAGTTCCACTCTTGAATTCACTGAGTTCCTGAGAGCAACACATTCTTTCACAAATGTTTGTAAAAACAGTCTACATGCCTAGGTGCTTGCTTTCATACACCTGTGGCCATGGAAGTTATTGGAACACCTGATTACGATCATTTGGTTGGGTGGTCAGATACTTTGTTCAATCTCTGCTAGCAGCTAGTGGATAGAAATAACTAGCATCGAGAAAATTTTACCTGAGAGTTTCCAGGTTGCAGTTCGGACTCTTCAGTCCAGCAGAGAGAAGCTTCACTCCTGAATCCTGCAGGTTGTTGTTACTCAGGTCCAGTTCTCTGAGACTGGAGGACTGGGAGCTGAGAACTGAGGACAGAGCTTCACAGCTTCTCTCTGAGAGGTTACAGTCACTCAGTCTGAGGAGACAGAGAGAAAAATCTGTTATTAAACAATTCATAAAATAACATTTTATTTTCCAGTCATTCATGTTCTTTTTTGAAAGATTGAAGGAACTATCTTATTTTGCACATATTTATGTTGCCTTTTGTTGTGAATTGGTTTGGTCAATAGTTTGGTCGCCATCTTTAAAGGACTGATCTAAAAAGAACAAGGAGGCTGGCAGCAAAACTTTTGAATTCCACAATAAAACTAAATTCATCCAGTCTCAGTTTTAGCAGAAAGAGTTTTGCTTCTTTAATAATGCATAATGATGATGGTGTTGTTATGGTGATGATGTTACATATTAATAGAGATTCTCCACGATGTATCCCTGTGGGCGACATCTGGGAGACAATGCATCAATAAATAAACTAAAACAACATGAATCAATATTTAGCACATCATTAAAAGTTTTCACTTGATCAACAATAAATACAGTAACAATCTGCGTCCTTACAGAGCTTTGTTGGAGGCTTTAACCACTGGCAGCAGCCTCAGAAGAACCTCCTCTGAGGTAGAGTATTTCTTCAGGTCAAACACATCCAGATCTTTTCCTGATGACAGTAAGATGAAGATCAGAGCTGACCACTGAGCAGGAGACAGTTTATCTGTGGAGAGACTTCCTGAACTCAGAGACTGTTGGATCTCCTCCACTAGAGAACTATCATTCAGTTCATTCAGACAGTTGAACAGATTGATGCTTTTCTCTGCAGACACATTTTCATTGATCTTCTCCTTGATGAACTGAACTGTTTCCTGATTAGTCTGTGAGCTACTTCTTGTCTTTGTGAGCAGACCTTGCAGGAGTCTCTGATTGGTCTGCAGTGAAAGTCCGAGGAGGAAGCGGAGGAACAAGTCCAGGTGTCCATTTGGACTCTGTAAGGCCTGGTCAACAGCTCTCTGATGGAGAGAAATTATTTTAGGTTTATAAAATAATAAAAACTTCTTAGGTGTTTGTGTTTCTTCCATCAGGTTGACACCAGAGTTGATGAAGGTCAGATGAGCATGAACAGCAGCCAGAAACTCCTGAACACTCAGATGGACAAAGCAGAACACCTTGTCCTGGTACAGACCTCTCTCCTCTTTAAAGATCTGTGTGAACACTCCTGAGTACACTGAGGCTGCTCTGATATCGATGCCACACTCTGTCAGGTCGGATTCATAGAAGATCAGGTTTCCTTTCTGCAGCTCATCAAAAGCCAGTTTTCCCAGAGACTCAATCATCTTCCTGCTCTCTGGACTCCAGTGTGGATCTGTTTCAGCTCCTCCATCATACTTGACCTTCTTCACTTTGGTCTGAACCACCAGGAAGTGGATGTACATCTCAGTCAGGGTTCTGGGCAGCTCTCCTCCCTCTCTGGTCTCCAACACATCCTCCAGAACTGTAGCAGTGATCCAGCAGAAGACTGGGATGTGGCACATGATGTGGAGGCTTCGTGATGTCTTCATGTGGGAGATGATCCTGTTGGCCTGCTGCTCATCTCTGAATCTCTTCCTGAAGTACTCCTCCTTCTGTGGGTCATTGAACCCTCTAACCTCTGTTACCATGCCAACACACTGAAGAGGGATCTGATTGGCTGCTGCAGGTCGTGTGGTTATCCAGAGGAGAGCAGAGGGAAGCAGTTTCCCCCTGATGAGGTGTGTCAGCAGAACGTCCACTGAGGTGGACTCTGTAGCATCAGTCAGGATCTCCTTGTTGTGGAAGTCCAGAGGAAGTCGACTCTCATCCAGACCATCAAAGATGAACAGAACCTGGAAGTGTTCAAAGCTGCAGATTTCTTTGGTTTCACTAAAGAAATGATGAACAAGTTCCACCAAGCTGAACTTTTTCTCCTTCAGCACATTCAGCTCTCTGAACGTGAATGGAAATATGAACTGGATGTTCTGGTGGGCTTTGTCTTCAGCCCAGTCCAGAGTGAACTTCTGTGTTAGGACTGTTTTCCCAATGCCAGCCACTCCCTTTGTCATCACTGTTCTGATTGGTTGATCTCTTCCAGGTTGGACTTTAAAGATGTCTTCTTGTCTGACTGTTGTTTCTGGTCTGTGTGGTTTCCTGGATGCTGTTTCAATCTGTCTGACCTCATGTTCATCATTGACCTCTCCAGTCCCTCCCTCTGTGATGTAGAGCTCTGTGTAGATCTGGTTCAGAAGGGTTGGACTTCCTGCTTTAGCAATCCCCTCAAACACAGACTGGAACTTCTTCTTCAGACCAGATTTAAGTTGATGTTGACAAACTGCAGCAAGACGTTCTAAAATAAGACAAAAAATAAAATCAAGAACTAAATAAAATTTTATTCTGAAGATGTTTTGCATAAATGTGATTCCATCTCTTCAAATTTCAGTAAATGTGTGATTTATCCATCAGGTTAAACCTTTGTAGAAATCCTCTTACTTCTCTCCAGACAGTCAGCCAGCTGCTTCTGCTTCATCCTCCGCATGAAATTCAGTGTGATCTTCATCACTGCCTCTCTGCTGCTCCTCCTCTGCTCTTCATCCTCACCTTCCAACACCTCATCATCATCTCTCTGACTCTCTGTGCATTCTGGGTCATTTGGACTCAGAATCTTATGGATCTTCTTCAGCTCATTCTTCAGAAAAGTGACGATGTTGTCCTCCAGCGTCTGGAATAGAATAGATGAAGGAAACATCAGACTGAAATCAAGGAACCAAACATCAGATGGATGTTTGACAGACTGACACTCCTCTGGTCTACAAAGTGCAGCATGGAGATGACTGTGAACAGAACGCTTGGAAAAGTTGTTGTTCATGTACAGACCATAAATATGGAGTCCAGCTGTGTTTGATGCTGCTGGGCAGATGAAACACTGGGAACCTCTGAGCTCTGCTGGTCCACTCTGTGGAGGAACCAGGAACAATTAGGAAGTCAAGAAATATTCATCCAGCAATATTCAGAAATGAAATCACCAAGACTTTCACATTAAATGTACTTGAAGCAGAAAAACAGAGCATCATATGAACAAAATGGAGTGAAGTTAAAAAGAGGAAGATGAACTACAAAGATGAAGAGCAGTAACACCAAAATCACCTAGAAGACATTTTAAAAGGTTGATGCTGAACTTGGACTTCAAACAGTCCAAACTGTCGTTAGATCTGATGCTGGTGGAGACAGTTTCCCAGAGCTTGGGGACAGTGGAAGTGAAGGCTCTGTCCACACAGGTCTTCAGGACAGTGTGGGACATCCATCAGGTTCTGATGACTAGATCTGAGGTGATGTGGACATGGAGGAGGTTTGAGATATGTGGGTGTGTGTCCATGTGGGGTCCTCTTTGTCTTCCAGCATTAATCTGTGTTTAATCAGACTTAGAGACTAATACAAATATAAACCTAGAAATGAAATTGGTACAATTATGTTTTGTTATCATTCTTACATTAGTAGTTTTACTAAATTGTTTTTCATTTAAAGGTTTAGTGTTCTCACCCCAGAGAGGAGGAATTTGTTAAACTGTGTGAAAGACAAAACTTGCTTTTTCCCTTAACCTTGAACATGTTTTCTGCAGCTGTTTCCCTTTCTACTGAAATACTCCTTACTTGTGAACCTGCCTGTGTGTAGAATGTAGTTTCTGTGATCCTCCATCATTGTTATCAGAATAGCCCTTTTCTGTTAAGATCACTCTCCCACATCCCATTCACTCCTTCCCTGTGTTAATAGAAAGACAAGCGCTGCAGCAGAGTGTGGGAACGCACGATGAGCGGCTAGAAGAAGCAGTTTTCTGTGTCTTCCCCCTTTTGCAAAAGCTTGGTTGAAAACTAATAAATGTTGTTTGTGGTTCTCTTTTATGTAGGTTGAGAAAAAACTTATCAGAAATGTACTTCTGCCTTTGTGTTTCTGTGTTAATATTAATATTTGATTAAATAAATGAGTCTGTTTCATTTGGAAAAATTAAGTTGATGCTAAACAGAAGAAAATGCAGTTAAATGTTTGTGGGTCAAAGGTCATGTCAACATGATAGTTTCTGTGTCTTGATTGAAAAGTGAGTTCATTATGGGTCATTTTTGTCCCCGTTATTCATCAACAGTAATTGGGCGATTCTCTGAATTCGGTACATTTTGGCGTCTCAGATTACTTAAAAATATACCACAAAAAAATGTGTTTTTGATCACTGCATCTATTGAAAGACTCTTTAAACCTCCAGGAAAATATGTCTCCCCACCTTATTCATGAAATCCCAAGCAGTATTAAGAATTTCTTTGTTACTTAAGTTGCTTTAAATTCAACCCCATAACAGGACAATTTCATTCCTCTATGAATAAAACTCTAACATAATTAAACTAATTCTTCCAGTTCCTTTTAGATGACCTGTCCCTTGATATTAATGTATATCTTATATGATTTTGAATCATAATAATTAGACTGATAAGTAAAATATGGCAACTTGATGAAAAAGCTCTTTTCATAAATCATAAAAATATACTTTAAAATAAACATTAAATCAGGCTTTTTTATGTTTCTGAATCATTCTTTAAACTTTGCATACAGTCCAACAAATATTAGTCTAATATTTGCTGTTATTATAAAAAATCATAACAATGTATCAAGTAACGGTTGAACCCATTGTAACAGTTGACCAGACTGTAACGGGGTTGAAGATTTTTACTAAAAGTTGCCATAAGTCCACATTAGCTAGGTTATGGAGCAACATATGATATGATGAAAACAAGAATTAATATGTTTCAAAGACCATTCTTTACTTTTTCCCAAACAACAATAATTATCATTTACAAGCCTAAAGGTGTTGAAAGGTTGAGCTTGACAATGACGATGTTTGGATAAAAAATAATCAAATATCGGTAAGAAACTATATTAACACTTAAATCTCTTTACAGTGTGAACGGGAAAAAACTTAAGTGATGTCACTTCCAGGATGCTGAGGAAATTGGACTGAACCATTATTTATAAAAAGGAGGGATTGGTCTGCTGTTACAGGGTTAAACAAAACTGGAGGGACATGATTAAAAAGTGATATTTTATAAATAATTCATATATTTTTCTCATATTTCTTTTATTTAGATTAAAGTATACCTAAAATGTTTAAAATGGTACAAATAAGTTGCAGTTACTGGTTAGTTTCATTTGTTTTATATTCAGTGAAAAATTAACATTGGTCAGTGGGGACATGCTCATTTGGCTGACCTCTACGCTTCAACAACCCATCAAATCTTTCAAAACATGATTTTTAAAATATATTTGCATGTTATATTACCAAGACACATGGATATTTCCATTACTTGATTTTTCTTTAAAAATGTGGGTTGAGTTATATGAAAAATATTTGAGATAAACCTGTGAGACACAAAATGCACTGAATTCAGAGAATGACCCAGTTGCTTATTTATGGTGTCAGTTAGAGACCATCTGGTTCTGAAAGATATCCACATGAGATATTTATTTATCTTAACTGTGGAAATGGTTAATAATCCACTATGTTGGATGATGTTTGAACCACAGAGATGAAACTTTAATCATAAAATTAATTCATAAAAGCCTTTTTCTTTCAGCATTACTCTGTCTGGAAAATAAATTAAATTTAGATTTAGAGAACAATCCAAATATCAATCTAGAAATTAAATTCACTTCTGACTTTTGTGTTTATGTGTTAAATTAATATTGGATGGTGATAATAACATATATAAACTGAACAGTTACAGCAGTTAGAAACAGCTCACCTCTCTGATGGTGGAGATCCAGGAGATTTAAAGTTAATGATATCTTTCTTTGACCTGTCGCTCTTCATGGACACACAGCTGGTTCTGGTTCTGGTTCTGGTTTGAGTCTCTGATGGATCCTGACAGAAACATGATGATTAAAACTTAATCAGCAAAGAGGAGCAGCAGCAGCTTCATCACCACGTCTGTTCTGGCCTGATATAGTGAACGCTGTGTGAAAAGGGCTGTGGACAGTTAGAGATGGTGACCTCACCTCTGACCTTTGCTCTGGCTCTCATCTTCCCCACACAGAGTGGTTTTAGAGGGAGGGACTCCCTCCTCTCTGTCCTCACACTGATCCATGCTGCTGAATTCACATCAGCTCACACACACTTTCTACATTCACCTGCAGAGGAAACACACATCATTCATCTGCACATCAACTCTGATCATCCTTTACATCATTAGAGCTGGAAAAAGATCAGCTGCTCCTCCTCTGATTGGCTCTTCTTCTCTGCTTCATATCAGTGTCAGGTGAATGCAGTCAGACAGCAGAGAGGCAGAGGAAGCTGCCATCAGCTGCTGCACTTCTACTATCAGTCCACTAGATGGAGACATGGAGCAACATTTACATTCACTGATTCCACCTGAACAAGTCTTATAGTTCACAATTATTAATTTCTACAAGTGGATTATTCGCTCCATTAAAGATGAACTATTTAATCATCTGACTGAATCAAACCCATTTTAATAATATTTTTATTTTGAAAGGAAGCAACAAGAAACTGTTGCTGACGTTAATGGTGGAGACTAGAGTTCGGTACCAGGAAATAAAAACATGAATCAGTTCGGAGAAGAAAACAGTGAAACATCAGCTGTTCATCATGTTGTTTGATTCCAGTTCATCAATAATCTAATAATCCTGTAGATTAGCCTTCAAACAGCAGAGATATTAAAGTTTCAGCTGAAATCAGAAGTGAAACTTTTCTCCAAACGTCAGAGATTAGAAACAATCAGGAAAAAGTTAAAGTGATGAAAAATTAAAGAAATAAACAAATCAAACTTACAGTTTGTTCAAACGATCCAAAGAGTTAAAAAAGAAAATTTAAACAACAGACTGAGACCCAACTAACGGACTGAAGCCACACCTGAACAGGTAAATTGAAACCGAAAGTAAATGTGACGGATGTTGCGTAACTGATGACGTCACAGTCCACCTGGCTTGTAGTTTTTTCCTTCAGAGCAACAGAACCAGGAAGTAGAAGCTCTGAGGTGAAATCAGAGGCAGGTTGATAAAATCTTCATGAGGAAGGAGAGAAGTTCTGATAAAAATGAGGGTGTACTTACTTTTGATCATGACTGTAGTGATGATTGATAGTAACAAAAAATGAAGAACAGTATTTTAGTTTATTCATCATGTCATAGAGAAAAAATGTGAAAATGCATTTTTCAAACTAATATTTTCACCATGTCATCCATACGTTCATTCTAAACTAAATATTTAATTCACAAACTAAATATTTACTTTGAATACAAAATTTTTGAAAATAAAAATTTAGCTAAATATTTAGCTTCTAAATAAATATTTATTTTGCAAACTAAAAATGTATTTTCCAAACTAAACATTCAATTTTCAAATTCAGTATTTATTTTTAAAACTACATATTTAATTATCTATTTTCATGTCTAGTTGTCCAGTCAGACCAGGGGCCCCAAAGTCGGTCCTGGAGGGCCGGCATCCTGCATGTTTTAATTCTCCCTAATTTAATGCACCTGGATCCAATGACGGCTCGTTAGACGGCCTAAGAAGAAAACTGACACGCTGAAAAGGTTGTTGGTTCCACCAGGGAGAGAACTAAAACGTGCAGGATGCCGGCCCTCGAGGGCCGACTTTGGGGGCCCCTGTTTTAAAAGGACATATTGAAGGTTTTCTTTAAAAATCTGCCATATGTGTAACATGACGTGATACAGTGCACCATTATTGTTCTTGCTTCACAGGGAAGTTTCTCCAGAGAGTGAGAGACCACCATCTTCGTATTGTCATCATATCATTCTGTGGACGTCACAGCTTCACATTTAATGAAATCTCCAACAGAAAGCAGAGACTCTCATCTGTTTCCTTACCTCGCTGAAATCAAATGATGCTCCCATAACAAAGTAGTGCATACTTTTGAGAAAAATGTGATTATTACGTCTATACAAACCATACAACAATATGGTGGGTGGAGGCGGATGTTACCATCACTACAAACATTACACAGTGTTGTTGTGCAACACCTCCCCCCCTCCTTTCTCTACTCTCTCACTCTCGTACTTCCTCTTCTGAGAGGGGAGATGTGCTACCAGCTCTCCTTCTAACGGGTTAATTGAGTTTTCTAAATCTGCTGGGATTTACCCTGTCCAGAACTGAAGTAAACTCTGTTTAAGCTGGTTTCGAGAAACGATTCACCTGATTTTTGACGGCCTACATCCAGGTGTCCCACCCTTCTACCCCCTGTGAATTAGCCAGACTGAGCAGCCTACAGCCAACTAGTTTCACAGAGCACACCTGTTAACGGTCGCTCGTTCTCTATTTTACAACTTGCTCTTGTTATTGAACCAGGTAGGTTTTAGTGACTCGGGCGAGTCCCAAGGATGATGTTTTACATTTGGGCTACCAGCAACCTAAAAACATTTTCCACTTCTTCCTCTCCAGAATCAAACATCATAGCTATTTTACAACCATCAAAGAACTTTAAGGTGACTCATTAACTGAATGTCCACAACATCTTTTAGATTTAATTCATGCTAAATATTTTATTAGTAAGGCAGTTTTGCAAGGGTCAGTACAGCTTAATTCAGTAGCAGAAATAATCAAATAAGTAAAATCAATCATCTAGTCTATCTTTCCCTACTGCTGACACTGAGAACTAAAAAAGGGAACCTTTGAGAGAGACGGACGGAGTTTGGCGTTTCGAACCCCAGACCTGGCTTGATGATGAAGAAGGTGTTGCAGCAGGAGGAAGATGTTGATCGGCGAAGGCCGGGATCTCTGTAGGTCTGATGAGCTTCTTCTCCGCATGGATGGTGAGGTCACACAGGACTTGGTGCTGGCAGGAAAAAAGGCACCAGTTCTTCTTCTTTGTCTTTGCCTTTGTCTTCATCTTTGTCTTTGGGGTCTGAACCCAGCTGATGAGAGAAGTGCGATGTGAAGCCACAGGTTGTGGGCCAGACGGGTTGGTCTCCATGAGCAGGACAGTCTTCGACTCTGTGGCCCCGGCTCTTCTTCAGCTGCAGAGTTCTTTGTCCATCTCTTGGCTCGAAGCTGCCCGGAGGATCCAACTAAAGGTTCCTCTTTTGCACCCACCTTTTATAGGGTTTATCCACCCCCCTGGTGCGCCTGCACCGGCCAGCACTGTTGCTGGGCTTGTTTCATTGGCTGTCTGCTTAGACAGATGATCTCATATCCATCACTGTCTTACAGACATTTCCTGATGTCTGTACTAATGTCTCAGGGTTGCTCAACCTCCTATGTCCCTTGCCTGCACGACCTTTTCTCTAAATAAGGCGTTGATCATCTCTGCTCTCCTGTTAGTTCCCCTTTTTCCCTTATCCTTTCACCTTTCACCTACCATTTACCTCCAACATATCAGTGATGTTTAATTGCAGTTACACCTTTTTACACCATTTCAAGTTCAATGTCAAAATCACATTTATATCACATTTATTTTCTTTAGCTTCTCTGATTTAGCATTCATTTATAATTTTATAACCAAAACTTATTAGTTACTCTTATTATGATCTTAATGTGAGTTATTACAGATGTTTTTCTGAAAAGAAACCAAGAATAATCCATGATTCTAATTATTTGATACCAAGTTACAGTTACTTGTTTTTCTTGTAAGTGTTCTCACAAATGTACGTGTAAATATTATTACAAGTAAACCAATATTAATATAAGTATTTTACTTTGAATCTTATCAAATTACTCAAAATGTAAAATGTTTAGATTTCATTCTTTAAAACTTTCATGCTTTAAAATAAGGTATAGTCTCAGCTATTTTTATGAATCTGCAGGCTGGAAACTTACTTCCTCTTTTTCCAGGAAACCTGCTTTTCCTGTTTAATGACTCTCTCTGACTGACTATGATTTCTTATGATTAGATAGAAAAAAGTAGAATTAAAGCAAAGTTTGCATGAGACAAAAACAACACACACAACCAGATTTATTTTATTGACACTTAAGTCTACTGCTGGGCCTTGATGTCACTTGAGTGATTCATTTTAAAGATAACTTTATTTATTATTACTGTTAAACTAAAATCTCCAGCATGGGGAAGTGGGATGAGCTCGGATTTTCTTGACAACAGTTGTTGGACAGTCCTTGTTTAGGCAATCCCTGTGGTGTTTAAGAGAAAATTCAAGAAGGGGGAAGAAAATTAATGTGTCATTACTATAACAATCAGATTGAGGTAAAGGACAACAGCCTTACCCACAGTATTGATTATAAACATTTAAAGCAGGAATGGTTGGAAATAAGCATCTTGCAGCTCTAAAGAACCACAAGTGTCCCATCAGAACATCTCACCTTAACATCATTGCCAACAAATTCTGTCCATGGTCCAGATGACATCTGAAGACAGACTTCTCTGATGATACAAAGTTTTTAAGTTAAAAATTAGCAAGGGTATATTTCACAACATAAAAATTATAAACATGTATGAGAATGAAAGACAGATGTGAGACAGAACGGTCTCTTGATGGTCCAGCTTTAACCCATGTCTTGTTTAAAAAGAAACAAGACTGCTTAGAAAATGTATGTCCTATTGGATTTCAGGCATTAAAACGTTATCCACAAATTCAATTTGGATATTTACTCTTACATAAATATGAAGATTAATGCTGAACCTTTGCCTCCGTGGAACAACGGAACAACATGCTGAACACATGCCACTTTCAAACTCATTCCTATAAAACCTTAATGTTTTGATGTGGTTTTCATCTGTGAAGCCACTGATAGAATCAAGGAAGAAAATCTCACTTTGCTTAGGTTTCACAATCTGAAAAAATATGTCACACTGATGATGAACACTACCGCAGAGTAATAAATGAATTAGACAAGTGTCAAGAAATGCAGTAAATATGTAAATAAGTATTGTACTAACGCATAGTGTCCAATGTCCAGGACGCCATACAGGAATCAGAACCCAGTCCAGATCTTGTGCCTGCAGCTTCCAATTAAATCACAAAATTAATATATTGTGGTGAATCTGACATCCAAAGCAAAAATATGTACTGGTAGGTGTAGTGCTGGGTCAAGGGAAAGAGGTGGAAACCAGGTGTTGACTACATGACTGTTTCCTGTTTCCTGTTGGTAGCTGCTGGCTGGACAGGTGGCTGGGCTGATGCACAGCTGGACACCATATTGAAAGTCATTGCCTGGTTAACCAAATGATTAACAAACCTGTCCCTTCTGTCAATGGCTGAAAAACAGTTCAGGCAATGAAAGTGAGATGTGTCTCTCCAGGGTAGGCCACATCTGAATATATGGAATTCTGCAGGAACAAAAAGAAATTAATACAATTAAAAAACAACATCTTTATACTTTGCAGATAAGTTTAAACGAGACATGGTTAATTCCCACTCAAAATAGAGCGAGGACACAAGGTAATAGCTACTAACATTAAAAAAAGGTTATTACACATCAGGAAATATACAAATGATTGGTAGAAAAAATGGCATGTTTGAAATTAATCACTGTAGATTTTTTAACATTATTGTTACTGTTTTGTAGGATTTAACAATTAATTATACAAGTCACAATGGCTTACACATAACAAATATATATTCTGCAAAAATTATTAGAAACTGTGATAGGTATTTTCCTTTCGAACCTAAATAAAAGAAAGAACCACAGACAACGTATATGAATTTTACGTGGAGCTTTTGCAAAAGGGAAGGCTCTGCCAAACTTCTCCTCCGAGCAGTTCTACAGAGCGTTCTGATCTGCCCTCACAACAGCTCCTGTTTTTATTGTCAAAGAAGAACAGGCAAGGGGGCAGTCAGGAAAAACAACAGAGGTCGTAAAGCTTCTAACCCAAACATCTAACAACCCAGTTCCAGATGTGATATCTGATCAAAGGTCTGAGCCCGGTTCAAATCTCGGTCAGTACTGTCAATAAAACAAAATACGACTGTTCACAGGTAGTTACTAAATTAGGAGGTGTTCTTGCAAAAGGATTTAAGGTCTGAGAAACTCAGTGTTAACTATTTCTCGTAAAGTTGAACCGACAGTAGTGACCTCCATACACACGTAAGGAAGAGAACACTTTAAACAGAAAATCACAATGATCTATAGGCTGAATGTGAACTAAAGTAAGAATAAAATGATAATACCAAAAAATCTCTAACAAACTGGAAAAGTGATATTGCTCAAACAGCCAAGGGCAGGTATTAACTAACTAAATATTTACTCAATTACTCTGTAACTTTTGACAAAAAACAAATTACGACTATTTTTCCATATGTAATATTCTTGAGTAAATTTTGTTGATATGCAACCTAATGCGAGTAACTTAACTGAATGAAGAACACATTTTAATCCATAAAAACTAAAACATGATACACAGATAAATGTTTATGTTTGGTTTCTTCAAACCTTCATTTGTTGTCTTCTAAAAATATATTGATACGTTATATATATATGTGATACGTCATTAGAGTATCACATCTGGGTACTAAACCCACCTATGATGGCAGCTGTTAGTTTATAATAAATATTAGACTTTCTAGAAATTTAACATTGGTGTACAAAACATATTTAAAAAATATTAACCTTTAAAAATGAAAGAAAAACACTAAAAAACTGGTATGTAAAAAATATATTAATTAATTATTCTTAATTAAAAAAGAACAGTATTTTAGTTTATTCATCATGTCATAGAGAAAAAATGTGAAAATGTATTTTCCAAACTAAACATTTAATTTTCAAATCCAATATTTATTTTCTAAACTTCATATTTAATGATCTATTTTCATGTCTAGTTGTTCAGTCAGACGCTCCATCATGTTGTCATGTTCCAGTTTTTCTCCACTCAGCAACAGTTGGTGAACAGGATTTAATCCAGTTTAGTGTAATTGTCTTTCTTGCTACTAGTAGCAGAAGGTGCAACAATATGTAACATTGATCTTTAGTGAGTAAATCCTTGGTGTTTATGTCCAGCAGAAATAGAAGAGGCTCCATGGGGAGATCTGTCCTTAGAATGTCCTCAATCTCCTGTTTCATTTCCTCCCAGAAGGTCTTTATTTGTGGTCAGTCCCAGAAGACGTGTGTGATGACCGACCATTCCACAAATTCCTCCAACATCTATCTGTGGTTGGAATCCTGGAAATAAAACCCTTAATGGAGTTTTATTAAATCTGATTTTTACTTTCCAGTCAAACTCTTTCCAGATTTGGTTTCCAATCCATTTATGGCACAAAAATGCACAGAAGAAAACTCCACTCCGTGTTTTATCAATCTCCAGTTCAGTCCAGTAAATTGATGCTCTCAGTTTTCCCATCAATCCACCAATGGAGACACCAAACTGTGCAGTAAGAGACTGGTGTATTCAGTGTTTCTGTGCTTTGAACCCTCATCCATTTTACTTCTATGTCAACGGTGGAGCAGGAAGTGGAAAATCCCACCTGATTAAATGTATTGACTCTGAAGCAAGCACTGCTCTGGATCATCAGATCCATCAGTAGCCTCTTCTACTGATGGAGAGGAGGCTGACATATCAAATCAAACTGTCATGTTGACTTCATTTACAGGAACAGCAGCTTTTTCTATCAATGGCTGTTTGTTACATTCACTGCTCAAACTACCCAGGAGTCTAAAACCTCCCATTCAAGGACTTGATACTCAACTAGATGAAGTCAGATTTGAGCTTTTAAATGCTGAAATTATTGCTACTGATGATATTTCAGTGCTTTCAAAACCTCTTTCTGCTGATGTGGATGCAAGACTGATATTCAGTGTGAAGCTTTGACTGGAAACAGACAGAAAAACATGAGGATCCTGGAATATTCCTGGAATAATCCTGGAATAATCCCAGCTTCCATATTTAAAGGACTGGAAGAAGAAAAAGTTTCCAAGGACTCAATCAGAATTGTTTCACCAAGAAATAGATTGTAGAGACTGAACTATCTGTTCAACAGTGAGAGAGTTTCTCTGACAGGAGGAAAATCTTTAGACTCTTTAGACTCAACTCAGCACAGAAACACTGAGGAACCAGAAATGGGCCAGACTGTAAATCCAGGAATCAGAGGTTCAGTGAATGTGGTGTTGAAGGTGTGGAGGAGGATCAGTGAGTCAGAGGAAACTCTGTAGAAGGACAGAATGCCAGCAGGAAAGTCCACATACACTGCTACTCTGTTAGAGACAGAGGAGGAGGAGAGACGAGTTCCTATGTTATTGTGCAAGACAGAGTAACCATCATCATAGCAGCTCAGACTCCAGGAATGATTATTATATCCAAACCAACAGTCTGTACTGTATCCTTTCCTCCTGATTCTTCTGTAACTCACTGATATATTAACTCCTCCTCTACACTCAACCTCCCAGTAACAGCGACCAGTCAGACCAGTTCTACACAGCAGCTGAGGTAAATCAAATCTTTCTGGATGATCAGGATATGACTGAAGCTCCTTCACACGTGTCACCTTCCTGTTGTCTTCAGACAGTTTGAGTTCTCTGTTCACTGTGTTTGTGTCGATGGTGAGTTGACAGGAATCTGATGGAGAGAACAAACACAATCCAGCTGCAGTTATTGATCATTTATTGACACTTTGATGATGACTCCTGAATGAGTGATGTGACAGTTTGAAGATGGTTGAATGTGAGCTGCTTTGTTGTCATGACTCAGATGAAAAACACACTTACACTTCCTCAGTCTCCATAGACCTGGTGTCAAGAATGGGCCTCCAGCAGGCTCCACCCTGAAAGGAGGAGGGGGGTCAGACCATCAGTCTCTTTCAGCAGCAAACATGGACATTACATGTCTCTCAGACACACATTGTCCTCCACTGAGACAGGAACAGTCCAACATTTGGATTGCAAACTGCAGTGGATGTAGGAAGGACAGTTGGTGCTGCTGCAGCACAACTCATTTCTCCAAACACAGGAAAAGCTCCAACAGAGAGGAGAAAGGAAATCCCTCAGTAACAACCTGAAGAAACTCACTGAAGCCTAAAAGGACATCAGGAAACTAAGGAAACATTTCTGGAAGCTCAACCTGATTTAATAATCAGCATTAAAATACAATCAATCTAAACTCTGACACAACACCTGGATACCTGTTCCATCCACACTCCCACACACAGATGAAGGAATGAAACACTAAACAGCCCTGCTGCTGAAAACCTGCTGTGGCCTCACTGTAATATCCAGAGATACAAACATTAAAAAGGAGAAGCTGCATCACATTCAACAAAGATAAGATAAGATAAGATTTATTTGGCATTGTCATCAACAGATTACAACGAGATTGAGATTTGCTCGACTTGAGTTAAGATGCAGGTTATGTGTATATACATGATATACAAAGATAAAGAAATAAATAGTACAAAATGAGAAATAAATAGACATCAGAAGATGGCTGCAGTGCCTGCAGGTGTCGCAACAGAATTTACATTTATAACACAGTGGTGTCAAGAGCACTAACCAACAAATCAAAAAGTGCAAAGCGACTTGGATGTAACTTGTAACGCAATGCTTTATAGAAATGTAGTGAAGTAGAAAGTACAGATACTGTAAAATGTAGTGGAGTAAAAGTTCCCACCATTAAATCTACTTACGTACAGAAACATGAAAAATGTCCTTAAGTTCAGTAACAAAGTTCTTGTCCCAACAACCAGGATCAGGTGAAGGACCTCTGCAGTCCCATGATGCTTCCTCTCCCTCTTCTAAACCATCTGATGGGCTGATATCATCCCTCTACTTTATCAATAAAATGTTTTTCTTTCTCTTATTACGATTCCATTATTTATCCTAAATGTGACGTCAGAGCTGTGGATCTGGAATCTGATTGGTCGGATGGATATTTCCCTGGTTTTCCAACATGAAGGGTCTCTGCCTTTTTCCAAGACATTGGGAATTTTTCCCAAACTTTATTGAACAATCCCAAAAGCTTTACCAACTACTGAAAACCTAAACACATTAGTCTTTTCTTGGATCTGTCTAAAAGGTCTTATTATTGTTTTTTCATTTCTACCACAGTCAACAGAGCACAATTCTACTTTTTCACCATCATTCACTGCAATTCTTCATTTCCTCTGGAAAACAAGGGATTTCCATTCTCTCCTGATTCCTTTCACTCTTTGGATCATTTTCCAGATGTCGCCCCCTGGTGGAGATCAAACTACTAAATGGATGAAACTGTAAAAATTCTCACTTTCTTTCTTTGCCTCATGAATAGTTTTCTTCACTTTTTATGTAATTTATATTTTATTAAATCCTGAAAGTTGTGAGTTTTGTTTAAAATCTAAAGTTCTTTATTTTTCTCTCCCATAACTTTTAAACATCCATCTGACCAACATGGAGTTACTTTTCTTCTCATCTTGCTTCTTGGGGCTGATTGGTCTGGAGCTCCATCAAATATTGTTTTAAAGTCCTTTCTGTCATCAGTAGATCATCATGGAAATCTAACTGAACTTCTTTTATTAATTTAGTCAGAGTCACTATTAAACTATTAAACCCATCCCACTCTTTAATTTTCCTTGTGAGCCGTTCTTAGTCTGGAGAATATTCCAGAAAACTGGGTAATGATCTCTGCTTCCAGATGAGGCGTCTAAATATTTAATTATCAAATTAAACATTCAGCTTCAAACTAAATGTTTCCCAGCAGACTGACTAAAGACATTTCTCCCTCTTCCTCCTCTATCAGACCTTCTCTGCTCCTGCAGCAGGTTCCTCCATACCTGAGAGCTTCCAGTCTCCAGTGTGGATCCTTCAGTCCAGCCGACAGCAGCTTCACTCCTGAGTCTCCTGGATGATTGTAGCTCAGGTCCAACTCTTTCAGATGGGAGGGGTTGGAGGTCAGAGCTGAGGCCAGAGAAGCACAGCCTTCCTCTGAGACCAAACAGCCTGATAAGCTGCAGACACACAATTCATCACATGATGAGAACATTGAGGTAGAACCCAAGGTCTGAACTGATGGATGGATTTGTAACATGTGGAATAAATAAGAAAGCCAATAAACTGCTGGGATCTGTAATAATGTTTCTTTTTGCTCCTAAGATGCAGCAATTTGTCAAGAGCCCAGAGTTACCTGAGAGATTCCAGGTTGCAGTTTGGACTCTTCAGTCCAGCAGAGAGAAGCTTCACTCCTGAATCCTGCAGGTTGTTGTTACTCAGGTCCAGTTCTCTGAGACTGGAGGACTGGGAGCTGAGAACTGAGGACAGAGCTTCACAGCTTCTCTCTGAGAGGTTACAGCCACTCAGTCTGAGGAGACAGAGAGAAAAATCTGTTATTAAACAATTCTACAAAATTAAATTGTTTTCCAATCAACAATGTTTCTCTTAGACAAGGAAGGAACTATCTTATTTTACACATGCTCATGTGTTTGGTGTGAACTGATTAATTTTATAGTTGGGCCTCCAACCTTAAAGGACAGAATTACAGGAAACAAGGTGATTGGAAAGATAATTATAAAATTACACAACAAACAAATTTAATCCAATTTCAATTTTAACAAAGATGAATTTTGCTGCTTTAATTTTCAACATTCTTTCCAGCTGCTAAAGAAAGTCTGTTTCTCTTTTGCGTGTCCACCCACATTGGGACACTTTGAAAAGAAAATGCACCAATATATAAACTGAAACATGATTTTATGTTTATCTCATAATTAACAGATTTCTATCTATAAAAAATACAGTAACAATCAGTGTCCTTACAGAGCTTTGTTGGAGGCTTTAACCACTGGCAGCAGCCTCAGAAGAACCTCCTCTGAAGCAGAGTATTTCTTCAGGTCAAACACATCCAGATCTTTTCCTGATGACAGTAAGATGAAACCCAGAGCTGACCACTGAGCAGGAGACAGTTTATCTGTGGAGAGACTTCCTGAACTCAGAGACTGTTGGATCTCCTCCACTAGAGAACGATCATTCAGTTCATTCAGACAGTGGAACAGATTGATGCTTTTCTCTGCAGACACATTCTCATTGATCTTCTCCTTCATGAACTGAACTGTTTCCTGATTGGTCTGTGAACTACTTCTTGTCTTTGTCAGCAGATCTTGTAGGAGTCTCTCATTGGTCTGCAGTGAAAGTCCCAGGAGGAAGCGGAGGAACAAGTCCAGGTGTCCATTTGGACTCTGTAAGGCCTGGTCAACAGCTCTCTGATGGAGAGATTTTAGTTCAGGTTTATTAAATAGCGAGGCTGTCTGAAGTGTAAATGATTTTTCCATCAGGTTGACCCCAGAGATGATAAAGGTCAGATGAACATGAAGAGCAGCCAGAAACTCCTGAACACTCAGATGGACGAAGCAGAACACCTTGTCCTGGTACAGACCTCTCTCATCTTTAAAGATCTGTGTGAACACTCCTGAGTACACTGAGGCTGCTCTGATATCGATGCCACACTCTGTCAGGTCGGATTCATAGAAGATCAGGTTTCCTTTCTGCAGCTGATCAAAAGCCAGTTTTCCCAGAGACTTGATCATCTTCCTGCTCTCTGGACTCCAGTGTGGATCTGTTTCAACTCCTCCATCATACTTGACCTTCTTCACTTTGGTCTGAACCACCAGGAAGTGGATGTACATCTCAGTCAGGGTTCTGGGCAGCTCTCCTCCCTCTCTGGTCTCCAACACATCCTCCAGAACTGTAGCAGTGATCCAGCAGAAGACTGGGATGTGGCACATGATGTGGAGGCTTCGTGATGTCTTCATGTGGGAGATGATCCTGCTGGCCTGCTGCCCATCTCTGAATCTCTTCCTGAAGTACTCCTCCTTCTGTGGGTCATTGAACCCTCTGACCTCTGTTACCATGCCAACACACTGAGGAGGGATCTGATTGGCTGCTGCAGGTCGTGTGGTTATCCAGAGGAGAGCAGAGGGAAGCAGTTTCCCCCTGATGAGGTTTGTCAGCAGAACGTCCACTGAGGTGGACTCTGTAGCATCAGTCAGGATCTCCTTGTTGTGGAAGTCCAGAGGAAGTCGACTCTCATCCAGACCATCAAAGATGAACAGAACCTGGAAATGTTCAAAGCTGCAGATTTCTTTGGTTTCACTAAAGAAGTGATGAACAAGTTCCACCAAGCTGAACTTTTTCTCTTTCAGCACATTCAGCTCTCTGAAGGTGAATGGAAATATGAACTGGATGTCCTGGTGGGCTTTGTCTTCAGCCCAGTCCAGAGTGAACTTCTGTGTTAAGACTGTTTTCCCAATGCCAGCCACTCCCTTTGTCATCACTGTTCTGATTGGTTGATCTCTTCCAGGTGGGACTTTAAAGATGTCTTCTTGTCTGATTGTTGTTTCTGGTCTGTGTTGTTTCCTGGATGCTGTTTCAATCTGTCTGACCTCATGTTCATCATTGACCTCTCCAGTCCCTCCCTCTGTGATGTAGAGCTCTGTGTAGATCTGGTTCAGAAGGGTTGGACTTCCTGCTTTAGCAATCCCCTCAAACACAGACTGGAACTTCTTCTTCAGACCAGATTTAAGTTTATGTTCACAAACTGCAGCAAGACGTTCTAAAATAAGACAAAAAGTAAAATCAAGAACTAGATAAAATATTATTCTCAAGATGTTTTGCATAAATGTGATTCCATCTCTTCAAACATCAGTAAATGTGTGATTTATCCATCGGGTTAAATCTTTGTAGAAATCCTCTTACTGCTCTGCAGACGGTCAGCCAGCTCCTCCTGCTTCATCCTCCTCAGGAAGTTCATTGTGATCTTCATCACTGCCGCTCTGCTGCTCCCCCTCTGCTCTTCATCCTCACCTTCCAACACCTCATCATCATCTCTCTGACTCTCTGAGCGTTCTGGGTCATCTGGACTCAGAATCTTATGGATCTTCTTCAGCTCGTTCTTCAGAAAAGTGACAATGTTGTCCTCTAACGTCTGGAACAGAATAATAGATGAAGGAAACATCAGACTGAAATCATGGAGCCAAACACCAGATGGATGTTTGACAGACTGACACTCCTCTGGTCTACAAAGTGCAGCATGAAGATGACTGTGAACAGAACGCTTGGAAAAGTTGTTGTTCATGTACAGACCATAAATATGGAGTCCAGCTGTGTTTGTTGCTGCTGGGCAGATGAAACACTGGGAACCTCTGAGCTCTGCTGGTCCACTCTGTGGAGGAACCAGGAACAATTAGGAAGTCAGGAAATATTCATCCAGCAGTATTCAGAAATGAAATCTCCAAGACTTTCACATTAAATGTACTTGAAGCAGAAAAACAGAGCATCATATGAACAAAATGGAGTGAAGTTAAAAAGAGGAAGATGAACTACAAGGATGAAGAGCAGTAACACCAAAATCACCTAGAAGACATTTTAAAAGGTTGATGCTGAACTTGGACTTCAAACAGTCCAAACAGTCATTAGATCTGATGCACAGGTCTTCAGGACAGTGTGGGACATCCATCAGGTTCTGATGACTAGATCTGAGGTGATGTGGATATGGAGGAGGTTTGAGATATGTGGGTGTGTGTCCATGTGGGGTCCTCTCCTGGATGTTATAGAGAGGATTTTAAAATGGATCCTGTAGATCCATGGAAGCCAGTGAGATCACATTGTATCTGTCCACACAGAGACAATCAGAAGGTAAAGGTCCATGATGTAATATCTGGATGTGAGCAGTGAACCAGGTGATCCAAGTAGTTATAAAAATTTAATGTTCCTGCTGATCCCACTAAGAACCAGCAGAACCTCTGATGGTCCACATCAGCTCAGTTTGGTTGAGTTCCAGCAGATCTCACCAACCACATCATGAAGCTTTCCTTCCCTGCTGAACTGCTCTCACAATGCACACAGGAACCAAGTCCTGATGGACCAGACTGGCTTTACCAGGTATTTCCCAGTGGAAATGTGTTTGATGTAAAAGCGCTTTTCATAAATCATAAAAATATACTTTAAAATAAACATTAAATCAGGCTTTTAATGTTTCTAAATCATTCTTTAAACTTTGCATACAGTCCAACAAATATTAGTCTAATATTTGCTGTTATTATAAATAAATCATAACAATGTATCAAGTAACGGTTGAACCCATTGTAACAGATGACCAAACTGTAACGGGGTTGAAGATTTTTACTAAAAGTTGCCATAAGTCCACATTAGCTAGGTTATGGAGCAACATATGATATGATGAAAACAAGAATTAATATGTTTCAAAGACCATTCTTTACTTTTTCCCAAACAACAATAATTATCATTTACATGCCTAAAGGTGTTGAAAGGTTGAGCTTGACAATGACGATGTTTGGATAAAAAATAATCAAACATAGGTAAGAAACTATATTAACACTTAAATCTCTTTACAGTGTGAGCGGGAAAAAACGTGAGTGATGTCACTTCCAGGGTGCTGAGGAAATTGGACTGAACCATTATTTATAAAAAGGAGGGATTGGTCTGCTGTTACAGGGTTAAACAAAACTGGAGGGACATGATTAAAAAGTGCTATTTTATCAATAATTCATATATTTTTCTCATGTTTCTTTGATTTAGATTAAGGTATACCTAAAATGTTTAAAATGGTACAAATAAGTTGTAGTTACTGGTTAGTTTCATTTGTTTTATATTCAGTGAAAAATTAACATTAGTCAGTGGGGACAGGCTCATTTGGCTGACCTCTACGCTTCAACAACCCATCAAATCTTTCAAAACATGATTTTTAAAATATATTTGTATGTAATATTACCAAGACACATGGATATTTCCAATACTTGATTTTTGTCAAAAAATGTGGGTTGCATTATATGAAAATATTTGACATAAACCTGTGAGACACAAAATGCACCTAATTCAGAGAATGACCCAGTTGCTTATTTATGGTGTCAGTTAGAGATCATCTGGTTCTGAAAGGTATCCACATGAGATATTTATTTATCTTAACTGTGGAAATGGTTAATAATCCACTATGTTGGATGATGTTTGAACCACAGAGATGAAACTTTAATCATAAAATTAATTCATAAAAGCCTTTTTCTTTCAGCTTTACTCTGTCTGGAAAATAAATTAAATTTAGATTTAGAGAACAATCCAAATATCAATCTAGAAATTAAACTCACTTCTGACTTTTGTGTTTGTGTGTTAAATAAATATTGGATGGTCATAATAACAGATATAAACTGAACAGTTACAGCAGTTAGAAACAGCTCACCTCTCTGATGGTGGAGATCCAGGAGATTTAAAGTTAATCATATCATCCTTTGACATGTCGCTCTTCAAGGACACACAGCTGGGTTCTGGTTCTGGTTCTGGTTTGAGTCTCTGATGGATCCTGACAGAAACATGATGATTAAAACTCAATCAGCAAAGAGGAGCAGCAGCAGCTTCATCACCACGTCTGTTCTGGCCTGATATAGTGAACGCTGTGTGAAAAGGGCTGTGGACAGTTAGAGATGGTGACCTCACCTCTGACCTTTGCTCTGGCTCTCATCTTCCCCACACAGAGTGGTTTTAGAGGGAGGGACTCCCTCCTCTCTGTCCTCACACTGATCCATGCTGCTGAATTCACATCAGCTCACACACACTTTCTACCTTCACCTGCAGAGGAAACACACATCATTCATCTGCACATCAACTCTGATCATCCTTTACATCATTAGAGCTGGAAAAAGATCAGCTGCTCCTCCTCTGATTGGCTCTTCTTCTCTGCTTCATATCAGTGTCAGGTGAATGCAGTCAGACAGCAGAGAGGCAGAGGAAGCTGCCATCAGCTGCTGCACTTCTACTATCAGTCCACTAGATGGAGACATGGAGCAACATTTACATTCACTGATTCAACCTGAACAAGTCTTATAGTTCACAATTATTAATTTCTACAAGTGGATTATTGGCTCCATTAAAGATGAACTATTTAATCATCTGACTGAATCAAACCCATTTTAATAATATTCTTATTTTGAAAGGAAGCAACAGGAAACTGTTGCTGACCGTTAATGGTGGAGACTAGAGTTCGGTACCAGGAAATAAAAACATGAATCAGTTCGGAGAAGAAAACAGTGAAACATCAGCTGTTCATCATGTTGTTTGATTCCAGTTCATCAATAATCTAATAATCCTGTAGATTAGCCTTCAAACAGCAGAGATATTAAAGTTTCAGCTGAAATCAGAAGTGAAACTTTTCTCCAAACGTCAGAGATTAAAAACAATCAGGAAAAAGTTAAAGTGATGAAAAATTCAAGAAATAAACAAATCAAACTTACAGTTTGTTCAAACGATCCAAAGAGTTAAAGAAGAAAATTTAAACAACAGACTGAGACCCAACTAACGGTCTGGAGCCGCACATGAACAGGGAAATTCAAACCGAAAGTAAATGTGACGGATGTTGCGTAACTGATGACGTCACAGTCCACTTGGCTTGTAGTTTTTTCCTTCAGAGCAACAGAACCAGGAAGTAGAAGCTCTGAGGTGAAATCAGAGGCAGGTTGATAAAATCTTCATGAGGAAGGAGAGAAGTTCTGATAAAAATGAGGGTGTACTTACTTTTGATCATGACTGTAGTGATGATTGATAGTAACAAAAAATGAAGAACAGTATTTTAGTTTATTCATCATGTCATAGAGAAAAAATGTGAAAATGTATTTTTCAAACTAATATTTTCACCATGTCATCCATACGTTCATTCTAAACTAAATATTTAATTCACAAGCTAAATATTTACTTTGAAAACAAAATTTTTGAAAAATAGCTAAATATTTAGCTTCAAAATAAATATTTAAATATTTACTTTGATAACAAAATTTTTGAAAATAAAAATTTAGCTAAATATTTAGCTTCAAAATAAATATTTATTTTGCAAACTAAACATTTAATTTTCAAATTCAGTATTTAGTTTCAAAACTACATATTTAATTATCTTTTTTCATGTCTAGTTGTTCAGTCAGACCAGGGGCCCCAAAGTCGGTCCTGGAGGGCCGGCATCCTGCATGTTTTAGTTTCTCCCTAGTTTATTGCACCTGGATCCAATGACGGCTCGTTAGACGGCCTAAGAAGAAAACTGACACGCTGAAAAGGTTGTTGGTTCCACCAGGGAGAGAACTAAAACGTGCAGGATGCCGGCCCTCGAGGGCCGACTTTGGGGGCCCATGTTTTTAAAGGACAAATTGAAGGTTTTCTTTAAAAATCTGCCATATGTGTAACATGACGTGGTACAGTGCACCATTATTGTTCTTACTTCACAGGGAAGTTTCTCCAGAGAGTGAGAGACCACCATCTTCGTATTGTCATCATATCATTCTGTGGACGTCACAGCTTCACATTTAATGAAATCTCCAACAGAAAGCAGAGACTCTCATCTGTTTCCTTACCTCGCTGAAATCAAATGATGCTCCCATCACAAAGTACATACTGTTGAGAAAATGTGATTATTACGTCTATACAAACCATACAACAATATGGTGGGTGGAGGCGGATGTTACCATCACTACAAACATTACACAGTTGTTGGACAGTCCTTGTTTAGGCAATCCCTGTGGTGTTTAAGAGAAAATTCAAGAAGGGGGAAGAAAATTAATGTGTCATTACTATAACAATCAGATTGAGGTAAAGGACAACAGCCTTACCCACAGTATTGATTATAAACATTTAAAGCAGGAATGGTTGGAAATAAGCATCTTGTAGCTCTAAAGAACCACAAGTGTCCCATCAGAACATCTCACCTTAACATCATTGCCAACAAATTCTGTCCATGGTCCAGATGACATCTGAAGACAGACTTCTCTGATGATACAAAGTTTTTAAGTTAAAAATTAGCAAGGGTATATTTCACAACATAAAAATTATAAACATGTGTAAACTGACAGTGGTCCGTCCCGCCCCTTTCTGTTTGCTGCAGCGAGGTCCATCCCATAACTGTCTCCATGGGGACGGTTTCGTTTCAGAGCTCCGCCATCTTTAATCCTCTATCAACAGCTCCGTTTATGGATGACCAGCGGCGCCCTCTGCTGGATGACGACCAAACTGCAACACTAAAAGTCTAAGCGGAAATCTTTAGCTAATCGATTGGAACTAATTTTAATCTAATAAATTCATTAACAATTAAATGTAAGTCGGTTATTTGTGTTACAAATAAAGATGTTTTGTTTTGTTTGTTTGATCCACCTGTAGCTGAGATCCCACATTTTCTGCCGCTTTTTCACCGTCACGTTTTTGTAATCTGTACAGGATGTAAAAAGGTTTCGGTTCACACAGAACCAGAGGAACTGCTTTTGTGGCGTTAAGTGGCCAAATACCAAGCGCCTCGTTTACCACAAAGTTGTTAAAGTTTCATCTTTGCTCCGGTTCAGATGGACTTAAACCGAGAGCGCAGAATGAAAATAATATACACAAACATCCTGATTTAAATGCAGAGGATTTAAATCCTGATTTAAATGCATATATATATCTATATATATATATATAGATATATATACTGTATATATATATATATATATATATATATCTGATTACTGGCAGGGCATAGCTGTTTATGCTATGCCCTGCCAGTAATCAGATAGATATGATAACTGAGACTCTACACGAGCCGCAAGGAAGGAGGCAGAGGACTAGTGAGTGTGAGAACCACAGTCCAGGACGAAACAACTAAGATCCATAAATACATCAGGGACAAAGCCTCAACAGACAATGTGCTCAGTGAATATCTCAGACAACAGGGAACGGAGGTTGAGGTGCCAGAGATACCATCATGGCAGGACAAGCCCCTACATGGGATGTACCACCAGCAAATAACCCAAGTGGCTGATATCAGTAAATCCTACCAATGGCTGGAAAAAGCTGGACTCAAGGACAGCACAGAGGCCCTCATCCTGGCCGCCCAGGAACAGGCCCTAAACACCAGAGCAATAGAGGCCCAGATATACCACACCAGACAAGACCCAAGGTGTAGGTTGTGCAAGGAGGCCCCTGAGACAGTCCAGCACATAACAGCAGGGTGCAAGATACTGGCAGGGAAAGCGTACATGGAACGACATAACCAAGTTGCAGGCATAGTGTACAGAAACATCTGTGCAGAATATGGACTGGAAACCCCGGGATCAAAGTGGGAAACACCCCCAAAGGTGGCGGAGAACGCCAGAGCTAAGATCCTGTGGGACTTCCAGATCCAGACAGACAAAATGGTAATGGCGAACCAACCAGACATTGTCGTAGTGGATAAACAACAGAGGAAAGCCGTTGTGATAGATGTAGCAATACCAAGCGACTGCAACATCAGGAAAAAGGAGCACGAGAAACTAGAGAAATACCAGGGCCTCAGGGAGGAACTGGAGAGGGCCTGGAAGGTGAAGACCACAGTGGTGCCTGTGGTCATCGGGGCCCTCGGGGCAGTCACCCCCAAACTGGACCAATGGCTACAACAGATCCCAGGAACAACATCAGACATCTCAGTCCAGAAATGTGCAGTCCTTGGCACAGCCAAGATACTGCGCAGAACCCTCAAGCTCCCAGGCCTCTGGTAGAGGACCCGAGCTCAGAGGATAAGAACCACCCGCGGTGGGTGAGAAGGGAATTTTTTTTTTTTTTATATATATATATATACTGTATATATATATCTATGTATATAGTACAGACCAAAAGTTTGGACACACCTTTTAATTCAATGAGTTTCCTTTATTTTCATGAATGGAAATATGCACTAAACAAAAAAGTGTAAAACAACTGAAAATACCCCTTATATTCTAGTTTCTTCAAAGTAGCAACCTTTTGCTGTGATTACTGCTTTGCACACACTCTGCATTTTCTTGATGAGCTTCAAGAGGTAGTCACCTGAAATGGTTTTCACTTCATAGGTGTGCCCTGTCAGGTTAATAAGTGGGATTTCTTGCCTTATAAATAGTCATGAAAATAAAGAAAACCCATTGAATTAGAAAGGTGTGTCCAAACTTTTGGTCTGTACTGTATATATATATATGTATGCATGAAGTAGGCTTACAGTTTGCAAAAAGCAACATGAAAAATCTAACAGACTAGAAACAAACTTCAGTTCCTGCAACAATGGAGGACGGAACATCAAGAAGAGTGAATGATGTCCACGAAAAACCTGGAAATGACTCCAGTCGACCTTGGCTTCACCTTGGAACCTGGAAAGAGTCTCAGGTGGAAACGTTTACGGTGTTCCTGCACGGAGAAGAGATGGGAAGAATGTGCAGAACTGGGAGAAACATCTGGGATGAGTCCCTGGAGAGACGACGATCTGAAGTTAAAGGAAGATGAAAAACTGAACTACGCTGTACGAAAGCTGCCGGATTGTGATTCTGGAGGACCAGAAATATAAACCAGTCCTACAGGATTCACAGCACAGATGTTGAGGAAGATGTTTTAGTCAAATAAGACAAACTCTTTACTCGGGGTTTCCAACTACTAAAAATGAACAAGTATAAAATGATCTAACTACTAAATATGAACAAGTATAAAATGATCAAACTACTAAAAATGAACAAGTATAAAATGATCTAACTACTAAATATGAACAAGTATAAAATGATCTAACTACTAAAAATGAACACAATAGGCTCTATGCTGCTATATAAAAGCGTCATTATGGACACCAGCAGAGTTTAAAGAACAGAAAAATCGATGGGAAATATAAAATATACTAACTATACTAATTTTTCCTGAGTTTCAGGCTTTACATTTGGCTGTGACTCATTTAGAGCCAAATGTAAAGCCGGTGTTGGTTCTCTCGAAGGTTTATTACCGCTTCCCTGAAAGCCTTTCTAATTGAACTGATGGTCTTCCAGCGCGGCTGAAGTCGGCTTGCCATTGTTACCAGGACATTTCTCTCAAGTATCGGGGTTCCTGCCTCCAGGAGAAGGAGGATGTTCTCTACCTTCTTGCACTTCTTCATCAGGTCTTTGAAGATGGTGTTCCCCTGGAGTGTAATTGTCTCTGGGCTCATTTTGAGAACTCTGGTTTCGGTTTCCGCCCAGAGTTTCTCAAAGAGTCGATCACAAATAGAATTATACTGTATTAGAGGGTAATGTCTCTTTCCTGATTTGTCAATTATCTGCTGGATAACTTCCCTGACCAGACTTCTTACAGCAGTTCTTCTCATGTTTACCTCTTCGGACTGTTCTTCCTCTGGATCGCCGAGGGACTGGTCTACCTCTGGCATGCCGAGGGACTGGTCTACCTCTGGCATGCCGAGGGACTGGTCTACCTCTGGATCGCCGAGGGACTGGTCTACCTCTGGCTCGCCGAGGGACTGGTCTACCTCTGGCTCGCCGAGGGACTGGTCTACCTCTGGCTCGCCGAGGGACTTGTCTTCCTCTGGATCTCCGAGGGACTGGTCTACCTCTGGCTCGCCGAGGGACTGGTCTACCTCTGGTTCTCCGAGGGACTGGTCTACCTCTGGCTCGCCGAGGGACTGGTCTATCTCTGGCTCGCCGAGGGACTTGTCTTCCTCTGGATCTCCGAGGGACTGGTCTACCTCTGGCTCACCGAGGGACTTGTCTACCTCTGGCTCGCCGAGGGACTGGTCTACCTCTGGCTCACCGAGGGACTTGTCTACCTCTGGCTCACCAAGGGACTTGTCTACCTCTGGATCTCTGAGGGACTTGGTTTCTGATCGTTCCAGTTCCAGCTCAGCAGGAATCATATTCTCACAGATTTCTGCTGGAGGTTTTGCTGGATGGGAATCTGTCAATCTGTCTGGTTCAGGAAGTGAGATCTGATCAATATTAGGCTCCTCTTCCTGTAGCTCTGCTGTTGCCTTGACTTCTTGAGGAATATCGGCTGCTATGGCTGTAGTTTCCTCGTTGTCTTTGGCCGGCTGAGCTACAGACTCTTTAATGTCCGAAAGAGAAGCCTCTCCTGCCGACATTTTTACATCTTCCACCTGAATGATCAATGGAGCCACCTTCGCTGAACGTCTACCAATGAAATTCCTGAAAAACCTCTTTATCTTTCCTGTCAGGCCTTTAGTCGTAGGTTTTGGCTCACACGTTTCACTGTCGGCTTGTTCCTTGAATTTCTCAACAAATGAGGGCGATCTATCCAAAAGGTCCTTTATAATCAAAATGGTTTCATCCACCATAAGTCTGACTATTGACGAGCAAGGTGCTTTCCCATCATTATCTGTTGGAGTAGCACCTGAGTCCAAGCTGTGTTTCCCTCTGGCCAGCAGATATTTTACAATCAGCCTGTTTAAATTCTGTGTGTTCTCTGTAATTATGTCTTCTTCGATCTCCAGGATTTTCGCGAAGCATTCGGGAACTTTGTTCCCCACGACCGCCTTCAAGTTCTTCATGGTGCAACTTTCCTGACTAAGCAGAAGGTTGCAGGTAAACATCTCCAAAATGAATCCAATAGTTTCCTGCAGAGCTCTGGTGGTGGTGGCATCTGCGTTTCCGTTTGCCAGTCTTAACCAGTCCTTTGGGGTGAGGGTTCTGACAAACGGGTCGACCGCAGCCATCAGGGCTTCCACGGTGACGTTCTGGATCTCGGATGGTGAACTCTGACTACTCATTATTTGTCAGGTTGAAGATAATATTCGGTTTTTTGCAACAATAGTGAGCTCAACAGGCTCTGCCAGGAACGAGTGCAAAGTGACGTTTAGGGGGAAAAAAGCAAATAAAGACCCTGACCTATGACGTCCGTCCACACGTCATAGACATCAAACCGCCCACACAGCAGCGTCATGTCCTCACGTACGAAGTCACGTTGCGTCAGGAGCCACTTTACTGCGCATGTCGGACTATCTATTTAAACTATTTACAGTTGGGATCATTAAATCATTTACAAGCGGAGCCGCCGCAGATCGCCTCTCTTCGCCCAGCGCAACTCCCGCAGCTGTGCGGCGTCCGCAGCCGTCAGGTTTATTTTTAGCGCCTCAACCTGCTGCTTTTTTTTAATTATTATTATTTCTGAAGTTTTAGTTTGTTAAATGCCGTGATGGAGGAAGCTACAGCTTCATTTCCCTCTGGTTGTGACCAGAATAGGGAGAAATGATTTTATTTGTTCTTTACTCTTAGTTTTTTCATGCAAACGGAACTCTGTTTATCGGTAAATATATCTCTGATTGATGTTAGCGCGAACAAAATGACTTTAATATCGCTAGTTAATAGCTAATATTCAACGTTTGGGGCATTTTCTCTCATTTATAGACTTTATAGACATTTAATGCTTCCGGCTCATTAAGACAGTAGCGAGAGATGTGAGTTAGAATAAATCACTTTGTTACTGTGATAAACTGACTGACAACATGCTAACTGATGCTAACTTGTTCATTCAACAGTGTAAATACAAACATCTGTGTGAGTGTGTGATGATCCAGTCCTGCTTCTCTCAATTATCAATTTTAGGGAAAAATAATTATCATTCAAATAAACAGAGTTAATAATGTTGGTTCTCTGTTCCCATGTTATGAAGGGGAACAGATTATTTCAGGAAGCTGAAATGTTTGGTTCACACCAAGTAACTTTGGCAAATAAAAAGCATCCGTTTCTAAATTCTTAATGGTTGTTATTGTATGATTGAGCCACCAAAAATGAGTAAACTATAAATTTATTTTATCCAGCAATCTGTCATATTTTACATTACAAAGGCATTTTCCAGAAAGCCATCACTCTTATCTTTTCAGGGAGTCTTAATTTTTCCTGCCCTGCTCTTAACAATGAAGTATTTTTCCAGTCAGAAAATATTAACCTGTAATAAAGTCGCTGAGGATCCAGAAATGAGAAGCAGACGGTTCTATGGGTGGCGGGGCGTCCTGGATTCTGATTGGACAGCGCCTGGAGGGAGTGGGCGGGGCTTATCTGTCTGGTTTAACGCCTGGATGAAGTGATGAAGCTGCAGCAGGAGGAGAAGAAGAAGAAGAAGAAGTTCTTGTTCTGCAGTTCAGTCGGGGATGAGATGATAACCTCAGTGTAGCTGGAGGTCCGGTTCCGGTTCGGTGGAAATGTCTCTCTGGGCGGTGAAATGGACACTTTGTCTCCTCGGCTCGGTGACCAGCAGCGCCGCTTCATCTGACCCGGATGTTGGAGGCGAGTCCGGATCCGGGATGCTGCCGACAGGTAAGAGGACTCACCTGTGGAGGAAACTCACCGGAAATCATGCTTTTTCTGTTTGTTTCTGTTTTATAATTTCTACCTCTGAATTGTCAGCTTTTTTGAAGTAAGTCTAAAATAAAACCATTTTTTTAAAAAAGCAAAAAGTAAAAAATATATATTTATGACTATTTATACTTACAATAACTTATATATTTAATGTCATTTGTTTTGTGTTAAACATGAAGTTATTAAACAGTTTTAATCAGTAATCAGTGGGCGGGGCTAACTTTATTAACCAATCAGGTGTAAAGTTTTGTTTCTCCATTAGTGACATATTTAATACATTAAAACAAGTTTTGAATATCTGCACATTATAAATATAGTTTCAGTGTACATTACTATCTAAATCTATTTATTTACCAGGAAAGTTTGGAGAAAATGTTCCCCATGATTTGAACTCAAAGTTTAATCTCTCTTCCTTTTGAAAGTTAATCTACAGGATTATTAGATTACTGATGAACTGGAATCAAACAACATGATGAACAGCTGATGTTTCTTTGTTTTCTTCTCTGAACAAACTGCTTCATATTTTTGTTTCCTGGTATCAAATTCTTGTCTCCACCATTAAAATCAGAATCAACAGTTTCCTGTTGCTCCCTTTCAAAATAAAACAAATATTGTTAAAATGTGTTTGATTCAGTCAGATTATTAATCAGTTAATCTTCTCCACTTGTAGAGTTTAATGATTGTGAACTAAAATACTTCCTGTTGTTCGGGTTGAATCAGTGAATGTAAATGTTGCTCCATGTCTCCATCTAGTGGACTGATAGTAGAAGTGCAGCAGCTGATGGCAGCTTCCTCTGCCTCTCTGCAAATCTTTTTTAGCTGCTGTTGCCAACAGCAGACATGGCTCAGTTTAATGTGCCATGTCTGCGCCATGTTGGAGGAAGAAGAGAGGAAAATATTCTGCTTCTCTGACCTGAAGAACAGGCCTTCTGATGGTCGGCATTTTATTACCAATTTGGTCATAAAAACGTTAATATTTTTGTAAAGACCGTCACCGGTTCTGTAAGAAGGAATGGACCAGAACTCCAGCAATGTATCATGAGAACCTTGTGGAAGGAAACCAGAACATTTGACCCAAATTAGACTGAAGGAGATTCTGACCAAACCTGAGGAGATGGAAGCAAACTTCTGAATATTAAGTTATGAAACTGTCTCCAATATATATTTTTATATAATTATTCTCTTTCTTATTTCTGAATCATGAGGCTTTTCACATTCCTGGGTAAAAGTTACTCAAGACATCAAAATGTACAAATAATATGAATTCTGATTTACTAGAAGTTACCTGTGGAAAACCACAAGGGTCAGAACTGGGTCCTAAACTTTTCTTACTTTACATAAATGATTTATGCAATGAATCTAATTTGTTAACATTTACTTTATTTGCTGATACATTATTTTGATCTGGTCAGTTTGGAGCAGCAACAGTTTAATGGAAGGAGAATTACAAATATTAATGATGTGACAAAAATAGATTAACACTAAATTATGGAAACATTTGTAATATTTAGTAACAAGAAAATAAAAAAATGAAAGTGCATACTTTAAAATGTTATGATTTAGTAGAGATCAGAACAACATTGATTATTTACAAAGTCTATAATAAACTCCTTTCATGGTGTAAAGAAACATTGTTAGAAATGAAAGAAACAAAATATAAACTAATAGAAAATGATTTATTTAGGATGAATATTAAAAACAATTGTAGGTAATTTAGAGGGATTTCTAGTTTGCAATAATTTAGTGAGGAGATAAAAGTGTTTTTCTCTCTTTAAAATATTTGCTAAACAAATAAAATAAGGTTTATGATGTTTTTTGTGAGTTTGTCTACAAACTTAGCTGGAAATCCTTGAAGATGTTTTATAAAAATATACAGGAAATA
Organism: Xiphophorus maculatus; assembly: GCF_002775205.1. Taxonomy (NCBI): domain Eukaryota; kingdom Metazoa; phylum Chordata; class Actinopteri; order Cyprinodontiformes; family Poeciliidae; genus Xiphophorus; species Xiphophorus maculatus. The sequence goes on from NC_036450.1 coordinate 5,201,622, forward strand.
TTTTGCTGCTTTGATTTTGATGATGATTTATGTAGAACAGAGTGAAAGTTTTATATGTTTGTTTTTCTATCTAAACTTTTTTCAGTTTAAACTTTGTATTCTTGCCATTGACAGTAATTTAAACTTTGTTTAATTATTTCTATTCTTGTCTTGTTTTTCCAGCTTTGTGTTTTTCTTGGTTTTGTGTTTGTTGGTTTTCAGCTCTTTTCCTTTAATGAATAAAATCATCATTTGAAAACTGTTTATTGAATTTAATCAGTTTTTCTTCATCAAATATTAAAATCAGTTTGATGATCTGAAACATTTCAGGTGGACAAAAAGGCAAAACAGAAGAAATCTGTAAAGGAGCAAATACTTTTCACAGCACTTTATGTTTCAGGTCCAAAGAAATCAAGTGGTCCAGTCTGGATTTAGAAGCAGAATGTTCTGTTTAAGGTGTGACTGGAGTCCAGTTGTTCTGGGTTTCTGGATGAGTCCAGAACCTTCTGGATCAACCAAACCAGATGCTCAGATCTTCTCATCTGGAACATCTGGGAGAGCTTCTGACTAAAACTACAGACATCAGGTTCAATGAGGATCTGAGATCTGAGAACGTTTCTATGAAGCATTTTAATCCTCTTGTCTCTGTTAGGTGGACAGTGGAGAAAAAGAAGCAGAAAAAAGCAGAACTAAGAACTGGGACATGATGGAAACCAGAACTTTCTGACCTCAGATCTGGAAAACAAACTTTAACTGAGACGTTACTGAAGCTTGATGTTCAGTTGATCCAAATCTAAAGCTGGTCTGCAGGGACGACTTTAGGGTTTGTTTGTTTCTGCTCACCTGGAGCACCAGCCGGGTGGAGTCAGTCTGAGTTCCTTCATCATCTAAAGAGAGCTGGAGATCATTGAAGATCCTCCTGGAAAAAATGGGAGCTTTGGAAAGAAATGAGCAGGAAGAGAAAGAAAAATGGATCTTCATCACTTCTGAAGTGGACGACATCAGAGTTGGATTCAGTGGAGTCACATGAAGAACAGAACACTGAGGCTAGAATAATAAACATCATGCTAAATATTAGCTGCAGCTCCGTCAGAAGAAGCTTCAGGTTGAATCTAAAGGAGGCTGAAGATCTCAAAGTGGATGAGAGGAAACCTGATGAGCTCTACAGTCCACTAGATCCAGATCAGAACCCTGGAGAACATCTACGCTGGAAGCAGAGCCACAAGCTAGAAAGATATCCAGGTTTCTATCCAACCTGAACACAGGAAGTCCTTTCTTCTTCTGCTGCAGCTGAGAAGGTCCTGCTGCAGAACTGAAGCCACACAGTTCCTCCACAGCAGAACAGAGGAGGTTCTGGAGGAGACCAGGGTCCACATCTGGACTCAGAGTTCTCCTGAGCTTCAGCAGAGCTGCTGGCTTTGGTTCTGATCCGCCTCTGTTCTGGTGTCTGATCTTCATAGACCATCTGAACCGACCCATCAGAACTCAGTTGAGGTGGTGGAGGATGAGGATGGGGCGCGGCGAGGAGGAGGAAAAGGAGGAGGAGGAGGAAGAGGAAGAGTGCCGTAATCCATCTCTCTGCTGTGGAGAACCTGTTTGTCACTGATTTCACCTTCTTGTCTGCCTGTTTGGCTCTTTTTTTCAGCCAGCATTAAAATGCCGCTAATTCATTTTGGTATTCAGTCAGCACTATTATTATTTCAACATTATGATGGTCCCAAACCTATCAGTTCTTCTACTATTCTGGCTGCATACAACTTCCTTGTTCTGAGGACATTGAGTCTGTGAAAAGCATTAAGACAGACAGACAAATATGAGAAACTTTTGTGAGGAGATTCAGAGTGCAGTGGAAGAAGGAGAACAAAACAGAGACAATGTGATTGATGAATGGTGGATTCTTGCTCCTGAATCTGAAGCTGTAAGATTACAGTGTGATGAGAATCTGAGAGATATTCTGATGAGGACAAAGAACAGGATATTGCCCCCGACTACAGTCATCAGTCTGATGCTGGAACAGAAGTCAGAGTCATCAGGGAACAGCCTTCAATTGATCCAGCTGTGTTACGCACAATTGATCAGAACCAGAACCAGAACCAGAACCAGGACTGTGTGTTCTATGCAGTAAGAGACTGGTGTATTCAGTGTTTCTGTGCTTTGAACCCTCATCCATTTTACTTCTATGTCAACGGTGGAGCAGGAAGTGGAAAATCCCACCTGATTAAATGTATTGACTCTGAAGCAAGCACTGCTCTGGATCATCAGATCCATCAGTAGCCTCTTCTACTGATGGAGAGGAGGCTGACATATCAAATCAAACTGTCATGTTGACTTCATTTACAGGAACAGCAGCTTTTTCTATCAATGGCTGTTTGTTACATTCACTGCTCAAACTACCCAGGAGTCTAAAACCTCCCATTCAAGGACTTGATACTCAACTAGATGAAGTCAGATTTGAGCTTTTAAATGCTGAAATTATTGCTACTGATGATATTTCAGTGCTTTCAAAACCTCTTTCTGCTGATGTGGATGCAAGACTGAAAGAAAAGGAAATCACTGAGATTTTGGAGGAACGTCTGTTTCAGGGTCGTTGACGTATCAGGATTTCCATCAGGGGAAATTAAACATTTAAAAATATGTTTATCCATTGCAATTATTAGAACATTTGAAATGTTGTGCACACAGAAATTATAATTAAAAATTAAAATGAGACGTTTTCAGAGGTTTTTTATCAATATGATTCGGCTGTGGTCTTAAAAAACGTCATGTGGTGCGACCGTGATTTATCTTAAAATAAAGTATTTTCCATCATTTATTAAACATTTTTTATAAGTTTAATTTTACTGAAGGTGTTTAAAAACAAAGTTTTTAATTTTCTTTGTATTTTTCTGACAATTATGACAGTTTTTCCCCAAAAATGAACCAGTTCCATTTATAATTGTCTTATATTTTTCTTCACCATTTCATCAAACTGTGTTAAAAATAAATAAACTAAAGTCACTTGAGGAAACTGTATTAGTGATTAATATTTCTGCTCCAGAAATTAGATATTCCATTTTTAGTTCAATACATTTACTTTTTAATTGGTCACCAAATGATTTATAGAATAAATGTCGGCCAGTAAACGGGTCAAAATCCTTTAAAAAATAAAAATAGTATTACATCCAGTAACAGTACTTTACAAAAAACACAAATTAAACACACCAATTTAATTCACATCAAAATTAATGCAGTAATCAACTTTGTAACAAACATTTCAAACAGATCCTCATAAAATCAGAATGTTCAGTAGATTGATTTTATTTTCTGAACATTTTAAAGTTTTATTTTAAAATCTTAATAAAAACAGAAATGTTCAATCTCCCAAATGTAAGAACAATAATGACAATAGAATAATTCAGTTGAATTGAATTATTTTAAGCAGAACCAAGTATGATAAATAATGTAATCATTCACAAGTTCCCCAAATGTGAGCTTCTTTCAAAACGGAAAAGATTTCAATGAACTTCTAAACCATCATATTACTCCTGGGTAGAGACGCTCCCATCAGGGTTTTTCCTGCCGGTTCTGATCACCATGAGGTCCGATCACTGCCGATCACAGATACCGATCACATGGATTGGCTGTTAATGTTTGGCTTTAGGTAGAAATGCTACTATGTGATCTGGCAAAATGGAGCCATAAAATCACCTCATTTAGACAAAAACATGTCCAATACTTGCAGGCTCATGGCTAATTGTTCTGGTTCTGATGGCTTGTTTCTGACCCAGTAGAGTAATTCAGCAGAACACAGGGAAGAGGCAGAGGAACTCCATTTGTTCTCTCAGATTATCTCATGTTAGGACATAGAGAAAGTTACATTAAAACTTTTTTAAAGTTTCCTCCTCAGTACCGCGTAGCGATGGTCCAACAAAGAATTATTGTGATGATTAATCAGGTTAAAAATTGGCTCATTCTGAAGATTTTTAACCATTTACACCTTTTTTATACAGTTTTATACATTAAAAGATACAAAAACAGATAATTAAATCACTTGTTAGAATATATTTACAAAGGTTTTTCCATCTATTTCTAAACTTTCTAACTTCTTTTCTGCAGTTCCAGGGTGAGTCTTTCTTCATGACTCTTTAAGGAATGAGAAGCTCAGCTCAATGTTTTTATCCAACCTTGTTATTAATCAGTGAAATAAGTTGGAGGAGAGACGTTTGGTTCCTGTTGCAGCTCAGTGTTAATCTGGTTAATCTGAGAGATGAGCTCCAGTCTAACACTGCAGTGAGGATTAAAACCGGCCAGACAAGGTGAGGGACGGAGGAGAGGTCACCATCAGGAAGTTTGAACCTCTGCAACAAACTGCATTTTAATCACAACCAGCTGCTGATTTTACTGGGTTTTGCTTTTTCCACTTAAATCCTTTATTTTCCGGTTTGGGTTGAATCAGGTGTGGCCCACGTTGGCGCTGTGGCGGGTCATATCCATGTTGATTTATTCACTAAAAACAGGTTTACTTTTTGTTATCAGATTTAAATGTAAAATATAGCAGAGATGCAGCGATCAGACCTTTTCTGTCCAACACTGATCTCCAGTTTTCATTCTGCTCTGATCTTCCAGTTCCTGGGATTTTTCCTCCAAAGAGAAAAATGTTCTGCAGGTTCTGAGTTTCAGGTAGAAGTTCTGAATGAAACAGAAAATATGAAGATTTTTCCACTTTAGGCTTCAAAGCATTGACCTCTGACCTTCATGGGATGGGAATGTTTTACTTTAAATCAGGACTTTCTGAAAGGCAGAGTTGATGAAAAAATCTTTTTAATGCAAATATTTAAATTTGAACAGGAAAAGAACAGAATGAGCAGCAAATGAACCAAATGCAGAAGAAAAATGTTTTTATTTAAAACACATGAAGAAAAACTGCAGCAAATTTACAAAAGGAAGATTTAATATTCAAATCTGACATGTTGAGAAAAATAGGAGCCGATAGAAACAGAAAATGATCAGTGATTGAGAAAAACTGATCAACATTTCAATGAAATCTGATGAATGAAAGAAAAAAAATAAGAGAAACAACATCTTGATATTCAGTGTGAAGCTTTGACTGGAAACAAACAGGAAAACATGTGGATCCTGGAATGATCCTGGAATAATCCTGGAATAATTCCAGCTTCCATATTTAAAGGACTGGAAGAAGAAAAGGTTTCCAAGGACTCAATCAGAATTGTTTCACCAAGAAATAGATTGTAGACACTGAACTATCTGTTCAACAGTGAGAGAGTTTCTCTGACAGGAGGAAAATCTTTAGACTCTGTAGACTCAACTCAGCACAGATACACTGAAGAACCAGAACAGAACCAGAACCAGAATCCAGGAATCAGAGGTTCAGTGAATGTGGTGTTGAAGGTGTGGAGGAGGATCAGTGAGTCAGAGGAAACTCTGTAGAAGGACAGAATGCCAGCAGGACAGTCCACATACACTGCTACTCTGTTAGAGACAGAGGAGGAGGAGAGACGAGTTTCTCTGTTATTGTGCCAGACAGAGTAACCAACATCAGAGCAGCTCAGACTCCAGGAATGATCATTCCATCCAAACACACAGTCACCACTGTTTCCTTTCCTCCTGATTCTTCTGTAACTCACTGATATATAAACTCCTCCTCTCCACTCGACCTCCCAATAACAGCGACCAGTCAGACCAGTTCTACACAGCAACTGAGGCCAGTTATCAAATCTGTCTGGATGATCAAAATATGACTGAAGCTCCTCCACATGTGTCACCTTCCTGTTGTCTTCAGACAGTTTAAGGTTTCTGCTCACTGTGTTTGTGTCGATGGTGAGTTGACAGGAATCTGATGGAGAGAACAAACACAATCCAGCTGCAGTTATTGATCATTTATTGACACTTTGATGATGACTCCTGAATGAGTGATGTGACAGTTTGAAGATGGTTGAATGTGAGCTGCTTTGTTGTCATGAATCAGATGAAAAACACACTTACACTTCCTCAGACCTGGTGTCAAGAATGGGACTCCAGCAGGCTCCACCCTGAAAGGAGGAGGGGGGTCAGACCATCAGTCTCTTTCAGCAGCAAAACAAAGCGACTTGGATGTAACTTGTAACGCAACGCTTTTGTTGGATAAATTGTATTATTAGTAATTATCAAATATTTGTTGTATCATGTAGCCTTGTAGTTACATTTAGATAATGTTTCTGTGTGTTAAATAACTTTGATTCTATCCTGAGACTGCCCTGGGAAATAGGGGTGACAGCTACTCTCAGCAGCTGTTGCCCTGCAGGACTTCCTACAAGACAGAGGTGTTAATTGCTCCCAGCAGAGTTTTACAGGCCTGACAATAAACTCTGCTCTGTGCTGCTTTGTGATACAAAGCCGTTGCTTTGAAGCTATGCAATGTGTCTTGTTTCACACCGGGCCTGGAGCAAGAAAGATTTAGAGTATAGATAACATGTGTCTAGAAGTGAATGTTATTTAGCGCTGCAACCATGTGATGAATGCTTTGACCCCACCCCATAGGGTTGCAGCGCCCCTTGTGGCAGGTTCCTAAAGATCAATAAAATAGAGGGAGCGGGAGATGTGTTTCCAGAGTAGGTGGAGATTTGTAACTGGAAACATCTCTCTGTCTGCTCTCCTCGCGAGTATAAAAGAATCTAACTCTCTTGTCTTTCCTGTATTTGTTTAATTGTCTCTAATAGGTATTTAGACCTGACATTATTTGGTCCTTCGCAGCCGGATGCCAAAATACCGGAAGGATTCCAGCGGGCATGGTGGACCCCAGTAAAGACCGTGCGCACGGCAAGTTTCCTAGTGGAAGCTTATCAAAACCTGTTCAAGGGCTGGCGCTCTGCCTGCCTGCTGGGATCTTACGGTTGACGGCTCTGACGGGAAGACAGGAGAGGGTGAGTAGATTCTTGTTTAAAAGTGTGGCGAATGACTGCGGGTCATTGCGCGAATAAGAAAACCCTGGACATTCTAGACTCTAACAGGTAAAAATAAAACATAACATCCGTGAAGGGCGTCCGAAGTCCTTGGCCAAAATTTCGTGGAAAAACAACAGGCGCACGGAGCCTAGTATAAACCTGCAGTAAAATTTAATAAATTGGAAGATAAAAAAATAAAAATAATAAAATTTAATCAATTAGCCGATACAAATAAAAATAATAAAATTTCCTCAATTCGATATATAATAATAAAATTTAATCAATAATAAGAATATTTAAATCAGGCATTAAAATTGTAATTGGAACGGATGGCGGAGTTCGGCGGAGCAGGCGCTTAAGTTCCGCAACAAACGTATGATTGTGAGTGTGATTGGAGATATAAATACCATTTGGTGTTTTATCTCATATAAAAACAGTAGGATTGTAACCAGCAAACCTCTTGAGGATGCAGAGGTAAGAACCCCCACTCGAAAGAGTTGAAGCGTGGGTTACCTCAACAGGTTGTTTCAATTGCTGGCCTACTGAACAGAACCCCAGTTTTTAGGACTCCCTAGGCGTCGACAAACTGGGCTAAATTTAAATATAAAAAAAAATAATAATAAAAAATGGGCAAAGTATAAGCAAGAATAAGCCAACACACAGGTTGAAATCAAATGACTGGAAATATGTTGAAAATCAGGATCCGCATAAAATAAAATATTTAGATAAATGGTTAACAAACTACAACTTTGACGGCCATCTAAACTCACAGAAACTAACAGTATTGCAGGATAAAATAAAATAAAAACAAAGTCAAACCCACAGAAATCAAAGAATTTGATGTTTTATAGAAGGGAGGATGATGAGACAAGTTTCAGAAGTGTGAAAAGGCAGGCAGACGAGCAGGGAGCAGCAGGAGGGGGAGGGGACGTAGCTGAAGTTACCAAATACCAAAATAACAAAACAGAAGGGGAGAAACAAATAATACAAAATGCAAAACTATACCCCGACTTGCCCTCACCCCCACAATATGAGGAAAAAGGTAGTGAGGGACCTATTACTAGATCACAAAAAGCAAACTTTAAGTGGTCTAAGAACTGGGGAGAAACTTTGGTGCAGGGAGATGCAGCTCCCACTGGGCTTTTTCTCCCTCCCCCATGTTGCCCTTCAGAAGAGGCAAATAGTCAGCCACACACGACTGATCTTTATCCTATGATACAAGTAGTAAATCTTAATGCAGGAGAAGATGGAGCAGCGCCCACGATTCTAGTATATAGAACGTGGACCCTGGAGGATATAAAAAAGGCGCTAGAAGGGATCACACCTCTTAAAGAGGATGTGAACCGCTTTGTTGAAGACATGAATAACATACGTGAATCTTATCATTTAAATGGAAATGAGGTTCAACAAGCCTGGATGACTGCTTTAGGCAGTGACTGGCATCTTGTTTGAGGAGACTGGACCCCATTATTAGCAGGGAACCCTCCTCAAGTTCTTGCACACAATAGTAACGAATTAACAAACAGAGTTAATGCTTTAGCAGCAAGGACAGTTCAAAGATATCAACGCAGAGCAAACTACACTGAGATAAGTAGAGTCAAACAGAAGGAGGAAGAATCGTTTGACGAATACAGCCTGTGAATGACAAAAGAATTAGAAGAATAAGAACAAAGGCTCTTTTGGAGACAGCTGATGCTTAAAAGCAAAAACAGGACAGTTGTCTGCATTCTTAATATTGAGCATTCCCTTTTCTAGTGAAGGCGTTTCTCTTGATTCCGATATTGTTATAGTTAGTACATTTTCAAATACATTCCATATACTAGATTAGTACTTGTAGCTTTGGTAATATACTTTAATCTGACACACTATTGCTATTAATATTAAGAAAGTATATCAGAAATTAAACCCAAGTGTTTCCAAGATTCCTAAGTTTGTGATCAACTCCAGATGCAACTCTAAGCTCCTGGGAAACCCCGACCTCTGACCTGTGAGCCGGGGAAGATACTCTTTATGGCCTCCTAATTTAAAGCCTTTCAGGAGCATGTTATTTTATGGCTGCTTTAAATTACAGCCTTGCCAGGACAATGTTTGTCTCTGAAGTCCTACCTTGCATCAGCTTGTCCAGATAGGAATGTTGATCTCCTTAAACGCACATGGCATTAGCTTAACTATATTAAACCATCAAAAATAGCCATATTTCCTTAACAATACCCAAAACAGAGTTTAGACCAAAAGTTAAGCAATATCCTTTAAAAACAGATGCACAGGAGGGTATAAAACTAGAAATTAAAGATCTTATTGTGGCAGGAGTCATAGTGCAGTGTGAAAATTCTTCATGTAACACTCCTATTTTTCCTGTTAAAAAAAAAAAAACAACTTGTATAAGTGGGCTGCTATATTGAGCCATGGCGTTTTTGCATGTTTCAACTGGGGGGATGGTAAGATAGATACATTAACATTACTCTATGTATGGATTTATTTCTTTTTCAAGAACTTTTAATGTATTACAAAAGGTCACTTCATTTCAAAAATGCCTACAGAAAGAAGAGAGGGCTGTAAATGAAATAAGGAAATAAAGTTAATAAATAAATAGAAACAGGCTCTAACTGTAAGAGGCATTGCTCCGATAACAACAAACTGCAGTATGCAACCGATTCTAGATAGTTTCACAATCAGTCTTTTTAAACTGACCAAAACTTTAGGATAGATAAAATATTATTAAATCTACAGGAATTATGGATGAAGAAGACAGAATAAAATGGAAGTAACTCACTTGTTGACTAGAAATTGATTGAATATAGAAAAAGTTTGCTACACTGTACAAATTTGTTGTTGAAGGATAATATTAAGTTAGAAATAACTTATGGGTTAATTAAAGAGGATCTGGTGGAATTTTTGTAGTGAATGATGTAGATCAGGAGAACAAGCTACAGCTGTGCTGTAACCTCTACCCCCACTAGATTCAACTAATTAACATGTGAAGCCTCTTTGTATACCACTAATTTTAAGTGCGAAGCAACCTCTGCTCACAGAAGTTCAGCAAGGGAGCACCAGCAGCTGTAAGGCAAATTATACTCTCTCCCATCGTTTACAGTACTGCCTGACAAAATATCTGCATGTAAGTTCATTTTAAAAGTAGAAGGAACTAAAACATATCTGATGATTCCAGTGCCAAAAGCCTAATAAAGAATTAGGAGTTCCTCTTGAAATCCTTATCGGCTCTCTTTCCTGCCATAAAGTCGGCCCCTCCGAGAAGTGGGGGAGGGATTTTATGGTGGGGTTATAGATTTGCTTTGTGATCTGACAATAGAGGTTGCTCAGATTAGTGTAACTTTAAAATATAATTTGTGAAATCTAAAAATATAAGGATTTAATTAATTTTAGAGGATCTTTATTATTACATAAGGCAGGATTGTGTTTAGATTTAGTGAAACATTTTCTCTTTAGTGTAAATAGTTTAAGCAAGTAAATACTTAGTGAGCAAGGAATAATGTGGAAAATGTTAAATATAAGTTTTTTACATCCAAACACTGATTTACTGTTTTCCTTTAATATTACTTTATATATTGATTAGTGAGTAGTTTGGATTTTTTATTTTTAATTTTGTTTTCATTAGTCTGACTTTTTATTTAAGCTATAAGTGTCAGTTCTTCTATATTTTGTTAAATATAACGAATTCATTTCTTTCTTTTGAGTTACCAGTTTCCTCTTGACCCGTTCAAAAAGGGGAGGGGATATTTGGTTTTTATTTTAATTTTTTTCATTTGTAGATTTAGTGATATACTGACCAGTATTTGTTAGGGTTTTGTGTGTTTAATTGCCCCTTAGTGTGTGTTAATGGTCTGATCAGCCATTATCTAAGTTCCCCTCATGTCTTGTTTAAGTCAGTTTGTGCTTGAGTTTGTTCTGTTACCGACTGAATTGTACTTTGTTATGTTGATTTTAGTTTGGGCCCAATTTATCATTTTTGATTTTTTGTTGACTATATTTTGAATTTTCTTCGACGTCTCTCTGGCTGGTTAATGCGAAACCTTCACAGAGTCTAAATTGGTAAACACGCCTTGTCAAACACTAGTGAAAATTTTTGAGGAGTTTGTAAAATGAATTATTTGACAATCATAAGAGTTAAATGAGATAAGGAGCTTTAAAACTGTAATGTGAAGTGTTTTGGGAAAATAGTAATCTTGAAGATAAAGCATGCTAACATAAATTGTTTTGTTTGTTTTGACGAGTTTTACCTTTTGGGAAAAAGGCAGCATTGAATTTGGTAGAATTTCTCAGGGAACATCATAAACCTGTTTTATCAACATCGTTATTTAAAGTAGTAGAAGTATGATGCATTAGCGAGTAATGCATCATCTGGGGGGAGAATATGTTATAGGTTTATCTTTTATATTACTTAAATAAGAATTTTTTTATTTTGAAGAACATGTTTGATCCGTGTTACACATAAAAAGTGAAAGGAAAGATATGGTCTGGTGAAATATATGTTTCTTTTGAATGGATTTGAGTCGTTCTCCATTGAAACATGTTCTGATAATGGGCTAAAGGATTTTGAAACAATAGATAACAAATTTATAGCGATTAATGAAGCATATTTTGGTAAATTAACTTAGGAAAACAATTATAGAAATTAAAAATATTATTGTGTTAGCCATTTTCAGAGCATTAATTTAATGGAGCAAAAATGTTTAAAGAAATGTTTTGAAGAATCTGTTATTGATTAAAGTTATCACTAATCAGTAAAAGTACTCAGGTGGGATTATAATGATTTTTCTAAACTTGATTTTTGTTTTGATTTACATCCATTTAAAATGGTTCTGAATAGAACTTTAAATTCAACGACAAGCAAAAGACCTAGGTAAAATTGGTATATTCTGAAAATGCCTAGATTTGTTAAATTATACATTGACATTATAATTTCTCCAGGTCTAACTCTTTTGAATTTTTGTTTAAGGAAAGCATGTTGAATGTTTTAGACAAATAACTAGTAAGATCCAGTTTGTACTATAAAAGTAATTTAAATTGGACTGTCTAATTCACTTTGATATTCATTGTTTTGATGATAAATGTAAACTGTACAACTGCAACAAATTTTAAGCTTTTGTTTATTGTTTTGTTTGTTTAGTTCTATTTTATAAGATTGGTTTAAGAGAAAGATCTGCATATGTTTAACATTTTGGCAAAACATTACTTTGGAAACATGTCTTTTGAAGCTGGTGGTAACAGGGTTTTGTGCATTAGTTTTCTCTGTTATTGCCTGTATATGTCTGTCCTACATCTGCTGAAGATCTAATACTTTCTTTGTCTAGTGTTTTGTTTCAGAAGAGGCAACACTTACAGAAACGTGAAGTGACATGGAAAATACAGATACTGATCCGACATACATCGATGCCATCGGAGTCCCTCGTGGAGTGCCTGATGAATATAAATTAGTTGATCAGGGTGGAGTTGAATCTACAATTTGTTGGTGGTGCACGATTAACAAAAACGTAGACGGAATAAATTACATCCATTACAATGTACAAAAACTGGGAAACTGGACACAGGCTGGTTTCGAGACAGTGTATGAACAGCTGGCTGCTACTTCACTGATGGCTTTTCAGAACCGCATAGCTCTTGACATGCTGCTGGCTGAGAAAGGAGGGGTGTGCATGATTTTTGGAGAAAAATGTTGCACATTTTTACCAAACAATACAGCAGCTGATGGAAGCTTAACGAAGGCCATTACAGGGCTTTGCACCCTTAATGGCAAAATGAGGGAACACTCTGGAGTGGATACTTCCATGTGGGATGCATGGATGGATGCTTTTGGGAAGTATAGAAACCTTGTGTCCTCTGTCTTAGTATCAATTGCAGTTTTTGCTGCAATTTTGACTTTGTGTGGATGTTGTTTTGTTCCGTGCCTGCGTTCTTTGTTTAACCGTCTCATTACCACAGCGATTTCACCCATGGAGGACCAGATGGCACAGATGTATCCTTTATTAGAGAAAAAATCTGGTGTTGACAAAGCCTACTCTGATGATGACTCTTCTTCTGACAGGTATCCAGATCCTAATTTTTGGACTGGGTATAACCCCTGAGTGTAAAAATGTTTGCTTTCCAAAACATGAACTTCCAGTTTGAAAATCATTTGAAGTGACTGTTTTTAGAGGGATAAGGGGCATGGAACAAATATTCGATAAACAGGAGGGAACTGTTGGATAAATTGTATTATTAGTAATTATCAAATATTTGTTGTATCATGTAGCCTTGTAGTTACATTTAGATAATGTTTCTGTGTGTTAAATAACTTTGATTCTATCCTGAGACTGCCCTGGGAAATAGGGGTGACAGCTACTCTCAGCAGCTGTTGCCCTGCAGGACTTCCTACAAGACAGAGGTGTTAATTGCTCCCAGCAGAGTTTTACAGGCCTGACAATAAACTCTGCTCTGTGCTGCTTTGTGATACAAAGCCGTTGCTTTGAAGCTATGCAATGTGTCTTGTTTCACACCGGGCCTGGAGCAAGAAAGATTTAGAGTATAGATAACATGTGTCTAGAAGTGAATGTTATTTAGCGCTGCAACCATGTGATGAATGCTTTGACCCCACCCCATAGGGTTGCAGCGCCCCTTGTGGCAGGTTCCTAAAGATCAATAAAATAGAGGGAGCGGGAGATGTGTTTCCAGAGTAGGTGGAGATTTGTAACTGGAAACATCTCTCTGTCTGCTCTCCTCGCGAGTATAAAAGAATCTAACTCTCTTGTCTTTCCTGTATTTGTTTAATTGTCTCTAATAGGTATTTAGACCTGACAGCTTTATAGAAATGTAGTGAAGTAGAAAGTACAGATACTGTAAAATGTAGTGGAGTAAAAGTTCCCACCATTAAATCTACTTACGTACAGAAACATGAAAAATGTCCTTAGGTTGAGTAACAAAGTTCTTGTCCCAACAACCAGGATCAGGTGAAGGACCTCTGCAGTCCCATGATGCTTCCTCTCCCTCTTCTAAACCATCTGATGGGTTGATATCATCCCTCTACTTTATCAATAAAATGTTTTTCTTCCTCTTATTATGATTCCATTATTTATCCTAAATGTGACGTCAGAGCTGTGGATCTGGAATCTGATTGGTCGGATGGATATTTCCCTGGTTTTCCAACATGAAGGGTCTCTGCCTTTTTCCAAGACGTTGGGAATTTTTCCCAAACTTTATTGAACAATCCCAAAAGCTTTCCCAACTACTGAAAACCTAAACACATTAGTCTTTTCTTGGATCTGTCTAAAAGGTCTTATTATTGTTTTTAATTTCTACCACAGTCAACAGAGCACAATTCTACTTTTTCACCATCATTCACTGCAATTCTTCATTTCCTCTGGAAAACAAGGGATTTCCATTCTCTCCTGATTCCTTTCATTCTTTTGATCATTTTCCAGATGTCGCCCCCTGGTGGAGATCAAACTACTAAATGGATGAAACTGTTAAAATTCTCACTTTATTTCTTTACCTTATGAATTGTTTCAAACTAAATGTTTCCCAGCAGACTGACTAAAGACATTTCTCCCTCTTCCTCCTCTATCAGACCTTCTCTGCTCCTGCAGCAGGTTCCTCCATACCTGAGAGCTTCCAGTCTCCAGTGTGGATCCTTCAGTCCAGCCGACAGCAGCTTCACTCCTGAGTCTCCTGGATGATTGTAGCTCAGGTCCAACTCTTTCAGATGGGAGGGGTTGGAGGTCAGAGCTGAGGCCAGAGAAGCACAGCCTTCCTCTGAGACCAAACAGCCTGATAAGCTGCAGACACACAATTCATCACATGATGAGAATATGAGAACATTGAGGTAGAACAGAAGGTTGGAAATGATTGATGGATGGATGGAATAAATCAGCTATGTTACTTATTTAATAATAAATAAGAAAGCCAAGCACCTGATGGGATCTGTAATTATGTTTCTTTTTGCACCTAACATGCAGCAATTTATCAAGTGCCCATAGTTACCTGAGAGTTTCCAGGTTGCAGTTTGGACTCTTCAGTCCAGCAGAGAGAAGCTTCACTCCTGAATCCTGCAGGTTGTTGTTACTCAGGTCCAGTTCTCTGAGACTGGAGGACTGGGAGCTGAGAACTGAGGACAGAGCTTCACAGCTTCTCTCTGAGAGGTTACAGCCACTCAGTCTGAGGAGACAGAGAGAAAAATCTGTTATTAAACAATTCTTCAAAATGTGTCTTTTTTCCAGTCAACAATGTTCCTCTTTACTGATTTAAGGGACTGTTTTATATATAATTATGTTGCCTTTTGTTGTGAACTGGTTCAGTCTATAGATGGGCCTCCAGCCATGAAGGACTGAACTAAAGGCAACAAGGAGGCTGGCAAGAGAAATATTAAATTCCTCTATGAACTAAATTAATCCCATGTCAGTTTTAACAGAAAGAGTCCAATGAAGTCTGAGAATCAAGGCTGGGCTGAAGAACAGCATCAGGCTTAGTTTGAGGATCAGCATCAGAGCTGGTTTGAGGGAAAACACCAGCTTGAATCAAAGCAGAGCAAATCTGGAATTTCATCTTTTCATTTTTTAACTGTTGGATACAGAGATGGAAAACTGATCAGCAAATGACACAAACTATTTTTGAACAAGAATCAAATTGCTCTATAAAAGGATTGTATAAAAACTCATTTTTTGTTTGAGAAAGAATTATGACAACACTAATGTGGGAAAAAATAGAAACAGAAATGCTCCTAAAACAATCCAAAGACAACCTCATTCTCTTCCTGTCACTGAAACTTTTAAACTTAAAATAATCTACATTTGATCTCAGCCATGTCTCTTCAATACCAATAATATCTGCTTTTTGATGTCATTTATCAGCATATTTTAACTTCTTGTCCATCAGTAAATTGGTTTGTTGTATTTTCTAACCTCTCTCCAACCTCTTGGTTCCACATGGAGCTATATTTGGCCCCCTGCTGCTCTGACTACCATGTCATTGTGGTTCCAGTAGATGGGTCGGTTTCCCAGGTTCATTCAGTACCATGTGGAAAATGGTGCTATATGGTAATAGGCTGTTCTTTGCAAAGTTACACAGTCAAAATTAACAGAAATAATTTTAGTTATTCAACTGTCATAAGAGACAAAATTATGTTCAGAATATCAAGTTATATTTTCACCATGTTATTCATTCACTTATAAATCCCATAGTTCCAAACTAAATATTTAATTGTCAAACTACAAATTTAGCTTCATACTAAATGTTTCCCAGCAGACTGACTAAAGACATTTCTCCCTCTTCCTCCTCTATCAGACCTTCTCTGCTCCTGCAGCAGGTTCCTCCATACCTGAGAGCTTCCAGTTCTGTAGGTAATAAAAGTCAACAACAGTCACATGTACAATGGATTAGGAAGTCTAACAACTGCTGGGAGGAAGGATCTGCAATAATGCTCCTTGTGTACCAGGATGCAGCAATCTGTCAAGTATCCAGAGCTACACTATCAATGTTAGCCTAAACCCAACCTTTCTAAATATCTCTCTTCTTGGTTCATTCAGGCTGCAGTAAAGGAAAACCAGCCATGTTTGTGTCAAGACTTAGCATGGTTACCCATCTCACAGTAAGACATTTATTATTATTTTACTCTAATATTTGAATAACATTAGCATCTTAACTGATAGAATATAATGGACAGAAATCTGGTTTCATCAGGATAGAGAACATTTTACCTGAGAGTTTCCAGGTTGCAGTTTGGACTCTTCAGTCCAGCAGAGAGAAGCTTCACTCCTGAATCCTGCAGGTTGTTGTTACTCAGGTCCAGTTCTCTGAGACTGGAGGACTGGGAGCTGAGAACTGAGGACAGAGCTTCACAGCTTCTCTCTGAGAGGTTACAGCCACTCAGTCTGAGGAGACAGAGAGAAAAATTCATTATTAAACAATTCTTCAAAATTTATGTTCTTTCAAATCAACAATGTTCTTATTGGGCAGAGAAGGAACTATCTTATTTTACATAATCTTTGCATTTGTTGTGAACTGGTTCATTCTACAGTTGGACCTCCAGCCTTAACGGACTGAACTACAGGTAACAAGGAGACAACTAACTATATTAATCCCATTTCAATTTTAACAGTGGAGAAGTTTTGCTGCCTTAATATGTAACACTATATCCAGCTGCTGAAGGAAGCCGGTTTCTTTTTTGAGCAACACCCCCAATGAAGAGACAATGCACCAATAAATACACTGAAACATGAATATTTACCTCATAATTAGCAGATTTTTATCTATAAAAAATACAGTAACAATCTGTGTCCTTACAGAGCTTTGTTGGAGACTTTAACCACTGACAGCAGCCTCAGAAGAACCTCCTCTGAAGCAGAATATTTCTTCAGGTCAAACACATCCAGATCTTTTCCTGATGACACTAAGATGAAACCCAGAGCTGACCACTGAGCAGGAGACAGTTTATCTGTGGAGAGACTTCCTGAACTCAGATACTGTTGGATCTCCTCCACTAGAGAACGATCATTCAGTTCATTCAGACAGTGGAACAGATTGATGCTTTTCTCTGCAGACACATTTTTACTGATTTTTTTCTTGATGAACTGAACTGTTTTCTGATTGGTCTGTGAGCTACTTCCTGTCTCTGTCAGCAGACCTTGTAGGAGTCTCTGATTGGTCTGCAGTGAAAGTCCCAGGAGGAAGCGGAGGAACAAGTCCAGGTGTCCATTTGGACTTTGTAAGGCCTGGTCAACAGCTCTCTGATGGAGAGATTTAAGGTCAGATTTATTAAGTAATGAAGACTTCTTAGATCTTTGTGTTTCTTTCATCACATCAGAACCAGAGTTGATGAAGGTCAGATGAACATGAAGAGCAGCCAGAAACTCCTGAACACTCAGATGGACAAAGCAGAACACCTTGTCCTGGTACAGACCTCTCTCCTCTTTAAAGATCTGTGTGAACACTCCTGAGTACACTGAGGCTGCTCTGATATCGATGCCACACTCTGTCAGGTCTGATTCATAGAAGATCAGGTTTCCTTTCTGCAGCTGATCAAAAGCCAGTTTTCCCAGAGACTCAATCATCTTCCTGCTCTCTGGACTCCAGTGTGGATCTGTTTCAGCTCCTCCATCATACTTGATCTTCTTCACTTTGGTCTGAACCACCAGGAAGTGGATGTACATCTCAGTCAGGGTTCTAGGCAGCTCTCCTCCCTCTCTGGTCTCCAACACATCCTCCAGAACTGTAGCAGTGATCCAGCAGAAGACTGGGATGTGGCACATGATGTGCAGGATTCGTGATGTCTTCATGTGGGAGATGATCTTGCTGGCCTGCTCCTTATCTCTGAATCTCTTCCTGAAGTACTCCTCCTTCTGTGGGTCATTGAACCCTCTGACCTCTGTCACCATGCCAACACACTGAGGAGGGATCTGATTGGCTGCTGCAGGTCGTGTGGTTATCCAGAGGAGAGCAGAGGGAAGCAGTTTCCCCCTGATGAGGTTTGTCAGTAGAACATCCACTGAGGTGGACTCTGTAGCATCAGTCAGGATCTGCTTGTTGTGGAAGTCCAGAGGAAGTCGACTCTCATCCAGACCATCAAAGATGAACAGAACCTGGAAGTCTTCAAAGCTGCAGATTTCTTTGGTTTCACTAAAGAAATGATGAACAAGTTCCACCAAGCTGAACTGTTTATCTTTCAGCACATTCAGCTCTCTGTAGGTGAATGGAAATATGAACTGGATGTTCTGGTGGGCTTTGTCTTCAGCCCAGTCCAGAGTGAACTTCTGTGTTAGGACTGTTTTCCCAATGCCAGCCACTCCCTTTGTCATCACTGTTCTGATTGGTTGATCTCTTCCAGGTGGGACTTTAAAGATGTCTTCTTGTCTGATTGTTGTTTCTGGTCTGTCTTGTTTCCTGGATGCTGTTTCAATCTGTCTGACCTCATGTTCATCATTGACCTCTCCAGTCCCTCCCTCTGTGATGTAGAGCTCTGTGTAGATCTGGTTCAGAAGGGTTGGACTACCTGCTTTAGCAATCCCCTCAAACACAGACTGGAACTTCTTCTTCAGACCAGATTTAAGTTGATGTTGACAAACTTCAGCAAAATGTCCTAAATTAACACAATAACGAAAATCAGATATGAAATAAAATCATCTCTTCAATGTGATTACATCACTTCAGCAAATGTATAATTTTTCTATCATTTCAAATCTCTGCAGAAATGCTCTTACTGCTGTGCAGATGGTCAGCCATCTTTTCCTGCTTCATCCTCCTCAGGAAGTTCAGTGTGATCTTCATCACTGCCTCTCTGCTGCTCCTCCTCTGTTCTTCATCATCACCTTCCAACACCTCATCATCTCTCTGACTCTCTGAGCATTCTGGGTAATCTGGACTCAGAACTTTCTGGATCTTCTTCAGTTCTTTCTTCACAAAAGTGACAATGTTGTCCTCCAGCAGCTGGAACAGAATAATAGATGAAGGAAACATCATAAGCCAAACACCAGATGGATGTTGAACAGACTGACAGTCCTTTGCTCTACAAAGTGCAGCATGAAGGTGACTTTGAACAGAACTCATGGAAACGTAGCTCTTGTACATGTACAGACCATAAATATGGAGTCCAGCTGTGTTTGTTGCTGCTGGGCAGACAGACCACTGTGAACCTCTGAGCTCTGCTGGTCCACTCTGTGGAGGAACCAGGGACAATTAGGAAGTCAGGAAATATTCATCCAGCAGTATTCACAGATGAAATCACCAATATTTCACATCAAACGTCCTTAATATAGAAAAACAGAGCATAACATGAACACAATTTAAAGTCAGAAAGAGTAAGATGATCTACGAACTAGAAGAACCTCTGATGGTCCACATCAGCACAGTTTGAGTTCCAGCAGATCTCACCAGCCACATCATGAAGCTTTCCTTCCCTGCTGAACTGCTCTCACAATGCACAAAAGAACCACGTCCTGATGGACCAGACTGGCTTTACCAGGTATTTCCCAGTGGAAATGTGTCCACCATTAATCTGACAAGGAGCTAGAAAGCAGCAGATTATCATCAGCAACATCCAAACATGAAGATATGAAGGTGTTGTCAAAGGGGTTTGTGTCTGGTGAGGAAGGGGACTACTTCATTATTCTTTCATCTTTAAGGCCTTTACTGGCTAGACACATAGTGGAGTACTTTATTGAATGCAATTGAGCATTGTCCTGCATAAAAGTCATGGTCTTCTTGAACGATGCAAACTTGTTCCTGCACCACTGCATGAAGAAACTCATGTTTAATAATACCAGCTCATACTAGTACCCCACCTCTACCTTGCTGGTGTCTTGATCAGCTCTATTTCAGAACAGCTGATTCAGCTGATGCATGCCTTCTTCTGCAGCCATCAAATACCACAGAAGGCTGTTAATCACCCACAGATACAATCCAGGTGTGTGGCAGAATGGAAAACGGCCAAAAATGCAAGGCGGGGGGGGCCTTAGGACCGGAATTGAGAAACACTGATATAGGGTGTCCTTAGGCCCCACCCTTCCTTATTAAACAAATACACATTAGCTGATATTCAATACGCATTCCATGTTTACTGCTAGGAGTTGAATAATGTGCATAAAAATGATATGGTCAAAACTAAAACTTGCCTAATAATTGTGCACAGTGTAGATGTATGTGACAGAATGGACAATAAAATTAATTACACCCCTTCCCTTTTTCTTACTTTATTTAAAGACTGTTGACTATACTCTTAAGCTGCACTTCTCCTACTTGAACTGAGATGCATTAAACTACAGTTACAGCAGTTTGCCACCAGTTGGCACATAGAGCATGGTGAGCACTCCTGACTCAGCGAGCCAACGGCAATTTAGCGCAGTAATGGCTGGTCAGCGGAGGCGCTCACTGTCGCTCTTGTTTGTTAAAAGGTAAATATCAATTAGCGCTGCTATTTTCATAAATTGTCTCTTACAGGGGAAGTGAGCTAGAGTAAAGAAATGCAATTTTTGTGTGAAAGTTTTTAATGAGTATTTGTTTGAGTTATATTGTAAATATTTATTTATGAAGCGAGCCAACGGCAATTTAGCACAGTAACGGCTGGTCAGCGGAGGTGCTCACTGTCACTCTTGTTTGTTAACAGCGTTCATCAAATAAAATAACCTGCAAAAACCACACTGATTAATCATTTAGTGTGCAACAAAAAGTGAAGCATTCAGACCAGAGAGTTTCTAAACTTGTCATTAGTTTGTTCAGTTCTGCAATGTTGTCTGAAGCTCAAATGAGATGTTTTGAGTCCAATTATATATTTTAGAAGAAAGTGCTGCACCATTAAACTCGTGTAATGAAACAACCCCAAGTCACTGGTTAAGTATGTGTGATTGTTCAAATTACAGCTGAGGATAACTGAAACTATTCATCACTAGAACTGAGGAAGACTTTCAGATAAGACAATAGAACAAGTTAGGAACAAAGAAAGAATGTCCAACTGGTTCCATGTGAAATAAGGTTAAATCACTATGAGAAGGATCACACAGTCCAGTTATGCAAGTAACATGGAACAGAGAACCAATCAGATAGAGCTACATGTGATGCCCACTGGTGTGTGCTCACAGTAGAAAAAAAGGAGCATGCATTTCTTTGACGATGGGTGTAGTAATGGTGTTTCACCAGTAGGTTGCACATGGAGGCTCTGAGCTGCCTGTTGCTCTACCGTTTCTCATAAGCTGAGAGAAGTTGGAGTAACACAGACTGCGTCTCCCGTGTGCTCATTTCCATTTCCATTTTTCAGCTCATCTGCTGCTGACGGGTCCGGAACCCTGGTACCCGTTACATACAGTCCAGACTAATTATTTCACCTTAAGAAGAGGAAAGTGTTTAATGATGGCAACTAATCAAGGGGGGCCAACACAACCTGGTCATATCTGTTAAACATGATGCATGATTAAAACTTTGTATTAAAAGTGTCATGATTTACCGAATTACACTTTATGACAACCATTATAAATATTCATGAAGACTTACTCATGTTCATGACAGATGTTATGTCATGTTTATGACGGTCTTATTCACAACCCGTCAAATAAAGTGTTACCGATTTCTTTGACTGTTGTCATACACACACACCTACATACATAGCCTTGTCGCAATAAACAATAAATCAATCATATGTTAAATGAAAATTATCGACCTCATTTTAATTTATCGCCTTTATCATTTCTTCCTGCATTTTTCACTTTCTACTGATGACTCTGGATGAAAAAAGGCTCAACTCTGATGCTCTCCACTGACTCCTCCCTTCCTCATTTCCTTAGTGTAAGGGAGGAGTGAACTGCTGCAGCAGGTAGTCGGATATGTCCATCTACTCTATCTAAATCTAATAATTATCGAAGGGCAGTACAGTATTCAGACTAAGTAGTCTGTGCTATTTTGGTTGAATGTAGTTTTTATTCCCACTTTGGTTTTATGTTGTGTTTAATTTTTATTCAAGAGCATTTTTTGTTAACACAGACTGAGAGTCCATTTTATTTTTGGTTGTTTTGTTTATTTTATTTACCAGTTCAAGTGTTAAGTGTTGTTTTGAAAATAAAGTAATGAGGTAATAATAATAATTTATTTTTGGCAGGATGTGCTTGCCTCATTATGTCAATTAATCGCTCAGCAAAGTTTGTTGTCATGACAGGCCTACACACACACACACACACGCACACGCGCACACACACCCGCACACCCCCACACGCAAACACATTCACAAGGGTGTAACTTTATGTTGCAAGTTGGTGGGAACGAGGTGAAGTGGGTGGTGCTAATGTACCCACAGTTACTGGAAGACCTTTTCAATTTTTGTGCCAAGAATAAAGCCAGAACTTATATGTGAATGCCATACAGCATTATTCAGTAAATTAGGACAAACTTCCTGATGTGGCTTGTCAGATTAATAATACCTTTGGAAAATAACCTTTTAGCAGGTATTAAACTTATGATTTCACCTGGCGATGGACTTTTCAGTCGTATTCTAATCTATGGGATGAGTCTGTATGTTTGCTCAATGCTTGCCTACAGTCAGGGTCGGCCCAAGGCATAAGCAAACTAAGCAGCTGATTATGGACCCAAGGCCACTAAGGCCCTGATGTGGAAAAATTACAGTTAGGTTACACCTGCTAGTTGTATTGCTATATGTTTATTCTAAGTTCTGTATATTCCCACCAAGTTAAAGCTGGTGGGAGGTTACATGCACGAGGTTGGACGTTAGCTGGCCAAAGGAAGAGATAAAAGCCACGGATATTAAGACTAGAAAACTACTAACAATGCATGGAGGGTTCCATCCCAAATCCAGCACTCTGAGACTGTACACGAGCCGCAAGGAAGGAGGCAGAGGACTAGTGAGTGTGAGAACCACAGTCCAGGACGAAACAACTAAGATCCATAAATACATCAGGGACAAAGCCTCAACAGACAATGTGCTCAGTGAATATCTCAGACAACAGGGAACGGAGGTTGAGGTGCCAGAGATACCATCATGGGAGGACAAGCCCCTACATGGGATGTACCACCAGCAAATAACCCAAGTGGCTGATATCAGTAAATCCTACCAATGGCTGGAAAAAGCTGGACTCAAGGACAGCACAGAGGCCCTCATCCTGGCCGCCCAGGAACAGGCCCTAAACACCAGAGCAATAGAGGCCCAGATATACCACACCAGACAAGACCCAAGGTGTAGGTTGTGCAAGGAGGCCCCTGAGACAGTCCAGCACATAACAGCAGGGTGCAAGATACTGGCAGGGAAAGCATACATGGAACGACATAACCAAGTTGCAGGCATAGTGTACAGAAACATCTGTGCAGAATATGGACTGGAAACCCCGAGATCAAAGTAGGAAACACCCCCAAAGGTGACGGAGAAAGCCAGAGCTAAGATCCTGTGGGACTTCCAGATCCAGACAGACAAAATGGTAATGGGGAACCAACCAGACATTGTCGTAGTGGATAAACAACAGAGGAAAGCCGTTGTGGTAGACGTAGCAATACCAAGCGACTGCAACATCAGGAAAAAGGAGCACGAGAAACTAGAGAAATACCAGGGCCTCAGGGAGGAACTGGAGAGGGCCTGGAAGGTGAAGACCACAGTCGTGCCTGTGGTCATCGGGGCCCTCGGGGCAGTCACCCCCAAACTGGACCAATGGCTACAACAGATCCCAGGAACAACATCAGACATTTCAGTCCTTGGCACAGCCAAGATACTGCACAGGACCCTGAAGCTCCCAGGCCTCTGGTAGAGGACCCAAGCTCAGAGGATAAGAACCACCCGCGGTGGGTGAGAAGGGAATTTTATATATATATGTTTAGTAATAATTTCTGTCATTATAACATTATAACATCAAAACTCACAATTTCACTATGAAGTGATTTGTTTTACAATAATATATATATGCTAGATCAGTGTAATATTCTCTGGACTTTCTAAGTCTGCTCTAAATTAGTAAAAGTAATGAGAACTCCACAGATCCTAAGTAATAATAAAAACTAAATGTTCCTGTTCTGGAAGAATTTTGTCTGGATTCTAAATTTGTTGTAAATTGAGTTTTAGCTATTTGCCTCCATTTCACTAACATTTAATGAATTAAAGACAAAAATTACTGAGATATTTAAATATTTAACTGGTACCTGTACATTTTATCACGCTTAACAACAGATGAGTCAGTCAGCAGCAGCTCTAACCCACGTTCCTCCTGACCTGCCCTCTCCTAAGAGAAATTAAAGCTGCAGTATGTAACTTTTATACAAAAATATTTGTTTTTACATATTTGTTAAAACTGTCATTATGTTGTGACAATATGATATGAAAGATGATCTGTGAAAAATCTATTTCCTCTGACTTTTCCCATTGCTATCTAGAAACAACCAATCCATGGCAGGTGAGTTCTATTGCTGTCAATCACAATCTCATGTGGTGCTGCTCATCCTCCCTCCTCTCGCTCTGTGCTATGCTGCAGCTAGCATAGCCTGTTGTGAATGCTCAGTCTAGTTAGCACAGCTACCAATGACAGCAGAAAAAGGAGTAAAGACATTTTTTATTAAAGTTATATACTGCAGCTTGAGTAAAATGCAACTACATAGCATTTTTTGAGAAGTCTGGATTGTTTTATGTATATTTTGCACGTTGTGTTTCACTGTTGCTGGTGGGGAGAGACATTTCAGTATCTAAAACTAACAGAAAACATTTAAGCAACCTACTTGCATACTGTATGTGGACTGTTGCATGTAAAATTCATGAGCAGTAAATATTGTGCTAGTATCAGTATTGGAACAAAGAAAGCAAGGCAGTAGAAAGCCTTTAAAATTGGGAAGCTTTTTATGGGTCAAATAGACTCAAAACATTTTAACAGCAGCTGCACGGAGGGGCCAATTTAATGTTTTTGTCATGAGGCCCAAGATTCCTGGCGGCGCCCCTGCAGACAGATCCAAATGACTGATGAACTTGCGCAGATTTCTCTGCAGATGCAACCAGGAGGAATTTGTGAGGCTGTATGTTCAGATCCCAGCAGCTGAACTGCTGATATTTTCAGTGAAGTCGTTTAATTTAATTTATTATAAGTTATTGAGGCCACAGTCAGTGGTTTTTATCACTGCGGAGAAAAAGTTAGAAGTTTTATGTGTTATGGGATCTGGATTCACGGTTTAACTAGGTGAATAAAAACTAAACCATGTGGCTGAATTGCCTATGTTAATATGATTATAATTTTACAGGTAAAAATAGTAAATGACATGATTCTGATCATTGATCCTCCTGAATAATGTCCAGCCTTGTTTAAAGAGCAGAAAAATCTGTTTCTGAAACCAACATGTTGGTTTGAAATGACTGAGAGAAGTTTGGTGATCTTAGTGTTGAGCTCTGACATGGAGAAGAACCAGGAATCATTTCCACTCTGACCATCCAAGGAGGTTCTGATGGAGCTTCAATCAGAACCAGATGGTCCGTTAGAGACCATCTGGTTATTATCTTAACTGTGTAAATGGTTAATAATTCACTATGTTGGATGATGTTTGAACCACAGAGATGAAACTGGAATCATAAAATTAATTCATAAAAGCCTTTTTCTTTCAGCATTACTCTGTCTGGAAAATAAATTAAATTTATATTTAGAGAACAATCCAAATATCAATCTAGAAATTAAATTCACTTCTGCCTTTTGTGTTTGTGTGTTAAATTAATATTGGATGAAATAAATGTGTCTGTTTTGTTTGGAAAAATTAAGTTGATGCGAAACAGAAGAAAATGCAGTTAAGTGTTTGTGGCTAAAAAGTTATGTCAATATAATAGTTTATGCAAATGTGTCCTGATTGAAAAGTGAATTTATTCAGCTTATATTTTCCCTGTTATTCATCACCAGTAATTGCTTATGTATGATGTTGAGAACTGGCCAGTAGGGGGCAGTGTCACTACTTGAATGATGATTAAATGGATATCAGGGAAACATCGGATCAAATATTCAGAATTCTGTAAACTAGATTGAAGTGTAGAAGCTCTGGGTAAAGATTGTTAATCTAAACGGACCTGATTAATACGTAGAAGTTCTTTCATTCATTTTTGCGGTAGCAACTATACATTTGGACTTTATTGTCTCCATGGTATCATGTTACCTTGGTGATATCAATGTCATTGATGTAATACATATGAACAAAAAAAACCCTGAAATTCAGTCTAATGTTTTCATGACAACAGAACCCAACAGAACTTGTTATCATCACATGGCCACAATAACAGATATAAACTGAACAGTTACAGCAGTTAGAAACAGCTCACCTCTCTGATGGTGGAGATCCAGGAGATTTAAAGAAAATGATTGCATCCCTTGACATGTCGCTCTTAAAGGACACACAGCTGGGTTCTGGTTCTGGCTCTGGTTTGAGTCTCTGATGGATCCTGACAGAAACGTGATGATTAAAACTTAATCAGCAAAGAGGAGCAGCAGCAGCTTCATCACCACGTCTGTTCTGGCCTGATATAGTGAACGCTGTGTGAAAAGGGCTGTGGACAGTTAGAGATGGTGACCTCACCTCTGACCTTTGCTCTGGCTCTCATCTTCCCCACACAGAGTGGTTTTAGAGGGAGGGACTCCCTCCTCTCTGTCCTCACACTGATCCATGCTGCTGAATTCACATCAGCTCACACACACTTTCTACCTTCACCTGCAGAGGAAACACACATCATTCATCTGCACATCAACTCTGATCATCCTTTACATCATTAGAGCTGGAAAACGATCAGCTGCTCCTCCTCTGATTGGCTCTTCTTCGCTGCTTCATATCAGTGTCAGGTGAATGCAGTCAGACAGCAGAGAGGCAGAGGAAGCTGCCATCAGCTGCTGCACTTCTACTATCAGTCCACTAGATGGAGACATGGAGCAACATTTACATTCACTGATTCAACCTGAACAGGAAGTATTTTAGTTAGTTAATTATTAATCTCTACAACAAGTGTGACCTGAACAAGTGGATTATCTGCTGCATCAAAATCTGACTGAATCAAAGACATTTTAAGAATTATATTTCAATTTGAAACAAAGCAGCAAGAAACTGTTCTGTTTGACATTAATGGCTGAGACTGGAGTTTGATTCCTGGAAATAAAATGATGAATGAATTTGTTTAGAGAATAAAATAAAGAAACATCAACTTTCATCATGTTTTTATTCCAATTCATCACTAATTTAATAATCCTGTAGATTAGCTTTCAAACAGCAGAGATGAAACTTTGAGCTGAATTTAAAAGGGAACATTTTCTCTAAATGTCATAGAACTGAAACAAGTAGAAAAGTTTCTGTAGATAAACTTCAAGTAGAAAACAAAACAGACTTACAGTTTGTTCAAACTGTCCAAAGAGTTGAAGACGGATATCTGAACAACAGACTGAGACCCAACAGAACCACAGGAGAACCAGACTAATGCCACACCTGTACAGAGACACAACAGAACTGGACTTTTACCTGACATAAACAACATGAGTTCAAAGTCAAAGTGTTATAAATGTTGCATAAGTGATTATATGACAGCTCACCTGGTTTGTAGTTTCTTCTTTCAGAGCAGCAGAACCAGGAAGTAGAAGGTCTGCAGTGAAATCAGAGGCAGGTTGATAAATCTTCATGAGACAGGAGAGAAGTTCTGATGAAAATGTTTCATGATGGAGTCATGAGGAGAAATGAGCCCAGAGAAAAGAACAGCTGGTTGCTTCCTGCTGCTGTAACTGGTCAGAATATAATTACAAGCAGAAAATAATCAGAAACATTAAACTAAACTATAATTCTTAACATCACCACAGTACTGCAGCTAAAACCACACATTGTTCTAATGCAGATTATTCCTAAAGCTCCTATATAATCATTGATCATCATGTTAGTGTGGTGAGCAGAGTGAGGACAGTCTCTGTTTAAAACCAGGATCAGCTGAGGAGGTTCTGCTGATCCAGGTTGAAACCCTGATTTCATTTCAATCATCAACCTGAATTTAAAGTCAGAGTCAGATCAAGCAGCAGAGAGGTGGCAGCTTGTTCCAGACTCATTATTTACACATGCAGCTGTTTTCCAGCTGTTCTCCACAGCTGGAGGGAGGGGGGATGTTTGGGAGGAGAGAACCTGAACATTCAACCTCCAGGTTTCACAGCTGGATTCTGACCTCAGCAGCTGGAACAATGACACAGATGAAACCAGTGACTCCTGAAAAATGGGATGTTTGGATCTGAGCAGGTCTGCAGATTCCACTGACTGGGATTTATTCAGAAAATGTCTCAGAGCTGAGAAGAGCTGAGCTTCTTTAGACTGAATGCTGGGAAATCTGCCCTCCTCCCATTCAGTGATGTTCAGGTTCTGAACTTTAAAAACTAAAATCAGTTTGAAACATCAGGAATTTTGTCCACTAATAGTGATAATAATAAAACCAAGCACTTCTGCTGTTAATTGAGTAAAGTCGCCATCTTGTATTTTAAAAATTGTTTCTCTTTTTAACAAATCAAACTGATTAGACTTATTATTTTGAAGCAACAACCATTAGTTTAATTTATTGATTATGTTATTGGCAAACTAATATAAACTAAAACTAATGTATGGAGAAACAAACATGCCTCAGTCAAGATAATCACCATTTATATCATAATTATCACCATAACAACATAAGCTAACAAAGCTAACATCTTATATTCCACAAATATAAAGATTGTAATTTTTAGATTAAAAATATGTAGAAAATTATATATTTATGTCCAGTTTTATTTGCTATAACAGAGTTTTAGGGCCACACTAAGGAAAAATATACAAATAAAATTACAAAGTAAGTGTTTCTGTTTGGTGGGAATATTATTCTAAGTTAACATCTGCTGATCATGTTACATTAAATGCTTGTGAATCTCACCAACAGAACCTGTTTGGGTTAAACACACAAGGTAGGAAGTTGTTTTCCTGCAGCTGCTTGGGAACCAGACTGTCTCTCCATGTTTTGGATCCTTATCCTTGATATAAAACCTGCATGTTGACTCTGCCTGTTAGAGCTTTTCACTCTGAACTGCTTCATTATTGATTGTCTTACAAGCTCTCTGTATTGTGCACAATATACAGATAAACCTGATTGAGTGATTTCATCTAACAGAGCTTGGAAATTCATTTCTTCCACAACAACTTGGTGCCAACCTGGACACTCGGCTCCAGCCTCAAACCTGGATTAGGATTAAAGAGAGACGAGGGCTGCTGGTCGGCTCCACGGCTCCAACGCTGAGATCAACAAACTCAATCCACTGATATCTGGTGAGACTCTCACTCAGGTAATAAATTAACTTAAAAACTCTAAATGACAGAATCTAAAATAGTAAAGGATCTGATAAACCTTTCTCCCTGAGGATTGAGATTGACCAGATTAATAGAGATTACAAAGGAAAAGAATTTAAAAAAGAAGAAAAGTAAGAGAAGAAGAGAAGACAGATCTTTGTAAAAGTGAAAGATTATTTTCTTGAAGATACCTGTAAGGGTGTCTGTCGAAGAAATTGAGAATTTACAGAGATTTTATTGGTTTTCTTGGAAAGCTGAAGAAAAAACCTTGATAGAGTTTTGATGGAACCACAGGTTCTAGGATGAGTCCTAGTTAAAGTCCTTATCGGAGAATAAGGCAGGTATTTACTAGAGTTTTGGTTTTTAAATTCAGGGAACCAAACCTTTAGAGAATCCTAAAGACGTTTATCAGAAATAAAGACCCTCTTAGAGGACTAAGAGGCAGAGCGACCACAAAGCTGATTGGTTTGATTCTGTGAAGACGTTTGCAGCCTAAAGAGGAAATCCCACCTATTCAGAAGAATTGGCCTGAGTGGTTCCAGGGTCTTTTCTCCTCCTCAGGGTGAATTGTTTCACTATATAATAATGAAATAGTCAGAAAAAAGTCTGCATGGTGTGAATGAATGGATAAAAAGTGTCATTTTTCTTGCAGGTGGTTCATTGAAGCTGATCGTTTTGAAAGGAAGAGAAAGAGAATTAGAAGCAGAGGAAGTGAACTGAGGCAAAGAAATCAGAAACAAAGAGTTTAGTTCATCTGGAGAAACACGAGGAAAGTTTGGATGAAAGAGAGAGAACGAAGAGAAAGACAGAAAAATGATAAACAAATGGAAATGCTTCTATTACTGAACATAAATCTTTTGTCAATAAATTACAGGCCTTAATATGTTTTATGTTTTTGTGTGTTTGAATAAGCAAATGATTTTATTCCTTAAAAGGATGAATAATAAGTGACTAAAACAAAATAAACCAAATCGATTTCTATTTGCTTCTTTTTTTCCTCTGTCTGAGCCTTGCTGCAGTTCATCTGACCTCTGACCTCAACTCCTCAACCCTGTCCTCCCATGGACCAGATGATGTCCCTCTCACACCACCAGCTGATGAAAGAGATCCAGTGGATCCAGTGGATCAAGAAGATCAGGAAGATGAAGAAAACCTTCATCACCTCCAGCCACTGAAGTGTCTGTTGATCCTGATTTTTATTTTTGACACCAGAGAACTGATGAAACATTTCCATTCAGGGGACGACTGTCAGGTCTCCTGTTGGACATTTGGACTGAAACTGTGTGTGACTGAGCTTTAACAACCTCCGCTGGTCTGCTGTCCAGTATCAGCGCAGAGAAAGAAAAGATAAACATGATTCAAAGCTGTGAGAGGAGAAGA
This sequence comes from Xiphophorus maculatus, assembly GCF_002775205.1. Classification (NCBI taxonomy): domain Eukaryota; kingdom Metazoa; phylum Chordata; class Actinopteri; order Cyprinodontiformes; family Poeciliidae; genus Xiphophorus; species Xiphophorus maculatus. Next base: position 5,232,656 of record NC_036450.1, read on the forward strand.
CACCACTCTGAACTGGTGATGCTTGTTTCATCTGTGGACAACATGGACATTGACTGAGGGACGATCTGGACCAGCCAGAGATCCAAGACCAGAACCAGTTGGACTGACAGGGAGCCGGAGGAGAGAGACGGGGAGGATTTCACTGCAGCGACGCCGACAGCAGGAGGGAGAGAGAGAAGAGAAAGGAGACATTTAAGATAAGTTACACACACACACACACACACACACACACACACACACACACACACACTACAACGAAGACTGCTGGCTTACTAACCCCGTTCATATTTAGAAATTCTTTAGAAAGAAAAGAATGACTTCAATAGAGTTTTTATGCTCAATAAATAGAGAAACTCTTTCAATTGTTCCTGTTAATTCTAAGTCCTGAACAGAAGGACCAACACTAATGACCCTCTAAGGGTCCATGAACCATAGATTGAGAAACTGTGAAGGGAAACTGCAATCACTTTAGTTCTGCAATGAAATAACAAAATTATGCCATTGAATTATAGCAAGTAAAACAGATAGAGAACATTCTAAATAAAAAATGGTTTGAAATAAATGTTTTAAAATCAATAAATAAAAAACTGAATAGTTTTAGACAAAGACAGTAAATTTAATGTTGAATAGGAATAAAGTCAAAGTTTCTCCTGGATTCTAAATGTTTTGAAAACTTCTGACACTCAGATGGTTGAGATTTATTTTGTTCTCCTTTTTGAAGATCTATGCTGTAGTTACATATTAGTATGGGAATAAACAAAACATCTTTCAGGGTTAAGAATTAGAGATCATTAATACTGCAGTGTTTACAACATTTTGGTATACCATATAATATTTGTTGTATTGAAATTGAATAGAAGGAAATTATTATAAAATAAAGCTGTGATACATTTGAACTAAGAGGTTAAAAAGACTTTTTGTTTTCCTGGAAATATTTGTTATAACAAAACCTAAAATTAGTGAAGCTTCAGCAGAAACTTGATCAATTTGTTGCTGTGATCCTAAATTATATTGAGATTTCTTGTTTGACTGTGAACACATAACTTAAAACAGGATCCTGTAGATTAGAGTTCAATTCAAACATTAAAATATGTTAAAAGGAGAAAAATTAGAGAATCTTGAAGCTTCAGTAAATTTGATAATTACAATTTGATAAAATAGACAAAATGAGGACTGACTGGAAATTATTGACTGTGATGAAAATTTAACTGATTCCAAATTCTGACTGTTTGTCTGTTTCATGTTGAATGTTTGTGTGTTTTGTGTTTGATAAATATTGTTTACTAAACTAAAATTAGTTAGAGTTTGATGAAGCAACTTAAGTTTCTAAAGGAAAATTGCATGAGATGATCTGAGATCTTAGTTTGTCTTCAGGATGGTAATTTTTATTTTTATACTTTGACAACCAAAATTATATTTTGCTCTGTTAATTCTAACAGTGTAAGGAGGAAGTAGGACTGCCTACAGTCGACCTTTGAACTGTCTGAGACTGACCCCTCCTAGCTCCTCCCACCTACTGGACTTGTTCCCGCCTTCAGTTTCCATAGCAACGCTCCCTTTGAGTTTCACAGAGTTTAGGAAGAAAGAAAAAACCTGCCATGCTTGATAGAATGAATGGATGTTTATATAATAACTGAGCATGAAATTATATAGTTAGTATTTACATATTAAAGATTAATAAAACAGTTTAAATGGATTTTAAATATTTTCTTTACTTTGTAGAATAATAAGGGATTTATTTGTATAAATAACTTTTCATAATGACATATAACACTTTTAAGAAAATCAATGCTAAATTTTAGCAGCTTTAGATTCCATTCCTTCCTCTTTACTTAAAAAACAAAACAATCAAATTCAAAGCTTCTGAAACTCTTTAAATTCTTTCTTTGGGAATTACTTAATGGAAATAGCTAATGGCTTCTGTTATGAAATAATGCACAATATAATGTATGAACCTTTGGATGAAATGCATCATGGGATGCTTTGCTGGTTGATCCCCAGTGTCACATAATATGTTACACAATGTTTTGGATTGATTAAATTAATTGAAAACTGATTTAACATTTACTTTTTAAAACTAAACTTAAAATTGGACTTTACAAGAAACATAAACCTTTACTAGGCTTCCTTTAATTGGAGAGTTAACACACAAATAAATCTTGACTAAATTCAGTTGATTCAACATCGTTCTCACGTAAATATGTTATAATTTACAGTGTAGATGGGTAAAATAATGAATAGAGGTTCTGTTTGCTGAAATGATTGGATTTTCCAAAATACTTCAAATCCTTAAAAGTATGAATACAACATTTTATCCTAATGAGACTAAATTTACAGTTTTAGACGAGGATAAAAACATAAATCAACCTACATTCAAACTTCAAATTAGATTTGAAGACTCTGTGTGGAAGTGAGGCCCACACTGCTGAGCTCATACGACACAAACCATTGAAATTAAACATATAACTTAGCAGATGGCTGGTTTCTGATGCTTCTGATGACCCGGTTGCCAATGGCGACAGAAGAGCTGCTGCTGCTGCTAAGCTAGCTGCCCAGAGACCTCAGGCAGTAAACTGCCCCTTCTTTCACACTTGCTGATGTTAAGATGGTTCAATCCTTTGCACATTCTCTACCTGACAAACCTTTTGACCACTTAATATTGGATTTTTGTCAAATCTCACCAACTTAAGCTAAAACTGAAAATGAAAAAACAATAGTAGATTGTTCCTGTGTTGTCTTATTGTTAAAACCTGCCCACTAGGCTTTGTCGAGCCTCACAGACAGTTAAAACCTTCCTGCCATTTCCTGCCAAAGGCCTGTTGCATCCATCAGACCAGGTGACTGGGTCGTGATGAAGGATTTTCAGAGGAAGCTCTGGAACTACAAATGCTGGTCTAGTTCAATCCAGAGGCCAATCCAGCTGCTGCTCATGACCAACACAACCACTAAAGTCCAGGAAGGAACAACCTGAATCCCCAGCAGCCACAGTGAGGAGAACCAGAACCTCTCTGTAACGTCCATCTAGATCAGACCTCCAAATCCAAAACAACAGAGTCAGTAGTAAAACTTCACTCTACCAAGTATCAAGTACTACAACCTCTGACCCCAAAGAGAACATCGTCCAGTTCAACAGTTAGTTTAAATGTTTCTTAAAGGCTCTCCAGCCAAAGAACTACTGCTGGTCCAGTGGCGAGTGGTCGAAGTGGAGAGAGAAAATTTGAACCATCACTGTTCTGACAGGAGGCATCAAATCCTCCTGAGCAGATAAACTGTCAAAGTTCCTGTTTCTACACTTTACCTGCTTCCAGATGGAAAATCTACATTTTCTTGTTGGGTTTTTCAATAATTGACACTACAGACACTTAATATACCTTCACTGAGCAAATGTAAGATTTATGTGGGATTTTCTTGAAAACACATGAAATTGGGAAACTACATCATAATAATTTTTAGTTCTTTGACTAAGATGTAGATTAGATGAATATATCAAAAGTCTTAATAATGCTAACTTTAGGCTGAAACAACTAAATTAAAATGTGCATAAAATCAAAAAGTGAAGGTTTTAACATAAATAACATGAACTGCATGTGGAGATTTTGACTGAAATAAATGGAAATCTGATTTGATAAAAAGCTTAAATAACTCCATGTTTAACTTTATGCCTTATGTTCTAGAAATAGTTAGGATAATTTTCCTGCTACCAGGAAAGTTTGTAGAAAATGTTCCCCATAATTTGAACTCAAAGTTTAATCTCTCTTCCTTTTGAAAGTTAATCTAGAGGATTATTAGATTACTGATGAACTGGAATCAAACAACATGATGAACAGCTGATGTTTCTTTGTTTTCTTCTCTGAACAAACTGCTTCATATTTTTGTTACCTGGTATCAAATTCTTGTCTCCACCATTAAAGTCAGAATCAACAGTTTCCTGTTGGTCCCTTTCAAAATAAAACAAATATTGTTTTTTTTTTTGGGGGGGGGGTTTGCATCTCTTTTTATTGTTTACAAAATACCAACATAAATACATAAAGGATGCTGTGAGATATTGCTGGATGCGACGTTTTGACAAATCCGCCGCCCCTGTGTAACACGACACCTTTACAAAACCATGGAATAAAATCACATTAAATAAAACAAACCCCAAAAATAATAACACTTCAGTATAAAGCAGCTAAACCTCAACATGTTATGATGAAGATGAGGAGGAGCGAGTTCAGCCCTTTCAAACAAACCCAACAGGGAGGCGTTTGATTCCCACGATCGCAGCGCTCCGAACTTCTGGGAGTTTTTAACAAAGAAATGAAACGAGGGAAGAAGAAGACAAAGACATCCCCGCCCTTCCTCACAGGCGACATCATCATCATTTGCTCCTTGTAGTGGGTCCACAACTCGACTTGGTGACACTCCTAAGAAAGCTGCACACTATCGCTTAAATTTCCATTTATTTTACACAAACAGCAGTCTGCTCTGAGACGTTACGGTGAGAGGAAAGAAGAAACGGGAATAAAAATGGGAACATGATGGGAATGAGGAAGCATAAGCATCTACTCCAGAGTTTCAAAAAGAGAAAAAAAAAGAAAATTCACAAACTTTGAATAAAATCCTGCATGAAAACAACAGAACTCAGGAGCCGCTTCCTATTGAACCTCCAACCATAAAGCTGGGCTTAATAACAGTTTATGTATATATTTATATAAATGGATGCATAGAGATGTGACCTCACTACCTGAAACTTGTATAAACACATGGTCATCAATCCAGCTACAGCACAGGAGGCGAGGGCCCCCAGGGGCCCCGGCTGTGGCTGCCGAACGTCTCCTGGGAGGCGTACACCATGTACAGGAAGCCGTCCTGGTCCTTCTGGCGCTCGTACACTTCAGAGATGGGCGCTGACACGGACACCAGGCTGTGGCCGTTGACCAGCAGGAAGAAGGCCTGGTTGGAGTTCAGCTGGAGGCACCTCCTGATGATCTTGATGAGTTCGCTCATGTTGACATGGTCCGGCACCAGGAACTTTGTTTTATCCAGGATGGGCAGCTGCTTTTCTCCTATATATTGCTCAATGATGACAGGAACCTTGTTGGGGTGCTGGTCCTGGATGTAGAAGTGCAGCAGCTGATGGCAGCTTCCTCTGCCTCTCTGCAAATCTTTTTTAGCTGCTGTTGCCAACAGCAGACATGGCTCAGTTTAATGTGCCATGTCTGCACCATGTTGGAGGAAGAAGAGAGGAAAATATTCTGCTTCTCTGACCTGAAGAACAGGCCTTCTGATGGTCGTCATTTTATTACCAATTTGGTCATAATTTGTTAACATTCACTTTATTTGCTGATACATTATTTTGATCTGGTCAGTTTGGAGCAGCAACAGTTTAATAGAAGGAGAATTACAAATATTAATGATGTGGCAAAAATTTCAGGTAGAAGTTCTGAATGAAACAGAAAATATGAAGATTTTCCCACTTTAGGCTTCAAAGCATTGACCTCTGACCTTCATGGGATGGGAATGTTTTACTTTAAATCAGGACTTTCTGAAAGGCAGAGTTGATGAAAAAATCTTTTTAATGCAAATATTTAAATTTGAACAGGAAAAGAACAGAATGAGCAGCAAATGAACCAAATGCAGAAGAAAAATGTTTTTATTTAAAACACATGAAGAAAAACTGCAGCAAATTTACAAAAGGAAGATTTAATATTCAAATCTGACATGTTGAGAAAAATAGGAGCCGATAGAAACAGAAAATGATCAGTGATTGAGAAAAACTGATCAACATTTCAATGAAATCTGATGAATGAAAGGAAAAAATAAGAGAAACAACATCTTGATATTCAGTGTGAAGCTTTGACTGGAAACAGACAGAAAAACATGAGGATCCTGGAATAATCCTGGAATAATCCCAGCTTCCATATTTAAATGACTGGAAGAAGAAAAAGTTTCCAAGGACTCAATCAGAATTGTTTCACCAAGAAATAGATTGTAGAGACTGAACTATCTGTTCAACAGTGAGAGAGTTTCTCTGACAGGAGGAAAATCTTTAGACTCTTTAGACTCAACTCAGCACAGAAACACTGAGGAACCAGAACTGGGCCAGAACCAGAATCCAGGAATCAGAGGTTCAGTGAATGTGGTGTTGAAGGTGTGGAGGAGGATCAGTGAGTCAGAGGAAACTCTGTAGAAGGACAGAATGCCAGCAGGACAGTCCACATACACTGCTACTCGGTTAGAGTCAGAGGAGGAGGAGAGATGAGTTTTTATCTTATTGTGCCAGACAGAGTAACCAACACGATCAGAGCATCTCAGACTCCACGAATGATCATTATATCCAAACAAACAGTTTCTACTGTCTCCTTTCCTCCTGATTCTTCTGTAACTCACTGATATATAAACTTCTCCTCTCCACTCAACCTCCCAGTAACAGCGACCAGTCAGACCAGTTCTACACAGCAGCTGAGACCAGTTATCAAATCTGTCTGGATGATCAGGATATGACTGAAGCTCCTCCACAAATGTCACCTTCCTGTTGTCTTCAGACAGTTTGAGTTTTCTGTACACTGTGTTTGTGTCGATGGTGAGTTGACAGGAATCTGATGGAGAGAACAAACACAATCCAGCTGCAGTTATTGATCATTTATTGACACTTTGATGATGACTCCTGAATGAGTGATGTGACAGTTTGAAGATGGTTGAATGTGAGCTGCTTTGTTGTCATGAATCAGATGAAAAACACACTTACACTTCCTCAGACCTGGTGTCAAGAATGGGACTCCAGCAGGCTCCACCCTGAAAGGAGGAGGGGGGTCAGACCATCAGTCTCTTTCAGCAGCAAACATGGACATTACATGTCTCTCAGACACACATTGTCCTCCACTGAGACAGGAACAGTCCAACATTTGGATTGCAAACTGCAGTGGATGTAGGAAGGACAGTTGGTGCGGCTGCAGCACAACTCATTTCTCCAAACACAGGAAAAGCTCCAACAGAGAGGAGAAAGGAAATCCCTCAGTAACAACCTGAAGAAACTCACTGAAGCCTAAAAGGACATCAGGAAACTAAGGAAACATTTCTGGAAGCTCAACCTGATTTAATAATCAGCATTAAAATACAATCAATCTAAACTCTGACACAACACCTGGATACCTGTTCCATCCACACTCCCACACACAGATGAAGGAATGAAACACTAAACAGCCCTGCTGCTGAAAACCTGCTGTGGCCTCACTGTAATATCCAGAAATACAAACATTAAAAAGGAGAAGCTGCATCACATTCAACAAAGAGTTCAACAAGAATCAAAGATTTGATCTCTGAGCTCAGACTCACAAACCAGGGAGAGGCTTCCATCATCACACACCTCTGACAAACACCTCCAACCTTTCAGCACTTCCTCTACCAACCAACACCACCAGGTGGCGCTGCTGCACACATTTACAATGAGACCAAGAAGAAGAAGCAGCATCCTGAATCCAGCAGCTGCAGTAATGGCTTGTGAAAGTGTCCAAGGAGCATCTGGAACCAGAACCAGCAGATCCAACAGTCCAGAGAGTCTTAGTTTGCATCTTTCCTCTCAGATTTCCAAGCTGCTCTGAGAGGGAAATGACATCATCACTCTACTGATGATGTCACGCTCTGATGTCACTGATCAGGAGCTGCTGGACTTGTGCATTTCCAGCATGGAGGACAGAGAAGATCTCAGCTCTGATGAGGAGCTGGCCTGCCTTCAAACTGATTCAGGGTCAAAGAAATATTTCCAGATGAAGTCAGACTAAAATGTTGGATTGTCCTGCTGTTGCAATCAGAGGCCAAGAAGAAGCTTCAAGTTCTTCTCCTGTTCAGCTCTACGTTCCTGTCAGAGACTTCAGCTCCTCATGAGGAGAACAACTAAAGCCTGGAACAGACTGACACTAACATCCTGACATCTCATCCCTGAACAAAGCTTTGCAGCATCAAGGTGACTCTTAGCGCCATATATGGACAGATTTCCTCTAAAGGGGGCGGAGCCTGGATTGGAGGAACCAGCAGCAGCTTCCAGGAACAAACCTTGGGAACCTCTGGAGGAGAACATGGAGATGAGATTCCTGCTTTAATCAGTGGATTCATTGATAGAAAACATGACGACTGAAATATCTGAGAGCTGCAGCTCCATTTTCTACAGATCTGCTGGAACATCAGATAGAAATGAAGAATTTCATCATTTCACATCAAATCTGTTCATCTTCCACAGAAACAACTGAATTATTGACCTGAACTGGTTCTAAAGGTCTGGATGGTAAAAACATCCATTGTTTTTATGTCTCATTAGTTTCCAGAAAGAGTTGAAATGTTTCAGAAGCTTTTATCCAGCAGCTCAGTAAAGATCTCTCCTCTTTCCAACCTGATTTAGTCCATGAAGCAGAACATCTCTGCTGCTGCAGCAACAGGAGGAAACTTCTCCAGCTCTCAACTTCTACACTCTGACTGCTTGGAAACAGATCAGGGAGGAACAGCCTTTTCTCCAGGCTGCCTCCTCCTGACTCTAGCGCCACCTACTGGCTGTTCACCAGAGGTGGAGAAAGAACTCAAACAATGTACTGAAGTAAAAGTACAAATAAACAGACAAAAATGTTCTCTAGTAAAAGAACCACATTAACATTTTTACTTGTGTAAAAGTAAGAAAGTACTGACTTTTATAAATACTTAAAGTATTAAAAGTAAAAGTACTTGCTGAATGTTTTACCTAATGGCTAATACAATATTATTAAGTGTACCAATCATATTTAATTTTAATGCATCAGTAATGAGCCATTTAATGATCAATTCTGCAGATAAATCATGTTTTATTGTGTTTACTCTCTGTGACGGTTTAGATTTAGATTTGTGATTCTATGCATCAGAATTTCAGGATGACCTGCGTCTCTCTAGCAGTCCTTAACTACAGTCATTTTCACTAAATTAGAATATTTATGAAAAGTATTTCAGTAACTCGGCTCACAAGTTAAACACATCATACAGATTAATTCCCCACAAACTGTTTTAAAGCTTTTATTTGTTAATGATGATGATTTGTTCTTGTCCCAACAACCAGGATCAGGTGAAGGACCTCTGCAGTCCCATGATGCTTCCTCTCCCTCTTCTAAACCATCTGATGGGCTGATATCATCCCTCTACTTTATCAATAAAATGTTTTTCTTTCTCTTATTACGATTCCATTATTTATCCTAAATGTGACGTCAGAGCTGTGGATCTGGAATCTGATTGGTCGAATGGATATTTCCCTGGTTTTCCAACATGAAGGGTCTCTGCCTTTTTCCAAGACGTTGGGAATTTTTCCCAAACTTTATTGAACAATCCCAAAAGCTTTCCCAACTACTGAAAACCTAAACACATTAGTCTTTTCTTGGATCTGTCTAAAAGGTCTTATTATTGTTATTTCATTTCTACCACAGTCAACAGAGCACAATTCTACTTTTTCACCATCATTCACTGCAATTCTTCATTTCCTCTGGAAAACAAGGGATTTCCATTCTCTCCTGATTCCTTTCATTCTTTGGATCATTTTCCAGATGTCGCCCCCTGGTGGAGATCAAACTACTAAATGGATGAAACTGTTAAGATTCTCACTTTCTTTCTTTGCCTCATGAATAGTTTTCTCCACTTTTTATGTAATTTATATTTTATTAAATCCTGAAAGTTGTGAGTTTTGTTTAAAATCTAAAGTTCTTTATTTTTCTCTCCCATAACTTTTAAACATCCATCTGACCAACATGGAGTTACTTTTCTTCTCATCTTTGCTTCTTGGGGCTGATTGGTCTGGAGCTCCATCAAATATTGTTTTAAAGTCCTTTCTGCCATCAGTAGATCATCATGGAAATCTAACTGAACTTCTTTTATTAATTTAGTCAGAGTCCCTATTAAACTATTAAACCCATCCCACTCTTTAATTTTCCTTGTGAGCCGTTCTTAGTCTGGAGAATATTCCAGAAAACTGGGTAATGATCTCTGCCTCCAGATGAGGCGTCTAAATATTTAATTATCAAATTAAACATTCAGCTTCAAACTAAATGTTTCCCAGCAGACTGACTAAAGACATTTCTCCCTCTTCCTCCTCTATCAGACCTTCTCTGCTCCTGCAGCAGGTTCCTCCATACCTGAGAGCTTCCAGTCTCCAGTGTGGATCCTTCAGTCCAGCCGACAGCAGCTTCACTCCTGAGTCTCCTGGATGATTGTAGCTCAGGTCCAACTCTTTCAGATGGGAGGGGTTGGAGGTCAGAGCTGAGGCCAGAGAAGCACAGCCTTCCTCTGAGACCAAACAGCCTGATAAGCTGCAGACACACAATTCATCACATGATGAGAAAATGAGAACATTGAGGTAGAACCCAAGGTCTGAACTGATTGCTGGCGGATGGATGGATGGATTTGTAACATGGGGAATAAATATGAAACTCAAGCAAATGCTGGGATCTGTAATAATGTTTCTTTTTGCTCCTAAGATGCAGCAATTTGTCAAGTGCCCAGAGTTACCTGAGAGTTTCCAGGTTGCAGTTTGGACTCTTCAGTCCAGCAGAGAGAAGCTTCACTCCTGAATCCTGCAGGTTGTTGTTACTCAGGTCCAGTTCTCTGAGACTGGAGGACTGGGAGCTGAGAACTGAGGACAGAGCTTCACAGCTTCTCTCTGAGAGGTTACAGCCACTCAGTCTGAGGAGACAGAGAGAAAAATCTGTTATTAAAGAATTCTTCAAAATGTGTCTTTTTTCCAGTCAACAATGTTCCTCTTTACTGATTTAAGGGACTGTTTTATATATAATTATGTTGCCTTTTGTTGTGAACTGGTTCAGTCTATAGATGGGCCTCCAGCCATGAAGGACTGAACTAAAGGCAACAAGGAGGCTGGCAAGAGAAATATTAAATTCCTCTATGAACTAAATTAATCCCATGTCAGTTTTAACAGAAAGAGTCCAATGAAGCCTGAGAATCAAATTGTTCAATAAAAGGTTTGTATTTAAAAAATCCTTTTTTATTTGAGAAAAAAATTACAACAAAACTAATGTGGGAAAAAATAGAAACAAATTTGTTCCTAAAACAATCCAAAAACAATCACTAGCCAAATATTAACTACAGGGAAATTTAACCCAGTATTTAAATGAAAGAGTTCTGAAAACACCCCACCAACCTGACACTAAAGGTTACTAAACACATAGAAAACACACTTTCAGAAGTCACCACAATTAAAACTGCATTCATAAATATCACAACATTGAACGGCCCTCCAAATATGTTTTAAACATTTTGTTGGAATAGGATGGGCCACCAATATGTTACGATCCTCATGTCATCACACAGAACTCACAAAATACAAAGTCCAGACCAGATGATGTTTTTAACAAAGAGGTTTTATTAAACCCAAGTCTGGACACAAAGTGGTTCTGGCAGTTTGGTAAAATAAAAGAGTGAGAACAAATAAGGCAGCAGTTGGCCGTCGGATTCAGGCCGCTGTGGGGCTCATACTGATTCTAATCTAACGTTCATAATAGTTATCTCTTCTTTCATTTCTAATTATTTATTATCATTTCTAGTGATACAGTGAACCCTCACTATAACGTGGTTCACCTTTCACGGCCTCGATGCTTCGCAGAGTTTTTTGTGCAGTTATTTTCTTTCACACTGCATTGTGTTCTGCATCCTGATTGGCTAAACAGTCTCTGCGTTTCTTCTCTACCTGTAACGTTAATAACGTTACGGCATTTAAATGTACGTAATACAGCTTGGGAAATATTGGCAAATGTTTTTGCCCAGAAGAAAAAGGAGCGACAACAACTACCGATAACTATGTTCTTCTCTCGAAAAAACACACCAGCACCGCAGGCTTTAGAAGAAAAAGACACTAGAGAGCGGAGTCAGGCCACAGCGTCACAGTCAGAGGAACAGTGAAATACACGAGTCACAATTTGTCTTACTGTACTTTATATTGGTGATTAAAATGATTATTTTACTGTACTTATTAGTAAGAAAGAGTTCTATTTGTTAAAAAAAATGCTTAGGCTTGGTTTCAAAGTAGAGTATTTAATTATGCTGTATAATAATTGTAAAAAATAAAGATAACTACTTCACGGATTTCGCCTTTCACGGGTTCTTTTCGGAACGCAACCCCCGCGAATGACGAGGGTTCACTGTACACTCAAATTCAAATTAAAAACAGCTTATTGATCCCAAAAGGAAATAAAATCTTCTTGTGACTCATATTAATTCAAATTCTTCAAAGGGTTATGTTATGTTTGGAAGCTAGGACGAGGTAGAAGCTCAAGTAGACAAAGAACCCTTAACAGCTTTTATTCATAACTCGCTCAGCAGTACAGTAACATCAAGTATTCCTTTCCTCCATCTTATCTCTTCTTCTTCTTTTCTCTCCTCTCTATCCTATTTTCGTACACCACCTAGTGGTAGACACAACAGGTTATTTTAAATATTAATGACTGTTTAGCTTAAAAGATCTCTTGTGGTCTGTATAACAGTGAATTTCAAGAAGGTTCTGACTTTATATTATATATATTCTAGATAAATTCCTCTACTTGTTTCTCTGAATATAGATGATTATTTTAACATGTTGCTCATCCTCTTCCTGTTACTGAAACATTTCCACTTATTCTAGAATCTATAATTGCTCTCAGCCATATCTCTTCAATGCCAATAATATCTGTTAATGTAATTTATCTGAACAGTCTAACTTCCTGTCCATCAGCCAATTTAAAAAAAATGTAAAAAGTTATAACAGTAAAAGTTATACCATATAACAGCCAGAATGTAATAATTATTGAGTTTGTTAGGAGCAGTTTTGGTTAGAAAGTCTAACAACTGCAGGAGGAAGGATCTGCAATAATGCTCATTTGTGCACCTAGGATGCAGCAATCTGTCATCTATCCAGAGTTCCACTATCAATGGAAGAATGACCGCAGCCTTTCTAAATGCCTCTCTTCTTGGTCCTTTCAGCCTGGAGTAAATGAAAACCAGCAACGTTTATGTGTAGAGATTTGTTAGCCACATGTTAGTGATAGGATGCCACTTGTTGCACATCCTATTGATGGTATTCACTGAGTTCCTGAGGGGAACCCATTCTTTCACAATTCTTTGTAAAAATAGGCTGCATGTCTAGAGGCCATGGAAGTTATTGGAGCATCTGATTCTGATCATTTGGATGGGTGGTCAAATACTTTTGACAGTATAATGTATCTCTGCTAGGCAGTGATGTCAGTAACGCGTTACTGACGTCGGACCACTTTTTTCAGTAGCGAGTAATCTAACGCGTTGCTATTTCATATCCAGTAGTCAGACTACAGTTATGTATCGAAATCACTTTGCGTTACTGTGTGTTACTATTTTCTTTAGGAATTTAATTTTATTTCCTCTACGCGTTGTTGAGGAAAAATGATTATTTTTAGTGCTTAATACAGTTAATCTTACGGCATGTGTAAAAGGTATATTGAACATTCTTATTTTGAACAAATTTCTTAATTTTGAACAGGTTTGTGTTAAGGATTTAAAATTAAACTATTGATTGGCAAGTATTCAAAGTGCAGTAACCAAATGCAGATCAAAGGGAATCTCTCAATGGGGCTCCTGCTGTGTTATCAGAGGACAGGAGGCCATAAAATTAACATTTCCTGCAGGGCAGTCTCACTTGAGCCTGGGGGAGAGAAGCCTGTTTTGTTCACAGAAGATCAAAAGTCTTCCAGAAACCAACATCTGGGATGGTGTAAAACTGAATACAACATAGAAGGTTGAAACCACTAACATTTAATTTCTGAAACATTTTTCTAAGTATTAATACCATGTTTTTATTGAAGATTGTATTATATCATTTTAAAACTACTAATCTAGTAAATGATGAATGTATTTGAAAATTGTACTATCTCTGACTATATCAGAATCAAATGGAAATTGTTTGAATGAAAATGTTTTGTTTAGTATTAGAAGATTGCTCAGGAATTATACCTCATTTTGTTCTGTTGATTTTATGTGTTATTTTTGGCAGGACTCAATCTTTTGAGATGCTGACTGCAGAGGAGCAAAACTGGGGTTTGTAAAGATAACTTTTCCTTGAACCAAAATTACTGGATTTAAGTTTCTTCTGAGAATTTATGTAAGGAGAGATAACAGAAGAGACTTCGGATTTCACAGGTATCTGTGAAATCTTATCTCATGTTTCTCTGTACCCAAAATGACCGTAGAATCACAGGGGGTCAGGACGCAGCTGTTGGCTCTTTTGTTTTACCAGGGAGCAAATGGCCTTTGATCTTTGCCGTAAAATTAGGGGGAGTTTCTAAGTTTCTCCGAGTGTCCAAGGTAGCTTCCAGTTGGCCAACGAGAGGTACGCCTTAAGTGAATATATTAAAAAGAAAGGACACACCTTCAGTATAAGACTTTGTGTACAGGAGTAAAAATTCAGAGAGCTGCCACTATTTTGCTTTTTTGCATCAGCACTCTCCAGAGACGCGTCTTTGCCTTTTCTTTGTTTTTTCTTTCTCTATTTTTCCTGTCTCAAGATAATGAATGTATATCTCTGTCCCTCTGCAGTTCTGTTGTTAATTAATGCGTTGCTTTGTATGGGATTAAACTCTGTGATTCTGTGACGTCAACGTGCAGTGTTGTTTTCCCTGTGGCTGCATGTCGTCCGCTGAGAGGACCCGGGAGTTTAAGGGAGAGAGAGCCAAACTTTTTTCCAAAGTTAATTTAATTATTCTTCCTTAACATTTGGGGGCTCGTCCGGTTCTGGAATCTTGGCGGGTGGCTGTTTGTCCCGAATTGATCCGTTCGGCCCTACGATTCGGTGCGGTAAGACACTATTTAATTACTTTTTGGTTGTCTGCAGCGCCGTGTGCTCGGACTGGGCTGCATTGTTGTCGGTGTGTGCGGCCACACAGAGTTTAGAAGCTGCAGAGGAATATAGATTTTTCCTAAAAGAGTCTGTTGTTTAGAAATTGGAATAAATACACATTACAGGGGATCGTGGCGGATCCAGGCAGTAGGAGTTTACGTTACCTCTGTCCTAAAGCTGGGTTTCTTATTTATATTCTTTTCCCGGAGGAACAATGCCTGGGCCTCTTTAAAAAAGAATTGTGGAAGTTTGTGTATTCAGGTAGTTTGGGCTTGCATCAGCCCGGAGATTGTGACTCGTCTCCAGTGGACTTATAATTGGACCGAGTTGTATCACTCGTGGGATTAAGGACTAAGCAGGTTGTATCACCTTTTCTGTGGGAGAAAAAAGGACTAAGTGCAGGTTGTATCACCTTTTCTGTGGGAGAAAAAAAGGACTAAGTGCAGGTTGAATCACCTTTTGTGGAGAATTAAGGACTAAACAGCAGGTTGTATCACTTTTTCTATGGTAGAAATTAAGGACTAAGAGTGCAGTTGGGAAAATGATGCATCTTCCATTCTTGTAGCCGGCGCCGGATTTTTTATTTTTATTTTTCTTCCCCTCTCCGTCTTTTACATTTGTCTGAAACTGTGTTTGTGTTCTCTTTATTTCTCTGTGTGTGGCAATTTTTTTGAGCTTGCTGCCGTGGAGTGTGGTGTTGAATCTGCAGAGCTCTGTGTGTGTGTGTGCTGATTGCTCTGAGCGGAACGCTGTGTTTGAAAAGCGCCGTTTGTGTGGATTTGAGTTGATTTTTGCTGCATTTTATTGTAAAGTTATTATGCACACTGAGTTGCAAAAAGATGTTATAGGCCATTCTTATGGTCTGGGTCCGTGGAAAACTCTGCGGGACCAGATTGCTGACTTAATTAGTATTTATGATCAACAGCTTGGTCTGGATTCGCTTAATGTGAAGGCGGATGAATTGAAAATTATGTTGGAAAATGCGGTCCGCAAACAGGATGTACTTCTTAGTGCTGAAAAGCCTTTGGGTTTGATTTTGAATGTCTGTTTAAAACAAGCCTTAGTTGACAGGGATGCGGTGTGTGTAGAAAGGGACGAAGCTAGTCTGTTTGGCAGAAAAAAAACTGATTAAGAAGTTGGAGAACGCGGAGCAGGATAGACAGTTGTGGGCTAAACTTCTGGTGAGTTGGCAGGGAACAAATCACCTTTATAAAAAGGGATCAGTTACACAGACTTCGGACTCATTTCACGCCCAAGTAGATCGTCCGGAGGTGTGCTCTGAACGACCTAAACAGATACTTGGTCCATCTGGTGCTCCACTTCCGCCTCCATATAATGATGCCAATCCCTCTACCACGGGGTTGTATCCAGTATTGGATGTTCGTATGGGCACGGCAGAATGGGATCTTGTGAGAGCGCCTCTTCCGATTTCTGGTGCTCCACCGGTGAAGGAGTCGCCCGATTTAACGACTTCATCCCCGGCATCCCTCATAAGTTTTCGCTCTGTTTCTGATAGTCTTCCTATGGCAGATCGGGTCAAGCGTGAGAAACTTTGCTTTTCCCTGCCTCCTTCTGCGACTTCCCCAGGTATGGCTCAAATTACACATCAACTAAGCAGCCCCGCATCCGCCTTAGCCTCTCCCTCTCAGGAGGAGGAGCAGGGGGAGGTACAACTGAGCGTGGATATGAACCTGGTGGGCCGTCTTGTAGAGGAAGCCCCGCCTTCTCGGGGAAACTTATTATCTTCTCCCCCACATTTGAGAGGCGCTGTGAGGTTTACCTCCACTCCGAGGTTGCGTCGGGATGGGCTTAACCAAATTGACATGCAGAGTAGGGAGGATAGTCCCTCCCCTTGTGATGTTAGCACACCACAGTTTATGGTTGCCCCCTCTGATGGAGATTCTTTTCATGAACGCCTTTTGCAAGTGGAGGGGAAACTGCAGCGTGATATGGACGATTTGGTCACACGCATTAAAAATATATCGGGTCATTTGGAGGCTCCGTCAGTACAGTCTGAGAGCTCCTCTAATCATGCTATGCCTTTATTAGTATCGCAACAAGGACAGAGATATAAGCCGTTCTCTTTTGGGGATCTACAGACCCTTATTGATAAGTTACCCTCTCTGGCAGATGGTGCTACTCCTTGGTTACATGCATTGGATTCACTAACGGGGGGGGTTAACATTAGCTTTGGGGGATTTCAGAGCTATTTTAAGTCGTTCAACAACGACAACGAATTGCCGTAATGTCGAACTGTCTGCTGGAACTACAAATCAGCCTGATCACACGCCCCTTTCAGCTGTTCTGACTCCTGTGGGTGCGGCTTTAAGGGACATGTTTCCCCCTGTGTCCCTCGCACTTTTTCCTCAATTTTTCTGGGATTCCAAAGAGCACCCAAAAGTATTTTTAGATAAAGCCTTAGACATCTGGAGACGACAAACTGGGGTTCACCCAACTGGTGCAACATTGATGGGGGAACATTTCCGCCAAGCTGTTTTGAATGGTGTCCCTCCCTCTGTCGCTGCTTTAATGAGGAAGAACCCGGAGTTGAAATTTTGTGACCATGCAAAATGGGAGTTGCATTTGTTGCATAATTTGCAGATTTCTCAGGATGAGGAGAGAGAGGCGGAGAAGGAGCAGGAAGATTATAAGAAACAATTACTAAAGCTTCAATTAGGTGAAGCTAGACAGAAACTTCATCTTGCAAAACAGTAACAGAAGGAGGCTAAAGCTATGTTAACAGCTGCTGCTCAATCAACTCCTGTTCCGGCTCAGGCTCCTGTTGCAGTGGCACAACCTGGTCCGTACATGTATGTGGCTCCACGTTGGCAGTCTGGTGTTCCAGGGTGGCGTGGGGGAGGAAGGAGAGCGCCCGCATGGTCAGGAGTGCGAGGAAGGGGTGCACGAGGCTTCAGACGCAGAGACAGGTGTTTTTATTGTGGCGAGGAGGGTCACTGGGTTCAGCAGTGCCCTCACTATACACCGGTTCCTGCACAAGATGGTGCGTTGCCGGACCTGACGCCACAACAACCTCCGAATGCTGCATTACTTCCGCAACATCCTGGACAGTACTTTCAGGCTGGAGAATATTGACACACCCCAGAGAAGAACCTGAATCAGGGAGCTTTGGCAGATCCCCTGATTGATGTGACAGTCGATGGACAAACATTGCCATTTTTGGTGGATACAGGAGCAACATATTCCACCATGAATGTTGTCATGCCTTTGCAAAAACTTTCTGATCGGACAATATCAGTGGTTGGTTTTTCTGAGGTGAAACAAACTCTGCCTATCTCCACACCTTTGCACACAGTTGTGGGCAGACAAAGAGTGACACATCCTTTTGTGTGTTCCCCCTCATCTCCCGTGAACTTATTGGGGAGAGACTTGTTGATTGCTCTGGGGGCGACTATTTTGTGTGGACCTGATGGACTACTTGTCACTTTTCCTGATGGATCTTCCCATGCCTGTTCTCAAGTATATACTGTTGAAGAAAAATGATTATTTTTAGTGCTTAATACAGTAATCATGCGACATGGGTAAATGTTATATTCAATACTCCTATTTGAAACAGGTTTTTTGTGACCATTCGGGATGGGGCTGAAGGAGCAGGTATTTAGACAGGCAGGCGCCTCCCGCTGTCTGCCTAGATCACACAAGAGTCATAAAATTAGCATTCCGATGGGGCAGAAGTGTTGGAG